>NC_040076.1:34530416-35132977 GCF_003369695.1 Bos indicus x Bos taurus | reverse complement strand
TCACTTATGCTAGAGTTTTAGAGGTGAAGGGGATTTTAAAAGTTGTCTATTACAAGTTCTTCATTTTACAAATAGCTATCATGACCCATAACAAAGAATTGCCGAAGCTCACTGTCGTTCAGTGGGGGTTCTACAAGGAACCCCAGTGACTCAGATCTCAAGTCAGTGCTTGTCCTGTCCTATAGATCTGTTTTAATAAAGAAGCAAATAATAAAGAAGAATAAAGAAAGGATCTGGAAGGCAGTCTTTGAGAAATGTGCAGGCATTGAGACATTTTGCTTTACGAAGAAATGATGGTATGTTCCTACGACTTTCAGTGCCCAGGATATAATTCATGTAGCTCATTGAGGTCAGTTGTGTAAATATGAGAGGTCAGCCCTTTGGGAAAACTCCCCATTCTCTTGGATACATTTCAGGATACATTTGAGCTAGGAAATTTTTTCTTTCAACAAGTGATTTCTGCCATCAATACGGAGATTCAGACCACTAATATTTTTATAAGTATATTCTGATTTTAATGAAGACAGAAAGTTATTTTAGGTCAGAAGCATAAATGGCAAAGCTGAACTCAGTCCCTGAAAGGAATGATCCAGAAAAGAGTTTGGGAACATGAGGGTGGGATTGGGAATATGAGGGTGGGAAGCCTTTATCCACAATCTGCTAAAGAATTTAGAAAGTGATGAAGGCACTTCTCGTGAACAAGTCAGAATATACACATGCACTCAGCTCATCATTCAATTTCTAAAACATTAGAAACAGTTCTTAAGTCTCACAGTTCCCTCAAATTCAGTGTAAGGTTATTCAGGTTAGAATGGTGAAATAGAGACTGACAGAAAATACTAGTATTTCTTTGGGACACATTCTGCATTTAAGAAGCAAAAGGCACAAAAATAGACAGGGCAAGCATTTTACCTAAATTAAAATCATGAAGATGCAGTATCCTCCAGAATATGATTTAAAAATTGAAAAATAAATTACAAAAAATTTTATGTCAAAATAATGCTTAATGACAAAGAAGACTTTCCAAAAGTGAGTCAGAAATGTTGGTGAAATAAGTCATATGAATACAAGTGTAAATTATGGTTAACCATCATTTTAGTAATACCTGATGTTACAAAAGTGGGCGGTTGCTTTTTCTACATCTTGCACATAACGCACATTACGTAGAAAAGCAGATCTAAGCACAGAGTTCTGCTACCAAGGGAGGATGGGGACTTTCTCCTTGGGGGTCATAAATATAGTTTTCCATCTGCTGGAAACTGTTTAGGTGAAACATGCCTGAAGTCAGGGCCTGGATCAGATGATCTCTGGGGGTCTCTTCCAGCCTTTTGAGTCTTTGAGAGAAATTTCTAATCAGCATGTTAATGACTACTTTAAATTTGTATTCTGGTTTCCTTGAAGATAATTACCAGAAACTCTAAGCAGAGAATAGCATTTCTAAATGCCTGTTTAAGAGATGAAGAGAAAGAAGAAAGAAAGAAAGGAAAAAAAAAAGATTCTGTTTAAAAAGAAAAAAAAAATAGAGGTAAGAAAATGTGACCCACTCGATATCAGAGAAAGCAATTACCTGAGAAGATGGTATGGTTCGGCGGTCTTGGTAACGTCTGAGAAAGTCCAAGGATGCTGGATCTTTTCCTTGTTCTTAGATGTCTTGCTGTGTGACACAGGGCAAGTCACTTGACCTTGGTTTCTTCATCTGAAAATGCAAGACCCCAGGAGTTGTGCTTGATTACCTGACTAATATCAAGGTACAGGAACTAAATGAAGAATGGAATTTCATTTTGGGCTTCATCACTGCTGCAGCGATGACAGATGGGAATAACATGAATTAGGTTACTCCTGCGCTTCATTAACTGACAGGAAAAAAGTCTCAACAACATGGATGGTAAACTAAACTTTGAAAACACTTTAAAAAATCTTAATTTGGATATTATAGGATGATAAATATGGCAAAGATGTATTTAATTTCTACATAATAGAAAATCAACTTTAATATTATTCTATATGTTCAATTAATTTAGTTTCTCCAAAATTAACCAGAGAAGAAAAGGAGTGGGGTAAATATATGCTATAGGCCAATAAGTTCCCTTTCTATACCTAGTCTTTAGAGGGGGAAAGGCCTTTATATTAATGTTGATGTATAGCTGCTTTATAAATAACAAAAATGTATCAGTCCAAATTATTTTTCTCCCTATGTCCTCCTTTTCTTTACCAGTAGTAAAATAAGTTTAGTCTAAATTTTCATATGTTTTTGACACAAAATGTCATTTACCCTAGGTGACTAAGCTGACAAGTTTCCACATAGGGTTAAGAGCTTAGCTCCATGCTATTTCCAACACATTTTTCCCACCAGAGAGTTTTGTTTGTTTTAGTAAATATGTCCTACATGTGTATGTATAACTGAATCACTTCGTTGAACAACTAAAACTAAAACCAAATTGTAAATCAGCTATACTCCATTATAAAATAAAAATTTTTAAATGTCCTAAATAAGAAATCAAATGAGGAAGGAATTAAGCTTATACCTAACACAGAAGATAATACTTTCCAATAATCAGCTAAAACTTATCTCTGAGTACTACTAATAATCATTACCTATGTTTTAATGAATAATATATTCTACTTACAGTGAAAGAGCCAAACTCATTCTGGAAAAGTAGTTGGCATTTTGATTAAAGATTGCAATTATCTGCAGCTTTTTGTTCATGAATGCTAAGGGGAGGGCAGAGATATCACAGGAAATACTGCTCCACGTGAGGTTTGGGGAATCATAAATTCTGGTTCCGACTCTGCTATTCAGGTTGTGGATGGCATTATACCTTAGTCCCACCATCTGTACAGTATGAATAATCATATTTCTCTAACTCACAGGTGTGTTGTAAAGAGCAGACAATAAAAAGTAACGGAACATACAAGCATCCTAAGAGCCCAGATGATAAGGAAAACAAATGGTTAAGAGATACAAAGTAAGTGAGTTGAACTTTCTAATAAAACTCTGAGAATCACATTTAATCTGATAACAAAAAATCTTTTCTGACAATGTCCTCCTACCAAGATTTTCATAAGGCTCAATTTTATTTACAAAATGTGCATGATTTGGACTTTCGGTTTTATTCCAGAGTCTGTGAGGGGCAACAAAAGAGAAACACACTTCCCAACCTTGCAGCATTTGGTATGTCTTATGTGAGGGATCAGCAAATGGTACATTCTCACTGTGAATCTATGCAGTATTTAATATTGAATTACAACTTTAATTGAAAGAGTGAAAAGTATACTTTAGTTAAATAAGAGGGACTAGGATAACTGTTAGGAGCTGAATAAATGTCTTTTTATTCCAGGTATTGACATTTATTAACATGACACAGGTAAAATGCCCAGCAAGCCTTTGTGTTTCTTCCTTCAAAATTTGGGATTCCAAGGATACCAAGTCAATATGCCTAATTTAGATAAAATATTTACCCCTGGATATTCAGATACACTCACAATAGGCAGGTTAGAGTATAATATAATCATGTTTAATATAATCAAGCTTCCCTAGTGGCTCAGACAGGAAAGAATGTACCTGCAATGCAGGAGATAGAGGTTCAGTTCCTGGATCAGGAAGAAGCAGCCCAGGTCAGATTCAATTCCTGGGCTGGAGAAGGGAATGGCTACCTACTTCAGTATTCTTGCCTGGAGAATTCCATGGAAAGAGGAGCCTCGTAGGCTACAGTCCATGGGGTTGTAAAGAGTCAGACATGACTGAGCAACTAACACTTAGCCTATTATTGGGTTGTTCGCAGATACAGGAAAATCTTTGTGAACCAAGAAATCACCCCCTTGACTTCTATAAGCATATTACTAAATGTTATTAAAAGCAAGTTATATCCTTTGGTATATGGGAGACAGATAAATGTCTTCTCTTCATGCTTAAAAGAACATTTCCTGTTTCTGCTGCTGCATAAACACCTTTTTGCTTTAACTCCTTTACCCACCATTATCGAAAACCAGAGTTTTGAAATGTGGGGTTAAAAGTTGTGAAGTTGTGTGTCTCCAGTTCCTTTCTTTATATGACTTTCTGTGAAGACTTTGTTCTCAACATTCCAGCTTTTTTTTTTTTTTTTAAAGAAAGCAATCTCATTCAGCTTCTTTAAATAAACAACACAAATAAATAAGTTGAGGATCTCTGGTTTAGTGTTAGGAAAATCAGAAGGAAAGAGAATTTCAAGGGTGGGTAGTCAAAA
Organism: Bos indicus x Bos taurus; assembly: GCF_003369695.1. NCBI lineage: Eukaryota > Metazoa > Chordata > Mammalia > Artiodactyla > Bovidae > Bos > Bos indicus x Bos taurus. The sequence continues at coordinate 35,128,754 of NC_040076.1, read as the reverse complement.
TTGTGAAAATCATGAATAGTGGATGAAAAGTATGAGTGAGAGAAAAAGGAAGTGCAGTTTCACTGGCGTAGGAGCAGAAGATCAAAATGCTTTAAGATACAGAGCAAATGATGGTGAGAAAGAAAGTGGGGTCATCGACTAAAGAATATACTTCAAAATTTTTAGAATTAAAAAGTAGATTTTTTTTTCAAGATAATTGAGATATAACCTCATAACATCTTGTGGGCTGAGTGTATGGGTCTGGGAAAACTCAGTTTGTGGACCAAGCGTACTTAGGGGAAATGTGAGAAATGCCTTCAAGTTTTGTACAGGACTCTCAGTAATCCACACATTGTCAACCTTGAATGGGTGCCCATGAGTATTTTTACCTTTTTAAAAAAATTATTCATAATTTTTATCTTTTTCGTCCTTCTGATTTTCCTTACTCCCAAAGGACCAAGGTCAACAGTGTACCTTGCTGTCAGGGCAACTAATATTGGTTTTGGATTTCATCCTGTCCTGAGTTTGGAATAGTTTAGAGCATCTGGATTCCTTTGAGTATAACATGCAAAAGGTAAACATTTCTCTACTAATCTTGACAACCTTAAAGGAAGAAAGGGCACAAAAGGAACAAGAAACTTCTATTCCCCCATGAGTGCTTTTATACTATCGTGAAAGCTCCTAGTGAAGGCAAAGACTGAAACTGGTGGTACCATTGATTTTCAAACTGAGGTGAAGACTACCTACATCACCATCAATGCCATATTTATCTATATCATAGGTGTGCCAGGCAAAGAGCATGGGAAAGTTAAGCTTCAGAAAGGAAAATTAATCTCTTTGCCTCTGAGATTTAAGCAAATAAAGAAAGAGAGGAGAGAAAGAGATTGGATGAGCTTTATGGAGGAGTAAACATGTTATCACATAAATAGCTTACAATATCTGAATTCTCTAAGTGATGTAGGAGGTAAAGCCCTCTATTAAGAAATAAGTAAATGGGTTGGATTGTGACTGGATAAAAGTCAAGAACAACAACAAAATAATCAAGAATTTCTGAAATTGTCACTTGCTGAATTCCATAGAAGTCAATAATATCCTGTTGTTCCTATGGGATAATACTTGTCCAATATTTTAACAATTGATGGCAACTTAAAATCAGTGCTGAATAACTCTTAACGTAACTGCTCTTTCCAGCACATACAGGGACTCCATCATGGCACTTCATACAGTAACTTAAATTGAGTTCTGTGCATTGTTGAAAATGTCGTCAGAATGATTATTCTGTGATTCAGCATTGAAACAGTAAGTTATTTTGTACTTAGAAAGACATGGGAATGGAGCAGTGGGACATTAATTTGATATTAATGAAGCAAATGTTAATCAGAGGAGAAATGAACACAATTCTATAATTTCTTACCAAAAAAACAACCAAAAGCATTAGTGAGATCCAAGAACATAAGACATGCATATATTTATTAATGAGATGTCTGTAAAAAGATTGGCAATCACTCACCAGGCTCTGTAACTAAAGGAAAGAGAAATATCCATGTATCTCAGCCTAGATGGATGAAGTTTCAAATTATTGAGAAGATGGTATGACCAACTTCGTTGTAACACAGATTATTTTTAAAATGCTTGACATCCATTTTCCAGAAACTTCAGCAAATTTAATATTACCTCTTTCACTTCCAGCAACATGTGATTCAGTTGAAGAAAACTGAATAAATTCCAATTTTGTCAAATAGGATAAGCTGATGAATCCTGCAACTCTCTGACATGCCTCCAAGTTAGACCATCAATACCAAAGCACTGAGAAGATGAAGATTATGGACATGGATGAAGAAAGACACTGTATCACCAAGAAATTGTGCATAATTGCCAATGTTCAAATGTTTCCTCCATGTTGCATTTTAACCTCAAAATATTTCTGAAAATTATCTCCTCAGAAATGTTACTCCATATTTCTATGCACATACATAGGTTCATGTACATGCACAGTCGGTTGAAAATTGTCTGAACTATAGACTGGATATATGTTTTCTGGAAGAAACAAGTAGGAGCCTACCCTAGTGAATTGCAATGTTTACTTCTTGATTTATTTAGTGGGCATGCACTGAACCATTTTGAACATAAACTTACCCAAAACTATAATGACTTAGTTGTTAATTGCTGCCATTGTGAGTGGATAACTGCAACCTCATGATTTTCAATCAACCAATCATTTAAGGACCATTTAAAGGAGGGTGTGAGCCCTTGTTGCTGAAAGACAGCTATTTGTTAACACCTGAAGATTAATCTAGTGTCAGATATAAAAACTGCCAATTGGGAATCTAAATGAAAGTCTTGAAGGAAACAGTGACTATGTAAAAAATAACCATGCATCAGAAACACATTTAGTAGGACAAAAGATGACAATTAATATGAAAGCATGCTCACTGATGAAGGAATAAAAAAAAATTCAAAAAAGTAGTCTCTGAAAGTAAACATATTTCAGAAATTGCATATCAATTGAATTTGAGACTTAGAAAATTATGTATCATCCCCAAAGTGATATAGTCTTATATTTTCTTTAAATATATTCATAAATTATATTTAATTTTTTTTACATCTAGATAAGTCTAAAGGCTCTTCCAATAGTATAAAATAAAAAATATATATTTCAGGAAAGTATATCATTTTATTGGCAGATTTTTTCCTTCTCAATTGCACATAAGAGATGGTACTTCTGAGAACTGATGTCATATTAGATTAAATAAAGTACTATAATAGGGATTTTCACAATGTTATTTGTCACCATTTTTTCTATCTACTCTCATGCATCCATCTATTTGTACAATCCATAATAAGTAGCACTTTTGTTCTAGGAATTCTACTAAAAACTAGGGATAGAAAGTCTTATGAGGTATAGTCTTGAGATTAATGTCATTACAGTCTAGCTGAGGAGAAAAGGAGAAGTAAATAGCTATAAGGTGATAAGCATTGTATTGTGCTGTGCTTAGTCACTCAGTCATGTCCAACTCTTTGCAACCCCATGGACTGTAGCCAACCAGGATCCTCTGTCCATGGGATTCTCCAGGCAAGAATACTGGAGTGGGTTGCAATGCCCTCCTCCAGGGGATCTTCCCCACCCAGGGATCGAATCAAGGTTTCCAGCATTGCAGATAGATTCTTTATCGTCTGAGCCACCATGGAAGCCCAAGAATACTGGAATGGGTAGCCTATCCCTTCTCCAGGGGATCTTTCCAACCCAGGAATCAAATCAGCATCTCCTGCATTGCAGTTGAATTCTTTACGAGCCAAGCTACCAGAAAAGCCTAGGCACTGTATTATATATGTGTGTATGTACAAAAACATTATTATTGGAGTAACTATAAAGTCACTGGCTCTGCCTGGGAGATTCTGAGAAAACAGAAGAAATATTAGGGGTTAAATCATGAATAAGTGCTTATTAGACAAAAAGGGAACACATTTTGAGTAGAGGGAACAATATATGCCAAGATCAGAGTGACAGAAACAGCAATATTAGAGGAACTTAAGAGGAATAAACTGGAAACAGATTTTGAAGTATTTAGTTTGCAATGAGAAGATTGTAGTAATTGGAATCACTGAAGACTTCTCCAGCATTTGATTTTTAAATTTTTTTTTATAAATTGTACATGACAAAAAATTGACTGTTTTAGTCATTTTAAGTGTACAGTTCCATAGTATAAGTGCATTCACGTTGGACTGCTAACATTAAATTTGAGAAGGTCATTTTGTGGTAGGTAAACTGGAGTTCAAAGTCATTAACAAACAGTGAATTGAGTATTTTTATTGAGGTATGATAGGACCAAAATTAGAACTGGAGACTAGAAGATAGAGACTACTAAAATAAAGTTTGTAGGAGGGGGATTATTTAAGGCAGGTGGTGCTAGTAGTGAAGAATCTGCCTGCCAATGCAGGAGACACAAGAGACAGCAGGTTCGATCCCTGGGTCAGAAAGATTCCTTGGAGGGGGAAATGGCACTCCACTCCAGTATTCTTGCCTGGAAAATCCCATGGACAGAGGAGCCTGGCGGGCTACAGTCCACAGGGTCACAAAGAGTCAGACATGACTGAGAGACTTAACACTTTTACCTAAAGAACAAAGAGTCAATCAATAAAGGAGACCGTGAAGGAATAGCGAAAGAAAGGATTAAGAGATGCAGACAGCGTAAGCATCAAGAAAGGAAAGTATTTCAAGTGACAAGAGCACCTAACTGTGTGAAATATTAGTACTCAAATAGAATAAAACTTTTTAGATAGTTCACTGGATTTGACAATTAGGAGTCATCGGTGAGTATAGGAAGAGCAGTTGTATAAGATAATTGGGGATGAAGTCATGGGCATAAGTGAGAATATAGTGAGTTGAAAGAAATATAGTGAATTGAAACAATAGTAGGAATAGTAAGAATATGAAAGAATAAGAATGATGATAGTTGCTATTCACGGACCACTTACACAGTGCTGGGGACTGCGCGAGTGTTATGGACCATGATGACATATAATTGTCCTACAAAATTTTCGCCATAGGTATTAAAATGTTATAGACTTAGAAAATTTATATAACTTGCCTGAGGATATACAGCCTATTATAAAGGCTAAACCCAGGTTTTTACTACTCTATATACCATTGACAAGGATATTTACAGAATTAAGAACAAAGTATTTTTTCAAGATGTTTGACCACAAAAGGAAGGAAGAAGATGAGTCAGTAACTGAAGGAGATAGTCATATTGAGGAAACTTGTTTTATTTATTTATTTTTTTATTTTGAGGGGATTGGTATGAGAGGCAGAGTTTTTAGATTGAGCAAATTGAACAGAACTCAAATTGTTTTATAATAATTAGTTTAGAAAAACAGAGTTTTGATACTGTAAAGATAAAGAAGATATTTTGTGGAATGAGAGCCCAGAGTAGGAAGAATAAAATTTGCAGTTCATGGGTCAAAAGTTTACTCTCTGAGAATAGGAAAAATCTGGATTCACAGAAGAAAAGGAAAAAAAGAATGTATGGCATTACATACAGATAACTGAGCATGGTAGTAAACTTATGGAGTTTTTGAGTGATACTCAGTTTTTTTTTTTTAACAGTGTAGAATATGTTTGGGGTTTTGAAAGGCATATAATAGTAAGCACAAAAAAATGTCTCAAGGAACTGGAAGAGAATTATAATAGTAAGCACTTTGGTCAGAGAAGGCAGTGGCACCCCACTCCAGTACTCTTGCTTGGAAAATCCCATGGATGGAGGAGCCTGTAGGCTGCAGTCTGTGGGGTCACACAGAGTCGGACACGACTGAGCGACTTCACTTTCACTTTTCACTTTCATGCATTGGAGAAGGAAATGGCAACCCACTCCAGTGTTCTTGCCTGGAAAATCCCAGGGATGGGGGAGCTTGGTGGGCTGCTGTCTATGGGATCGCACAGAGTCAGACACGACTGAAGCGACTTAGCAGCAGCAGCAAGCACTTTGGTAGCATAGTTCAAATGAGCAACTAGAACTTGAATGGACTCCAGTAAATATTTTCATGTTATTCATCATGACCAGTGTGTAAGGCATTGATAATAAAAGAGAATTGAAGGCAATTCTTGCATTGATCCATGGATAGTGAGGTCATATGGGCTTCCCAGGTGGCTCAGATGGTAAAGAATCTTCCTGCAGTGCACTAGTCCAGTGTTCAGTCCCTCGGTTGGGAAGATCCTCTGGAGAAGGAAATAGGAACCCACTCCAGGATTCTTACCTGGAGAATTCTATGGACAGAGGAGCCTGGCAGGCTATAGTCCATGGGATCACAAAGAGAAGGACATGACTGAGCAACTAACACACACACTAAGGGTACAATACTAGAAAGATGAGAAAGGAAGAGAATTCAGAAAAGTGGCACACAGCTGATAACCAGGCGGGAGTTACTTATAGAACTGTTGTTTGGTGTCAGAGCAGAAATGTAGTGCAGACAAACAGTGAGAACTATGAAATAATAAGTGATTGTGTAAAGAATTTCAGAATGTAAACTTTCAGAATCACCCCTGACAGTTAACTAGTTTTAGTGTCTCATCATGAAATACTTCTGCTAAAGAAGGAGGAATGAGAAATGCCCAAATTAAAATCATATCTGGTAAGGTAAATAGCTTAAAAATGTGAATTTTACCCCTAGTTAAGTAATTCTTCTAGCATATCTTTCACTAGCAGCTTTGAAAAAGAAAAATAATTCTCAAGAATACAGCTCTTACAAAAACACACTGATTCCTGTACCTAACTTCTGAGTTCATGAAAAGCAATCCTTTTTCTCACTGCTATCTTAAACAGACCTACTACTAGTACACAGGGCTAACTGTAGTACCTTTTGAACCCCAAATGCTGGTTAATATGGGTGTTGCTGTTAATCTACTTCTAGAAGCCTGTATTTTCTTCAAGGTTAAAGCTTGGATTCATGAGAATAATAACCATTCCTCTTCTTTAGCAGTTAATTTTTGTGTTTATGATCAGCCCTTGAAAACTGTCAATCATTTTTGAAGAAATTTGGTCATGGTTTTTTATCTCTTTGTTACTAAGACCAAGCTTAAATATTTGCATAGTATAAATTTGTATAATGTACTCCATCAGCATTTATGTGATAGTTTATTATTTTATCTCTTCTATTGTTTTCTCACTCAATGTTTTTTTAAAGTTTGTTTCAATGACAAAAGCACCCAAAGATAGAATATAAGCAAATATCCATGCCGACTATGTTTAACATTTTACTATTTAGATTAAGTTCTGGATAATAAAGCAAGAGATTTCTTACTTAGTTGCATCTGATTCATGTTTTTTTCTTTTTTTTATCTTAATCAAAAGTATAGAAACTACCCAAAAACTGAAATCCAAATCAGGTAACCTCTATTTACACATTTTCTTCAAAACTAACTTATTTTGAATGTAAGCAAGATGGGCTCTTACCATGTGTCCTGATCAGTTCAAACACTGCTTATCACAAGATCTTTTCTGATTTCCCCAGGCAGAGTTAATTACCTCCATGTCTCAAACAACTCTGCTCATGTATGTCATTTATCATATTGTATTGTGCAATCTGTTTATACATCTGAATCTTTCTTTAGACTTTGACTCAACTGGGTATAGAGGCTGTCTTATTTACCTTTGAATCCATGAAAGCAATAAATGTCTGACTCAGATTCTATGTAATTCAAGACAAGTCTTTACACATTTGAGTTACAGTAATTGCATAAGGAAAGTTGTACAAACCCTCAGCATACAACTTGATGAATAATAAAGAGTACCCAACTTTCATTATGAATTTTTCCCCCAGAATCATTCTCAGTTACCTTTCATTCAGAGGGACTCACAGAGCTACACTTATGATTCCTCAGTCACTAAACCTTTTCCTTGTCCAACAGTAACCACACTCAAACTTCCGTAAATAGTAAGAAACTATTTTACATTGTTGTTTTGGTCCTATGTGAATAAATCTGTGCCTTCTTTATTTTTCTCTTTATTTTATATATATCTGTATATATATGAGTTTGTATTTTATTCATATATATATGTACATATATATATAAGATGACAAGTTCAAGGATGACAAGATCAAGAATAATTCAAACTTAACTAATTTAACTATTTCAATGAAAGTGTCAAGTAGTATTAATTAGGCTTATCTAATTTAAACACCTTGTATGTATGATATACTAAAACATAGCTGACAATCATTTATCTTCCAGCGACAGAGAAACAGATCCCTCCAATGTGATGGTATTAGGAACTGAGGCCTTTGTGAGGTAACTAGATTTAGATGAGAACTTGAGGATTGGGTCTTGGATGATGGGATTAGAGGCCTTATAAGGGACATTAGGTAACACTAGTGGTAAAGACAAAGTGCTAACAAAGGTCCATCTAGTCAAAGCTATGGTTTTTCCAGAGGTCATGTATGGATGTGAGAATAGGACCATAAAGAAAACTGGGCAACAAAGAATTGATGCTTTTGAATTGTGGTGGTGGAGAAGACTCTTGAGAGTCCCTTGAACTGCAAGGAGATCAAACCAGTCAATCCTAAAGGAAAATCAGTCCTGAATATTCATTGGAAGGACTAATGCTGAAGCTGAAGCTCCAGCCCTTTGGTTACCTTATGTGAAGAACTGACTCCTTAGAAAAGACAGATGCTGGGAAAGATTGAAGGCAGAAGGAGAAGGGGATGACAGAGGATGAGATGGCTGGATGGCATCACCAATTCTATGGATGTGAGTTTGAGCAAGCTGTAGGAGTTGGTGATGGACAGGGAAGCCTGGTGTGCTGCAGTCCATGGAGTGACAAAGAGTTGGACATGACTGAGCGACTGAACTGAACTGAGTGGTGAAGAATCCACCTGCCAATTCAGGAGATGCAAGACACAGTTTCAATCCCTGGTTGGGAAGATCCCCCAGAGGAGGAAATGACAACCCACTCCAGTATTCTTGCCTGGAAAATCCCATAGATGGAGCAGCCTAGCAGGCTACAGCCTATGGGGTTGCAAAGAGTCAGACACAACTAAGCAACTGAGCACACACACACAAGACACACCAGAGAGCTTGCTCCCTCTCTCTCTTGCGTGGTACACGCAAAGAAGAGGTCATGTGAGCACACAGTGAAAAGGCATCCATCTGCAAGTCGAGAGAAGATATTTAACAAAAACCTAATCATGTTGGCACCCTACTCTCAGATTTCCAACCTCCAGAACTATGAGAAATACATTTCTGTTGTTTAAGCCACTCAGTCTGTGGTATTTTGTTATAGCAGCCAGAGAAAACTAAGACACTGGTATTTACAGATGTTCATGGTATTTGGACCTTAAGCCTGTATATGCATAATGATGTTTCAGCTTCCCAGAATGTGTGCAGGAAATGTACATGAAGCCCAGCTCTGTCTTGCCACAGCTAGTGTGTGTATCGTTTTCAAATTTTGCAACTGAGAGTTCGGTGATAGTTCCTTTTTCCAAAGTTAATGATGCAAGTAAACATTATCAAATTTAGATTAGGTCTTCCACTTAGAGAAATAGTTCTCAATGAATATGATTTTACCCCTCAGGAGACATTTCTGGTTGTCATAACTCATGGTGTAGTGTGGAGGTTGCTAATGAAATATAATGGTTAGAAGCCAGAGATACTGCTAAATCCAGTGCCATAATACTAGAAATGGTAACCCACAATAAAGAATTATGCATCTCTACATGTCATTAGTGCTGAGGTTGAAAACACCTGGCTTAAAAGAAATTTTCATGGAAATAATTTGATTTTATATTAGCTTGGTATTTGTTGGATTTTGGGGATGCCTAAGATTTGAATTACATGTGTCATTTTTCTTTTGCTTTTCATTTTTAACTTCAAGGGATGGAATAACACCAATTTAGGGAAACTTAAAGTTATGACCAACCTAGATAGCATATTCAAAAGCAGAGACATTACTTTGCCAACAAAGGTTCGTCTAGTCAAGGCTATGGTTTTTCCTGTGATCATGTATGGATGTGAGAGTTGGACTGTGAAGAAGGCTGAGCGCCGAAGAATTGATGCTTTTGAAGTGTGGTGTTGGAGAAGACTCTTGAGAGTCCTTTGGACTGCAAGGAGATCCAACCAGTCCATTCTGAAGGAGATCAGCCCTGGGATTTCTTTGGAAGGAATGATGCTAAAGCTGAAACTCCAATACTTTGGCCACCTCATGCGAAGAGTTGACTCATTGGAAAAGGCTCTGAGCTGGGAGGGATTGGGGGCAGGAGGAGAAGGGGATGACAGAGAATGAGATGGCTGGATGGCATCACTGACTCGATGGACATGAGTCTGAGTGAACTCCGGGAGTTGGTGATGGACAGGGAGGCCTGGCGTGCTGCGATTCATGGGGTCGCAAAGAGTTGGACACGACTGAGCGACTGATCTGATCTGAAGGTAAATTAAACTAGAAATAACTGGATAAATTTGGGAGCTAAAAATACTCAAATATTATTTCTCATACATTCTACTTTACAAGTTTCAAAGATGGGGCTGCTCTGGTTTAAATGTCCTTTGGAGCATGCTCAATTCCTGGTAGATATTATTACTTACAGTAGTAATTAAAGATATTCTGAATCATCAAGAAATATTTTTCTCCTCTTAACATTACTGAATTTTATTTCATTAACTATGATACCACATTCTAAACAATTCTTTTCTTGAACTTCCAATTTGATGATATTTTCATTGTCTTTCTATGAAAATTAATAATATGTGAAAATCACTTTTCCAGTGAAAAGGATGCCAGATATAGTCTACTCTTTAGAGCATGAGTCATGAAATATTCCTTTACTTGAATGTTATATCTGGCTTTTAAAAAATGGTTACATATAAGCAGTGACTCTTATATGACTTTGCTGAAGGTAAAACTCTTGCCAGTGGTGTCAGTTTGGTAGAAAAATGCTGTTTATCACTTATTATGCGTTACAATAAAGCATGTGTACTAGTAAAGAATGAGAGGAGGAGAGAGGCAAAGAAAGAGCTGCAGAAGAGATAGATTACATGGGGCTGTGTGTATTATCACCCTGAAGTCAGTAGGGACGCCTGCTAAATGCTCTTACAACTGTAATAGCCTATCTCATGCTAATTCTAGCCTGAAGCTTCCTGACACTTCTTGTTCAGAGATAATGGGGACAAGACTACTCTCTCTCTTTCTCTTTTCTGGTTGAACAGCAGATTTTTTTCTTTTTCTCAAGGACGTCAAATAAATTAAGCAGTCTTTGCAAACATTAATACAAAAGCCTTTTGCTTTGTAGGAATTCCCAGTAATAACATGCAAGAGTTATTACCCTTGATACTTAGTAGATTTTTTTAATGGCTAGCAATAATCATTTTGATTGAATATTGGCTTATAATAGGCTTGTAAAGGAATTCAAGCAGCCTTAACTGCTTTCAACCTTAGCTTCATGTGCCTCAGGAAAATCCTTGCAACAATATATCTTGGAGTCATTAACATGGAAATATTTTATAAAAATGAAAGTTAATACCTATTAGCTTCAAAAGTGAAGCCTATTAAAATGGACTCTTTATATCAATTTTTAGTGCTTTAATATATTATTGATCCTTTTCTTTGAAAGAGGAGATCATTTTATGGCAAGTTGCAGGTTTAATTTCCTTGGACATTCAACTTCTTTTTTAGCAAAGAAATTTCATAGTTTTCCTAATTCCTCATTTACAAATGAACTGAGATTTTATCTGCTTAACACCTCATCTAAATATTTCAGTTTCCTTCAACCAATTTGGGAAAGAAAATGAGATGCTTATTCCATGAAAGTATATTATTTGAACTATTAAAAATCAAGATTCCTTCAATATTTTGTTTGAAATTTATGTCTCCTCAGTGAGAATGCTTATAGGCCATCCTCTATTTTAGTAGACTTTGAGTAAGAAAGACATACTCCAGAGGCCAATCTACTGAAAAATATGTGAAGTGATTCCACCGTGAGGCTGTGGAATCCACTAAAACTCAGCTTCCACAGCATGAAGGACTGCAAGAAATGCAGGTTTGAGGCTAGATTGGACTCTAAAGAATTATGAAAAAATGATTTCTTACTTGTTGTTTTATCACATCCTATCTATCAGGGCAGGATAGTATCAGTAATTGAAAAACACACTAGTTGAGACCCTGGAGTGTTTCTGCCCAAAGGACACCAGAGCATTAAAGCTGGAGGAAGATGGTTGTAAATCGAAAGGTTTGCATCTGCTACTCTTTGCCTCCTTTGAAGCCCTGGATGGTAAAAAATGACAGAAGCTCTTAGATTGCCAAGGAATTTCCATTATTATCAGTTTTTTCAAAGGCACTAAATAAAGCGCTTTGAACAACTCTTGCTACTCGCCAGTGTATATTTAAATATTTCTTTAGTTTTCATTGGTTGATGATTTTGACTCTATTCCATATTGGAGTATTGAAATGCTTACTTTGTCTTCACAGTACGGAGACAGTACATTGCCTCTTGGAACACATATAATCTTACCACTACATGAACATTATTAGGTCAGGAAACCATATAATAGGCCTTTATGTGATAGTTATTGAATTAGTGAAGAGATGCTCATATATTCTTGCACTTTGAAACAGATCACTTGATTGAAAGAACTAATTAAAAATGACTTGGTCATAATTTTAGGGTATACTTTCTGACTTGGGGCTTCCCTTGTGGCTCAGCTGGTAAAGAATCTGCCTGTAATGTGGGAGACCTGAGTTTGATCCCTGGGTTGGGAAGATCCCCTGGAGAAGGGAAAGGCTACCCACTCCAGTATTCTGGCCTGGAGAATTCCATGGACTATATAGTCTATGGGGTTGCAAAGAATAGGACACGACTGAGTGACTTTCACAGCTCTGACTTGTATGTTAATGGCAACAACCCAGATTCAATAGAATATGTGTATTAAATGATTTCCCAGTGTTGATGTTGGGTTATGCCAGTTCCTTTACTGGTCACAAGGGCACAATTGTAATATTGGCTTCTGGGACAGATGGTAGGGCCTGTCGCTTTAAAATATAAACTATGGAGTAGGGAAAACTAACTGCTTATGATACAAATTGAACGTGGGACTTTAGACCAATTACTAGCATTTTCCAGGTAGGCATTTAAACATAACGTTAAATTCTGGATTATCCACAACATTCATATTAACGAGTGATCACCTGTCCTAATGCCTCTCCCTCGACAGGCTTGGTTCCCCCACTCCTCCTTAGTTTCTTTTCTCTACCGCTGTGTAACTATCCTGGGACTACAAGCCTCCTTTCACCCCACCACACACCCCTTACAATGCTGTCTCAGGCCAGACTCTTTGCTGACACCTGCACTAATAGCAGGGTTGATTATCTGCTCTTCTTAATTATCTCTCCCACAGCTCGCCTCCATTAGCTTGGATAATTGACTGTATACATAACATTCATATGCAGAACAATGTGCTATAGGAAAAAAATTAATGAAGAGAAAAAAAGGAATCTTTACATGAGGTTTTCTCTGTGTGGTGTCACATATAGGGAATCTGGAGTTTTGGGGGCGCATCTGCTTTTCTTTTGTTGGGAAAGTCATTAAGAATTCGGAATGAGACTTTTCAAAGAATAGGAGGAAGTGTTGCGTAGGTTTTGCATTGAGAGGGCATTCAAGAGACAGAGTTTCAGTGAAGGATGGCAACCCACTCCAGTACTGTTGCCTGGAAAATCCCATGGATGGAGGGACCTGGTGGGCTGCCGTCTATGGGGTCGCACAGAGTCGGACATGACTGAAGCGACTTAGCAGCATGAGTGAGAAGACAGGAAGCAACAAATGATGAGGCATGAAGAACAAAAGGATTGGCCATGAGTTACAGATCTTTGGAGGAGGCCTAGAGAGGCCAAGGGGGTGAATTCAATGGAAACTGGTCATCAACGGAACAATTATGGAAGAAGAAAAATATCTTTCCTATATTCTTTGAGTCAATCCTATAAATTGCCCCTGCAATTTTTGGCATTTATCCCTATTATATGACTGGAAAATTCAAGTATTCTATAGTTTTAGTGATTTCTCCATTTGACAAATGATGAGACTGGAATTTAAACATGGGGTATGATGCTAGAGGGTATATTGTGATTCAGTAGGCTATTTGAAACATTTGGACTGTTTCAAAAATTATACCTCAAAGTTGTATTGCTTTAAAAGGAGGTAAATAAGAACAGCAAATACAAATAATATGAAATGATTACTACAAGTCTATATTACCTTAAATTACAGAAACAGTGAATATAATATATTGTGTTGTTTAGTCACTGAGTCGTGTCTGACTCTTTGCTACCCAATGGACTGTAGCTCGCCAGGCACCTCTGTCCTTGGGATTTCCCAGACAAAAATACTGGAGTGGGTTGCCATTTCCTTCTCCCAGGGATCTTCCCCACCCAGAAATCAAACCCTGTCTCCTGCTTTAGCAAGTGGATTCTTTACCACTGAGCCACCAGGGAAACCAGAAAATAATATATAGAGAGAGTGAAAATGAACATAAATTTGTGATTTATTTGTCTGAGTTCTTCTTTAACAGTAAAGAAACTGCAGAAATAATTAGATTGAAAACAGGATTAGAAAATTGTTCAGCTGTACAATAATAATTCAAGATTTTATCTTTCTTTGTTTTAGATTAAATAACAGTTTGAACGTCTTTAATTTTGCATAGTTTCAAATTACTTCTCATAATAACAATAAAAATCACTTACCTATCATTAGCCCTGTAGATGACCTAAGACTTCTTGGTATATTATTATTGAGGTTTTAGGAAAAAAGGAGGAATTTTGCTCTCATACCTCTTACGGGTTGACCTCACAAGAATCAGTACACAAAAAAGAATGTGTTCTTTGAAGTGATTTATTAATTTATCTGGTGTGAGATGTAGTGGCTTAAAGCTTTTTTGAAAATTCAGATTTCATCTTGTTCTGTTTGTTTTCATGTGTTTGAAGCCGAAAGGTTTTCATTTGTGTTTCTGCTGACTTGCACATTTCACACAATAGGCCTTGTTATTAAGGGCCTGATCATGGTCAGTGCAATTTGCAGTGTTAGCTAATTTTTGAAACTAGCAGTGAATTTGAAATTAATTGCAGACTATTTTGGGTTCATTAGTGTTCATGAAGGGTTTTATGCCTGTTTGTTTGTTTTTCAATTGAGTAGAGGGGACCAAAATAACAAAGGCTGCTTTCTCTTTTATTCAGAAATAAAGTGGTGCAATCTTCAACTAAACCAGTGATAATAGTAGCAGCAAAGACAATACAAACCGAATGATTTGGCAACGAGAGGGCACTTGCAGCTATCCTATTTGCCATTTGTATATCCCAAAGCATGGAATGATAGAGGCAATGTTCAAATAATTAAATGACCAAAACAAGGAAAATAATACAAGCTTTGCAATTTACCTATTGCAAGGTAAATAAGCTTTGCCTATTTACAAAAAGGGGTCAAATTCTAAGCATTCCATATAATCAAATAATTTATTAGGTTTGTGAGGTTAACTGCTTACAGCTAAACAACTTGTAGCTTAATTGCTTCTCATACTAGAGTAGAGTTAGAAATGTCTTTCTGCCCCCTATCCCCAAAGCGGGAAAACGCAGCCTCCAGGCACTCAAAGTGCTATACAGGAAACAGTAGGTAGCATAATTCAGCCATGTCAAATTAATGTTGCTATCCTGGGAACATAGATAGCATAATGAAGGAAGAATAAGGACATTCAGGAGAGAGAGTCCTTCAGCAGGACATCCCTTCTGGTTTTTATTTCTGTGCAGAAAATAATGATTTATGTCCCATTAAAAATAATAACATTTGGAGTTTGGGAGTAACATATACACACTACTATATATAAAATAGATAACCAACAAGGACTTACTGTAGCACAGGGAATTGTACTCATTATTCTATAATAACCTATATGGGAAAAGAATCTGAAAATGAATGGAGATATATATATATATATTATATACATAAATACATATGTATAAAGCTGAATCACTTTCCTGTACACCTGCAACTAACATAGCGTGATATATCAACTATACTCCAATATAAAATAAACATTAAATTAAAATATTATCCTGAAGATTAATTTTGAGAGACTAAGTATACAATTTTATTCATCCATTCATCCTTCTTCTACTTTTTAAATATTTGTTTAATTCTCTGTAGTAGCTCTGTAAGTTTCCAAAAGGGGTAGAGAGCATGGAGAATTGTGTAAAACATGAACAAGGAAATATCGAATTGAATCTGTTTTGTGTGTGTGGCATTCAATGAATAAATCTCCTTGGAAGGCACATCAATGACTGCTCTCTGCTCCTGTGGTTTAAAGCCATCCTTGCTCTTGTTAGATGACAGATTATCAGCAGAGAGGAACAGCAGGTTTGAATTCATGATGATAGATAATGGGCTGAATATAAGTGTGTTCTTGAACTTGGTTGAACAGCCAGCCTCATCGCTTGAGACATTTAAAAATACACTGGATAAAGAGAAAGAAAATGCCCTTCAGGGAAAATCATTTCCTCTACGCATAGATAATCTGTCTTTTCAAGATTTTGTTCTATATGAAAAGTGGAACTAATGATGTACCAACAGGAGTCTGAGAAATCTTTAAATTCACAAAAAAAGAGCTGATAATTGTGATGCGAGTGAGATGGAGAAAGGCAGTCTGTCCTTTAACACGGAGCCTGGAGTGACAGGTCTAGGATGGTTTGTCTCTCCTCAGTGTTCATCATTTAGCTGAGAATCTAGTGGCATGCTCCAGTACCATTTCTGTAATTCACACAGAAAAAAGAGGAACCAGAGACAATTCATGTAAATGATTACAAAATGATCTAAGATCACGAATGGAGGGGATTTCACTTTTCACATGACTCAAATAGTGATATTTTGACACACTCTAATGACCTGTGTGGAAATGATCTCCTTGAAATATTCAACAAAATACATAAAGTACAGATAGGTAAGAGTTGCTAAATTAGCACTAAAAAAATACTAAATACTAAAAAAAAAAACAATTTAGAAAATTATATTTATTCAAATACTGAAGTATTAGTTTTATTTCCAAAATAATCTTAGACACAAGCACAGTGGTGATTAAAATAAGAGAGAGAGAGAGAGAGATGGAAAGCCATCTTACTCCATTATTTGTTTTAATCAGCAATAGCAAATGAGATATGACCTGTTCCAGATATTTGGATTTCTTAATGTGTTGTAGTAAATAGATTGTTGCTCATATTATAATAGATTGGACTCATTGCCTGGGGAGGGAGACTGCATTATAATTAAAATGTTGCCAGAGGGGTTACCAGAGAATATTTCCCCATGTTCTTAAATTCCTTTAACCAGAGAGTTCATTACGTTTTATGAGCATTTATTTGTTACCATTGAGAAAACTTTTGAGCTTTGGATGTTTTATTTCCCTTTCTGAGAGAAACATTAGGGCATTTTATATTATCTGTTCAAGTACATAATGTATCTGTGGCTAAGAAGAGATTAGTTCTTTAAGGACACAGGGGATGGAGGTGGGGGAGGAGAGAGTGGGATGAATGGAGAGAGTAGCATGGAAACATGTACACTACCATATACAAAATAGATAGCCAGTGGGAATTTGCTGTATGACTCAGGGAACTCAAACTTGGGCTCTGTGACAAACTGGAGGGGCGGGATGCAGTGGGAGGTGGGAGGGAGGTTCAAGAAGGAGGGGACATATGTATATACCTATGGCTGATTCATGTTGATGTATGGCCAAAAAATATTGTCATGCAATTCTCCTTCAATTAAAAATAAAAAAAAATTTTTTAAAGAAGAGATTAGTTCTATAAAGAAGAAACTAAATACTGCAATGGTATATCACTGAATTTTTATGTATCTCTGAATAGTATGTCATAGTGTATATAAATATATCATGTAGAAAAATTTATAGTCGATTTCTGGGAAAGAAAATTTGCATAAGGAAAAGTTGTACTATCTTTACCTAATCCCCACATCTGCCTCTCTGTCTCTCCCATCCTCACTTTTCACAGTATCAATTCCAGTTCCTTTGCCAGGGGTTAGGAGAGTTTTTCCAGGGCAAGGATCATCTTGTTCTCCCAATTCACCCCTGGGCTACTCTGGCCCCCTTCAGAGTTAATGATTAGCACTGGGAGATGTAAAAAATAGAAAAGAGTGTACTGAAAGGCACAGGTGTCATCTAGTGAGGGTGCCCTGGGGATGTTTGCTCGTACTGATACTCAGTGGTGGACACTTTCCTGGGTTCCCCAGGTACCTGCCTTGCTGGGGGCTCCTGATTGCAGTACCTTTAAAGCGGGGAATGCTGGCCGCCAACAGTCCATTTGCTTATGATCCCACTGTCAGGCCCCTGGGCATGCAGAGTGTCATCTGTTTTTTGGAGTCCCATTGACCCACCAGGCAGTCATATATGTAACATGTGGCAGATTCATGTTGATATATGGCAAAACGAATACAATATTGTAAAGTTAAAAAATTAAATTAAATTAAATTAAAAAAAAAAGGGTTCAGCTTGAACACAGAGCACCCCTTGCCCCAAAGTCAAGGAACAAGTACATTTCTTTTGCCTTCAGTGGTTTGCTCACATTGTAGCTTCTTTACTGTGCCATGCAGTCCATCCTCTGTGGAATTTTCAGATGTAGTTCTTGTATTGGTTTCTGTATCTAACAAATTTCTAGGGCTAAATATTTCCCTTAAAGACCCTGCCATTCACCTGAGATCAAGAGGGAAGAACCACTTTCCCCTCTGCCAGTGCTTAGGAGTGCAGGATTATATATATGTGTGTGTGTGTGTGTGTGTGTGTGTGTGTGTGTGTGTGAAGGGAGATGTCTGTTAAAGCACTATAAAAGTTCTCTACAACCTCAGCCTGAAAGTAGGTGAAAGGTGGAGGGTAGCAAATCAGATTTTTCAACTTTTTCAGTCACTCCACCTAGAAAGTGCACCACCTCGTTTTCAGAATGTGGCAACACGTATCAACCGTTGCTTTGTTCTAGACCTTGTCATGAGAACTTAATGCAGAAAGAGTTGTGATTTAAAATCTTTTCCCATGCATGCATAGGTTTAGCTTTTAGCCTTAAGGCCATGAGTTGCCACTGTATAATTTTAGGTAGGTAAATGACATAAATAGAACTATGTTTAGGGAGTTCACTCCAGCAGCAGAACGGGCAATGGGTTCGAGGAAAGGAGAGTGATTTGAAGGGAATGTGTCTCGACACATTTGCAGGAACTTAAGACTCAGTCAGGCTTGAAGTTACGCAATTGCTGTGAAGAATGGTGAGGTGGTGGAGTCAGATGGCAGAGATATCATAGAATTAGAATCTGTATGACTTGGTTATTTATTATGGACAGAGAATGAGAAAGTGGAAGATTTCAGGGTTTCTGGCTTCAGTAACAAGACAGAAAGTGGTGCCATTAATTGAGATAGGAGTTATAGGATGAGGGAAAAACATGGGTTGAAAGATGGCATCAAAGAAATTGCCAGTTATGTAACAAAGACAGGTATGGGTTTATACACATGGATGCTTGTAATCTATGCTAACATTATATATTTCATATACATTCTTCTTAACCCTTTCTGCCACCTTTATAAGGATTCAGTTTAGAAGACTCTTTCACAAAAAAACACAGGAATCAGGTGGCCTCTATTGTAAACCACAGGCAGGAATGCTATTCTTGGAAAAGGAAAACACATAATAAGCAGTTTGTACATTTCAAAACTTCAGATTGTTACAGATATACTTTTAGTTTGCAAGATCATAAGCACATAGCTGAAATATTCACTTTATATTGCACGATTACGTGAAAATTTGGGAGGCCAATTCAACTGGGGTTCTATAGAGTATTTTTTAATGAATACAAGTTTGTTCACCATTGCAACAGCTACTCTCATTCAGCTAATTCAAAGTAATTTAAAGGATAGGAATTTGACTTATTGACATGAAATCAGAGGCTTTAGCCTGGAAATATTTTCTTGTGAATCAACCACCAAATAGTTTACTTGAACCATGGCTAAAATATTTCAGGGCTTTCTGAGGCCAAATGGACCAGCTGTTTTTTCCTGATTCCCATCTTCTTGTCAATATTATAAAGAGAAGTCCTCAGAGGCAAAAAAAAAAAAAAAAAAAGAAAGAAAGAAAAAAAGGGAGGCAGGAAACAGAAAACAGTCAGTTTGTTAATTATAAGGCTCATGATGTATACTTTGTACTCAGGTCAGGCCTCAGCTCAGTTAAAGATTTATTGTAAATTACCCAGAGTGTCTGTGGTAGATTGTAGGAATGACCATAATTCTTTGCAGTTACTTCCGTTAAGAATTGGAGTTTGTTCCTCCATTCCTTGAATTTGGGATGGCTTTGTAACTTGCTTTGGTCAACAGAATTTAACAGAGTGATGTACAGGTCTTGAATCCAAGCATCAAGAGGCCTTGGGTGGTTCTTCCCTTTCTCACTCTTGACTGCCATGTGAACAAGGCTCAGCTAAACTTCTACATGAACAGACTAGTCTAGTTATCTTTGTTGCCCACGGATTTCATCTGACTAACATCCAGCTAGGTTAGTCCAGATGGCCACTACCTAGTGATTAAGATGAACCAAGTCTGACCCAGATCAGCAGAACCACCCAACCAAACTGTTCACTTGTGAACAATGATGGTAAATGATTGCTGCTTTAAACCATTATATTTTAGGGGTGGTTTGTTACAAAGCAAAAGCTAATTGGTATAGGAGCTAATCTTGATAAATTATCCAGAAGCTTAACTTGCCCAAATAGCCCAGTTTTTGATAAATTTACTAAAGTCTGATTGCAGGTATCTAAATGACAGCCATATGAGCCAACACAACATCTAGACTTTGTCCAGAACCATAGCTTTTTATTTGTGCTTTATTTATATTTATTATAAATTATACTGACAGGGCTCAGATGGTAAAGAATCTGCCTGGAATGTGGGAGACCCAGGTTTGATTTCTGGGTCGGAAAGATTCCCTAGAGAAGGAACTGGCAACCCACCCCAGTCTCTTGCCTGGAGAATCCCATGGACAGAGGAGCCTGGTGGACCATGGGGTCACAGAGTCAGACATGACTCAGCGATTAGATGACATGACATTATACAGATACAACCAGATTAATATGGGAGTTATATTCTAACTTTAAGATATCAGATTATTTCATTGCTAAAGAATAGTAATGTCATTGATATTTTAACAACAGGAAGCAAAGGATAGTTTGCTTCATTGTTTGCCTTGTGTTTTAGAACTTATATAAAATGTAAAGGGAGTTGAACAGTTTTTTTTTGTCCATTTAAAATTACTATTGTATTGCTAATTATAACTATGTGGTAAAATCATTCATTCTAAAATTAAAGATATTCAGACCAAGATATAAGAAAAAATGTTAAATACATTTTTAAAAAGGACTATATCAGCAAATGAAGAGTAATAGCACCACCATTTACTCTCATATTACACAGTCCATCATTAATGGTTTGAAGAAGTGAAGTGAAGTCGCTCAGTCCTGTCTGACTCTTTGCGACTCCATGGACTGTAGCCTACAAGGCTCCTCAGTCCATGGGATTTTCCAGGCAAGAGTACTGGAGAGGGGTGCCATTTTCTTTTCCAGGTCTTTTCCAGACCCAGGGATGGAACCTGGGTCTCCCACATTGTAGGCAGACGCTTTACCGTCTGAGCTATGCTATGCTAAGTCACTTCAGTCGTGTCCGACTCTGTGCGACCCCATAGACGGCAGCCCACCAGGTCCCTCCATCCATGGGATTTTCCAAGCAAGAGTACTGGAGTGGGGTGCCATTGCCTTCTCCTACCGTCTAAGCTAGATCCACCTAATATTTGTTGGGACCAGCAAAGAGCAAACTGTGCCTAATTATCTAATCTATATCTGCAGGGTTTTAGTTATGGTCTCTTGTTCAATTAAAAATATTCACATGTAATGCAAGTCTTTCTGTAGATTTATAAAAAATTTGGGGTATATTGACTACTCAGTACAGTTAGTTATTATACTAAGTTACATGTCTCATTTGGAACACTCCCAAAAAGCAATGGTCAGTATAAAAATAGACATCCTATCTTTGAACGAAAACATTATATTTTATTCATGATAAGATAGAAGTCAATTGAATTCAGTCTATCATATTATTAACACTCAATAAAATGATTTTTAAAAGAATAGTATGAGACAATAAGAATTTCATGATTGATTAGCACAAGCAAATCTGGGCATCTTTCACAGTTTCATGTCTAAAATAAGCATAGTGTGTTTATTTCTTTTTATTCATTTAACCACCACTAATATAATTTATTCTATGGCAGACACTGTTATAAGTGCTTATGAATATTAGTTCCTTTTTAATTCTCATAGCAACCCTAGAAATATTATGTTCATTCTACAAATGTAAACGTTAAGCCAAAGAGAAAAATTAAGACAGAGAGGTAAAGAAACTTGACCAGGTTACCTGGTTAGTCAATAGCAGAATATGGATTTTAACTCAGGATATTTATTCTTATCATCCATATTTTAAGGACTATTCTATAACATAATTTTGCTTTCTTAATTTATCACATTGATGTCATGAAATATTTGGTCTCATATCCCAGGAAGAAGACAATATTTCTAAAACCATTGAGATAATTTCCCTGGTACGGGCTATTTTCAGCTATTCTATGTAAGCTTTTGTATGATCTTGCTTTCACAATACTCAGAGCTGATTTTGCCATCCTTCAAGATCTAGAGGGATGCTAGATATATAGATGAAGTCTGGAAATGTTTGTCAAATATCTGACATATAGCCTAACAAATGCCAGGTATAGAAAAGTTCTTGAGTACTGGAGTCAGTAATATTACTTACTGCATTATATAATATATATGCATATATATTACATATATAAAACTAAATTTTGTAGCACAAAAAAACATTCCAAATATTCAATATTCTAGTTGCCTAAAACTCAAAGTGAAGCAACAGATGGAGAGGAGGATACAGAGAGTCGCCAGGGGTGCTTGCTAATTATCATGTACTACTGTAGGCACAAGCACTGTATGTAAATTGCCAGTTGTATATTATATTTATCACCAACGTCATCCTTTATCTGCAGGCTATTTTCAGAAGCTAAGTACTCTGCCCAAACTATTAACCACTTCATTTAGTACAAAGTGGAAAGGGGGCTTTTATGAGTAGAAATGTATGGAGGTGGCAGTTGAATTCATAATTTAGCAATGCATCATGAATCCTTAACTTTCCCATTTAAATATTCTACTTTGTGGGCAAATATAGATTCTCTTTCAAAATATGACCATAAAATATTATCTCCAGGAAAGAAAAAAAATTATTCTAATGTGGCATGGCACCAAGATATTATTTCTCAGTAAACTTTTAGCTATATTTTTCCTTAGGGCAATATTTAATGCTGCCATTATAAACTATTTTGACAGAACATAATTTCTGTAAACCTAAATGCTGCAAGGGATTTTTTGAGATAAACTCAACCATATTGTGGAAAAATCAAATTAGCTTTTTTAAACGTGGAGTGTTATGTTCAGTAGAAGGACATATGATTAATATTCAGACAAGACAATACAATTTTAGCTGAAACAATATTATTCTTGCAATATTCTATTCAAATGAATCCAAATTTTATATGTTAAGGTGAAAAATGTGGACAGATGATGGTTAGAAATGTAAGTGTAGGTATCATCTAGAAATGAATTATTTTTTAAAGTCAAGAGAATGAAATTAAATAGCAAAAGTTTTGGTGATATAGAATATCAGTATTCTGGCAACAAATATTTGAAGACCCATATGGGTGAAGCAGTAAGAAATAAATCTGGTGGCACAGTAGCAGTCGGTGAAGGTATGCGTTCTTTTCTGTTTCTTTTCCTATTACTTTTCTCTGGGTTTCCCTGGTGGCTCAGATAGTAAAGACTCTGCCTGCAATGCAGAAGATAGGGTTCAATCCCTGGGTCAGGAAGATCCGCTGGAGAAGGGAATGGCAACCCACTCCAGCATTCTTGCCTGGAGAATTCCATGGACAGAGAAGACTGCCGGGCCACAGTCCACCTGGTCCAAAGAGTCAGACATGACTGAGAAGATGTTTAAGAAGATGACTTTTCTCCTGACTTGTACCTATGAAAACAGGATGAGGAAGAAAGAGTGACAAGGTTACCTTTAGGCAACTTCAAGGGAGATTATTTATGACAAACGTTCAGAGAGAAGTTAAACAGATAATCAGTGTTTCAACACAGAGGTCTTTTTTTCTGGAAGGTTCTGTAGGGCCCACACAGATCAGCTGTGGCATGTACATAGTGAGGAGGATATATTCTGAGGGTTTATGAGCTTAAAGTCTGCTAGAGAAGTCAACCACAAATAACATAAATTTTCTTCAGCATGCTAGAACAAAAATGAAAAACTAAGCTGTGTTATTGTCTACATTTCAAGGGAAGATGGGAAAAGACTTTGAATTGGACAATTCTGGTTCAGAATGAAAGTAAGAAGTGAAAAACAAGGAAAAATCTAGAAGAGGAAGGATAATCATAAAAAGAGAGACACAAATAATAATGATCCAAAGAAATGCAAGTTAAAACAAGGATGATATATTGTTCTTTGTCCATCAAAATGAAAAGATTGTTTTTTAAATGGTAAATTAAAATATTAAGTATGATATAGTGCCATGGTTCTCAAAGAGTGATCCATAGATCCCTGGGACTCCTCCAGAACTTGTCACAGAAACCACATGGTCAAAGCATCTTCTTAACAGCATGATATCACTTGCTCTTTCACTCTCATTCTCTCACAGAGTACTGGAGAGTTTTCAGCAGGTTACTTAGTGAGTGATGAGTCATCACTCTGATAACTAGTGAAAACTGTGCTTAGTGGTTTACATCTTTTTCTAGTTTTAATTTCTAATACAGCAAATAGCTCTGACTCATATAAACAAAAGCTTTCTGGGGTCTTCAATAAAAGGATCTGGCAACTAAATAGATTGAAGGCTGCTTATATTGTTGTAACAAGCATATCAACAATCTTTCTGAGTGTGGACTACTTAAAAATAATAGTTTCCTTGGTGTAGTACTTACAGTGATAGCAATAAAATCTCAAGGGATCATCAAAAAGCAGACTAGATATTAATTACAATGATAAACTTCATGCTATTAAAGTAGTAAATATTGGACTTTAAATCAGAAATATTTAATAAACGATACTAAATCCAGGGAATCAAACATTAGAGAATTTAAGAAATGATTTATAAACAAGAGTAGTGTTAAAATAATAAACCTTAATAAGATGACTGTGGTTTATCTGCCTAACAAGGGGGCAGAATGCTTGGAAACAAGTACTGCCATAGGTTAAACTCTTGGCTATTATGTGGTATTTTACAAAAAACTTAATCTGTTTAAAACACAGACACTATATTAACCATTGGAGCACTATACTGGTCTCCATCAAACAGGGTTGTTGTATTAAACAAGATGTTACATGTAGCATTTAGCACGAAGCTTGGATCAATTCAGTTCAGTTCAGTTCAATCACTCAGCTGTGTCCGACTTTTGCGACCTCATGACTGCAGCACACCAGGCTTCCCTGGAGCTTACTCAAACTCATGTCCATTGAGTTGGTGATGCCATCCAACCATCTCATCCTCTGTCGTCCCCTTCTCCTCCTGCCTTCAATCGTTCCCAGCATCAGGGTCTTTTCAAATGCATCAGCTCTTCGCATCAGGTGGCCAAAGTATTGGAGTTTCAGCTTCAGCATAAGTCCTTCCAATGAATATTGAGGACTGATTTCCTTTAGGATGGACTGGTTAGATCTCCTTGGACCCCAAGGGATCTCAAAAGTCTTCTGCAACACCAGTTCAAAAGCATCGATTCTTCAGCACTTAGCTTTCTTTATATTCCAACTCTCATTTCCATACATGATTATTGGGAAAACCATAGCTTTTACTAGATGGACGTTTGTGGCCAAAGTAATGTCTCTGCTTTTTAATATGCTATCTAGGTTGGTCATAGCTTTTCTTCCAAAGAGCAAGCGTCTTTTAATTTCATGGCTGCAGTCACCATCTGCAGTGATTTTGGAGCCCCCAAAATAAAGTCTGTCACTGTTTCCATTGTTTTCCCATCTATTTGCCATGAAGTGATGGGACTAGTTGCCATGATCTTAGTTTACTGAATGTTGAGTTTTAAGCCAACTTTTTCACTCTCCTCTTTCACTTTCATCAAGAGGCTTTCTAGGTTCTTTGCTTTCTGTTGTAAGTGGGGAGTCATCTGCATATTTGAGGTTATGGATATTTTTCATGGCAATCTTGATTCCAGCTTGTGCTTCATCCAGCCCAGAATTTCTTATGATATACTCTGCATATAACTTAATTAAGCAGGGTGACAATATTCAGCTTTGAAGTACTCCTTTCCCGATTTGGAACCAGTCTGTTGTTCCATGTCCAGTTCTAATTGTTGCTCCTTGACCTGCATACAGATTTCTCAAGAGGCAGGTCAAGTGGTCTGGAATTCCCATCTCTTTAAGAATTTTCCAGTTTGTTGTGATCCACACAGTTGTGATTCACACTAATGGCTTTAGTGTAGTCAATGAAGCAGAAGTAGATGTTTTTCTGGAACCCTCCTGCTTTTTCAATGATCCAACAGATGTTGGTAATTTGATCTCTGGTTCCTCTGCTTTTTCTAAATCCAGCCTGAACATCCAGAAGTTCATGGTTCACGTACTTTTGAAAGCTGTCTGGGAGAATTTTGAGCATTACTTTGCTAGCATGTGAAATGAGTGCAATTGTGCGGTAGTTTGAGCATTCTTTGGCATTGCCTTTCTTTGGGATTGGAATGAAAACTGACCTTTTCCAGTCCTGTGGCCACTGCTGAGTTTTCCAAATTTGCTGGCATATTGAGTGCAGCACTTTCACAGCATCATCTTTCAGGATTTGAAATAGCTCAATTGGAATTCCATCACCTCCGCTAGCTCTGGTCATAGTGATGCTTCCTAAGGTCCACTTGACTTTGCATTCCAAGATGTCTGGCTCTATGTGAGTGATCATGCCATTGTGATTATCTGAATTGTGGAGATCTTTTTTGTACAGTTCTTCTGTGTATTCTTGCCACCTCTTTTTAATATCTTCTGCTTCTGTTAGGTCCATACCATTTCTGTCCTGTATCGAGCCCATCTTTGCATGAAATGTTCCCTTGATATCTCTGATTTTCTTGAAGAGCTCTCTAGTCTTTCCCATTCTATTGTTTTCCTCTATTTCTTTGCAATGACCACTGAGGAAGGTTTTCTTATCTCTCCTTGCTGTTCTTTGGAACTCTGCATTCAAATGGGTATATCTTTCCTTTTCTCCTTTACCTTTCACTTCTCTTCTTTTCTCAGCTATTAGTAAGGCCTCCTCAGACAACCATTTTGCCTTTTTTCATTTCTTTTTCTTGGGGATGGTCTTGATCCCTGCCTCCTGTACAATGTCATGAACCTCCATCCATAGTTCTTCGGGCACTCTGTCTATCAGATCTAATCCTTTGGATCTATTTGTCAGTTCCACTGTATAATCATAAGGGATTTGATTTAGGTCATATCTGAATGATCTAGTCGTTCCACTACTTTCTTTAATTTCAGTCTGAATTTGGCAATAAGGAGTTCATGATCTGAGCCACAGTCAGCTCCCGGTCTTGTTTTTGCTGACTGTATAGAGCTTTTCCATCTGGCTGCAAAGAATATAATCAATCTGATTTCAGTATTGACCATCTGGTAATGTCCATGTGTAGAGTCTTCTCTTCCATTGTTGGATAAGGTTTTCTATACCAGTGTGTTCTCTTGGCAAAACTCTATTAGCCTTTTCCCTGCTTCATTCTGTAATCCAATGCCAAATTTACCTGTTACTCCAGGTATTTCTGACTTCCTACTTGTGCATTCCAGTCTCCTAAAATGAAAAGGACATATTTTTTGGGTTTTAGTTGTAGAAGGTCTTGTAGGTCTTCATAGAACCGTTCAACTTCAGCTTTTTAAGCATTACTGGTTGGGGCATAGACTTGGATTACTGTGATATTGAATGGTTTGCCTTGGAAACGAACAGAGATCATTCTGTTGTTTTTGAGAATGCATCCAAGTACTGCATTTCAGATTCTTTTGTTTACTATGATGGCTACTCCATTTCTTCTAAGGGATTCTTGGCCACAGTAGTAGATATAATGGCTATCAGAATTAAATTCACCCATTCCAATTCATTTTAGTTCGCTGATTCCTAAAATGCCAATGTTCACTGTTGCCATCTCCTGTTTGATCACTTCCAATTTGCCTTGATTCATGGACCTAACATTCCAGGTCAATATTGCTCATTACAGCATCGGACTTTACTTCTATCACCAGTCACATCCATAACTGGGTGCTGTTTTTGTTTTGGCTCCATCTCTTCATTCTTTCTGGAGTTATTTCTCCGCTTTTCTCTAATAGCATATGGGGCACCTACCCACCTGGGGAGTTCACCTTTCAGTGTCCTATCTTTTTGCCTTTTCATCCTGTTCATGGGGTTCTCAAGGCAAGAATACTGATGTGGTTTGCCATTCCGTTTTCTAGTGGACCATGTTTTGTCAGAACTCTCCCCCATGACCCGTCCATCTTGGGTGGCCCTACACAGCATGGCTCATAGTTTCCTTGAGTTAGACAAGGCTGTGGTCCATGTGATCAGATTGGTTAGTTTTCTTTGATTGTGATTTTCATTCTGTGTGCCCACTGATGGATAAGGATAAGAGGCTTATGGAAGCTTCCTGATGGGAGAGACTGAGGGGAAACTGTGTCTCGTTCTGATGTGCTGTGCTCAGCAAATAAATGTTAGTTATTGTAAATATCTATGTAACATATTAAAAATTAAACTAAAAAGTATTCATTCACTGAACAAATGTTTGTTAGACTTGGGTCACATCTGGAAACAAAATATTCCAAAGGTACCCCTATGGAAAACACATTAGAGATGGTTCTTTTTGGCTATGCATGGTATAAAACCTGGATCTCCACCACATACATAAATATGCACACTCACTCACTGCCCTTCTCCATATGCTTAGGAAAGTAGTCTGAAAGGAAATACTCTCACATATCAAGGCAATTATATTTTTAAAATATTTTCATCAAAGCTTGTTTTATTTTTATAACCTGAACAAACAGGCATAAGAATGAAAATTCCATGAATATGTTATTTATTCTGAAGACTGTGCAGTTTTCTCATTTTTATGCTGAGATTATGCAGTGGCCTCAAACCCTTTTGAAAGAAAAACACTCTTTAAGACTCCCAATTCCCATGACAAAGCTGTTATCTTTAATCCCTCCTTCATTCTAGGTATCCACATCCAGCATGCCACCAAGTCCTGTCAGAACCTTCTGAATATCTTTAAGTATCTCCCAGTTTTGTCCTCTCTCCACCTTCTTTTCTCCTGTTGAGCAGAAATCTAAATCCTCAGCTTTTGATGTGTTGCTTCTGACTGTGATCCCTGCCACATTCTCATCCTTTCCCATACTCATCCTCCACAGAGTTCCCAGGAGCCCTTCCTAAAAGTCCTGCCTATTCATGTCATTCCCTTGCCTAAAAGTTTTCAAAAATTATTTTGTTCATGTAAGATGACTCTTCTAATCTGATCCCTGATTACTTTTCCAGCCCCATGACTTATCCTATCTGCAGTCTACCAAATCATTTGCTTTTTCCATTACCTCACATATCCTTTCAAAGGTCAATGCCTTTGTACTGCCTCCTGGAATATGTGTCACCACCCATGAACTTCACGAACTTATCAACAGCTCAGTTTTCAAGATTCATTCCCTTGTCTCTTACGCCCTTCTCTCTTCTCTCTGTCATCTCCTAAGAGGACTTTGGGTGTTCTTTATGCTCCCAGAACACCACTATCCTAACTTTGCACTATGACTGTTAACTTAGCAATCTCCTTCTAGCACCTTTAAGCTTTCTTGTCCTCAAAACCAAAGCATCTGGCACTTGAAGGTTATCATAAACTATCTTTCCTTCATGAACATTTCCCTTCTCTGAGCTGCATTTCTCTTCTGAGTTTCTCTCTTGGTGGAAGGTTCCTCTCAAGTACATCAAGAGTGGAGGTGAATGGTTTAACCTGGGAGTTCCCTTTAAGTATGGAGCAGGGATGAGGAAGGATTTTGTAACCCTTGGAAAAAACTTAATTCCCAAATTCTCAATCTTTTTCCAGAGAAGGGTCAAATTCTCTTCTCTAAAGGTTGTTGTGAGAATTAAATATTTTTTGGAAATTACTTAGCACAGTGCCCGGCACAGGAGGGAACTCAATAGGCCTTTACTGTTATTATAACTTGTATCCTTGTTGCTGTTGATGTTGTTATTTAGTTGCTAAGTTGTGTCGGACTCTTTTGTAACCCCATGGACTGTAGCCTGCCAGGGTCCTGTCTGTGGGATTCTCCAAGCTAGAATACTGGAGTGGCTTGCCATTTCCTCCTTTAAGGAATCTTTCCAAATAAGGGATTGAACATGTGTCTCCTCATTGCAAGGTGGATTTTTACCACTGAGCCACCAAGGAAGCCCCTGTATTCTTTTATATCTTACTAAAAACTCTATTGATAGCCCCAATTCTTTTGTTTGTGCATCCTGTTTCAGCTGTTTTTTGACTCTAATATTTGAACTACACATTTTATTGGTAAATAACTTATGTATTGCTTATATTGCAAGGCCAGAACTTGATATCATTAAATTGTATTATTTTTATTTTTTTAATTTAATTTTATTTTTTAACTTTACAATATTGTATTGATTTTGCCATATATTAAAATGAATTCACCACAGGTATACACGTGTTCCCCTTCCTGAACCCTCCTCTCTCCTCCCTCCCCATACCCTCCCTCTGGGTCGTCCCAGTGCACCAGCCCCAAGCATCCAATATCGTGCATCAAGCCTGGACTGGCGACTCATTTCATATATGATATTATACATGTTTCAATGCCATTCCCCCAAATCATCCCACTCTCTCCCTCTCTCACAGAGTCCAAAAGACTGTTCTTTACATCAGTGTCTCTTTTGCTGTCTCGTATACAGGGTAATTGTTACCATCTTTCTAAATTCCATATATATGCGTTAGTATACTGTGTTGGTGGTTTTCTTTCTGGCTTACTTCACTCTGTATAATAGGCTCCAGTTTCATCCACCTCATTAGAACTGATTCAAATGTATTTTTTAATGGCTGAGTAATACTCCATTGTGTATATGTACCACTGCTTTCTTATCCATTCATCTGCTGATGGACATCTAGGTTGCTTCCATGTCCTGGCTATTATAAACAGTGCTGCGATGAACATTGGGGTACACGTGTCTCTTTCAATTCTAGTTTCCTCAGTGTTTATGCCCAGCAGTGGGATTGCTGGATCATAAGGCAGTTCTATTTCCAGTTTTTTAAGGAATCTCCACACTGTTCTCCATAGTGGCTGTACTAGTTTGCATTCCCACCAACAGTGTAAGAGGGTTCCCTTTTCTCCACACCCTCTCCAGCATTTATTGCTTGTAGACTTTTGGATGGCAGCCATGCTGACTGGTGTGAAATGGTACCTCATTGTGGTTTTGATTTGCATTTTTCTGATAATGAGTGATGTTGAGCATCTTTTCATGTGTTTGTTAGCCATCTGTATGTCTTCTTTGGAGAAATGTCTATTTAGTTCTTTGGCCCATTTTTTGATTGGGTCATTTATTTTTCTCGAATTGAGCTGTAGGAGTTGCTTGTATATTCATTTGCTATTATTTTCTCCCATTCTGAAGGCTGTCTTTTCACCTTGCTTATAGTTTCCTTTGTTGTGCAGAAGCTTTTAATTTTAATTAGGTACCATTTGTTTATTTTTGCTTTTATTTCCAATATTCTGGGAGGTGGGTCATAGAGGATCCTGCTGTGATGCATGTCGGAGAGTGTTTTGCCTATGTTCTCCTCTAGGAGTTTTATAGTTTCTGGTCTTCCAGCAAATAAATTGTATTGTTTTTAAAATCATTGACTTTATAATTAAAAATGTAACATCTTATAAATGGTGTTAAGTAACAAGATGTAATACATGCTTTTAGAACTATGTTTTAATGTAAAATATAGTTTTAGAAGCCAGAACAGACTTTTGGCCAACCCAATAAATTAAACTTTAAATATATAAAAATCAAATTATAGACAAGCCAACATCAAAGAGGTAACTTCTAAATAGAGGAATAACATAGGAAATATGATGAAGATATAATGTATTTGATTTTAAAAGCACATAAAACTTAAAAGAATATAGACTAACAAGCCCCTAATAAGTGATGAAAAGCCATGACAAGCACTTTGCATAGCAGAAAATGAATTAGTAAACATGGAAATATGTTGAACCTCATCAGTAATAAAAGAAACATGAAATCTGAATACAAATAATACATTTTTAGAAGTACAGCAAAGATGTAAAATAATTAAAATGCTCTTTGCTATTAAGAATGAGTTGGAACTTTTAACCAATATGCTTAAAATTAAAAGAAATATTTGGCAAAGCAATTTAGCTTTGTGTTTTTTTTTTTTTTTTAAGTTTACTTTCTTTACGCAATAATCCCAATCTTCATAAATTCCTTGCTTGAGAAGGAAAATAATGAGCCTTAGTATACACTGATAAAGCATCCTGATTAAAGATGTTTTAGAATGCTTATGCATTTGCCTAGCTCAAATGCAAAAGAACATTCTATTTCAGCCTATTTTCTTATTTGCCATCATTTAAAATTACTGTTTAAGTCAATTAATCTGTTTCCCAATAAATCCAAGATGAAAATAATAATTTTGTATTAATATGTTTAAAAATACATGAATTTCATTCTGAGGTCTATAGTATTATTGTCTGAATTACTTTTTTATGACTTTTTTTTAACCCTTAGAATTACATTTCTAGATCATATTGTGAACTCATTGCCAGACTGCTGCTGCTGCTGCTGCTAAATCGCTTCAGTCGTGTCCGACTCTGTGCGACGACATAGACGGCAGCCCACCAGGCTCCTCCGTCCTTAGGATTCTTCAGGCAAGAACACTGGAGTGGGTTGCCATTTCCTTCTCCAGTGCATGAAAGTGAAGTCGCTCAGTCATGTCTGACTCCTAGCGACCCCATGGACTGCAGCCCACCAGGCTCCTCCATCCATGGGATTTTCCAGGCAAGAGTACTGGAGTGGGGTGCCATACTTGCTAAAGAACAAAGCTATTCTCCTTTGTCCCTATACCTTCTGTCCTTACCAGGGAACCTGGCATGGTGAACACATGTATTACATTTATTGACTGAGTGTATGAATGAACATCTTCTAAATATTTATATCTTCTTTTAGAAATTTTGCTTTATCTTTTCTTCAAGGTTGTATTCTTTGTGTTTTAGATTAGTTGTTTCTATTTAAATATATTCAGACCCTAAGGGATTATATTCATCTAATTTTATTCAGATGGTTCCAATCTTAAAAACAAACACAATCTTTCAAATCATCTACCGTTACTAATTTTTGGCCATTTTCCATATTTCTTTTCCTTTGTCTCAATTTCTGGGATATTATATTGGCCTGATTTTTCAAAGCTAAGCCACAGCCTTAGCGACAGAATTAAAAGTTGGGAGGAATTTTTAGAGACCTAGTAATCTTGTACGTAAATTTAGAGATGAAATAATTGTATATTAAGTAATTTGCTCATGGTTCTAAAAATATATAACTGCAAAGTTAGGACTAAAACCCATTGCTTCAGTCTTCTTTCCATTATAAGCCTAAATTTTGAAGGTCCCCCCCCCCCCACTTTTTTTTTCTTTAAGCTGTTCTGTTCAAAAACCATTTATTGAGAGCACACTTTTTGCCTGGCCCTGTGAGGGTCATGATTAATAAACAAGAACGCCGGGAAAGGTCATTGTTTGATTTGAATAGGCAAGTGTGGCAGTTAGAAATATGGAAATGTTCTCTCTCCCATGTGTAATACTTCTCAAATCTTCTCAGATTTGTTGTTTTGCATCTTGAACAAGCTGATTCAGCCTAGTATTCAACACTGAATTTCTTTACTACTTTTTAAATTATAGTCTTCCCTTGAGAAACTTGATTAATTCATATTGCTGAAATTATCACCTTAGTGCAAATGACATATGGTTTCATTCTGTTTCTAGTCTCTCTGGTTTGGAACATATTTTTGAAACACTAATAGATTTCTTATCCTGGAAGCCTCTTAATGCTTTGACATTAAACATAGGCATTACAAAATGTAGCAGTGTTAATTGAGAATGGTAATCAGGATGTCACCACTGGGTCCTATTTCCTGAGAGTTAATGTAACTCAATTATGTGTGGTATCCTTAGAATGGAAGTTTAACAATGAGCTATTGTTTTAATTTTATATTATTTCTATGCAAAACTGTGCTCTTTGTAAAATAACAGTATTTAAAGTTTGCAAAATATAAGTAATATTTAATTGCTACCATAGCTGATGCTAGCGTTTACCAACATTTTGAAGGTCTCTTTTTTTCAAGTTTAATCCATATAAAGGATATTTAAACATTTTAAATGCACATATTCCTTGTAATATTTGTTTTTACTATTTAAAGAAAGCCATTTCCCCTTAAGCTTGAGAATTCAGTTGAATATTTTTAAAAAATTGCCAATCAACAGAACTAAACAATAGTAATAGCTTCTTGCATTAAAATGTCCATTTTAAATATATCAGGTTAAATCTAAGATTCTTCTAAACCAAATTTGTTTTCTCCTGCTCTACACTGACTCTACCTTTGTGATAATACCTCCAGAGAGTGAAACTGGGACCGGTGTAGAAATATCAGACCATTGAAAGGGCTGTCCACAGAAGACAGTGAGTTCACTGTGATGAAAATGATCAAGGTCAGTGTTATTTTGACTCTGGCAGGATACTGCACAACCTGTATCTTTAAAATTCAATGAGACAGATAGGAATGATGAGTACTAAATGTCCTCTTGGAATAGTGGGAAAAGCATATTTTATGCCAGAAAATCTTTCTGGAAGGCAACTGGTGATTTGTCTTTTCAGTACTTGATTATGGTTCTTTTCCTTGTATTTTCGGTTTGTTTTTAGAGAAAGATGCCCACATTTCATGCTTTGGTTTTTCGTTAGTCATTTTCTTTCTATGCTAGTCATTTTCTATCTATCATCTCAACATTACTCCTCTACCTATTACAACTTGGGTTTTGTCTCTCTCTTTACCTCCCTCACCCCAAGCTATATAATACTTTTTGGTTTTGTCCATTCAGAGGCTTAATTTATTTGCTAAAATTAGCCTGTGGAACAGTTATCTTGATTCAGCTCTTGATCTGTGTATCAGGTTGGCAAGTTTTAGCCACAAATTACAGAACATGTCAGTTTACAGCAGCTTACACACCGAGTTAGGAAATTATTTCATGTAACCAAAGTCCATACATATGGAGAAGGGAATGGCTTGCTCACTCCAGTATTCTTGCCTAGAGAATTCCATGGACAGAGGAGCCTGACAGGCTACAGTCCATAGAGTCATAAAGAGTTGGACACAACTGAGGGACTAACACCAAGTCCACACACAGAGCAGACCACAGAACAGTATGATCGGATATTCAGCAATGTCTTTCAGTGTGTTTCCTCTGCTGCTGCTGCTAAGTTGCTTCAGTCGTGTCTGACTTTGTGCGACCCCATAGACGGCAGCCCACCAGGCTCCCCCGTCCCTGGAATCCTCCAGGCAAGAACACTGGAGTGGGTTGCCATTTCCTTCTCCAATGCATGAAAGTGAAAAGTGAAAGTGAAGCTGCTCAGTCGTGTCCGACTCTTAGTGACCCCATGGACTGTGACCCACCAGGCCCCTCCATCCATGGGATTTTCCAGGCAAGAGTGCTGGAGTGAGGTGCCATTGCCTGCAGTTCTCAATGTCAGCTTCACACTGAGATAATTCATTTGTGTTTGCATGACAAAAGGCAAGGGTTGTACATTTTTTGGAAAGAAAATCTCCAAATGTCCTCAGCTGACTTCTCATGTCCCACAAGTCTAGCTTGGATATTGGACATGGGATTTCCATGATTGATTTACAACATCCATTTAGGCATCAACTGCTAGCATATGGACTCAGTGAGAATGTATACTATCTAACTCGTGACTATTCCCAATGCCTAGATATTTTCTGGTACATAATAGGCTTTCACCTTATAATTTTGAATAGATATTCAAATCCTCATGACTACTACATATGGCAGGTAACTACAGATGATGTTCCCAGATATCAGCTAAAAGACCATCTGTCCATTATCTCCCTGTGCTTTCTTCCTCTCCTTGAAATCCCTATCCATACAATCAGCCCTGCTTTAACTCCTAGACCTACCTGGACTTTAGAGTTTTTCAGCCCTTTTTCTGTCTTTAAGACCTTTATTAATATGGATGGAATTAACAATACTACCTTAAAGAGTGATTGTGAGGATTAGAAAAAAAAATGTATGCAAAGCATCTGACACGGTGCCAGATGTACAGATGGAATTTGATCAGTGGTGGTGGTATTTTCTGTTTTCTTTGTACCAGACTAAGATTATGATATCCTCCCAGGCTCTTCCCTGTGCCACTAGTTATATTTGTGACAAACCTGACCTGAGTCCATGATTCACAGGGCTGACAACTTAGACCTCACATGGTTTTCAAGTTCCTGCTCTGAAGATGTTTCAGTCACCAGAATATCTATACTCAAGGTCCTAACTGTACTTGTCTCTGGCTTCAGCTTCTGATTTGGTTTCTATCTTAATTGATGCCCTCACTGCTAATTCCTTAATGCCCTGAGGTGCTGACTCTTGTTTTGTTCTGATCTGCTCCATATGTGGGAGCTGAAATTGCCTCAGAACTCAGTTGACAACTTGGGTTTCCATTTTAAGGACTGACTTGCTCAAGGTCAGTGTCTTCCTGCCTAAATGGACATCCAAATGTCATCTAACTAGATTATCCATCTTCATGCTCGTCTATCTTACTCGTATATCTCATTTCTAAAGCTTCAAACCTCAAACCTAGGCGTTGCGTGAAAATCATTATATTTTGTAATTCTATGACTATGTACTCTGCAGAATGGCTCTGGGCTTCAGAATATACCAGATGTAATAGCGGAAACACAATAAAAAGTAAAATCAATGTCAAAAGCCTAAGAACAAATTTAAAATCAGAGCTAACAAAAATGTAGGTTTTCCTACCCTAAATGTAGGAAATTCCTAGGGCTTTTATGTCAGCTGAAAAGACAATAAAAAGATGGATAAACATATGGCTGGTGTAGTGCCTACTTGTTATTCAGTGCTATCTTAAAAAAAAAAAAACAAAACAACTTTCATATATAGCCTTGATTTCAATTGGAATGTCAGACTCAAACTCAAGGGTTTGATTTTGTAACTGAGACAACACATGTCACCAGGGCTTCCCTGGTGGCTCAGAAGTTAAAGCCTCTACCTGCAATGTGGGAGACCTGAGTTCAATCCCTGGGTCAGGAAGATCCCCTGGAGAAGGAAATGGCAACCCACTCCAGTATTCTTGCTGGAGAATCCCACGGACAGAGGAACCTGGTGGGCTACAGTCCATGGGGTCGCAGAGTCGGGCACGACTGAGCGCCTTCACTTTTGCTCTCATGTCACTTTTAGTGGTGGGAATTGAGTCGATAATCTTATGTCTACTTTTTCATCTGCAGTATAGGAATCTGGACTATTTAAATAACCCCTTTTCTTGCACTGGCAATGCTTAGTTATTAAGTTTATTTCCAGAGGTCTATCTACTCTGGTTCTACAGAAAGCAAATGGTACCATGATGCCTACACGCCTGCATTCTTGACATGTAGTGACTGCACCCTCTTCCTTTTATGGATAAGGGCATCCCTGGGCACTCTACAAAAATGTTAACTGAAATCAAATCCTCAATTGGCTCTCTATTCTTACTTGAGTAACACACCCTATTTTCAAAGAAATGCTGACATGTGGAAGATTAGCATGAAGGTGAGAGGGAAGAAAGAAATCAAGGCAGTAAACCCTAAACTTATGTATGTGTTGAATATTTCATGGGTAACTGCATAGGGATTGTGTTTTTTTAAAGTATGTGTAACATCTGGTTCTTTTCTTCACTGAACTCATGTGCAGTGCTTTTTTTATACTTAAGAACAGATTTTCTATTGTTTCAGAAATAATTTTGCTTTTGTACCAAAGGCATTTGTATTAACTCAATATGGTGCAGTAAAAGTATTTCGTGGAATGGATTTGACCATATTGTTTATTGATCTCTCCACTTATTTGCTTTATGTTTATCTTTAGTCAGCTATCACATCAAGTTTTTTGGCATTTATCTGGATGCAGAAATTAGATATCGAAGGAAACCCTACAATTCATGTGGTTTTTTTGATGGTTTTTGGTTTTTGCCTTTTTGTTTTGGTGTTTGGAATGCAGGAGGTAGGAGGGAAAGTAGAATTTAATGTCACTTCATTTTGCAAGAAAGAAACATATATATGTAAATACTTCTATTACTGCTCTCCACTTAACAAAGCAACAGCGATGCTGTGAGTATATGAAGCTTGTCAGTAAATAGTAGACCAGCAGAAGGACTCTGTTCCATCTTAGGGTTGCATTTTTGCTGCACTGGTTGAGGGACAGAAAACAGACCTGAAATATTTTTGAATATGTGGGAAGAAAAACTGATTAAAATCTGAACCTGTCAGTTTTATAAACAGAAAAATGTAGAATATTTTCAATTTCATGATAATTATGACTTCTGTTTACACTTACAGCCTGAACTTCCATTGTGATATAGGATGGAAACCTCACCCTATGCTTAGTGATCAAGCCCAGTGTTCTCTCTTGACCCGTAGGACACCCTGCAAAGTATCAATCTTGTATATTTGCCTTCATGCTAAATTTCTGTTCTGCTCCACTGTTAACTCAAAATGAGCATGCCAAACCTGAAATCAGTGTTAGTTTCCCACAAAACTAGCATTTTCTTCAACTTCTTTTAACAGTGGACCCATCTCTTCACCTGCACTTCTGCTGCTTACTGCACGTCACATAATTCATATCACCTGCTTAGATCTTCTAATTGGATCAGAAAAGTGGTATTTTGATTGATGGATTTTAATACATATCATCTGCAAATATATTTTAATACATACCTCCCTTGCTCAAATATTTTCAGTGATTTTCAGTGATTATTTGTCTCCTAAAGAGTAATTCATAACTTTCAAGCTTGGCATGAATAGTTTTACACAATCCAGGCATAACGTACCAAGAGTGCACCCCTTGTCACTGTAAAGTGCTTTTGTAGAGACATCCTTGTTGTGAAAGTTATGGTTGTGAATGCTACATTTAAGCTGGGTCGTATTCTCATCCCTTCCAAATTTATGACTATGATTCATAACTTTTTTAATTCTCACTTTTCCCCACTGTTCCTGACACAAATGTTATTTATGTTTAATTAATATACATGTTGGATAGAAAACAATGTTTGAGGTGTGCATTCCACATAACTGAGACTAGATTACTTATTAAAGACTATTTTAAATTTCACCTCATTCAGTCATTTTTTTGCTGGCTACCTAACCCCATGTTTCTGACCTTATGTTGCGTATACTGTCAGAATCTCTTACTTAGTATTATAATTTTTTGGTGTGAATTACTATTTGTTTTTCTAGTAGTATGTACTTCTGATGGTAGATTGTAAGATCCTGAGTAAAGAGAGTGTCTTATGTCACTTTGTTTCCCCATCTCGTGTACAATCTTCCATACTATCCATATTACAGATACCCGTTGAATATTTCTGGATGATTCAATGATCCTTTAACTTTACCATCTATATGAATCCTAGTTAATTTTCCACATCTATTAGCAATCTGCCTGCTGCATTCGAACTTGCCTGATTATAAAACCTAAGTAACTTTACATTCTCAAAGTTCTTTAAAACTTTTAGCCAGTTTCATTTTTTATTGTCACCAATAATTTCTTTCTCTCTCTCTCACTCCCTCTGTCTCCTTTTAAAGATTCTAGACATATTGTAAGTATGTATTGTAAGTATTTATGATTGACTGGTAACTCCTCTGGAAATATCTTTTTCTCCAGGTCACAAATCTGTAGACTTCTATGAGAGTGTTCTGCAACGAAACTGGGTGATCAGTATCTCTGGGACTGAACAGTAGTGTGCATACAACCATGGAGTACAGTTCTTTAACTCCAAGAAAGTAGGTCCCATAAAACCCAAACTAACGGGCTATTTAAATAGCTCAGTGAGAATTTGCCAACCAGCTGGAAGATGGAGGTGACACCTCTCCACTAAGATACACTGCCCCATGTACTCTGCTCCTCTGCATGCTGCTCTTGAGTATGGGGAATTTGGCACATGTTTATCAGACCAGCCAAAAACCTGCATGGTGAGGAGATAATTCAGAAACCATGGGTCACACTACCAGATGAGCAGTCTCCGTTATCGTAATGCAGCATCCCCAGTGACTAGCCACACATTTTTACATGACTTTATTCACTAATTTCGTGCCAAAGAAAGACAACAGATGGAAGGTCCCATGTAGACAGCTGTGCCAAATGGATGTGGCGCCACTGCTACCCAAAAGTGTCAGTCCTAGTAAACCGGGGCTATGAAGACAGCCAGTGGGTGGGGCGGCCCAACACAAATATAGATAATATTTGTGGTTTAACTCCCACACAGTTATGCAGAAGGCATTATGAATTGGCTTACAGTTTGAGCTGGTATTTTTAAAAATACTAAGGCATAAATAAAAACATGATCTAAATGCATAAATAGAGGTCTCTGCCTACCATGTGCTAGAAAAATATCTCAGGGTCTCAGGACTAAAATAAACATGATTTCTACCATGTGCTCAAACAGTTGAATTTTGCCCAATTCAAAATTAGCAAAGCATGAGTATTTACTAGTAAAATTAACTTATTTTCTCCCTTTTCTCATTTAGCTACAGGCAAAGAGAGGAAAGACAAGCCATTATACAGTGCTTTTAATTGATACATGAAGTCAATTGTGTTAACTCATTATAAAAAACCAACTTCTCTCCTCTGGCCCTCACTTCTATGTAGAGGAAATTGATGTACTGAGGATAATTACTTGAATCTTCCCCTTTACTTTTATTCTATAAACTTATCACTAGGCTTACAGTTTTCAGCAAAAAAATGTGTAAATAAGGAAAAAACAATAAGGAAAACATTTCTCCATATAGAGATGAATTTCAAAGTTTTGCTATTGTTTAAATTACAATGAAGATATTTGTTTTCCAAAAGGAAAACTAAAGATAAAATGGAATAAATTGAGGAATGAGTCTTAGGCATCAAATAATAAGATTTCCCTCTGAGCTACCACATAAGCCAGTCAATAAGTAAGATTTCTTATCAATTCATATTTGTGAGTTTGTTTTACTATAAGAAAGTGCATAAACTCCTGTTTATCAGGGAGAAATTAAAATTATATATGATTTCTGTAAGGCAAAATTACCTTTTCCCCACAAATTTATAAGTAGTTGGGCCTTGTATAGGCTCTCCATGGTTATTATCTGCCTAAACTAGTCCTCATACTTAGATTTTTTCTAACTTAAAGAGATACCAGGTTTTCACACCTTATATAAGGCTAGAAAAAGCATAGCTAATGTTGATATTTTCATGTAGCATGTAACAAATGTATACTTTCATGTAACAAAATTGGTATAGTAAAAAATGTACAGGTTTTGTACCACAGAGATGAGTTCAGTTCTGAACTCTATGTTGTAATAATCTTCAGCATATCACTTCTTTTCTCTGCTTCTTTTTTCATTTGTAAAACAATATTAATTTTCAGCTTTGTTGAGATCATTTATATAGTGCTTGACACATGGTGGGCTTAAAAAATTGGTAGGTCTTATTATGGCCTTTTAATCAGAGACTTATGCCATAATTAATTGTTCATATATGACCTTGGAAAGAGCTTCCCTGATAGCTCATTGGTAAAGAAGCTGCCTACCAAAGCAGGAGAAGAGAGTTCAATCCCTGGGTGGGGAAGATCCCCTGGAGAAGGAAATGGCAACCCACTCCAGTACTGGAAATTCTCTTGTCTGGGAAATTCCATGTGCAGAGGAGCCTGACGGGCTACATCCTTGGGATTGCAAAGAGTCAGAGATGACTGAGCATGAACATGAACATGAAAGATCTTGGTAATACAGTTCAGTTCAGTCGCTCAGTCGTGTCCAACTCTTTGCAACCCCATGGACTGAAGCACGCCAGGCCTCCCCGTCCATCACCAACTCCCAGAGTCTACTCAAACTCATGTCCATTGAGTTGGTGATGCCATCCAACCATCTCATCCTCTATCGCCCCCTTTTTCTCCCTCCTTCAATCTTTACCAGCATCAGGGTCTTTTCAAATGAGTCAGTTCTTCGCATCAAGTGGCCAAAGTATTGGAGTTTCAGCTTCAGCATCAGTCCTTCCAATGAATATTCAGGACTGATCTCCTTTAGGATGAACCAGTTGGATCTCCTTGCAGTCCAAGGGACTCTCAAGAGTCTTCTCCAACACCACAGTTCAAAAGCATCAATTCTTCGGTGCTCAGCTTTCTTTATAGTCCAAATATCAAATCCATACACGACTACTGGAAAAACCATAGCCTTGACTAGATGGACTTTTGTTGGCAAAATAATGTCTCTGCTTTTTAATATGCTGTCTAGGTTGGTCTTGGCTTTTCTTCCAAGGAAGAAGTGTGGCATCTGGTCCCATCACTTCATGGCAAATAGATGGGGAAACAGTGGAAACAGTGGCTGACTATTCTCTGGGGCTCCAAAATCACTGCAGATGGTGATTGCTGCCATGAAATTAAAAGATGCTTACTCCTTGGAAGAAAAGCTATGACCAAACTAGACAGCATATTCAAAAGCAGAAACATTACTTTGCCAACAAAGGTCCATCTAGTCAAGGCTATGGTTTTTCCAGTAGTCATGTATGGATGTGAGAGTTGGACTATAAAGAAAGCTGATCGCTGAAGAACTGATGGTTTTTAACTGTGGTTTTCGAGAAGACTCTTGAGAGTCCCTTGGACTGCAAAGAGATCCAACCAGTCCATCCTAAAGATCAGTCCTGGGTGTTCATTGGAAGGACTGATGCTGAAGCTGAAACTCCAATACTTTGGCCACATGATGCAAAGAACTGACTCATTGGAAAAGACCCTGATGCTGGGAAGGACTGGGGGCAGGAGGAGAAGGGGATGACAGAGGATGAGATGGTTGGATGGCATCGCTGATTCAATGGACATGAATTTGAGTAAGCTCCGGGAGTTGGTGATGGACAGGGTGGCCTTGTGTGCTGCAGTCCATGGGGTCACAAAGAGTTGTATACAATTGGGTGACTGATCTGAACTGAACTGAATATTGAAAAGGCAGTCTTTCTTCCTGATCTCCAAATTTCTTTATGGTCCAAAACTTTAGGAAATAAGGCATTTGAAATAAAATAGTAGTGCAGCATCCAGGTTACCTTTTGTCTATTAACTCATTCGTTAATTCAAAGAATAGCCAATGAGCACATATCAGGCCATACCTCAACTGCTCTGCTAGGATAGTTTTCCTCAGTTCCCTCCATGCCTCCATGCTTCTCAAAGGTACTCTGCATCTGCTATGTGCTCCCATAGTATCCTGTGCATTTCACTACTAGAGAACTTATTACTAGGTATTTCAGTCATATGTTTGCTTCTCTCTTTTCTTCCCACTAGACTGTACATCCCAAGTCTCATTTTTCTGCCTGTACTACTACATATTCAGTTCAGTTCAGTCCAGTCCCTCAGTCGTGTCTGACTCTTTGCGACCCCACGAACCACAGCACTCCAGGATTCCCTGTCCATCACCAAGTCCTGGAGTTTACCCAAGCTCATGTCCATTGAGTTAGTGATGCCATCCAACCACCTCATCCTTAGTCATCCCCTTCTCCTCCTGCCTTCAATCTTTCCCTGCATCAGAGTCTTTTCAAATGAGTCAGTTCTTCGCATCAGGTGACCAAAATATTGGAGTTTCAGCTTCAACAGCAGTCCTTCCAATGAATATTCAGTACTGATTTCCTTTAGGATTGACTTGTTGGAAAAATAACTCATTCCTAATTTAAGTTTTCACAGCAAGGAAAACAAACTAGATATATTAATAACACCTGGAATACAGAGCTGGTTGTAAAGATTCAAGGAGAATATGGACAAATAAACCCAGCAAATAATTTTATCATACAATCCAGAAAAGGAAAGACAGTTATATGATGAAAGTAGA
Organism: Bos indicus x Bos taurus; assembly: GCF_003369695.1. Lineage (NCBI taxonomy): Eukaryota > Metazoa > Chordata > Mammalia > Artiodactyla > Bovidae > Bos > Bos indicus x Bos taurus. The sequence goes on along the minus strand of NC_040076.1, from coordinate 35,085,029 downwards.
AAGTGTAGGAAATCAACTATGAAGTTCAAGGATAGGAGTACATTTTAGTAATCCAGTTTTTTGTTTTTTGTTTTTTTTTTTTTAGCAAAGGAAAGCTTTATTCTCTAATTAGAGAATGGACAATTATGATCTCCTGCTCTAGAGCATCTGCAGGACATATCTCCTGCCAGCTTGGACCAGGCTGCTTTAGAGGGATCTCATCAGCGGGGAGGGGCTGGAGTTCTCCTGGGACTGTGCTGTTCTCGCTCCAAACCACTGGGCCGAAAGACTAGTCTCTGCACATGGCCCGCCGCCACCATCTTGAATTGAGTGTTGCTTGCAGCGCTTCTGTATAAGGTCTGAGCTGAGGTGTCAGCACAGCTGTTTAACAGAGGGAACTCTGGTCTAAAGTGCCATGCTGCACCCTATGAGCAAGTGAAACAGGACTAAGCACAAGGAGGGAAAAAAGGTTAGACTAAACTTTATTACCTTTCTATTTTTATTTCTCAAGCAATATTAGTAATCCAGTTTTCATTACACATTGTATTCTAGACAAATTATGTACTTTTTTCCTCCTTGACTTTTCTACTGGTCTAATATTCTCTACCCATTTTTCATGGAGAGAAAAAAAAAGAGAGAAAAGGCAAAGATTGAGATCATCGTTATATAAGCCATGTGTGAGAATATTCCATTGCATAGTAAAGCAAAATTTGCACCATTGAGAAGAAAAGATGAAGCATTGTAAGTTATCTCTATAGCCTAAAGAGGTTTGGATTTTCAATATGCTTCACTCCCCAAAATTTAGCGCCACAAAATCTAAGATCCTGACTTGCTGTTTCAAAACCAAAATTCCACAAGCAAAATGTTAGAGATATAACCTTTTATCCAGATGTAAAAGATAACTTTGAATTGCTTTTCTCTTTTTCCTCCTTCTATTTTTTCTTCACTTATAATTGGGCTAATATTTCTCTGCTTTTATGTTTTGAAAATATCATCCCACTGATGCATACACTTAAAAAGTTACTTGGTAACTGTATTCCTTCACTATATATTCAAATAGCATGGGGAGAAATACTGTACATGAAGATAGAAAAGCATTTCTAGACTTTCAGAGATCAGTGGATTGAAACTGAGAGATCCCTGCATCTACCCAGCATGAAAATGCCTCTAAGCTGAACAGATCTTCTAAGTACACCTGAGGGAATTCATTCTGCTCAGGACTCAGTCATGCTTTCTTACCAATTAAGATGATAGACTGTATATCTAATAAGTTTTTCAGTTGTGAAAGAGGATATATATTGTGAAACAACAAATCACTAGGGTATGTTTTTATTGTATTATAAAAACCTTTAAAACACTGAGTGACAATAGGAAATGGCTTTTTGCCATAATTATTTTGAAGTTGTGCTTTCATTCTTCTTGGTTGGCACACTGTAGTATTTGTACTTGACTTAACCTGTGGGCCATTTCTCAGCAGGAGTAGGCTTACACAGCAGTGAGTGCAACCTTTAATTGGCAGATATCATCAGCAACATTATTAGTATCATTTATATAGTGTAATAAATAATGCTTATTTCTAAACTGATGTCAGCAGAGAGAATCCCTGCCTTGAGGATCTAGCTGTAGGATCCCGTTATTCTTAGAGATTGTATTTGTATATGGTTGGGTCAAGTCATCCAAATATATCCCTGTTTATCTTTCTGACTTAAGTGTCTTGTAGCCACCTACTTGACTGAAGTACCCTGAGTAAACTGGATGGAGTCCACTCTTTTTGAATTTCCCAAACTCACTAAGAATGAGGGCTAATTCTGATTGTTCATGAATGATCATAGTTCACAATCTGGAGTTTGACCATATGGTTTGTTTTCCATCCCGTGACAATTGCGAGAGTGTATGAGGGTCCAGGAATAACTAACCTGGGAGAACTGTAAACCAGACTATTTCGTGTAACCTTCGTGGTTACCTTTGTTATGTGTGTAGCATCATTAATATCTGCTCTCCTGCCTCTCCTTCTAGTGGATTACGTGAATACAAATTAGGAATTTTCAGCTCTACCATTTACTGTTTGCCAACTGTATAGAATATCCTTTTTTAAACTTTGATATACATAAGAGTTATCTAAGAATCTTTTTAAAAAGCACATTTGATTAAGAAAAATAAATTTCTGAATTATATTCTGATTCTTGGATTGAACCTGAGGAACTGCATTTTCAAGGAGTAAGCAGGTGATGCTGATGCAGTTGGTTTGGTGTTCACACCTTGAATAACAAGGGAAAAGAATTTTAGCATCCTAGCTAAAGGTCATTTCCTGAAGATGATGCTGTCTTCAGAATGATAAAAAGGTGTTTCAAACTTCTTGTGCCCCATCCCAGGAATGCCTGCTAGCTCACAGCTTCCCTCTTTGTTGTCCCTTCTTTTCCACCACTCATCTCTTTCTGTTTTCCCTCCTTCCTTAGCCCCAGCACCCCTTCCCCTCAACCTGAAATCAGTGAATCATTCTTCCTTTAGTTCTGAGCTAAGCTGTTTTTGCAGATCTCTTTTGTTGGGACACATTTTCCCTTTCTTAAACAAAAAACACCAGGGAGGGACAGGGCAATGCACAGGGCAGAAAGAGGTTTATTTGAACAATGTCCTTTTGTTTGGTTTTCTAATAGAACACCAGGTTTATCAGAATTAATGCAGTCAGCGTTAGCACAAATCCTTCCCCTTTTAGGGGAAGATTTTGCTTAGCAGCAAGGAAATCAGCTGAGCAGAGTGAACAATGTTTTATTTGACCAACAGATGGCAGTAGCAGTCTCTCTTTCTCTATAGCAGTAATCAGAAAATTGAAACTAACTTGCTCCTGAGAGCCTTCTAAGAGCACTCATCAACATTTTTTAGTTCTTTGAGCTCCTGGCTGATTTCAAAACGTTATCTCACTCTTTGAGCACTGGACCACTTAATCACTCTTACAAAATGTAACCCTATTTTCAGGAGACATGCTACCTACCCAATCCATATTTGCCTAATTCAAATGGAAAACCAGGAGACCGTGACTGTCTCATTTCCACTATGCATAATTTTTTATTTTACGCATCTGAAAATTTTAGTTACACTAAAAATACAATTTTAAAAAAGAACTCATATTTTTGAAAATTACATAGGTTTTCAAATGAGTCAGTGTAAATCATTTCACCAGTCTCCATCAAGATCCAAGCTTTAGAGCTATGCAGTTGTACATGTCAAATATATCAAATGTGTTTCTAACTATAGGGTCTCTGAGAATATTTATTACTTTTGTTAGTATATTTGGTAGGATGTGTATCTACTAAAGCCTGCTCAATACTCCTTTTTACAAACATTCTCCTTACTATTGGGCAGAATTTCTTATAGAATTTCAATTAAGAGATACAGAACAAATATTTTGATCCTCTGTGAAAAACTGCATATAATTTACTTGTCATTCTAGAATTATAAACATATATGTGTAACTGTTTCCTATTTAACAGCTACCATTTAACTATAACATGTCTGAGCATCATAATTTAACTGCTGATCTTAGATTTAAACTCAGAATATCATTGATACATTTTGATTCTATCCATAGTGATAAAATTAATTTTTATAATTCACACTGATACTGTCTTCTTTGATATCTGTTCTAACTTCTGGTTAGAGCTCAGGGTTTGAAAGTTTGTGTTCCAGCTTTCGCCATGGCTTCATTTCACTCACCTGTTTTAAGGGTGGTTCAGATGGTAAAAAATCTACCTGCAATGCAGGAGACCTGGGTTTGATCCCTGGTTTGGGAAAAGCTCCTGGAGAAGGGACTGGCAACCCACTCCAGTGTTCTTGCCTGGAAAATCTCACAGAGGAGCCGGCAGGCTACAGTCCGTGGGGTTGCAAAGAGTCGGACACATCTGAATGACTAAAACACTTTGCTTTTAGACACTTAGTTCAGAATCTCTTATGTTCATACCCTGTAAATGTTTAAAAATACATTTATAGAAAAACTGAATGTTCTCCCCTAAGATTGTGAACAAGGCAAGAATGTTACTTTTCACCCCTGACTCAACATAGTACTGAAATTTCAAACCACTATGAAAAGGCAAGAAAATGAAATACAAAGGCATACAAATTAAAGGCAGAAGAAATAAGATTGTCTCTATTTTCCAGTGCTATGGTTGTCTACCTAGAAATCCCAAGGAGACTACAAATATACTCCTAGAAGTAAAAAGGGAGTTCAGCAAGTTATAAGATTTGAGAGCAACACATATTTTTATGTCCTACAATGAGTATGTAAAAACAAAATTAAAGGCTTAGTATCATTTACAGTTGCCCCAAGAACAATAAAATATTAGGTATAAGTTAAAAAAAAAAGTACAAAAAGTGCTGCTATTTCATCTGTTGGTCAAAATGCAATGAAAGAAATCCCAAGAAGACCTGAATAAATGGAGAGGCATATCATATTCATGGATTACAAAATTCAGCATAATAAGATGTCAAATTATTTCCAAATTGGTTTACAGTTTTGATACAATTCTCCTAAATATCACAACACACCTTTTTGCAGACACAGAGAGGCTTATTCTAAAATTTACATGGAATGGCACAAAGACTGGAATAACTAAAGCAATCTTGGAAAAGAAAAATAAAGTGAGAGAAATCACTGTATCTGATATTAGAATAATATATAGCTTCAGAAATCAAGACTATGTGACACTGAGGGAAGGATAGACACATATATCTGTAGAAATGGTAGAGAAACCAGAAGTATGCCCACAAAAATATGCTATACTGTTTCTTGGAAAAACTGTGTAACAATTCAATGAAGAAATAATTCAACATCATAGGCAAAGAAATGAACCTCAAACTAAAACTCATACATTGTACCAAAAATTAAACCAAAATGAACCATAGACTTAAATCTAAGATAGAACACTTTTAGAAGAATTAAGTGAAAATCTTTGGGAGCTTAACACTGAGGTTTTACACTTGATTTCCAAGCGTGAACCATAAAAGGAAAGTTTGATACACTGGAATTTATCAAAAATAAAGAAAATTTGCTCTGTAAACAATACTGTTAAGAGAATGAAACAAACTAATAAGCATGTGAAGAAAAAATTGCAAACCACATACCTGACCAAGGACTAGAATGTTAAGTATATGAAAAGCTCAAAAAACTCAGTAGAAAAAGCACAAACAATCCATTTAGAACATGGGTAAAATCAATGAACAGATATTTCACTGAATAGGATATATGTAGATGGAAATAAATGTATAAAATTTATTAAAAATAATTAGCCATTATTATTGTTGTTTAGTTGCTGCTGCTGCTAAGTCGCTTCAGTCGTGTCCCACTCTGTGCGACCCCAAAGACGACAGCCCATCAGGCTCCACCTTCCCTGGGATTCTCCAGGCAAGAACGCTGGAGTGGGTTGCCATTTCCTTCTCCAATGCACGAAAGTGAAAAGTGAAAGTGAAGTCGCTCAGTCTTCGACTTAGTGACCCCATGGACTGCAGTCTACCAGGCTCCTCTGTCCATGGGATTTTCCAGGCAAGAGTACTGGAGTGGGGTGCCATTGCCTTCTCTGTGTTTAGTTGCTAAGTCATGTCAAAGTCTTTGTGACCCCATGGACTGTAGCTTCCCAGACTCCTCGGTCCATGGGATTTCCCAGGCAAGAATACTGGAGTGGGTTGCCATTTCCTTCTCCAAGGGATCTTCCTGCCCCAGGAATTGAACCCGTGTCTCTTGTGTCTTATGAATTGTAGGTGGAGTCTTTACCACTGAGCTCCCTACTCCATAAAAGTGTTTCTGTGTTAGGTTCCTTTTACAAAATTTTTGGATGTCTATTATATATTATATTGATGTTGTTACCAAACCAAGAAACAAATACAGAGTTACTTGCAGTCCACATATGGTAATGCAAGTAAAAAGTTTCTTCAATAAAAATATCTTTCTACCATTCTACCCTTATTCTTAAAATCCTACCATTCAGTTTATCACTTTGATTATAGCACTGAAGTCCCCTCTAAGAAATAATGTCCTCAGAAGTGTTATTTGTCCCTTATGTACTTACTACTTGGAAGGGTAATGTAACAAACCAGTAATGATTAAGTATTCTCAGAAGGATTTTTTATGCCAAAAAAGTAGGATCTTAAATAAATCATTCATAGGACAGATAAGTTTGATTCAAAAAGGGAGTCAAAAGAGAAGTATAAGGCATCAATGTGAAGACTTCAGAACTTTGATTCTCAAAATGTTATCCTTAACTTTATGATTATAAGTCATTTTTTTTGATTTATAAAGGTCAATAAAGAGAAATTCCATAGAATTTCACTTGTTTGTACTACTAAGAGTAACATACTTATTCTTAAGGACAATTAAGGGAGACATGTTCAACTCAGGAGGATAATGACTGGTCTTCAAGATAAAGTTACCATTTATCTTGCAAAGTTCCTATTATAGATACTCATGCTGCTGCTAAGTCACTTCAGTTGTGTCCAAGTCTGTGAGACCCCATAGACGGCAGCCCACCAGGCTCCCCCGTCCCTGGGATTCTCCAGGCAAGAACACTGGAGTGGGTTGCCATTTCCTTCTCCAATGCTTGAAAGTGGAAAGTGAAAAGTGAAAGTGAAGTCACTTAGTCGTGTCCGACTCTTAGCGACCCCATGGACTACAGCCTACCAGGCTCCTCCGTCCATGGGATTTTCCAGGCAAGAGTACTGGAGTGGGGTGCCATTGCCTTCTCCGATTATAGACACTCATGGATAATTGCAATTAATGGTTTTCTGGAAGCACATTGTTTCATGAATCGCGTTGATCTTTGGTTGGTTTGGGTCATTTTAATTTTAGTCTTGTGTGCATGTATGTGTGTGTAAGTTGCAGTGAGCTTAGCTTCTTCATTGTCAGTTTAATCTAGTGTAGATAGCTGTTTATATAACAATTGAGGGTAAGCACTGCCTATTTTTGGCTTTTAATTCAATAATTAAAATTTAAGACGTATACCTTGTCATTAAAATATGAATCACTCATACATCTGCTGCTAGGGAAAATTGATATATCATCTATTCCTATCTTGGAATTTGAGTCATTTAACCTAAAATACACTATAAAAATAAGTAAAATGACATTCTTGGTGTTTTTGAAAATTTGTACAGGATACAACCTCACAAACCGAAATCATGCATCTATGCCCAAATTCTTCACTTGTAAACTGAATAACTTTTAAGTAAACAAACAAATACATTGAAATATATTGTAAGGGACAAGTTTGTTGTTCTTTATTTTTTATCCTTTTTGGTTTTACTGGAAAATGAGAACGTGGGGCAGGCACATCTCAGGATCCTTTATAGTCTCCTTCAGTGAACACTGGTCTATGTTTCTGAGACTTTTCTGACCCAGGAAGCCAGAAGGCAGCACAAAGGTACAGAGATTCAGAAAAAAGGCGGGAAGAGGGAAGGGAAGAAGGTAAGCCCTGCAGCAGGGAAGACTGCTGAAGACAAGCGTGGTTGACCCCCAGTCAACAGGGGTGTCGGCCCTATTCGCCTCATTCAAGTCTTTCACAGTTTAGTATATTCTGCTTTTGGCTTTTATTTAAATGTTGAGTGTGCATTAGAATGTGAGATGGTCTGTGGATATAGAGAAAGCAGATTTACAGTCCAGATCAGGAATGTTTAAATGGATATTGATGGAAGAAGATGCTGTAAAACACATTTAGGATTGAACACCACATGATACATTCGAGTAAATATTCTGTGCATATATGTACATAACTCTAAAGTCTTTTATGTGTACACACACACAAAACTTTATCAGCTTGACTGTTATCAATTCTAGAACCATCTTGCTTGGGGTCACTAAGGACTTTTAGTTCTCAAGAATATTCCATGTGTATTCTGACTTTTAACTCTGCTCCCACAAGTAGTGAATCCCCATGGAAATGGATTGAGAAAGGGAACATATACAGCAATAATTTTTCTTGTGAAATTTCCATTTGTCAAAGATAGAAGTAACTGTGCATTATAAAATTTGCCTTGTTTTAGAAACTGTTCAACAATATTTTTATATTAGCATTTTATATTTGCTTAACAAAAATATAGGGTTTATTAATGAGTAAGATAAAAAAGATATTTTAAAAAAATAAATGTTGCTTAAGGTTTATAGAAGTTTCTTGCTACCAATAGACTTAAATTTGAAGATTTTTGCCATACCAAAGAATTTTCAAGAAAAGTGCATTTTGTTAAAGATGTGAAAATTTAACTATAATGTCAGCTTAACGTCTATAATGGTAATTAGAAAAAATAAAATGAAGGTAATTATGGGGAAAGAAAGCCACATGGAGAACTGAGTAGGCTAAGATGAAATTAAATCTTCCCCTGTCATTTTCTATTTTTTCTTTTTGGGGTAGGAAAAGTGCAAGAAAGTAGATGAGAAAAATTATAACTCTTTATTAATTGACAGCTAATAGGTGCTTTCATTCTAATTGCACATAAGCCAAATTAAACTAGAAATATTAAGAGGATTTTCATTTAATTTGTTAGAAGAATTCTAAATCAAGTGATTTTAGGAGAGCATATGGATTTGTGTAACAGTTCATTAGGGTTATCATTTGGAAAGGAAGAAAGGATGGAAGGGAGGAAGGAAAAGAGGCTAGGAAAGGAGGAAGGGAAGAAAGAGAGGGAGGGAAGAGGATGACTAGCAGAAAATGGATACAGGAGGGTGTGCAAGCCTTCCCTAGAGTATTGTGTCTTTCCTCAGGCATTAATATCCAAGAGCAACAGTGTGATTTTTACACTTTTTATACACACCATTGAAAAGATACTCTCTGCATCACAGAATTAATAAAAGACCATCTATAATAAAGAGCCTCATCCAGTGGACCACATTTTGTCAGAACTCTTCAATGTGACCTGTCCAACTTGGGTGGCTCATAGCTTCATTGAGTTATGCAAGCCCCTTTGCCACAACAAGACTGTGATCCACTGAAGAGGGATCCACTGGAGAAGGAAATAGCAACACTCTCCAATATTCTTCTCATGAGAACCCCTTGAACAGTATGAAAAGGCAAAACCATGTGACACCAGAAGATAAGCCCCCCAGGTCAGAAGGTGTCCAATATGCTACTGGGGAAGAGGAGAGGGCAATTGCTAATTGATCCAAAAGGAATGAAGAGGCTGGGCTAAAGCAGAAAAAAATACTCAGCCATGGATGTGTCTGGTGGTGAAAGTAAATTCTGATGCTGTAAATAGCAGTACTGCATAGGAATATGGAATGTTGGGTCCATGAATCAAGGTAAACTGGACATAGCCAAGCAGCAACTTGCAAGATTGAATGAACATGGACATTTTAGGAACAATGAACTAAAATGGGTGGGAATGGGTGAATTTAATCCAGATAACCATTATATCTACTACTATGGGCAAGAACTCCTTAGAAGAAATAGAGTAGCCTTCATAGTCAACAAAAGAGTCCAAAATACAATACTTGGGTGCAATCTTAAAAGCAACAGAATGGTCTTGGTTCATTTCCAAGGTGAACCATTCAAAATCACGGTAATCCAAGCTTATGCCACAAACAAGGATACTGAAGAAGCTGAGGTTGACCAGTTCTATGGAGACCTATAGAACCTTCTAGAACTAACACCAAAAGAAGATGTCCTCTTAATTATAGGGGATTGGAATGCAAAAGTAGGAAGTCAAATGGTACCTGAAAGAACAGTCAAGTTTGACATTGCAGTACAAAACAAAGCAGGGCAAAGGCTAACAGAGTTTGTGAAGAGAACATGCTGGTCATTGCAAACATCTTTTTCCAACAACCCAAGAGACAGCTCTACACGTGGACATTACCAGATGGTCTGTACAAAAGTCAGATTGATTATGTTCTTTGCAGCTGAACATGGAGAATTTAGTTAGCAAAAAGAAGACCTGGAGCTGACTATGGTTCAGACCATGAACTCATTGTTGCAAAATTCAGGGTTAAATTAAAGGAAGTAGGGAAAACCACTAGGCCAATTAGGTATGACCTACGTCAAATCCCTCATAATTATACAGTGGAGATGATGAATAGATTCATGGGATTAGATCTGGTAGACAGAGTGCCTGAAAATTATGGACAGAAGTTCATAACATTGTATGGGAGGCAGTGACGAAAACCATCCCAAGGAAAAAGAAATGCAAGAAAGCAAAGTGTTTACTCTGAGGAGGCTTTATAAATAGCTGAGGAAGGGAGAGAAGTGAAAGGCAAGAAAGGAAGGGAAAGGTATAACGAACTGAATGCAGAGTTCCAGAGAACAGCAAGGAAAGACAGAAAGGCCTTAAAAAATGAAAAATGAATAGAAATACATTAAAACAATAGAATGGGAAAGACTAAAGAGCACTACAAGAAAATTGGAGATATCAAGGGAACACTTCATGCAAGGATGGGCATGATAAAGGACAGAAACAGTAAGGACCTAACAGAAGCAGAAGAGATTAAGAACAGATGGTGAAAATACACAAAAGAAGTATATAAGAAAGGTCTTAATGACCCAGATGACAACAGTGGTGTTATTGCACAACTAGAGCCGGATGTTTTAGAGTGTGAAGTCAAGTGGGCCTTAGCCAACGTTACTATGAACAAAACTAATGGAGGCGTTGGAATTCCAGCCGAGTTATTTAATATCCTAAAGATGATGCTGTTAAAGTGCTGCAGTCAATATGTCAACAAATTTAGAAATTTCAGCAGTGGCCACAGGGCTGGAAAAGATCAGTTTTCATTCCAATCCCAAAGAAGGGCAATGCCAAAGAATGTTCAAGCTACTATACAATTGCACTTATTTCACATTCTGGAAAGGTTATACTCAAAATCCTTCAATCTAGGCTCCAGCAGTATGTTAACCGAGAACTTCTAGATGTACAAACTGGGTTTAGAAAAGGAAGAGGAACTAGAGATCAAATTACCAAAAATCATTAGACCATGGAGAAAGCAAGGAATTCCAGAAAAACATGTACTTCTGCTTCATTGACTACACTAAAGCCATTGACTGTGTGGATTATAACAAACTGCTGAAAATTCTTAGAGATGGGAATACCAGACCATCTTACTTGTTTCCTGAGAAACCTGTATACAGGTCAAGAAGTAACAGTTAGAATCAGACATGGAAAAACTGACTGATTCCAGACTGAGAAAGGAGTACGTCAAGGCTGTATATTGTCACCCCGAGAGTACTTCATGCTAAATGCTAGGCTGGAGGAATCACAAGCTCGAATCAGGATTGCCAGGAAAAATGTCAACAACCTCAGATATGCACATTATACCACTTTAATGGCAGAAATTGAAGAGGAACTAAAGAGCCTCTTGATGAGGATGAAAGAGGACAGTGTAAAAGCAGGCTTAAAATTCAACATTCAAAAAACTAAGTTCATGATATCTGGTCCCATCACTTCATGGCAAATAGAAGGGGAAAAAGTGGAAGCAGTGACAAATTTTGTTTTCTTGGGCTCTAAAAATCACTGTAGATGGTGACCATAGCCATGAAATTAAAAGACACTTGCTTCTTGGGAGGGAAACTGTGACAAACCTAGACAGCATATTAAAAAGCAGAGACATCACTTTGCCAACAAAGTCTGTCTAGTCAAAGCTATTGTTTTTCCAGTAGTCTTGTATGGATGTGAGAGATGAACTATAAAGAAGGTTGAGAGCCAAAGAATTGATGCTTTTGAATTGTGGTGCTGGAGAAGACTCTTGAAAGTCCCTTTGACAGCAGGGAGATCAAACCAGTCAATCCTAAAGGAAATCAACCCTGAACATTCATTGGAAAGACTGATGCTGAAAGTGAAGCTCCAATACTTCGGCCACCTGATGCGAGGAGGTGACTCACTGTAAAAGACCCCAGTGGTGGGAAAGATTGAGGGCTGGAGGAGAAGAGGGTGGCAGAGTATGAGATGGTTAGATATCATCACAGACTCAATGGATATGAATTTAACCAAGTTCTAAAGGATTGTGGAGGACAGAGGGGGAATGCTGCAATCCATGGGGTCAGAAAGAGAGGGAGTGACTGAACCATAGTAACAGTAAGTAATGAGTGGTAGAGATGATTGTTTTAATAATTTCTTTCTGTATAAAATGTAAAATTGTAGTCAGATAGGAACTGTTTGTGACAGCATCTTATCAATGAGATGTCTTATGAGAAAATATTGATTTGCTTTTTTCAGGGAAAGAAACTGCCCAAATCCTTTACCTATGAGCAGATCATTATGACTCTTATTAATTATGCCATCTAGACCAGGGGAACTTGCATTAGAGTGATGTGTGAGAGAGTCTTTGTTTTACAAAACAGCCTGGAATGCCCATATTTAGGGCTCTGTGGATGAGGCTATTCATTCACATGAGGAACCTATAGATGGAATTGTTCCCTGTATCCCCTCCTTCCTCCTGCCAGCCACACACATAAACACCTCAGGACAGCTGAGGAAGGTGGTACTTGTGGTGTGGACCTAGTACCATATCAGAAGAGAAAGCAGTGTGAGGGGATTCTGGGTTCAGACTGAACCTTTCCAAAATCACCTTGTATCTTAAAGAGGTAGGGGCAGGAACCAAAAGTGTTCCTTTTTAGGAGTTACAAAAATGCGACTCATGACTGTTAAGGGTCTGGAGCCAGCTTGACAGTACATAATTCATACGCATTTGCTTCTCTGACAATTTCTGTAGCCAGTCAATGGCCTGCGCCTGCCTCTCAGAGGATGCCTTATGCCATATAAACTTAGGCAGTGGAATGAAAGGCTTGGACGACCCTTGTCAATCAGCGAGAGAGCTCTCCCCATTGACAGGAAACACATAAAACATGTAGGTCCACTACCCTAGGTGGTGTGACTTTGTGGCCAACATTTTGCTCTAGATTCTCTGTATACAAGGGACAGGTTATTAATAAGAGTGTGAAACTTGACTCTGCATTTAGAAAATGGTTAATCTGAGAGAAGCTATATTGTAACTGGGGGCAATGCAACCAAAGATGGAATTGGACCCCAGCCCCCTGCCACCTGCTCTGACATTTGTGCTTCCAGCTCTCCTTCTTCTGTGCGATGGCTTCAGCCTCGTCCTCTACATGCTCCTTGAGCCAGTTTCTAGACTCCATATTCCAAGCTCTGTCATGCAGGGAAACTGAGCTCCATTCTCCCGTCTTTAAAAAACAAGATCAGAGTTCTTAAGAAAGAGCTTTGCCTGACCTTGCTTGATTTGTCCTTAGATCAGGGTTTGTCACCTAGGCATATTGACATTCTGGGCCAGCTAACTGTGTGTCACGGATGGCCATCCTGTGTGTTATAGGAGGTTTAGCTGCACCCTTATCTTCTACCTCCTAGGTGCCAGTAGCTCAGTATCTCCTGTTGGACAAAATTGTTCCGTGGTTGAAAATCATTGCCTTATTCACTGTGGTCAGAAATACAGGATCCCTTTATATCAGAGCAGGATGGTGAGGTGGGATTGGGAGAAAGACTAAATCCTCAATTCATTGTGAACTAGGCAGCCACCACAACTTGAACTTCTGCATATCTTATATCTTCCAGTTCTACTTTAGCCAGGTAGGCTCTCTCTAAGCTTTTGCACTGATACATTCCCTAGTTTTTGTTGTCACATGCTTATTTCATTACCATGGAAAGTTATTTAAAAGGTTTGGATGAGTGAAGAATAAGACTTTGGTAAAATACTGGATATTTATCCACATTGAAACATAAGTATATTTAAGCAACTTATCTCAAATGTACAAATAACATAAAATCATTAGCCATAATTAGATTTATAGATTAATATTTTCCTTTGGCAAGGAGGACAAATTAGTCATTATTCTTCTATTTTACTTATATCAAGGAAAATCTTTTCATTGGTTAAATAAAGGGGAATATAATTTAAGAGTAATTAAGATAACTGTCCTTCCCTGGTGGCTCAGATGGTAAAGAATCTGCTGCAGTTCAAGAGACCTGGGTTTGATCCCTGGGTCCAGAAGATCCCCTGGGGAAGGGAATGGCAACCCACTCCAGTATTCTTGCCTGGAGAATCCCACGGACAGAGAAGCCTGGCAGGCTACTGTCTTTGGGATCACAAAGAGACACAACTGAGCAATTAACACTATTATAATTTTGAAGGTCAAGTTGATAATTTTGAATGTTTTGCAGGATAAATATGTATGTGGTTATCTATAACTAAAGAAGCTCATATGTCATTCACATATTATTTCACATGTTAGGGTTTATTTATTGACTTTATTTCCAAGATTCTTATTGATTCATTTTTCACAGATATTGCATTTAAATCTTAAGAAACTACACCATATCATTGTAGAGTATCTATTCATTAGGGCTTGCAAATGTGGACATATTAAGGCAGAAAAAAATGTAAGCCTGAGAATTCTGGCTGACTGACTTTATAGAATCAAAGAAAAAATCTCACATACCCAAGAAGTCCTCAGCAAATGATCAGAGCATGTGTTTTGTCCTTGAAATTTTTGCTATTCTTTTGATTTATAAGCAGTCTAAAGAAGAATCCTATAAATTAAAACATATACTCCTGCATCTTAATTTTTATACAGAACCCAGTGGTAGATTTACAGTCATTCAAGACCTACTTCATCATAATTAAATTGTACTTGTCAGCTTTTTATTGCTATTCTTAGAGATAAATCCTTATCTTAGAGGTTCCCACAGTGATTGTCATCATGGCCTCTTGCTTTCATCATGGAGAGGGGATTCTGACAGAATCATAACTCCTACAGATCTTGTATGACATACCTTCAGCTTCATTTCTTTATCACAAAACAGTTATTTTGTTATCTAAAAACATTCTGATTGCTCACTTTTTCAGAGTTTTCCAGAGCTTTTCCCCCTTATTCTATTTCACATCCTCTGTCCCTTTTAGTCTTTTCTTTTCTTCTAGCAAAAAAAAAAATTGTTGATTTTGCTTGACCTTGTTTATAATCACAGAACTTCCTATTCCACTGTGTTTAATGGAAGTTTGCCTCTATATTACTCATTAGAGAGTAATAAATATTATTTCTGTAAGTGTGAAGGTCTCTGATAAAGAAAAGTATGCTTTGTCTTGAACCTGCCTATCCCCAAATTAAAACTACATATGCCATCCTTTCATTCTCTTTCCCCCTATTTATTTATTAGACCTCTAATAAAATTTAGATAGAATTTTTCTAAAACATCTCATGCCATAATCATCAAATAAGGGGAATCAAAAAATATTTTGTTGGTGGTAGTTTTTTATCTATTTTTATGAAGCAAAAATATTTTATAAGATTTATGAAATGACTCTTGTTTATTTTATGCATATAAGAGCTAGTTATATATCAATCTTAAAACTAAAGGAAAAAATGTATAGTAAATATGACAAATAAAAATGATAATTTTAACATATTGATAAAAAACAACACTGAAGTTACAATAAATGAGGGAAAAAATATAAAAGTATTGAGAGACAACTTACATAAATGCCCAGAGTACCTCATCAGTTTTAAAATTTAATGAAAATCAGAACAGTTAAATGTCATGCTGATGTTTAACAAATATTTTTGAAAATCAGAACAGGTAAATATCAATACAAATCTTTGATATTAGCAAATATTTTGAAAATACTACTATATTATTCTCCCAGGCTGCTGTAACAAAGCACCACAAACTGGATGGCTTGAAACAAAATAAATGTATACTTTCACAGTTCAACAAAATAGAAGTCTGAAATCAAAGCAATGATAGGGACATGCTCCCTTGAAGAACTGACTGATTAGAAAAGATGCTGATGCTGGGAAAGATAGAAAGCAGGGGGAGAAGGGGATGACAGAGGATAAGATGGTTGGATGGCATCACTGACTCAATACACATGAGTTTGAGCAAGCTCTGGGAGATGAGTAAAGACAAGGACGCCTGGCGTGGTGCAGTCCATGGGTTGCAAAGTGTCAGACATGACTGAGCGACTGAACAACAACAACCCTTGAAGAGAGAATCCTTTTTTTCTCCTCCAGCTTCTGATAACCTCAGGCCTTCTTTATGTTATGGTACTGTAACTCCAATCTGTGCCTCTGTCTTTACATGGCCATCTTTCCTCTGTGTCTGTCTTTTCTCTTCTTATAGGAATACACATCACATTGAATCAGGGTCCACCCTAGTTCAATATGACTTCGTAGGTGGCACTTGTGGTAAAGAACCTGCCTGCCAATGCAGTAGACATAAGAGATGCAGGTTTGATTCCTGAGTCAGGAAGATCCCCTGGAGGAGTGTATGGCAAAGCAAGAGAATTTCAGGAAAATATCTACTTCTGCTTCATTAACTATGCTAAAATCTTTGACTGTGTGGATCACAGCAAACTGTGGAAAATTCTTCAAGAGATGGGAATAACAGATCACCTGACCTGCCTCCTTAAAAATCTGTATGCAGCTCAAGAAGCAATAGTTAGAACCGGACGTGGAATAACAAATTGGTTGCACATTGGGAAAGGCGTATGTCAAGGCTGTACATTGTCACCCTGCTTATTTAACTTATATGCAGAGTACACCATGAGAAATGCTGGGCTGCAGGAAGCACAAGCTGGAATCAAGATTGCCAGGAGAAATATCAATAAATCTCAGATATGCAGATGACACCATCTTAAGGAAGAAAGAGAAGAGGAACTAAGGAGTCTCTTTATGAAAGTGAAAGAGGAGAGTGAATGCTGCTGCTAAGTCGCTTTAGTCATGTCCAACTCTGTGCGACCCCAGAGATGACAGCCCACCAGGCTCCCCTGTCCCGGGGATTCTCCAGGCAAGAACACTGGAGTGGGTTGCCATTTCCTTCTCCAGTGCATGAAAGTGAAAAGTGAAAGTGAAGTCGTTCAGTCGTGTCCGACTCCTAGCAACCCCATGGACTGCAGCCTACCAGGCTCCTCCGTCCATGGGATTTTCCAGGCAAGAGTACTGGAGTGGGGTACCATTGCCTTCTCTGGAGAGTGAATATGCTGGCTTAAAACTCAAAATTCAAAAATTGAAGATCATGGCATCCGGTCTCATCACTTCATGGCAAATAGATGGGGAAACAATGGAAACAGTGACAGACTTTATTTTCTTGGGCTTCAAAATCATTGCAGATAGTGACTGCATCCATAAAATTAAAAGATGCTTGCTCCGTGGAAGAAAAGTTATGACCAACCCAGACAGCATATTAAAAAGCAGAGACATGACTTTGCCAACAAAGGTCCATCTAGTCAAAGCTATGGTTTTTCCAGTAGTCATGTATGAATGTGAGAGTTGGACCATAAAGAAAGCTGAATGCTGAAGAATTGATGCTTTTGAACTGTGGTGTTGGAGAAGACTCTTGAGAGTCCCTTGGACTGCAGGGAGATCCTAAAGGAAATCATTGGATTTCATTGAATATTCATTGGAAGGACTGATGCTGAAGCTTCAATACTTTAGCCACCTGATGCGAAAAACTGACTTATTAGAAATGACCCTGTTGTTGGGAAAGATTGAAGGCAGGGGAGAAGGGGACCACAGAGGACAAGTTAGTTGGATGGTATCACCAACTCAATGGACATGAGTCTGAGCAAGCTCTGGGAGATGGTAAAGGACAGGGAAGCCTGGTGTGCTGCAGTTCATGCAGATGCAAAGAATCAGACATGACTAAGTGACTAGACAATAGCAACAACTCCAATAAATAGTCTCATGGACAAATTTTTATGCATGTCCAAGATTATTTCTATAAAATAAGTTTGTAGAAGTGGAATTTGTAAGCCAAAACAAGAATATTTCTAAGGCATTGACTTGTGTTGCCCCACAATCTTCCAGGAAGCTCTTTACCACTGTGTATTCTTGTTGGCACTGTAGAAGAATGCTCATTTCCTAATTTACTTACCAATGGTGCTTTGTTATTATATACTTGCTTTCTTGGACTTTTGGTTAATTTTATGTTAGTAATGTAATCTAACTGAAGTCTTGTTTCTGGTGACTGTATAGAGCTCTATCTTCGGCTGCAAAGGATATAATCAGTCTGATTTCAGTATTGACCATCTCATGATTTTCATGTGTAGAGTCGTCTCTTGGGTAGTTGGAAGTGGGTGTTTGCTATGACAAGTGCATTCTCTTGGCAAAACTGTTAGCCTTTTCCTGCTCCATTTTGTACTCTAAGACCAAACTTTCCTGTTACTCCAGGCATTTCTCGATTTCCTACTTTTGCATTCCAGTACCCTATGATGAAAAGGACATTTTTTTTTTTTTTTGGTGTAGTTCTAAAAGGTCTTGTAGGTCTTTGTAGAACTATTCTACTTCAGGTTCTTCAGCATTAGTGGTTGGGGCATAGACTTGGATTACTGTGATATTGAATGGTTTGCCTTGGAAACAAACCAAGATCATTCTGTCATTTTTGAGATTGCACCCAAGTACTGCATTTCTTTTGTTGGCTGTGAGGGCTACTCCATTTCTTCCAAGGGATTCTTGCCCCCAGCAGTAGATATAATGGTCTTCTGGATTAAATTTGCCCATTCCGGTCCATTTTAGTTCACTGATTCCTAAAATGTCGATGTTCACTCTTGCCATCTCCTGTTTGACCACTTCCAGTTTACCTTGATTCATTGACTTAAAATTCCAGGTTCCTATCCAATATTGTTTTTGCAGCATCAGACTTTAGTTCATCACCAGACACATCCACAACTGGGTGTTATTTCCCCTTGGCTCAGTCTCTTCATTCCTTCTTGGGCTATTTCTGTGCTCTTCTCTAGTAGCATATTGGGCTTATACTGACCTAGGGAGTTCATCTTTCAGTGTCATATCTTTTTGCCTTTTCTTACTGTCCATGGGCTTCTGCCTGCAATGTGGGAGACCTGGGTTCAATCCCTGGGTCAGGAAGATCCCCTGGAGAAGCAAATGGCAACCCACTCCAGTATTCTTGCCTGGAAAATCCCATGGATGGAAGAGCCTGGTAGGCTACAGTCCATGGGGTCACAAAGAGTCGGACACGACTGAGTGAATTTCTTTATGGGCTTCTCAAATCAAGAATACTGAAGTGGTTTGCCATTCCCTTCTCCAGTGGACTACATTTTGTTAGAACTCTCCACCATGACCCATATGCCTTGAGTAGTTCTGCATGGTATGGCTCATAGTTTCTTTGAGTTAGACAAGGCTGTGAACCATGTGATCAGTTTTTTTGTTTTTGTTTTTTTTTCTGTTATTGTGGCTTTCATTCTGTTTGGCCTCTGATGCTTAAGGATAAGAGGCTTGTGGAAGCTTCCTGATGGGAGGTACTGGCTGTGGGGCAAACTGAGTCTTACTCTGATGGGTGGGGCTATGCTCAGTAAATCTTTAATCCAGTTTTCTGCTGATGGGTGGGGCTATGTTTCTTCCTTGTAGTTTGGCCTAAGGCCAAACTATACTAGGGGTAATGGTTCAGTTCAGTTCAGTTCAGTTCAGTCGCTCATGTCGGACTCTCTGTGACCCCATGAATTGCAGCATGCCAGGCCTCCTTGTCCATCACCATCTTCCAGAGTTCACTCAAACTCACGTCCATCGAGTTGGTGACCATCCAGCCATCTCATTCTCTGTTGTCCCCTTTTCCTCTTGCCCCCAATCCCTCCCAGGATCAGAGTCTTTTCCCATGAGGTGGTCCAAGTACTGGAGTTTCAGCTTTAGCATCATTCCTTCCAAAGAATACCCAGGACTGATCTCCTTTAGAATGGACTGGTTGGATCTCCTTGCAGTCCAAGGGATTCTCAAGAGTCTTAACCACCACCACAGTTCAAAAGCATCAATTCTTTGGCACTCAGCTTTCTTCACAGTCCAACTCTCATATCCATACAGGACCACTGGAAAAATCATAGCCTTGACTAGATAGTAACCTCCTTTAAAAGGACTTATGCCACCAAGCTACAGCTCCTAGGACTGTTGTATTCAGCACCCCTGACCCCATGGCAGGCCACTGTTGAACAACGCCTCTGCCAGAGACTCCTGGGCATTCACAGGCAAGTCTGGCTCAGTCTCTTATGGGGTCACTCCTCTCCTCCTTTCTCCTGGGTCCTGGTGTGTACAAGATTTTGTTTGTGACCTTCAGGAGTATGTTTCCCCAGTCCTGTGGAAGTTCTATAATCAAATCCCACTAGCCTTCAAAGTCAAGTTCCCTGAGGATTCTCAGGCTCTTCTGGATCCCCGGGTTGGAGATCTGGCAAATTGTTGTGTAGTCTGTGGGTCTTTTGCTCAGCAGCTCTGTGGTGGGGCTGATGGTGACCTCCTCCAAGAGGACTTATGCCACGGGCCATCCCCCTAGGTCTGCTGCGGCCAGAGCCCCTGTGCCCGCAGCAGCCCACTGCTGACCCATGCTTCTGCAGGAGACATGCAGACACAGGATTATCAGTGTCTTGTGGGGTGCCTGGGCCCTGGTTCACACAAGGTTTTGTTTGCACCCTCCAAGTGTCTCTGGAGGGTATGAGACTTGCTTCTAAATGCAATTTGGCCCCTCCTGCTGTCTTGTTGGGGCTTCTCCTTAGCCCTTGTACACAGGGTATCTTTTTTTGGTGGAATCCAAAGTTCTCCTGTCAATGGTTGTTCAGCAGCTAGTTGCAATTTTGGAGTTCTCACAGGAGAAAATGAGTGCACGTCTTTCTACTGCACCATTTTGGATGCTATGAAATTATCTTCTTTATCCTAGTTAGGAGAACCATTATTGTTGCTTTTGTTCAGTTGCTCAGTCATGTCTGACACTTTGCGACTCTTTACTGAAGTTAATTGCATTGAAAAATTGCAAATTAAATATTCAACAGTAAGAAATAGGTTTAATAAATAATAAGACATCCAGATAATAAAGTGCTATATATTTAATGATATGGGAAAATGGGAGATAACATTTTAAAGAGGATAAAAGAAAATTACAAAACAGTATTTATAATATTATCTCATTTGTATGTTAAAGCTAATTTATGAATACAGAAGAGACTATGAGTCTATAAACCAGATTTTAAGAGTGGTAAGATTGTGGGGACTGCACATGCTTTTGAGGATTAAATAAGTTAAAACAGCTTTCAATACCATACCATTTGCTTTCTTGAAGTGGTTCACTGACTCAGAAAGATTTTATTACCATTTTCACTTTGGATACATTGGAGTAGGTGAATGCTTGAAGAGCATTGATATTCATAAGTGGGGAGAACCTAGAAGAAAACTTAATTTTTTTCTGTTTTCTAGAAGACACAAGGGATTCAATTACAAAATGGGAAATTGCACGTTTATAATATTTAGCTTTTACACGTAGAAAAAATATAATTTTGGCTGTTAATATAAAAAAGATAGTTTAGTTTTTAAATATCTGAAAGCTAGGAAAGGATATTTTATAAATAAAACAACCCTATAAGGAAGTAAAAAAAAATAAATTACATTTAAAATATGTTAGTCTAAAAATTGCAAGATTTGGGGGTTTAGAGATTACTTGATTAAAAAGCTGATTACATATGAAAAATGTTAGGATATTTTTTTAGAAATAACCACAAGTTGGGTTCTGTGCAATATCATCACAATGTTGGAACTTCTTTTTCTGCTCTGTTAAATTTGTGGCTCAATTATTATAATTCCCAATATACTATACTTTGTTTTTATTCTACAGCCTTTTCTGTGTGGTCACGGTTTTAACATTGCTCTCTTGTTCCAAGACACATGAGTGCCAAATGAACTTCAATAATTCCTAAGACAGTGTTTCCCTCTTCTTATTCTCTGTTCCTTGCCCTTAACTAATGAAGATCTTTGTATAAAATCAGGAAGTTGGCTATATATATTTTAGAATAAGCCAGAAGGGGCCTCAGCAGATACATACAACAGATTTTTATGCTCACATAAGGTTTATCTTATTTCTTCCAACAGTTGGTTTTGTGGGAAGTTTCTGTATGTTTCCTATGGTTTGTTCTTTTGGACGTGCCTTTCCATAAAACTAGAACTAAGGGTGAGCCTTCATCCCTGAGCCTGTTCACACTGACTCCTGACTTAAAACGTACAATGGGACTTTTGTGCTCACACAAGGCCTATAACATTGCTTCCAACAACTTGTTTTATGGCAGTTGGTCCCTTGTCAGGTGGGACTTTTCACAGGCTTCCTCATGACATGGCAGCTGTATGCTTCCAGTTTCAGCAATCCAAGAGACAGAAATAGGAGAGGAACGTTGACAGGTGGGAAACACCTGTCTTTTCATAACTTCATCTCATAAATGACATTCCATTGTTTCTACCATTTTCTATTCACTAAAAGTGAATCAATAAGTCCATCCTTCACTCTACATGAATGAGTTACTCTATGGTATTAGTTGGGGGAGGAAAGAATCATTGGAGGCTATCACCACCTAGTGATTGGTTGAGAAAAAAAAAATCAAGTAGGTTGGGTAAGTAGCTTTTAGAGATATTATTTGGATGTGGATTTCAGTGGATATATATTTCAGGACCCAGGTAGGGGGACTGGCCAGAACAATGTGTGACTCTGGTCACAGAGCTGACATTGTGAAGAAGGGCCACCATGCCCAGAAGACTGTAGGAACACTAGGGAAATAAGAACCTAAGTTTAGGCCTGGGACATGGGCGCATGACAGGAAGGAGTTGTGACACAGAAGCTAACTTAGAAGTCGTTTGCCTCTATAAAGGCAGTTTCTGCTACACTACTGTTTCGGTTCAGAAACTGTGTAGCTAAAGGAGACCTGAATCTGGGAAGCTTCATTGGCTTAGCCTGAAGAACAAGAAAAAGGCAAGGCTGACATGAACCACAGGACACTGGTTCTCAAACTGTTTGGTATCAGAATCACTTGTTAACTTAGTAAAAGTGCAAAGACCCAGATCCTATGTTACTTCAATAAGCCTAACCTCTGTATGCTTCATTTTAGTGCTCCAGGTAATTCTAATAGATACCAAAGTTTGAGAACCATTGCCGTACAAGGACTATTATGTTCCCTAAGGAGTATGCCATTTATTAATTCATGATAATTAATTCATTAAATTAACAGATGAACACTAAACCCTGCCACAGTTCACGGTAGGAATATGAATGTGCATCCTTGCAGGCAGAAATGGAGAAAAAGATGGTTATAACTAAAAGCATTCCAAAGAAAAGGCCTGTGCTTTTATGCTGGAAGAACAAATTATGGCTGGCACTGATTAATAGATTCTGCTCTCTTAGGCTGGCAATATCCAAAAGAATTTTCTTTGCCAGAAATAACAAAATGGACACCCAAGCCAGCATCTGGAAGTTATTCTTAAAGAAATATGGCATTAGCTAAAATTAGAGTGGTGGGTCAGTTTCTATTTATCCATTCATTGGTCCATGCTGATGAAAGGTTAATGCAATTTAAACTAAAATCTTCATCCTGTTTTTCATTCTCTTCCTTCTTGTTCCATCATGCTTATTTCCAAATGTGTTTGACAAACATATATTGGTGGCACTCTGCTAAGACTTACATGGGCTATTTGCTTAGCTGCTCAGTCATGTCCCATTCTTTGTGGGCCCATGAACTGTAGCCTGCAAGGCTCCTCTGTCCATGAAATTTTCCAGGCAAGTATACTGGAGTGGGTTGCCATGCCCTACTCCAGGGATCTTCCCAACCCAGGGATCAAACCCGTGGCTTTTGCATCTCCTGCACTGGCAGGAAGATTCTTTACCACTAGCTTAAGAGTGGTAAATACTTTTTTATCACTCAAGTGAGAGAATTCAAGCATAGAATGTATGCAGTCTTTGGACCCAGAGAGACCTGGCTTTAAATCCAAATGACATCACTTACTGACTGTAAAAACTTAAGTTACTTGTCTTCTCTAAGTTCTCTATTTGTATATATGTGTGGATTAACTAATTGCTTTGAAAGATTATTATGAGAAGTGATGTAGGCAAAATGCTCGACTCATAGTAAGTGCTCAGTAAACTGAAGTATTTCTGCTACTGCTGACTGATATCTCTAATGTTGTGAACATCAAAATACATTAGAACCACTGTTCAGGATCAGGTGCAGTTTGTGCCCATTAGGTTGTATTTTTGGTTTTCTGTTTTTTTTTTTTCTTTTTCTATTTTTAAAATTTATTTTTAATTTGAGGATAATTGCTTAACAATGTTGTATTGATTTCTGCTGTACAACAGTGTGAATCAGCTATAAGTAAACATATATCCTCTCCCTCTTGAGCCTCCTCCCAACCCTCCCCCATCTCACCCCTCTAGGTCATCACAACACTGAACTGAGCTCCCTGTGCTGTATACATTGACTTCTCATTAGCTATTTTACATACAGTAGTGTATTTGCAGGGAAGGAATAGAGATGCAGATATAGAGAACTGACTTATGGACTGACTTGTGGACTGACTTGTGGAAAGAGAGGGTGGAATGAGTTAAAAGAGTAGCATGGGTTTCTGTTTTTAGTGTGGAGATTCCTTTAAAAACTGGAAATAGAACTGCCTTATGATCCAGCAATCCCACTGCTGGGCATACACACTGAGGAAACCAGAATTGAAAGAGACACGTGTACCCCAATGTTCATTGCAGCACTGTTTATAATAGCCAGGACATGGAAGCAACCTAGATGTCCATCAGCAGATGAATGGATAAGAAAGCTGTGGTACATATACACAATGGAGTATTACTCAGCCATTAAAAAGAATACGTTTGAATCAGTTCTAATGAGGTGGATGAAACTGGAGCCTATTATACAGAGTGAAGTAAGCCAGAAAGAAAAATACCAATACAGTATACTAATGCATATATATGGAATTTAGAAAGATGGAAACAATAACCCTGTATACGAGACAGCAAAAGAGACACTGATGTATAGAATAGTCTTTTGGACTCTGTGGGAGAGGGAGAGGGTGGGATGAATTGGGAGAATGGCATTGACACGTATAATATCATATATGAAACAAGTCGCCAGTCCAGGTTTGATGCATGATACTGGATGCTTGGGGCTGGTGCACTGGGACGACCCAGAGGGATGGTATGGGGAGGGAGGAGGGAGGAAGGTTCAGGATGGGGACCACGTGTATACCTGTGGCGGATTCATATTGATATATGGCAAAACCAATACAATATTGTAAAGTTAAAAAATAAAATAAAAAAGAAATAAAAAAGAAAGAAAGTATAGTAAGTAAGAGCACACATTCTAGATCCAGACTGCCAAATTCATATCTTCCTTTATCATTCATTAACAATGTAACTTTGGATGATTTAGTAGACAATTCACTCAGCCCTTCTGTTTTGCTCACCTCATCTTTAAAAGAGGCTTCCCTGATGGCTCAACAGTAAAGAATCTCCCTGCAATGCAGGAGATGCTGGTTTGATCCCTTGGTTGGGAAGATCCTCTCGAGGATGAAATGGCAGCTCACTCTAATATTCTTGCCTGAAAAATCCCACAGACAGAAGAGCCTGGTGGGCTACAGTCCAAAGGGTCACAAAGAGTTGAACATGACTGAGCACCATCTTTAAATTAAGGTTAATAATGATGCATCTTAGGAGTTTGTAAGGATTAAATATGTATTTGTAAAGCATTTTACAAGAAAAGCATCAAGTGTCTTAGAATTGTTGCTCATATATATATATATGTATATATATATATATATATGGGTTTTTTTTGGTAAAGTTCATCCTTTACCTGTGCTTTTTACTTTATCAATAGTGAATATGGTTTATCAAAGAAAATAAAGGGTTAAATTGTACTTTTGCATTGGTCTCAACTTTTTGATGGTGTAATAGTGCTATATGTCTCTGGATTGTTTTATAATCCTTACCCTAAGTAGAGGATCCAGTTCTTCCAAGCATGTGAGCTGTTCACCAGGAGTCAATTACTTGTGGGAGCTTCAATTAATCATCCAAATCAGAGTAATTCCATTCATAGAATTGCTTTTAGTAAACTAATTAGTGCTCATGTGATCCAAACATGTGAAAGAACTATCTCAACATACCTGACTGACTCTCAAAGAAGGGTCAGTATCTCAAAGAACATTCCTTATGAGAGCTCTGCTCAAAATTGAAATAATGGGAGAGAATGATTTAATCTTTTTGCCTTTCTGACAGCATATAGCAATAAAATGTTCTGTGCAGTGGATGCCAATATATGTGATGAACGCTAGTATAACAACAGAACAATATTTTCCTATATATAAGAGAGAATATCATATTAATGGACTTTTTTCATGTTGTCTACAGGAGAAAATTTATTTCAAAGACTGCCTAATTCTTAAAATAAAAACTATTATACCTATATTGTTAGAAGTTTCTGAGATCATAAAATTTGTCATCATGGCCATTTGGGCAGGGAAATATCCTCAGGTGACCAAGAGTGTGAATGTCCTGTGAATACTGTTACTGATGTTAATTCATTCTCTAGGCTGGTAGGTGATAAGTCTATGCTGCCTTGAGAAAATTTCCTAGAAAGTGTTCTCCACCCTTCTGCTTTTGAGAATTCACATCTTGAAACTAAAAAGATGCACACATTGAATTGATGTTAAGTATCAAAATTTTCCTGATGTCTGCACAGCCCCAGGGATAGAAAGCCACTTTGCTTTCCTCTCATAGCTGTGGTAAGACCACTTCGAATGAATGGAGAAGCAAAGTATCATGTGTCAGCCTGTTTGGATTCCCAGGGAGAGGGCAGTTGTCTTCTCGGTGATTTTCACTAAGCATTCAGAGGTTTATTTCCACCAACACTGAGATTCTCATGTTTGAGAACCTCCTTAAATGCATTGGAGAAGGAAATGGCAACGCACTCCAGTGTTCTTGCCTGGAGGATTCCAGGGACGGGGGAGCCTGGTGGGCTGCCTGCCATCTATGGGTCACACAGAATCGGACACGACTGAAGCGACTTAACAGTATGATGCAAAGCATGAGGAAGTGTGAATGTGGAAGTTGGAATCTATGGGAGTTGGGTAGTCCCTGAGGGAGCAATGCCTTGAAACTTGTCCCTTGAGGCACCAGCACACAAAGTGTGAGGCATGGATGCAGGGCAGGTGTCCGCGGGAGGACAAGGACAAGCAACAGCAGTGTGACAGACCAAATACGTGGAAAGAGGAGCTCAAAGAGAGAAGAGTCTCAGAAGAAATGTACCATCCTGTCCAGAACGTGCAGCCACAGAAAAGAGAGTGTAAAAGCAAAGAGGAGAGAAGAGAATGAAAGTGTAGAAAGAGGAAAGACAGCTTATCTGGATTTACCTCACAAACCACAGGACCCTTGTAGGACGCCACCTGGATACTGAGTAAATACAGTGATTCTCAATTCTCTGCAGACACATACACAGATTCAAGAGAAAGGCAGAATAGAAGATAGTTTTTCAGGAGCAGGAATGACGTGCTGATGGAGTCATCTTTGGCTGGACCATATTTATGGACTCTTTTTGTGAAGCAGGCTTACTATTCAAAGCTAAACTCATACTCGTCTGATATGCTTATAATTATATGTCAGGTTAATTTTAACTATTCATTAAAATCAGTTAATGGTTTATCTTTAGTCTTGTCCCTTTTAAGCAAATCCTGTTTGTTTTATAAATTCAAATAAAATACTTTACAAAAAGTATGTTTAATAAGGCATGTTTCCTCACTAGTATCCTTGGCATTAAAAAGTAATTGTTAGATTTGCTTTCAGTGTGACTGAATGTGAAATAATAAAGGTATGCACATAACAAGCAGTCTGGAATATCTGAAACTTCTCAAGGGATGTACTTTGAGGTGGAACTGCTCAATGTTACTGAAAGATCTGCGAACAAAATACTATTCTAGTACATTCATCTCATGGTATTAAATTGTCCAGGGAAGACACTTGTTTTGATTATTGCAGATTTCATTATAATGATTCATCACATCATTAGCACAACAAAAGAAATATCCCTTTAAAACATATTTATTACTAAGTCTGTTTCTGAGAGAATATTATTTGTGATATCACCAAGTCCTATTTATGGGGGACATTTTTCATCATACCTGGAAAAGTACTGACAACTAGTTTACTTTTACCTTCTGGACCATTAAATCATATAATTGATTATGTTTCCCACTTTGTGTGGCTTCTAGAGAGATTTTAGAGGCAAAATTGTGGCCCATCTAGATCAAATTCACTGGATCTTATTACATGTATTTCATGTACTAAATTAATCACTGGTTTCAGTTTCTTGACCCTCATTTTAAAATTTTTCCTTTCCTCCAGTTTCCTCTAATTAAAAAGAAAAAGTTTACAGCTCTAATTCTTCTTGGACTTGGTAGATGCCCAGATGTGTTTACTAAAGCCTGGGTAGCTCCTAGCATCCTACCTGCAGGCCACCTGGTTAGAGGAAGGTCAGGGTTAGCAGTTCAATAAAGGTAAGTTACCCAAGCTTTCAAAGAGATCCAACCAGTCATTCCTAAAGGAAATCAGTCCTGAATATTCACTGGAAGGACTGATGCTGAAGTTGAAACTCCAATACTTTGGCCACCTGATGCAAAGAACTGACTCTTTGGAAAAGACCCTGATGCTGGGAAAGATTGAAGGTGGGAGGAGAAGGGGACAACAAAAGATAAGACGGTTGGATGGCATCACTGATGTGATGGACATGAGTTTGAGTAGGCTCTGGGAATTGGTGATGGACAGGGAAGCCTAGCATGCTGCAGTCCATGGGGGTCAGAAAGAGTTGGACACGACTGAGCGACTGACAGAGAGGGAAATGGCAACCCACTCCAGTACTCTTGCCAGGAAAATCCCATGGACAGAGGAGCCTGGTAGGCTACAGTCCATGGGGTCTCGAAGCGTTGGACACGACTTCACTTTCACTTTTCACATTCATGCATTGGAGGAGGAAATGGCAACCCACTCTAATATTCTTTTTTTTTTCCCAGTCTAATATTCTTGCCTGGAGAATCCCAGGGATGGAGGAGCCTGGTGGGCTGCCATATATGGGGTCGCACAGATTTGGACACGACTAAAGTGACTTAGCAGCAGTAGCAGCAGAGCGACTGAACTGAACTGAACCAAGCTTTCTAGTTTTCATTGATGACTAGTTCTTTCTGTTCTTTCCACTGCCTCCCCCTCCCCCATACCGTACTGCTGTGGCTTTTTTGTTAGCTTACTATTTTACTTGACTTTTTGGAGAAGACTTTTTGCTCTCTGATTACTCAGAAATGATTGTACTTCTTTCTGAAGTGAAATGTTTTTGTATTTTGATTAGAGGTCTCCTTGATTTCATAAGCCATTGCTTATAAAAGATTTATGAAACAATTAATGCTCTTGTGCCCTCTCCTCACATTATATTTAACCAAATATGTAAAAAGAAGTCTCTTTGATCAAACTTCATCATTTAAGTTCACCTAAATAAATGAGAGTTTGACTTATGTCTGAAGCTGAGAAAAGGAAACAATTCCAGAACTTATAGAACAGGTGGCTGGGGGAAAATATGGTAATGTATTATAGCAAAATCTATTAAATGACACAGCAAAGTCAATTAATAATGCTGAGTTTATGTACAAAGAGTTCAGCAGAAAGAAATTTTTACTTAAAGGTTAAACTGAATGATAGAACTACCCTGAGAATAAAAAATAGGTTGTTTAAAAACAACAGCAAAACAAAAATCCCAATTTTACCTTACAGAATGCATTTAGGATGCCAAGAATGCATATGTGTGTATGCTTTCCGTACAGGTCCAACCCCCAGACCCGAGCTGCTTATTTCTACCTATATGATTCTTTCAGTATTAAAGTGTGCCTAATATTCAAGCAGAGGGTGGATGGAAAGTGAGGCAGCAGCAGCGGATGCAGCAAGCAAATCTGATAAAGTGATTTTTGAACAGAAACCTGGACCAAAACTTGGGATCTGCAGAAAAAGAACATCCCAAGCAGAGGGCAAAAGCGCTACCAGCCCTTCAGTAATGGCTCAGCACAAAGTTGGTTTTCTTCTGTAGGATCATGTATGGCCATGTAGGTGATAAGAGAAAAACCTGTAAGAAACCTTGTACTCACACATGTGTATAGATCTCCAGTCTTAAAATTACAGCCAGATTTGTTTTAAAAATTCACCTGTGGCGGATTCATTTTGATATTTGGCAAAACTAATACAATTATGTAAAGTTTAAAAATAAAATAAAATTAAAAAAAAAATTAACTTCCTTAAAAGATAAGTCATTACCCATGATGCCATATCTCTCTAATCAGCTTTTGTAGGTCTTCCATTTCTAAACACATGAAGGGATAACATCATTTATAAGAAAATGGAGCCACAGGAAAGAAGGAAAATGATAGCATTTTGTGATATTCATAACTGAATGTTTCCAGTTTCAAATTCTGAATAATATCTCAAAAGTAACTTTCAACTAACATTTCATGAATATCAACTCTTCCAGTTGATCCTGGAGGACAGAGCCAGGTCTCCCTTACAATTCAGTGCAGTGACCGTGAAGCTGCAGAATTGTGTCCCTCCACATATGTTACAGAATGATTTAAAATGCAATTAAGTAATTCCAGAATTTGTTACTACAGCTCATCTGGCTCTTCCATCCTTATTTAAGCTGAACCAGGATAACAGGATTAACCGCGGGGGGCAATGCACATATGACGGATTGTACAGTGCGTGCCTGGGGGTAGAAAGAGGAAACCAGGCCACAGTATCCTTGTGTCACAACTTGCTGACTCTCTATGTTTTCAGAAAGTCTGGTGGCCCTGTCTCTTTCAGACCTGAGACACAGGGGCCCCCACATTTCTACAAATCAGATAGCCATCTGTCAGACTGAGTTGAATCAGATTTCCATGATGTGGAAAAAAAGCTCGAGTATTGTAGATAAAGCCATCAAAATAATGTTCCACCTGTGGCCATAGCCAAGCAAAACCTGCCAATTTTATTCCATGGCAGATCTAGTGACAGCTCTCATCACTTGGCTTTGCTTGCTTCGTTCTGCCTTTCTAAATTTTACTCCAAGCTGGATTTTCTTCAAGACAATATAGGCTTGAACAGCAGGTGAATCCAAATGATGAGAAATTCACTGAAAAAAAAAATCTGAGCCTATTTTCACATGCATAATTCACATTTGTAATGGTTTCATTCAGGTGGCTTATTGAATTCTTTTAAATACAGTAGGGTTTTTGTGTGTGCATGCCTTGACAAAATGGATTTATCTTACACTGTATAAATATTCAGGATAAACTATCAAAAGTTGTCTCAAAGTGACCAAAATGATTTCTATAGTATATAAAATTAAGTATGAGGAAGAATATAAAATTTAAAATTTGTGGCCTTTGTCCTTTAAATTTTACTTTTCTAGAGTAAATTTAGAGTCCTTGATATATATTAAGGACTATCCTTGATATATATTAATAATAAGAGAAAAATGAAGAAAATTTAATGTAGTTGTTTTGTAATACTTTAGGAGTTATTAGGAGTCCATAACTCTAAAGCTGGAAAATAAAATTAATTTAAATACAGAATTCTTTCTCCAAATGCAAGTATGTTATTATATATCTATGTATGCATATATATATGATTTACACACACATGTAATTGTTACATGTGAAACCAACCTCACACACACATATGCACATATATACATATACACACACCTATATACACATACATATTATATACATAGGTATAGGTTCATGTGTGTGTATGTATGGTTGATTTGGTTTGGCAAGTAAAAAGGAGACAAATAACCAATAATATTTCATTCTGATTCTGTCTTTAGCACCAAGCTTGCTATTGACTTGTTCTAACTTCCCAAGCCTTACTTTACTATTTTGTAAATAAGAACTAAAGAAATGGAGAAGATTCAGTGATTTTCCAGATGGTACTGTGGTGAAGAATTAGCCTGGCAGTGCAGGAGACACTGGTTCCATCACTGGTTGGGAAGATCCACTGGAGAAGGAAATGGCAACCAGCTCCAATATTCTTGCCTGGAAAATTCCATGGACATAGGAGCCTGGCAGGCTACAGTCCATGGGGTCACAAAGAATTGGACACAACTGATTGAGTGAATGCAAGGGCTGACAAATACAGGTGGGATATATTTTTTACTGGCTATACTATTATACCTGAAGTGTCTGTTGATTTTGCTACCGCTATGAAGCTGAATCTAAAAACTCCAAAGTTTAAAATCCAAATTTCATTATTTGTTATCTTCAGGTAAGCTTCCGCTCCCTAATACTGACAGATGTCATTTTAAATTCTGCTGGAACAAGGAAGAAAATAAATAAACACATTCAGAGATACAGATCTTACTGAACTTAAAAGAATTTCAGGCAAGAGGCCAACTTGGGATTTGGACTGGAATTGACAGTATGTCCCAGATAATGTTATTAACTAACATTTATTGAGTGCTTACTATGTGCCAGATACTGTTCTAAATGCCATAGAATGCTAACTCATTTAATCCACTTAAAAATGACTATCCTAATTTTACAAATGAAGAAACTATGCCTTAGTGTGGTTATGTAACCCAACTAAATTTGTCTGGATTTAGGAGCAGGAAGTCTGTTTCCTAAGTGGTATGAGTATTCCCAGGCTAATAACAGTCATCAGCTAAGTCACTTCATCTCTCTCAGCCTCAGTTTTTTCATCTGTGAAATGGAAGTAAACCAAAGTTCTTCTTTACTAAGGTTTAAATGAGATGATAAGAATTTAGTATTCTAGGGATTAAATGAGACAATACTTAAAACCACTCAGCACAAGGAAAACAGTTTGGTAATTGCCTAACATGCACTTATCATATGACCCAATGGTTCCATTTTATTTATCAAAGAGAAATGAAAACATATATTATCACAAAGATTTTACCTGAATCAAATGCTTTATTCATAATTATAAAAGCAAAGTAACCCTAAAGTAAATCAATAGGTAAATGGAAAACCTGTGGTATTATAGAATATTTCTCATCAAAAAAAGGAACAAAATATTAATACATGCAACAATATGGATTACTCTCAGTCATTATGCTAAAGCAAAGAATTCATACACAAAAGGTTAATGATATATAAGTTGCAACTCCATTTATATGAAATTCTGGAAAATTATAAATCAACAGGTATGGAAATCAGATGGTCACTGCTATCTAGTGTCTAGAGGGAGGGTTTTGGGGAGAGAATTGATTACAAATGGGGACAAATGAATTATTTTGTGTGAATGAACAATTCTATAATTTTAGTGGTGTTGCATGACTATATGCATTTGTCAAAACTCAGAACTTTTCATCCAAACAGGTTGAATATTACTCAACATAGATTAAACCTCAAACAAGCATTGTACCAAAAAATGTTCAAAAAAATAACTGATGTATAGAACAGTCTTTTGGATTCTGTGGGAGAGAGAGAGAGTGGGATGATTTAGGAGAATGGCATTGAAACATGTATAATATCATATACGAAACGAGTTGCCAGTCCAGGTTCAATGCACGATACTGGATGCTTGGGGCTGGTGCACTGGGACGACCCGGAATGATGGTATGGGGAGGGAGGAGGGAGGAGGGTTCAGGATGGGGAACACATGCATACCTGTGGCAGATTCATTTTGATATATGGCAAAACCAATACAATATTGTAAAGTTAAATAAAATTAAAAAAAAAAGAAAATAGAGGACAAAAAAAATATTTAGCAAAGTTCCTAGTACATGTGTGTATGTGCACAGTTGCATCCTACTCTTTGTGACCCCATGGGGTGTAGCCCACAAGGCTCCTCTGTCCATGAAATGTCCCAGGCAAGAATCCTGGAGTGGGTTCCCATTTCCTTCTCCTCCTAGTATATAGTAATCATAAAATATTATATATGATGATTACAGCCACAATGCAATGTGGCTTGCTTGCTCCTTGGGAAAAAAGCTATGACAAACCTAGATAGCATATTAAAAAGCAGAGATGTGAGAGTTGGACTGTTAAGAGGGCTGAGCACCAAATAATTGGTATTTTCAAATCATGATACTGGAGAAGACTCTTAAGAGTCCTTTGGACAGCAAAGAGATCAAGTCAGTCAATCCTAAAGCAAATCGACCCTGAATATACATTGGAAGGAATATTTGTTGGATTGATGCTGAAGCCGAAGCTCCAATACTTTGGCCACCTGATGCAAAGAGCTGACTCATTAGAAAAGACCCTGATGCTGGGAAAGAGTGAGGGGAGGAGGAGAAGGGAGTGACAGAGGATGAGATGGTTGGATGGGACCATTGACTCAATGGACATAAATTTGGGTGGACTCCGAGAGATGGTGAAGGACAGGGAAACCTGGTGTGCTTCAGTCTATGGGGTTGCAAAGAGTCAGACATGACGTTTAGCTATTGAATAATAGCTTATTTTTCTTTCATATTTTCTTTTGTATTTGATCTTTCTTTTTTAAACATAATATACAATGGCTGAGTCTAAATTAGAATAAAACTGCTTTATTAAATGGATGGCTATTAAAGAGTAATGCTCTCTAAGGCACTTAGTACATTACGCTGAAAACAACTCTAAATTTATTCTTGACTTGATTTCTTGTCAGTTTGGGGCTTCCTTTCAGAAGTCTTCACCTTACTGAATAGTCTTAATGGCCTAACTTTTATCTTCAAATGATAAAGATGACTGTTTTCTTAAATTACATACCACATTGAAATTGTTTAGAATATCCATCTCAATAATGTTCAGATGAAATACAGTTCTCTGTATTCTCACCTGCCAATGAGGTTTTTTATGATGAATTCTCTTATCTTCCACACCTCCTGTATCAGTCAGGGGTTTGGGGATAGCATTGAGAGAGCTGCTCTAATTTGGGATTCACAATTTACTTTGCCAACAAAGGTCTGTCTAGTCAAAGCTATGGTTTTTCCAGTAGTCATGTATGGATGTGTGAGTTGGACTATAAAGAAAGCTGAGCACCAAAGAATTGATGCTTTTGAACTGTGGTGTTGGAGAAGACTCTTGAGAGTCCCTTGGACAGCAAGGAGATCCAACCAGTCCATCCTAAAGGAAATCAGTCCTGAATATTCATTGGAAGGACTGAAGCTGAAGCTGAAACTCCAATATTTTGACCACTTGATGTGAAGAACTGACTCATTGAAAAAGACCCTGATGCTGGGAAAGATTGAAAGTAGGAGAAGGGGGCAACAGAGGATGAAATGGTTGGATGGCATCACAACTCAATGGACATGAGTTTGAGTAAATTCCAGGAGTTGTTGATGGACAGGGAGGACTGACATGCTGTAGTCCATGGGGTCACAAAGAGTCAGATGCTACTGAGAGACTGATCTGAACTGAACTGAATTTGACAAAATCATAATCACTGGTAGGTCTGAAGGACAAAGGGGATAGGTGGCTCTTGGAATGTAGGGAGGACAGTATAAAGAGAAAGCAGCCTGATTGGAGGAGATCTTTGGACGAATTTCATGGCCAAACCACAGTGACCTAATAGGAACGGGAAGTGAAAGTATTACTTTCTCAGTCATGTCTGATTCTTTGCAACCCTATGGACTGAAGCCTTCCAGGCTCCTCTGTCCATGGAATTCTCCAGGCAAGAAACTGGAGTGGGGTGCCATTCCCTTCTCCAGGGACTGTTCCCAACCTAGGGATCGAACCCATGTCTCCTACATTGTAGGCAACGTCTTCACCATCTGAACCATCACAGAAGCCCAATTAGGGAATAAATATCCGACTTCACTCTCCTTCTCTTCAAAGTCTGCAGGTAACTTCCACTGCCAGAGGAAGGAGAACCTGTTGGTGGAATCTATAGAGACGTTGAGGTTGTCAGGCTTCCAAGTGGCTCAGGGGTAAAGAATCTGCCTGTCAATGCAGGAGACACAGGTTTTATCCCTGGGTCAGGAATATCCCTGGGAGGAGTAAATGGCAACCCACTATATATACTTGCCTGGGAAATCTCATGGATAGAAGAACCTGGCAGGCTGTAGTTTATGAGGCTGCAAAAGAGTCAGACACGACTGAACAACTAAGCATGCATGCATAGAAGTTGTCATCACACACACATGGTGAATCCAAGTGGAGGATGGATCTGGAGGGGTTACTAGAAGATGGCCAGCACATTGCCCTAAAAATATTCAGAGCCACAAAATTTCTCTTCCAAGTATTTTCTGTTTTGCAGATTAATTTCCCGTTCTCTTTTGTTTGTTCTGCACATTTTCAATACTTCTCACTCTCCTCATTATTTACCTTGCTCTTGTCAGATCCCTTTGTCAGTCTGAAAATGCAGGCAGGGACCTGCCTCCATCTATGGTCATACCACCCTGAATGTGCCTGATCTTGTCTGAAAATGCAGGTGGCTGTCTTATCATGTTGACCTAATTTAGGGTCTTTCAGTTTGGCCAAATGGCCTAAACCAAAGTTTTAGAATGGTATAGGAAGCTGAACCACAGATGGAGCAGATAGGCTGGCTCCTGGAAAGAGTCACAGTTCTGAGAAGGGGGTGGGTAGGACAAAAGAAGTGAAAATTTACAGTTTTAAGAGAAACTGGGGCTGTGGGGCAAGTGAGGAGCATTTTGTCATAGAAAAGTGTCTGGGACTTGGAGTAAACTATCTGGGCTTTGTTCTGGGCTCAACAAAGATTTACCATGTGGGTTTGTACAACTTATTTTACCTAGTGGACTTTGGTTTCCTTATTTATAAAAGAACTATCATAGGCCCTATGCGGGGATAGTACAGAGGTTCAGTTGTGGTTGCTGCTGCTGCTGCTGCGGCTAAGTCGCTTCAGTCGTGTCCGACACTGTGCGATCCCATAGACAGCAGCCCACCAGGCTCCCCCGTCCCTGGGATTCTCCAGGCAAGAACACTGGAGTGGGTTGCCGTTTCTTTCTCCAATGCATGAAAGTGAAAAAAAGTGAAGTCGCTCAGTCGTGTCCGACTCCTAGCGACCCCATGGACTGCAGTCCTCCAGGCCCCTCCGTCCATGGGATTTTCCAGGCAAGAGTATTGGAGTGGGCTGCCATCGCCTTCTCCGCAGGTGTGGTTATAAAAGCCAATGTGCCTGCATTTGAATTCTTACTTTGCCACTTACTAGTTGTGCAAGTTACTTAACTTCTCTGAATTTAAGTTATCATGAAGTATCTATCTAGCTCATAGAAATTATTTATAAAGGTGAATTACTAGTATGCCAGGCCTAGAGGTCAGTTACAGATTATAAACGATGATTTAGTCAGTATTTAGTCAATTATCCTTAGGGTTTGGGCTATGAACTGTCAATCACTATATTAATATTGTATAGGGTATTTCTTTGCTGTTGTTCAGTTGCTCAGTCATGTCTGACTCTTTGCGATCCCATGGGCTGCAGCATGCCAGGCTTCCCTGTCCTTACAAATAGGATAAAATTCTTCAAATATTTATATGCTTAGCAATGGAAATTTTTAATAAAAGCATGGGCTTTAAGAAATATTATTTTTAATATTCCAGTTTTGAGTGTCCATTTTGTCCCAATTTTGTTAGATCTCCATTAACAGTGAATTTTTTTTATAATGGCATAAAATATTTCCAAATGATTTGCCATGTGTCTCATATGTATTTATAGTAAAAAAAAGATGCATTTACTACAGTACCTGTTTTTCTAATTGAGACTCTAAAAAGCTACATGGACAAAGTCAAAAACATGTATTTCTAATCTTCATTTTAGGACTTTGTTTCCCCTCAGAATAAAGGTCTGTGAAGATATATGATATATGTGTGCTTCAGTCATGTCCAGCTCTTTGTGATCCCATGGACTGTAGCCTGCCAGGGTCCTCTGTCCCTGGGATTTTCCAGACAGAAAAAATTGGATTGGGTGTCCATTTGCTACCCACTGTAGTTAATTATTGTTAGTTAATTAACCCAATGTAGTTAATTATTAATCACTAAAATATTTAAATTAGTATTAATTATATAAATTAATTTTAAGTGACAAATTTGTTGAACTATTTCTAAATTTAATAAGGAATTAGATTGTATTTCATTGAGTTTGCTATGGTTGGTTTAATTAATTAATTATATCAGAATGGAAACAATCCAACACATTTATCAGGAAGCATGAATAAAATATTTCTAAGTTTCTCTTTTAACAAAGGAAAATAACTCTTTCCTGGATATCTTCTCCTTATATTTATCTTCAGCTATTTAGGGAGTCCAACAAGATCTTCTTTACATACAACCTTTCATGAGATTGTAAGGGATGCAAAAATTAGTCCATTTAGAATAACAATTTATGGTATTATTATTGATTGGTTGGCAGTATTTGTTGCTGTTGTCTTCCAGTTAAGTTTAACAATGGGAAGAATCAATACAATAAGATAAATTCCATAATTGTCACCTACTAATTTATGGAGAAAACTTTTTTGTAAAGTCTGACTTCAAAAGAAAATTATAAATTTTTCCTGAATAACAGTATATAGCAACATTATTTAATGAGATATATCTAGCTATAAATATCTAGAAATTTTATTAACTTAGCAATAATTAACAATAATAACTAGTAATTAAGTTAAACAATAATTAATAATAATTAATAATTAAGTTAATTTAATTTTATTAACAATAAATTAACAAGTTTGTTTTATTAGTTCCTCTGTTAGCAATCTAGACATTGAAGTTCATTTTTTGAAGTTATGATATTAATTTTAAAGACTTTTAATATGGCATTTATAAATATCAATACTGTTTCATTTGCATAGGACATGAATATGCATATGTTTTTTGAAATAGACACTAAAAATTCATTAATTTCATTAGTTTCTTTAAATGACTACAGATGATCCACACCTGTTTTGTATTTTCTGAAACAGATTCCAAGAGCAAAACAATAAAACAGCCTTTAGAAAACATTTGTCTTCTGGGAACAGAAAAAAAAAAGCAACTTCACATGAAGGATTGTTAGATCATATATGTTAGAAAATTATTTTTAAAATAAACTGTTTTACTGCATGCTGTCATGGAGTTAGATTGCAATTTCATTTGTCATAGTATTATAACTTTGTTAATTTTGAGAAAGAAATTTGTTTGTAAGCCAGTGTATCCACACTGAAAATAAAAATTAAAAAATAAATATTCATCCATGTTTTCATTTATTCATTCAATAGGCATTTTGTGAGTATCGATTAGAGGGCAAGTATTGTGTTAGACACGAAGGTGAGGGGATGAATGGCTCCTTTCTTGAGGTGTCTACAGTCTAGTGGAGGAGACAAAAATTATGACAAAATTATGAACAGGATATTAGGAGCCACTAAGGATGAGTGTCTATTTCAAGCAAAGCAGTGGAAAACAGAACTGAATCTTGAAGGATAAATAGTATTGTGTAGTCAGAGAAATGGAATTTAGTACTCCAGGAACTCAGAATAATTTTTTTTTCTACTGAAATACCTTGTTCAGTTCAGTTCAGTCGCTCAGTCATGTCCGACTCTTTGAATCACAGGACCCATGAATCACAGCACGCCAGGCCTCCCTGTTCATCACCGGCCTCCCTGTTCATCACCATCTCCTGGAGTTCACTCAGACTCTTACGTCCATCGAGTCGGTGATGCCATCCAGCCATCTCATCCTCTGTCATCCCCTTCTCCTCCTGCCCCCAATCCCTCCCAGCATCAGAGTCTTTTCCAATGAGTCAACTCTTCGCATGAGGTGGCCAAAGTACTGGAGTTTCAGCTTTAGCATCATTCCTTCCAAAGAACACCCAGGGCTTATCTCCTTTAGAATGGACTGGTTGGATCTCCTAGCAGTCCAAGGGACTCTCAAGAGTCTTCTCCAACACCACAGTTCTAAAGCATCAATTCTTCAGCGCTCAGCTTTCTTCACAGTCCAACTCTTGCATCCATACACGACCACTGGAAAAACCATAACCTTGACTAGATGGACCTTTGTTGGCAAAGTAATGTCTCTGCTTTTCAATATGTTATCTAGGTTGGTCATAACTTTCCTGAAATACCTTGTAGCACTCCTTAATCTGAATGCTGAATTTTAGCAACTGCTGAATGGTATCAGGTCTGTTTTCTTGAACTCTGCCTTAAAGCTTAAGGACATTTAACCCTGTCATCCAAAATGGCTCAATGTGTTTAAAAAAAAAAAAAAAGTCGATTTAATTGCAGTATATTATGAACATTTAACATTGGATTCCTATGAATCTTATATATCCCAGTGACTTCTCAGTTTATCTGTATTCAAAATACCAGGTTTTTTTTTTTTTTTTTTTTTTTAATACAAATAGTATAGAAAATGATGCTAAAAGCAATTACGGTTGACCCTCAAACAATGCAGGGTTTATGGGTTGACCCTCAAACAATGCAGATTTTCAACTGAAAGGCAAGTTTCTAACCCTCCAATCAGTTGAAAATCTGAGTATAATTTATAATTGACCCACCTTACACACCATTCCTTAGTATCCAGAGTTCCATAGTCACAGATTTAACTAACCACGGACTACTATAGTACTGTGGCATTTACTACTGAAAAATATCCTTATATAAATGGACCCATGGAGTTCAAACCCATGTTATTCAAGGATCAATTCTAATGTAAAAGTAGCAGCTTAACATAAATATTAAAACAAATACTTAATTAATATAAAATCAGTCTGTCAGTATATCAAGCTTTACCCCTTTAAGTCTATTAAAACATTAGAGATTTGCTTTTTTTGGGAAAAAATTTCCCCCAAATATAATAATAACTCATTTAAAATATGCATATTTATGATTAAAAATAAAATGATCTTTAATAAAATATTTTATTAATATTACCTAGAAATTACAAGTTGTAAATATAAAGTGTCTATTAGATATTTAATTCAACATCTTAAGTATTAAAATAAATTAATAATGTGCTAAAAGAAATAGGACATACTATATTCACTTGAAAAATTCAACCAACTAAGAAATATTAAAAGCAGTCCCTGATATCCAGAAACTGGCCTGACATGAGCAACAAGGCCCCAGTGTCTTAAAAGCTGGCCTGGCCCTTACAGTTAGGCCATTCTGTTCTTCTGGACACAATCTCAAAGAATACCAAGATCAGATGAGGTCACTCTGAGACCATGGCAAAATGAGACAAAAGCAAGACCATTGCACAATTTTGTCTAGGTGCCAACAGAAAACAAGGTCATTGTGTAAACCACAAAATACCAATCATCTTCTCATGACTAACCTGAGTGACTGCTGATACTTCACTAGTTACAGCTTGATCCTCACCCTAGCCTTTTCTTCTTTTTATAGGTAGAATTTTTTGAGATAGCCAATCATAGATTTGCACTCACTTTCTGACAGCATCTGTAAGTGAAGGAAAGCGAAAGTCACTCAGTTGTGTCTGAGTCTTTGTAACCCCATTGGAATTCTCCAGGTCAGAATACCGGAGTAGGTAGCTTTTCCTTTCTCCAGGAGATCTTCCCAACCCAGGGATCAAACCTGTCTCCTGCATTGCAGGCAGATTCTTTACCAGCTGAGACACAAAGAAGCCCTAGTGGATTCTGACAGCATCTAGACTTGGGTAAATCCTCCCTTCCTTAACCCCTCCCGAAAGTCATCCAACCAAAGTTCAAATTGAAAATAGGTATTTCTAAAACTCTTTTGCAGATACCACAGCTTTCCAAGATGTGTGATTTTCCATGCTATGGTGCAAAACAAACCCAACTTATTCAACTCCAGGTATTTTCTAGCAGTCCTTGGCTGTAGGAAATTAATACTAGCCAAAACCCTGCCCTAGATTTAGATTCTATGTTGCAGGATAACACAACCACATTACTAGTAACTGTGATGCTGTGTCTTAGTACAGGTCTTCACAGCAGAGCTTATATTTAAGAGCATGCACTTTGGATCCATATTCCCTAAAGTCAAATTGTAGCTCTGTCATTCACTAGCTATGTGGTTCTTAGTAAATTCTTAATCTCTGAGCCTCTCTCTACTGATATATCCATAAAGTGGGAAAATAATCATACTTCTTTTATAGGTTTTTATGAAAGTAACAGCTCTTTGGAACATTGTTAATGCTAAATAAATGGTAGCAAACATTATTTTTTTTTAATTTTATTTTATTTTTAAACTTTACAATATTGTATTAGTTTTGCTTAAAATGATCGATACTCAAAAAGAAGGAAACTTTTTACCTAAAATATGAATATTTCAGTAATGGGAGTAGTCTGAAACCTGACTTATGAGACATATTTTTGCTAACATACTGTCATAAAGATGAAACTCAATATATTGATCTTTCGGTATTGTGTAGAGTAATCTGAGACATTAAATGAATAAGTTCAATTTTTTCTTTTTACATAGAGGTTCTCTCTGGATTTTTATATAAAGTCTTAATTTGAGATCTGGTAACTGATCTTCAAAGATGGCTCCCCAGTGAGGCATGACTCCTGATGGATCTAGGCCCTTGGGTGGTCCCTTCCTCTTGAACTTAAGTTGACACTGTAACTTACTTTTGAACACTAGAATATAACAGAAGAGATGCCATATGACTCCTGAATCTGGATCACAAGAAACTTGTGTCTTATTGCCTAGGTATTATGGGACACTTGCTCTTTGGACACTCCATCTTGAAACCAAGCTATCATGCCGTGGGAAGCTCACGGCACATGGAGAGGTAGGTTTAAGATGTTAGAGTTTATAACACCAGCTAAACTTAGAGCCAACAAACTTCAACTGTCAGGCACATGAGTGAACCCTTATGGCCATATAGTCCTGTCAAGTCTTCAGATGAGTATATCTCCTGCTGATATCTCACTGCAAGGGTACAGAAGACTTCATCTGAGACCACCCTGTGAGCTCAGTCAAGCCCCAGATTCATTAGGATAATAACAATGTAATTTCAAGATATTAAGTTTTGGGTGTTTATCACATAGCAATAAATTAAAAAAGTGTATGGTTTTAACAGTTTGTGTCCATTTGAATATTTGAATAGACTGACTAAAGGAAAATTTTTGCTAGCCAACATATTTTTGATGTGGTCACTAATTTAATAAAAATAACACAAAGAGTCCAACACCTTTGAACACACTCCATAAGTATTTCCTTCATGGTCAATGTTCAAAGAGTTTCATTCTCATTCCTTTTTATTCTGATATTTTAAGTTCTGGTATTTATCTTTTCCATATGGCAGAAAAAGAACGTATTAGCTGTTGGAGAAAAGGGGAAAGAATCTATGACTTAAGCAACACAAGAAGTGGCTTATCGTTCTTGATAGCTCTACAAGAAACAGATGTCACCATGGTGACTTCCTGCCAGGGAGTGTGAGAGGAATTCTGGGAAAGCAAATTGGATACCAGCAGAAGTGTGCTAATGAATCATGTGATAAGCCACATGTTAATTGCTAATAAGTGGAACAAATGATTACTTCTGGTGGAATGATAACTTTGATTGAAATACTTCATGTCTAATAGTCTCAATCAACTTCATGTGTGCCTTCTGGATGCTCCAGGGAAAAAGTACGTTGCAGATGTTTTTAAATACAACTGAACTTTCCCTGAAACTACCTCCTAAATTGTTGGTCTGATTCACTACCAAATTTTATGAGTTTCATATTGGCATCAGAGATTTCTTAAAGTTACATAGATGGAAATCTGGATAAGAGGCAAAACAATTCTAATGAGCCTGTAAAACATAAAAATTTAGACAAACATGAATTAGTAAAACAAGATGGAGATATTTAATAGTAGAAGTAGATGGAAGAGAAATGTAAAAAATATTTTCAGTAATCATCGAAATAATGGACTCTAGGATGTTTTTTCTCTCTCTCTCAAAGGAAAGTTTGGAAATGTGATGATCAGTTCAGTTCAGTTGCTCAGTCATGTCCGACTCTTTGTGACCCCATGAATTGCAGCACGCCAGGCCTCCCTGTCCATCACCAACTCCCGGAGTTCACTCAAACTCACATCCATCGTGTCTGTGATGCCATACAGCCATCTCATCTTTGTCATCCCTTTCTCCTCCTGCCCCAATCCCTCCCAGCATCAGAGTCTTTTCCAATGAGTCAACTCTTGGCATGAGGTGGCTGAAGTACTGGAATTTCAGCTTCAACATCAGTCCTTCCAATGAACAGCCAGGACTGATCTCCTTTAGAGTGGACTAGTTGGATCTCCTTGCAGTCCAAGGGACTCTCAAGAGTCTTTTCCAACACCACAGGTCAAAAGCATCAGTTCTTAAGTGCTCAGCTTTCTTCACAGTCCAACTCTCACATCCATACATGACTACCGGAAAAACCATAGCCTTGACTAGACAGACATTTTTTGGCGAAGTAATGTCTCTGCTTTTGAATATGCTATCTAGGTTGGTCATAACTTTCCTTCCAAGGAGTAAGTGTCTTTTAATTTCATGGCTGCAATCACCATCTGCAGTGATTTTGGAGCCCCCCAAAATAACGTCTGACACTGTTTCCACTGTTTCCCCATCTATTTCTCATGAAGTGATGGGACCGGATGCCATGATTTTAGTTTTCTGAATGTTGAGCTTTAAGCCAACTTTTCACTGTCCTCAATGTGATGATAGGTAGATAAATATTTTTTTCTCTTAAAAGTGTAATTTTAAAATGTAAGTCATTTCCCTCATTTTATTTCCTTCATCTTTGTTACATTTATCAAAATTGACAATCTCTCCCTCAGTCACAAATAAGTAGCATTTTGCTTGTGATTCCATCGTTACTACTATTTTTCCAAAAGATTTCTCTTCCTTAGTAAATAATGTTGCTTTAATCTGGTTTGGTGGTGCCAGACCATATATTT
The DNA here is from genome assembly GCF_003369695.1 of Bos indicus x Bos taurus. NCBI lineage: Eukaryota > Metazoa > Chordata > Mammalia > Artiodactyla > Bovidae > Bos > Bos indicus x Bos taurus. The sequence continues at coordinate 35,040,503 of NC_040076.1, read as the reverse complement.
ATTTTATTTTATTTTTTGGATTACCTCTTGGATTCTCTACATCTATGAAGCACTTTCTGTTTACAAACCCTGAGTATAATTAAAGGAACGATGGGTACTTGCAAGGAATGCAGAAATTCTGGCTTCAATTTCCACTCATAGGTTCACTCTGCAGTCACACTTGCTATTTGCCATGTTTCTGGAATGTTATGTGAGAGGTGATATGTTCTTTTAAAAGAATCTTGGGCTGACGTATCTTATCCATGTGAAAATCACCAAAATAAGGAAAACAATGGGACTTACTGTTCCCTACGAGCCACTCTCCCTGTTCATTTAAATGAATGGCAGTTATTTTTTATAAGATCTGATGGCAATCACCTCTCTTTCTGGTCTCCTTTCTCCATTCACACTATCTCCTTTCTCCTTTCCACTATTACACAGTTGAGCTTGACCACCTAGTCCCCATTCCCAGGCCATGGGCCATAAATAATGAGATATGACCCTGTGTCTTCTAGTCTGGTCTGAATTGTTATAATTTCCTGGAGAGAGAAAAATCCAAACCCACACACCACTGGCAGTTTGGCCAAACTTATTGAGGCTGGGTCTTTTTGAGTGTTTCAAGCTACACATGGCCTTAATAATGAAACAATTCCTGGCTTGATCCCTGACTTCAAAGATTAAAGATCCAGTTTTCCTAGGATACATCCCATTCTCAATCTTTTCCCCTTGATTTATGTCCCCAAGTGCCCACTATATTTCTCAAAGCATGTGTTTACACCACTTTGCATTTGGAAATTGTCAAATTTTACAATTTGCAATCCAACACACTGTTGCTGGAGTTATCTTTATAAAGCACAGATCTTATTTTTTTCTGATTATGGCACTTCTTAACTCAAAGTCCAACTGAATGGTTCTCCCTCTAAACCCTTCACTTGGTCTGTTACAGCATGACACAGGTGTACCTCAGAAATATTGTGGGTACTGTTCCAGACCACTTCAATAAAGTGAATAGGGCAATAAAGTGAGTTGTACAAACATTATGCTTTCCCAGTGCATGGAAAGTTATATTTATACTATACTGTCAGAGAAGGCAATGGCACCCAACTCCAGTACTCTTGCCTGGAAAATCCCATGGATGGAGGAGCCTGGTAGGCTGCAGTCCATGGGGTCGTGAAGAGTTGGACACGACTGAGCGACTTCACTTTCACTTTTCACTTTCCTGCATTGGAGAAGGAAATGGCAACCCACTCCAGTGTTCTTGCCTGGAGAATCCCAGGGGTGGGGGAACCTGGTGGGCTGCCATCTATGGGGTCGCACAGAGTCAAACACAACTGAAGTGACTTAGCAGCAGCAGCATACTATACTGTAGTCAATTGTGTACAGTAGCATTATATTTAATAAAACAATGAGCATACCTTAATTTTGGAAATGCTTTATTGCTAAAAAATGCTATCATCTGATAATGCAGGATTGCCACAAACCTCCTGTTTGTGTAAAATCTGCAGTAACTGTGAAGCTCAATAAAAAGGTATGCCTGTATGTTTTCATTATGATAGATCTTCTCCCTATTGCCCCACATTTAAGAAAAAACAGGCACTATTAATATTATAAGAAAATAGATACAAACCTAGAATTACAGTCATGCTAACTATAGGCCACTCTACTCCTCATGATTTAATGCACCAGATCCTCAATCATCCCACAGCCAGGCATTTCAGTTTTCCAGTAGTTTTTCTTTTCCTCAAAACAATAATTATGATTGCTAATATTAATGTAGTAACTCATTGTATCCTCACAACAACTCAAGCAATTGATCTTATTATCCCTTGTATATAAGAGGAAATTGAGGCACAGAGAATCTAGGCAAATGACTAGTCACCAATAAAGCCTGGAGAATGTGAAAGTGTATGAAAGTAAAAGTTGCTGTCATGTCTGATTCTTTGTGACCCAGAGGACTGTGGCCCACCAGGCTCCTCTTTCCATGAAATTCTCCAGGCAAGATTGCTGGAATGGGTTGCTGTTCCCTTCTCCAGGGGATCTCCCCAATCCAGGGATTGAACCTGGGTCTCCTGAAATTTTGGTGGACTCTTCACCATCTGAGCCACCAAGGAAGCTGTGGGAGAGCCAAGATTCAAAGGGGAACAAGACTGGCTCCAGGGCCCTTGTCTGTTAATGTTACTCCAAGCTATTTTCCTGAAGTGTTTTTTTCATTCATTTACTTCCTAAATTTCCATTCTTTAGGAAGAATAACACAGTATTTGAGAGAAGAAGTCCTGAAGTCAGAATCTCTGGGTTCCAGTTTGGGCTCCACCAGATGGTTGGCTTTGGGTAAGTTATTCAAGTTTTCTAAGATTCCATTTACTTTGTTTTCTATGACCCAGTTTTAAGGGTCATTGTGATGGCTAAGTTAAATTATGTAAAGATTTGAGTATATAGTAAGCTCATGATGATTAGTTTCTATTAATAGTGAATGCTACCTCTTCCTCAAAGAACTTTCGTTTCCCCATTGTTGTAGCACTTTGTTATCTTGCTGTGAACCCTGGAGAATTACTGACTGGAGAAACACTTAAAGACTTCTGATGCAGTTCAGATTTAATATCAGCATTTCTCGGGGGTGGGACTAGCCATCAATATATATTTTTTTTTAACTTACCAGGTGATTCAAATATGTAGCCATTGTTGTGAAAACTGCCTTTAAATTTTTCTAATATGAAAAATCTTTGTGCATATGTTTCTCTTTCCACAAATTTCAAGCTCCTTGATTGCAAATGCTCCATCAAATTCATCTTTGTATTTCTAGTGGTAACTAGCACAATGTATTACATAGAGTTGGCACAAACAATTATTTATTCTTCTGAATTAAAACATCCCCCAAATATGCTCACAGTTATAGAATGAAGGATAAGCTGTTTTTGCCATCACTGAAGAACTCAATGCCTGTCTTAATCGAAGATTGGCAGGATTCAAGTAAACAGATTCAGATGGGAAAGTGGCAAGAATGTGGTGATAAAACAAAACACCTCGTTTTTAATTTTAAAATAACAAGCTGCAAACTTGACTATGCTTTATAATCATCTGGGAAGATTTTTACCAAAAAAATTGAGACCCTCTGTTTCCCAGGAAATTTCAGTGTTTTATCAAGCTTGAGAAATACTGACTTAGATGGATCATAACAGACTCAGGACCTGCCTCCTTTTACCCCAAGGTTAAAAGTCACCCACTGCAGTTTACATTTAAGTACCAAGTAATGAATAGAGAACATCCCATTGTGTAAGTGTACCTGCATATCTAGGAGAAACATGATATCAGGACAGGGAAACATACACATGCATGTGCAGACACACGTAATGCATTATCTGTTTTAAGTTACCTTTCACCACAGACATACAATGAGAACCAGGGTATAGGTTCTCAGTTCATATGAGAACTTAGTTCTATGTTCAGTCCATAAAGACAGTATGTCCAAGACTTTGTTATTGGTGAGGTAATTCTTTTTTGGTGAAGGAGTCAAGGAGATAGCTTTGCCAAATAACCATCAAATATGCAGAGTCATTTTTAAGGGGGGCACTTAAATTTAACTTACTGTATGATAATCTGGACTGAATCTAGATGATGATAAACTTGCTACCTTAGAATTACCATATCTGCATTGTTAAGTACTAGAACGATTTTTGCCATATTTCAACCACAATTAATTCTCAGATGGGAAGACTTTACATTATATTAGCCTGTTCAATGCTCTTTAATATTTTAACAAATAATAGGCAATAAAAGATTAAGGGTACAATATATTGACACAGTGATAAAGAATCCACCTGCCAGTGCAGGAGACGCAAGAGACTTGGGTTCGATCCCTGGGTTGGGAGGATCATCTGGAGAAGTAAATGGCAACCTGCTCCAGTACTCTTGCCTGGAAAATCCCATGGACAGAGGAGCCTGGTGGGCTACAGTCAGTGGGGTCACAAAGAGTTGGACATGATTGAATGACTGAGCACACATACCAAAAACAGGAATATAAATGCTTGTTCTATGATGTACAGATTGCTAGCATTTTACATATTATTTCAAACAGATAAAACAGTGTTTGTACCATATTATATTCTTTTAAATTTTTGTAAACTTTTTTCAACATGCCACATTATTCACCCAAATATCTTTCTATTTAAGTTAATCTTAAAGCTATTTGTTTCTTTCTTGATAAGAAAAAGAAAAATCATGATAAACAAAATATGTGAATAATGTCATATTTTAAAAAATTAAATTTTTTTCAATTTTTTCAAAATATACCAATAATACATCCCTAATTATTGGTCTTAAAATAACATCTTTTTGGTAAACAGATCAATTAAACTCTCTATAAGAAGATGATATTATTGATGTACATAAGAAATACTTAAAGCCAGATAATACTGATAAGTAGTGGGAAATTCTCATCATATCATCCATCTACTATGAACAGATAAAAATGAGTAAAGCATGACTTATAATCAACTTCCCAATGTCAACTGCAGTATTTTAAACAAACAAAAAAATTAAACAAAAAAAATCCATTAATTATTATTTTTTCCTCTGTGTGTCCCAAAGAACTTTAATTACATTTTTTTAGTCCCTATTTAAAGTTTTTATGTGTTATACTAAGTTATTAAATTATAATTTCCTTGAGAGAACATATCTTAATTGTTGCTGGATTTTTTGCAGTTCCCAACAGGGTAATTTATACATACAATGTGTTCAATAAATATTTTATTGAACTAAAGTGTAAAGCAGTTTTTAAAGGCTGCCACATTCTAACCTTGTATTAAAGCAGTATAAAATTAAAATGTGGTCCATGGATGAGCATCAGCATAGCTGTGAACTTGTTAGAAACACAAATTCTCAAGTCCTACACAAGGCCTGCTCTATCAGAATCTCTGTGGTAAACCTATGTTTAACTAGCTGATCTTTTAATCCAGGTGATCTTTATGTCCTCTTAAGTGAGAGGACTGACAGTACATTTCACATCAATTTATTATGCAAATAGGTAATACATATTAAATCTGCTGATTACCGCTAAGCTGGCAATGATAACTAATAGACCCATCATTATGGAGGGAGGGAGATTGAATTAAAATTCTAAAACTAGAATAATTGTTGTTTCTAACAGAATAATATTAAATATAGATAAACATAGGCCATTATTCATTAACCATATACTTTTTTAACATCAACTATTTGAGCAAATTCTGGGAGATAGTAGAGGATAGAGGAGCTTCATAGGCTACAGTCCATGAGGTCACAAAGATTCAAGACAAGACTTAGTGACTGCACAACAGCAACAACATTATATCAAATACTATGCCAGATAATGGGATGGATGCAAATACATTTCCTGCTTTCAAGGAGGAATATTTAGGCTGGAGAGACAGTTATCCACACAAATAACTTAAAGTTCAGTGAAATAAGTGTGTCAGTTGTTTAGTGATTGTCTCCCAGTTTCAACACCCACCGCCATATACATCGTCATTAACGTTTGGGCTGGGACACCACATTTTTGGATGGGTAGCTGGCTCCCTTTTAACCTCTGAGTGGGATGCTGCTGTTGCTGCTGCTGCTGCTGCTAAGTCACATCAGTCATGTCCGACTCTGTGCGACCCCATAGATGGCAGCCCACCAGGCTCCCCTGTCCCTGGGATTCTCCAGGCAAGAACACTGAAGTGGGTTGCCATTTCCTTCTCCAATGCATGAAAGTGAAAAGTGAAAGTCAAGTCGCTCAGTTGTGTCTGACTCTTCGCAACCCCATGAACTGTAGCCTACCAGGCTCCTCTGTCCATGGGATTTTCCAGGCAAGAGTACTGGAGTGGGTTGCCATTGCCTTCTCCAGAGTGGGATGCTAAAGGAAGGCAAAAAACTTAGAAAAAGAAAAAGGGACTTGCTGTTTCCTCCTGTTTCCACTGGCTTTCTACTGTAGTCAGCATCTTTCCAGCTTTACTACTTCACTCTAGTGTTAGTCGGTCAGCCCTGTCTCTTTGTAATTCCATGAACTGTAACCTGCCAGGCTCTTCTGTCCATGGGATTCTCCAGGCAAGAATACTGGAGTGGGTTGCTGTTCTCTTCTCCAGCGGATCTTCCCGAGCCAGGGATCAATCCCAGGTCTCCTGTACTGCAGGCAGATTCTTTACCATCTGAGCCACCAGGGAAGTCCTTACTAAGGTGATAGTTGGTTCCAATCACACCAGCTGAATTCAGTTTGCAGGTTTTTTTGAATACTTTTAGAAGCAACATCCTCTGCACCTCTTTAGAAACACCAAAACTTGTGGGCTAGTCCCCCTCCACAGAGGTCTGAATTCCAGCCGCTTCAAGTCCCTTTTCTGGGCTAAGAACCAGTGCCAGCTCAGAGGCCCATCATCAAAGCATCTCAGTTTTAATAATTTCACTGTCTTCTGTTTGTTTTCCAGCCCTACATGTGGTTGCTGTTTCCTCCAGTTGCTCCCACTGCAATAACCTAGTGCTCCGTTTTTGCCTTTGTATCTTAATCAACTTTAAATCCATTAACAATTTTTTATATTATCTGTGTTAGAATAACTGGTGAGTTTTCTGTCTCCTCACTGGACATTAACCAATATAATAAATGATAGAAGATAGGGACTGTGAAGTGGTTAAACAACAACAAAAATCCCCAAACTATTTAAGTCATAGAGTATATGTAATTGAATTCGATTCTAAGACTCACAGCAACCAAATTTTTGACTAGTTGAGAAGAAATAACTTTTCAGGTCTGACCTCATTTTGGAAATGAATTTTAATTTTTTGCCAAATGCAGAAAACACCTGTATTGGGGAACCATTTATTCGATATTGTTGTACGGTGACTGTCTGTAATTGGAAAGGTCATTGAATTAAATGGCAAATTAATTATTGGGCTTCTATGGTAATGGTGTTTTTATATTAATTTTATTATGCCCTTTTCCAGCAAAATAAGTGTTTCTTGAAATGTGTAGAACATGCAAAAGGAAGTAAGGTAAAGGAGTGCATAAACTGAATGTTTATGTCCCCACATAATTCATAGGTTGAACTTAATCCCTGATAGGATGGCATTGGTAGGTGGTGCTTTGGGGAGGTAATTAGGTGGAGCCCTCTTGAGTGGGATTAGTGCACTCATGAAAGAGAACCCAGGGAGCTCACTCAAACCTTCTACCAAGTGATGACAAAGTAAAAAGAAAGTCATCTTTGAACCAGGAAGTGGATTCTCACCAAATGTTGAATCTGCCAGCACCTTGAACTCTGACTTCCCAGCCTTCAGAACTGTGAGAAATAAATTTCTTTATAAATATATATATATTTATTGAACTATAGTTGATTTGTACTGTTGTGTTAACTTCTGCTGTACAGCAAAGTGACTTAGTCATACACATATATACAATCTTTATTATGTTCTTTTCCATTATGGTTTATCTTAGGATATTGAATATAGCTCCCTGTGCTATACAGTAGTACCTTGTTGTATACATCTCTGTTGTTTATAAGCCACTCAGTCTATGGTAATTTGCCAAAGCAGCCTGAATGTACTATGACAGGGAGTAAGTTCAGAGTTAGAGGAGGACATTGGAACATTGTACTTGACCGAAGCCTGCGTAGGTGGTCGGGTACTGGAGCAGGGCGGTGTATTAAGAAAGTAATTGTAAAGAACTTGGGCAAATAGGCTGAAAAAAAAAAAATCCCTCCTATCTCTGGACCCTTCAATCCTAGTAATAAGCAAGGTCAGAAACCCCTGCAGCTGAGCTTTGTCCTTGTCTCAGCTTTCATAGGCCATCTTTGAAATGCTCTGTTCCAGAACAGCATGTACACATGGAAAGTGCTTATCTGTGAGATGGTTGCTTTTTCAATCTTGGTTTTTTCTTTTTTTTAAGTTTGCTAAGATAGTTGCAATAAATTTGAACTTTATGTTATATTGGAACATGTTACAAAATTCTATTGACATTTCCAACAAAAATATTAGAAAATTTTCTACAATATCATCATCAGCCATGACAACAGCACATTTTATTGGAATATGTCCCTTTAAAATTTATCCAAACCTAGTAAATAGACAGCAGCAAGAATTCTTAGTGTTTATGAGATATTAGAAACACATGCATGCCAATTTCTATAAATGATGTAAAAAGAACAATCTTATATAAGATTGGCAAGTGTGTTGGGATTAATTAAACAAATCTGCCAAGTTTTAGGCATAGCATTTTGTGGACTTCACATATAAATGTATTAGGGTGGATTCATATTTATGGGAATTGTCCTATTATTTTGCTTTTACTTAAACAATGCTGAAAGTTGCATATTAAAAGTGAGGGAGACTATAATCTGTATTCTTTGTTTATAATATGCCAAATATCCCATTATTTAGAATATCCAAGTGTTTAATTTCATTTAGACTCTAATGTTTAGTTAGTGAACTAAACTTTCATTTTGTATCTCAGTGCTACAGCTTCATAAATACATAATCAAGAAGGCAAAGTTTTAGTTTTCCAAAATTAGAGTGTATATATGAGGTTTTATTATGTATTACATAAGAAATTATAAAATTCCTATTGTGGCAGGACATTAGAATTTTCTAGATATCTACTATTCACTGACATGTGTCTCATCTTTACACCAACCAAGCCTTCTGACTAATGAGAATAGAAAGAGTATTATTTCACCTGAAAAAGTAGTGTTCAGAGGGAAACTTTCAAGGAACAGGATTGAATATTTTCTTCAACGGTTCTTAAAGACTGTCTTGGAGAAGGGAATAGCAATCCACTCCAATACTCTTGCCTGGAGAATCCCATGGACAGAGGAGCCTGGCAGGCTACAGTCCAGGGGATCGCAGAGAGTTGGACACGACTGAGCAACTAACACAACACAAAGACTGTCTAATAAATATATTAGGATTAAACACAATACTTTCCACTATTCTTGGAAGTTTAACACACATTTTAAAGGTTCACTGAAGTGATGTCATGTGTCCTATGACAAGGATCCTCCTTATTTAGATTCACTTATCATTATTTTCATTGCAGAAGACTTGTGATACTGAGACATGTTTGTCTGTAAGTGAAGTTCTGGAGTGGACAACTGTATACTTAAATACACATTTTAGCTATGTTGGTCATTTAACTATATTTCCTTCCCAATAGTTCTATATAAAGCTAAATCACAGAGTTAAGTGAGAAACTTTTAAAATCTCATGTCAGAGCCAAAACTTGATAAAGTCTGTGTTAGAAATGGGAAGTATACACTGGTGAATCTGACTTCAAATATCTATTCTCTTAAGACAATATGAGTACAATAAAAATGGATTGTTTTTCACTTTTGATTGGTACTGATTACAAAAGTACCAAATATGTTTACTTCTCAATGGGAGATCTGGTTTCCATGGGGACCAAACCAACCTCATCTGCTGTTTTGCAGACCATGCTCCATGTACCACCTCCACTTTGGCAGGACTAGAGAGTGGCTGAACACAGCTACCCTGGCAAGTGTGCACAGCCCTCTATACAGTTTCTCCTTCATTTTCCATCCCCTTCCAAGAACAGAGCCCAGGGGGGGCTTCAAAGATGTGCAGCTTTCCTCCCACTTTCAAGTTGCATCACTTGTGATGCTCTTTGAAACTGGAACATTCTACATGATGATGATAAACATCCGCCATGTGTCACAATGTTTCTTCAAGTTAAGTGTCAGATTATCTGGCAATATAAATAAGTGCCTGTTTTTTATTGTTTTAATGCCTCTGTTACAGATCCTGCACAGATCAATGATATTTCTTACACAGATGGATCAAATATCTATCATATGCTGGCAAATTGCCCTATTTGATAGATATTTACTACTGATTCAGGTGTGCATCCTATACTTAACAGAGCTTGCTATGTGCCAAACATTGTTCTAAGCCTGAGGGATATAGAGATGAGGAAAACAAGAGTTCTTAGTCTCAATAGCTTGGAATCTAGAAGAGAAATAAGAATCACAGAAGCAGTATTTATAAACCACTGTGGTAAGTTTAATGATACAATATTTACATTGAAAGATATGGGGTCACAGCAGGGACCCCAATCTCATCCTATGGCATTAAGAAAGGCAAAAGGAGGTTTTCTGGGAGGCTGGCTTAAAAGAATGAAGACAAACCAGATGGTGAAGAAGCAGTAACTTCAAGCAGTATAATAAGAAACAGCAGCTTCTGGTTTCAGAGACAGAGGCAATTTTGTGCTTGACCAAAACTTGTGAGGTGAGAAATAGTAAAACCAGTGAGCTGAAGTCAGGTCATCCATTCCCCAGTGAATATTAGAAATTTTGGATTTTCTCCAAAGCCACTGAAAAATATAAAAAGGAATCATAATGAAGACCACTGGTCAGTTGTGTGTTATTGAGTAACAAGACCCTGTGACATATTTGAAGATCATGAAATGCTTAAATAAATAAATGGTCACTTAGGGGACCAGAATATAGCCCTGATGAATGTTAAAGCCAAAACTTTTAACATCTAAAACTCAAGATTTCACTGAATACAGTTCATGTGTTATCTTTAAAATCAATGTGTTACATTTTATTTCTGCTTAGCTTAGAAAAGAGAAATATGGTGGGAGGATGGCATACCAGCAGGCCTGAGGACACGTGAGTAACTATGGCTCCTTGGGTCACTGGCATATAGTGAACCAATGGACAAGATATATAGGGAGTCAAGAATAGTCTTAAAATTTGAGCTTTTTCCTTTGGATTATCAAAAAATATAGTGAGTTTTTCACTGTCAGAAGTAGAAAGGCATAAACCTAATAATTTGAAGGTACTCAGAGATTACTAGTTCAATTATTTTATTTTTATAAAAGTGCAAACAAAGATCAAACAGGTAAAATGATTTGACTAAATCACACAGGGATTTATATTGCTCTTTGTTCATATTTTTTTTTTTTTTCTATTCAGTTGAACAAAGTATAGAATAAACAGAAGATATAAAAAGATAATTTTGGGCATTGGGAGAAATATTAAATATAAGCATTATATGGTCCTATCCTAGTCTAACAGTCCATGGAGTTTTAAAGATGTTCTACTTTAAAATTTGATAAAATGTTGGCTGATGAGTTGAAACCCTCTGACTCCTCTCCAGTCAAAACTAATTCATTTGAAATAACCATATTTTCTTTCATTATCTTATTCCTATTACTTTTTTACTTTATACTATTATTACCTTGTTGACAATTCAGAGTATAAATTATTGTTTACTGTTGTTTACAGTAAATTAATATTTATTTAATAAATTTATTGTTTACTAAACATGAATTGATGGGCTATATAGGTAAGACAGTTTCTCTATTATAGAGGGGGTTGCAGCCAGTGGCATGATCATATATCATTAAAACAACAAATCTTATTCCTTAGGAAATTGACTTTAGATCATTCTGCTAGTCATTTATAGCAGTGTTTTGCAATAACACAAATAACAAAGCAAGGAGCAATATTAACTTAAAATGTGAAGCCATTCATTATGAGGAAAAATCTCAGAATGGATGAAAATTTGTTTCTTGAAAACTAAAAAAAAATCTGGTAAGATGAAAAGCCAAAGATTTTGAATAGTTTAAGAAAAAGTCTTTAGAAGTATTTTGGCAAATACTATTAGAATATTAAATGAAAAGGTAAAGCATTTGTCTTTCATCCAGAATAGTATTAACTATTATTCAGTATTTCAAATTACAAAATGTGTGGACATTTGTGTCTGTGTGGGTGCCATTCAGTTTGGTCTTGGGCAATTGAAATGGCTAAATAACACCCATATGGTAAACAGCTTGGTACGCCCAGTATAAATGAAAAGGTGTTGGCAGGGAATCTGTGAAGGAGGCATTATTATTTGCACTCTTAGAGGTGATGTAAATGTACAGCTTCAAGGGCTTTGTTTCTTTTCTTTAGTTTTTTTCTTTTTCCTTTCTTTCTTTCTGTAGAGGTGTTAGACTTTGGCTGGGTTTTCATAGAACAGAATATTTTTCAATATTAAATATTCATGTCCGGATAAAAATTATGTAGTTTGTTGCCTTGGAGGGTGATGGAAGGAAACCTATATATTTAGTTTCTATAACAAGAATCAGGGGTATTAGAGAGTTATGGAAAAACATAAAATGATTTTTATCTGACAAAAACTTGCATTCTCTATAGGTCAACATGACATGTGAAGGAAAGATATTAAATAATAATAGTTAATCATATTAACAGTTAACATATACTGAATATCAATTATCTGCCAGGGCCCTTGGAGAAGGAAATGGCAACTCACTCTAGTATTCTTGCCTGGAAACTCCCATGGACAGAGGAACCTGGTGGGCTCTGGGTTCATAGGGTTGCAAAGAGTTGGATCCTACTTTATGACTGAGAATGTCAGGGCCCTTATTAATAATTTCCATGTATTGTCCATTGATCTAATTTCATTTCATTCCTGTAATATGTCTATGAAACTAGCATTATGATGATGCTGATTTTGCAGGTTTAGGAACTGAAGAACTGAGAGGTAAATTTAAGCCACTGAGTGTGGGGTCAGGAATCTAATCGAGGCAGTCTTGTTCCACAGCCATACTTGTCACTAGAGTGCTATGATGCCTTTTTGTAGTAAGATACCAATTTTTAATGTTTTTGCAGCATTTCACAAGTTGTGGGACTAGAGAAGACCTTTAATATGATGTTTATAATGGATGTGGGCAAGAGCTCAGAATCTGGAGTCAAGAGAACATAGCTTCACTTCTCCATTCTGCCAATCTTAAGAAGTATTTACCTTCCCAAAAGGTGGAGTGAGTCTCACTGTCTTCATCTTTTTTTCTCTTCCTTTTTTATTTTTTAAATTATGCATATGGGTATTTTTAATATATTATAAACTATATTTAAAATATATTTAAGGTTATGATAACACATTTACAGAAGACTTTTAAAATGGCAACATCGTTTCCCACATAGTGTTGTTTTCAGGATTAAATCTATACGTGTAATGCATTTACCTAATTGCTCATGTGCTTTCAGTGAACTGTTACTTTTTTCAAAGCAAAGATCAAATGTCTACAGAGAATATATTGTGTGAACCATTTATCTTCATTTAAGCAGAGTGATATTTGAGCATCAAATAATCTCTGAGGTTTATATTTCTGAATTAGAAGATGAACATTAAGAAATCATTTCCTTTTTTATTTAATTTTGGAAGTCAGTAGTACATATACTTAATTCTGGTGCAATATAATAATTGTAATTTTGAACTTGAGTTTAGAAGATTCAAACTGATGCTCACCAAAAGTAAAAATTGAATTATTTGTCTGTGTTACATGAAGCAATGTTTTTAACACACAGTTTAAGATTGCTAACATCAGTGACATTAAATATTATACCTAGACTAAAAAAGTAACTTTTTTTGAGGTTTTACATGGATTTTTCAATAGAACTTAAAAAAAATTATATATCCATTCCTAGAAATATTTCTTAGTAATTACCATAGAGGGTGATGTCGAAGACAATTTTTATATTTTCTTCTTATGTAACAGGAATCAAAACTTTAAATTCTCACAGAAAATTTAACTAATATGTTAATTTTTAATATGTTTTGAAATATAAGATCGCTAAAACAATACATCTTTGAAGTGGAATAATATCTCATTAAAAATTAGTCAAAACATGACATAATAATATCTTAAAACATTTTCTTATTATATTTAAAAATAAATTTTTAGATATTTCATAAGTACATTCAGGCTGGATTAGGAAATGATGTCCACAATATAAGAATATCTTCTGAAAATGAATCTAAAAGAGATTAAGCACTATATTTAGTGGGAATAATCTGTCATAGGCAATTGAACACAAACCAATTTGAATAAGATATTCCATAAATATGTTAAATAAATAAAAATCTGATGTAGAGCTCATACATTACATAAAAAGAAAAAATATGACACTTCCACTTTAATAAAGCTTAGACTTTTTATGTATTTTATACTTACACAAAATAAACTATCACTTAGATCTAAACTTTTAAGGATTTTCACTTATAAAGACTCAAAATTGTAGGGCTTTCAGAATCATCTGCCTTTTGACATAGATTTGAAAACTTCAAATAACTTCTAGTTTCAATTCTGTGGCAACAAGGGAATCATCACCACATGCTGAAGTATCAATATTATTTAACTCCTCTCCTGGACACTTAAAGGAGCAGCCTAGGATGTGGTTTGGGACAGCTGGATCCCATGTGCCTTGTTTTCAGTATTTATCACTGGGGTAGATTAACCTCACCTTGAAATGTGGGCAGAATAGTCTCTTCACTCAGCGTGCAGAAGGCTATGTGGCAGGGTTGAAATCAATATTCACACTTGCCCTGTGAAATCTACTTGATTCAAAGTTTTCCCTTTGTGGTATTAGCAATGGTAAAGGATGATATTTAAGCTCCATAACCAGTTGGAATTCATGAATTTCAAATTAAAATTTGAGTTTTATATAGTAAAAAAAAAATCATATCTTATCCATCTGGGGTACATGGAAAGACTTCAGGGGACCAAGGGGCCTGAAGCCAAGCTGAGATTGTGTGCCGTTCCATGTGTATGCACATTTTCCGATGAAGCGGGCTCTTAACTTCCATACCTCTGTTATATTCTCAGGAGGATATGTAAGCTATCTATCTATCTATATACATATATGTACATATATAAAGAATGTAAGAATCATTATGTTGAGAGAAAAGGAACTCCAAACTTCTGTCACATGTTTTAAAGAAGCCAGGAAAAAAAAAAAATAAAGAAGCCAGGAACAATTGACCTAAGTTTAAATTTTGTGTCAAAAAAAATTGCTTTGTACAGGCTCTCTAAATAGTACTCAGAAATGCCCTGAGGCAATCAGGGAATTATCCTTAATTAAATGGATGATCTGATACTGAGAGAACTATGCCTGAGAGTCTGAAATACATAATCAGAGGCAGGGGTAAAAGTTAGAAAGTAAAAAAGCCATCAGCAACTATTTAGTAAGCATTATCTACCAGGCACTGAAGTAGGCATGTTACATATGTGAATATAGAGGGATCTCAAACATCACTTGGCAGTTATCACCATTATTCTCAATAGACAGATTACAAAAGGAAACAAAAGTTAAGAAGCTTGATGAAGTGAACACAAATAGCCTAAGACGGAGATCTGAAGTCCTCACCAAGGTCTGACAGCAGTATTTCTGATATATCAGTATTTTTTGTGTTTAAAATCTTAGCATTCTATAAGTAAAAAATTTCAGGAATTTTGTTTTATTCACCAGTATGTAGGGTTAAGTTTGGGGCCTAGAACAAAATAGGAACTAATTATAAAATGAATACATCTAGCCAAACTACCATTTAACAGAGAAAATATGAGAACAAGAGAGGGAAAATATCTTATTAAAGGCCACTCACCTAGTTAGTGGCAAAAGTAATGGAAGCCCAATATCCTCTATCCTAGATAAATATGTTGTCTACTGCATATGAGTGGTAAAGCCCGTTCCAGAATACCTCTTTATCTTGGATCAGTACTGGCTCTCTGAAGTAGTTGACTTCTAATTTATTCTATGTAATTGCATCCACAAAACACTCTATCTGTAACAAGTTTTCATTCTGTTCTTAAAAAGAATTTGTCCTTAATTATGATATAGTTTCCTTCATCTGATATATTTTGCTAATGTTCTTATTTTGTCCTTCTGATCTATAAATAATCATATAATTCTTCACATCCTGTAAATTCACCTTCAGTATATGTCTAGCAAATAAAAGAGGACATGTCCCAAACTGACTCTTGCAATGCAATTTGTGCTGATCACAGAGTTCAGCTCTTGGTTTAAACTTTCAATTGCTCCAGCTATATGGTTTATTCTTCTGAATCCTGATAGAACTTTTTACCTCACTTTAAGCAGTCACCAAGCTTTATAATTATTCTTGTTTGTGTATACATTTAATCTTTCCTAAAACAAAACTTACATGTGATTTTATACCTTACCTACAAAAAATAACTCTTGTTAGGTGGTCAGGCCTTGCTAATAACCTGGTATTGCTCTGAATTAGAGTTGGGGCTTTGAGGTATTTCTAGTCTTGAAAAGTTATTTAGTAGCCACAATATTTATAGAAGCTCAACTTTCCCTTAACAATTACCAGGCTACTTCCTTTGTCCTTTTACATTTCCTCATATATCCTTAATTGATGTTTGTACAAATGTATATTTTCTGACCATCTATTTATCAGGTAGAAAGTTTGGCCTGAGCCTAAGGATGCAAGGTGATCTGTAAACCCCACCCCAGTCAGGGGCCAACAGGGCCCAGGGGAACTCACAGATATCTACAAAATAACCACAGAGACTTTTCCAACTCTGGCACCTGCATCCTAGGTACACACTGGATACAAACTAACCATAGGGGCTTCTCCAACTCCAGTATGTGAATCCTTGATACACAGCTGTGTCCCCAAATGACCTTAGGCAACTGGGAGCCCATTAAGGGCTCATAAACATTCAATACACACATACCTCTGATTATAACAGACGGAATTATGGGAAAGACATGCTCAGTAGAGCCTGTTGTTAGGTAACTTGCAACTGTCAAATCAAAATTGTCAGTCCAAGCCCCTTAGATGAATATGTAAAAGCCATATCTTGAAAACACTGTACCTCATCATTCCAGCACCAGTACCTTTCTTGGCTTGGCCTACCTCTCGCTGAGGTATTCTTTCCGTAGTAAACTTGTTTTTGTCATAGGTAGGACTTCAGATTTTTCTTTGTATCTTTACCAAGAACTAACACCCATGACCGATGGTCCTCTTTGATGCTCCAAAATTCAGTAACATATTAATTCATTGGCCAACACTGATCTCAGCTCCCTGTTGTGTCTTTTAGTTGTCCTAAAGATTCTCTAGGCTGAGAAAATTGTTAATTTTGCTAACTATACCTTCTGACATCAATAAGATACAATTATCATCAACTTCTCATGAAATGAAAACAATATAAAACAAAGCCACATAGGAGAAGGCAATGGTACCCCACTCCAGTACGCTTGCCTAGAGAATCCCATGGACGGAGAAGCCTGGAAGGCTGCAGTCCATGGGGTTGCTGGGAGTCGGACATGACTGAGTAACTTCACTTTCACTTTTCACTTTCATGCATTGGAGAAGGAAATGGCAACCCACTCCAGTGTTCTTGCCTGGAGAATCTCAGAGACAGAGGAGCCTGTTGGGCTGCCGTCTATGGGATCGCATAGAGTCGGACACGACTAAAGTGACTTAGCAGCAGCAGCAGCAGGCCCCGAAGGGACTATATTTTCTGAGGTACAGATTACACTTTAAATTCTGAATTTTACTTTAAGATACTGTTTATCTCTACCTTTCAAAAATATGGAGAGAAACAGATATATATATATAAGTATAATTGAAAAAAAATTAGTTGTATTACAGTTACCACAGGTTTTTCTCCCCTCTCTATGGGAAATATACTTGGTTTTAGCAAGAAGGACTGGAAGAGAAAGAAATACGTTTTTAATGTGTATGCCAGACACTGCTGAGGAAAATCATCCTACTTCATTTGTTTACCATGTTCTTTCAAAGTAAATTTCCTTCAGTTAAAGGGAGATTGTTAATGTCAGATCTTTCTATGTCTAACCAAAATGTATCAAATATTGTTTAAAGAGCTGACTCACATTATGTCTGTGTATTGTACAAAGGGTGTGTTAAATATAAGTTTTTAATAACCAAGAAATTACTGATAGACAATCCTTAAAAAGAAGCCATGTAATGAATGTGGGATTAAGCCCTTAACAAGAGTCCTTGATACTTGCAGACATCCTGCAGCTCTCTGAATTCCCATCATGTTTTTAATCATAATTGCTTTCTTAGCACCCATCTGGGCTGCTATCAACAGAGGCCTATTACTTCCAGAAAAGAATAAATAGGGAGGCAAGTGAATTCTTCAGAAGCTCCAGTTCTGCCTTGGTGCAGATTTCTCCATAATAAAATAAAAGAAGGAAGCATTAAAAAAAAAAAAAAAAAAGATTTAACTGAAGCAAGTATCCCTAAATAGATTATTTTCCACAAAGAATCAGTGGGTGCTAAATGTTCCCTTGTTGGCTATAAAATCACTGGGGGAGAAATAACAATTATGGCAATCACAGCATTAGTTTAACCCTACGAACTTAGATACAAAGAAAAAATGAAAAATACTTTCAAAAGACCATCCTAAAGAAGGCCACACAATTAAGATGGTCATTAGTGGGAGGTTTCCAGCTTCTTTGCTTTCGCTCTGGAAGGGGCTCCATAGGGTCTATGATTACCCTTCAAAGCATACAATATGTGTTTCTGTTCATGGATTTTGGGGATTGAATATGTTATTAAAAGAGTCGCTGTAGTTTCATCGCTTCTAGTATCTCCTGGGGCATTGTATACAGCTGCATTCAAAGAAAATGAACTGTTTTAAACTTGATCATATTCGTCCCTTGGGCTCATCTGATTACAAAATTGCCCAATGAGCTGTTACAGTATTTTCAACTAATTAAGTAACACATATATTGGGATTTCTTTCTTCTTTTTTTTGCCTTTATAGTATATGTTTCACCTGTCTCTAACAGTGTGAATGTCTCAGTGTTTGTTGTGCTGCCAAAACACTCAAGTCACATCCCTAAAATACATCTTTTCTCACATCCCTCTTCATGTAAAGGAGATGAATAGTGCATATTTATTTTGCCATTTTACTGATTCTTAATCAGAGCCATTAAAGAGCAAATCTACAATCCAGGAACTCAGAGAGCTACATTTGACTACCAGATCATGCAATTTGCTAAATCAGTGGGAGACAATTCAAGAGTCCTTTGGGACATAGTTACTACACTGAAGCAAGGAAACGGAGACACATCTTCAGTAAAAGAAACTGTCACATAGAGGAAGAAGTGAATCCTTCAGAATGTGTATTTTGCCATGTTGCAAATTTCTCTTTGAAATCAAGGAATGATGCATTAAAAAAAAAAAAAGCCATTCAGTGCTACTGAGAGAGGGTTCCATACAGCACTGTTTTGGGATCCCAGCTTAACTCAAAGGGAAATTTTTGCAGTGTCTAGAATCCTTGATATATTATTACAAATGAAGGAAGAATATGTCCTCAAATTCCTTGTAGCAGGAACCCATCAGGTGGCACCAATCTGGACTTCCAGATTGAACAGTACATCTACAAAAGGAAAAGCGATGGCATCCACATCATAAAGGCTTAGCTCCGCAAACCTAAGATCATGCCATCTGGAACCGTCACTTCATAGATGGGGTAAAAATAGAAACAGTTACAGACTTTATTTCCACGGGCTCCAAAATCACTGTGGACAGTGACTGCAGCCATAAAATTAAAGATACTTGCTCTTTGGAAAAGCTATGACAAACCTAGACAGTGTATTAAAAAGAAGAGACATCACTTTGCTGACAAAGGTCCACATCGTCAAAGCTATGTTTTTTTTCCAGTAGTCCATGTACCCATGTGAGAGTTGGACCATAAAGAAATCTGAGTGCCAAAGAACTTATGTTTTTGAGCTGTGGTGCTGGAGAAGACTCTTAAGAGTCCCTTGGTCAGCAAGGAGATCAAACTAATTAATCTTAAAGGAAATCAGCCCTGAACATTGATTGGAAAGACTGAATTCTGAAGCTGAAGCTCCAATACTTTGGCCACCTGATGCAAAGAGCCAGCTTATCTGAAAAGACCCTGATGCTGGGAAAGACTGAGGGCAGGAGAAGAAGGTAGTGAGAGGATGAGATGGCTGGATGGCATCGTTGGCTCAATGGACATGAGTTTGAGCAAACTCTGGGAGGTGGTGAAGGACAGGGAAGCCAGTGTGCTGCAGTCCCTAGGATCGCAAAGAGTCAGACACGACAGAGTGACTGAACAGCAAGCACATCATAAATCTGAAGAGAACCTGGGAGAAACTTCTTCCAGCAGCTGTGTCATTGTTGCCATTGAAAACAGCTGATAATCAGAGTCTTACCCTCCAGGAATATTGGCTAGCGAGTTGTACTGAAGTTGGCTGCTGCTTCTGGAGCCACTCCTACTGGTGACTGCTTCACTCATGGAAGCTTTACTAAGCTGGATCCAGACAGCTATTGCTCTGTGTAACACAGACTCTCCTCTTTGTTATGTGGACATTGTCATCTGAGCAATAGCAAGAGAACTCACTCAGTGGGTCTGATGTGCAGGATGCTGGCCTAGGAAGTTCTGCACACACATGGCACCGTGTCCCCCTGGGCAACCTTGAGAGGTCTTGCCTGATATTTGCTTTTGCAGGGATAGTAAAGAGATTTCTAAAAAGGCTGTGACCAAGGAGGAAGGTCAGGGCAAATGGACCAGTCCAGCTTCTGAGTTTACTACTACTCAATCTGAGGTCACAGACTAAAGACACAAAGGAGTCCTCTGTGTCTATTCAACAGTTTTCTACTAAAGATGGTGGTGGGGCTTCCCTAGTGGCCCAAATGGTAGAGAATCTGCCTGTAATGCAGGAGACTGGGTTCTATCCCTGGGTCAAGAAGATCCCCTGGAGAAGGAAATGGCAACCCACATAAATATTCTTGCCTGGAGGATCCCCATGGACAGAGGAGCCTGGTGAGCTACAGTCCATGGGGTCAAAGTCAGGCACAACTGAGCGGCTCACACACACACACAGAGATGGTGGTACTCAGCCCACCACCAAAGGCTCATGGGCAGCTCCCACTGCTCCGGCCACTGAATGGCTAAGAACAACCCCTAGTGGTTTTAACGTGCTCCTTAACCTTAAGAATTAAGGGTGTGTGTGTGTGGAGGGGAATAACCAGTTTCTTTGAAAAAAAGGATTCAGCAATACAAGTGTTATGGATAGAATGTGTACCCCTAAAAGGCATGTGTTGAAGCCTTTCCCCTCAGTGTGTTTGGAGGCCAGGTCCTTAGGGAGATAAGTAAGGCTAGATGAGGCGGATCCTGATCCCACAGGACTGGTGTCCTTAGCAGAAGAGAAAGAGATACCACAACTCGTGCTCTTTTCCCTTAAGAGCCAAGGGAAGAAGCCATGTGAGGACCCAGAAGGGGCACCTGCACGCCAAGAAAAGCACTTTCTTCAAAAACCAACCCTGATCTTGTTTGCACTTCTGACATCCAAACTGTGAGAAGATTAATTTCTGTGGTTTAAGTCATCCTGGTCTGTGGTATTTTGTTATGACAGTCCTAGCAGAGTAATACAGTGAGCTCTAAGGAAATTATTCTATAGGAGAGCAAGGACAGTTTTCCTAACTTAAAAAGAAATAGTTTGTTGTTTAGTTGCTCAGTCGTGTCAGACTCTTGCGACTCCATGGAGCCCGCCAGGCTCCTTTGTCCATGGGATTTCCCAGGCAAGAACACTGGAGTGGGTTGCCATTTCCTTCTCCAGGGGACCTTCCTGACCCAAGGATCGAACCCACATCTGTTGCATTGACAGGCAGATTCTTTACCACTGAGCCACCAAGGAAATCCCATATAATTCAAAATAAGTGAATAAAAGTACAGTTTAGTTCAGTTCAGTCACTCAGTCATGTCCAACTCTTTGCGACCCCATGAATTGCAGCACGCCAGGCCTCCCTGTTCATCACCAACTCCTGGAGTCTACTCAAACTCATGTCCATCGAGTCAGTGATGCCATCCAGCCATCTCATCCTCTGTCGTCCCCTTCTCCTCCTGCCCCCAATCCCTCCCAGCATCAGAGTCTTTTCCAATGAGTCAATTCTTCGCATGAGGTGGCAAAAGTATTGGAGTTTCAGCTTCAGCATCTGTCCTTCCAATGAACACCCGGGACTGATCTCCTTTAGGATGGACTGGTTGGACCTCCTTTCAGTCCAAGGGACTCTCAAGAGTCTTCTCCAACACCACAGTTCAAAAGCATCAATTCTTCTGTGCTCAGCTTTCTTCACAGGCCAGCTCTCACATCCATACATGACTACTGGAAAAACCATAGCCTTGACTAGATGAACCTTTGTTGGCAAGGTAATGTCTCTGCTTTTGAATATGCTCTCTAGGTTGGTCATAACTTTCCTTCCAAGGAGTAAGTGTCTTTTAATTTCATGGCTGCAGTCACCATCTGCAGTGATTTTGGAGCCCCCCAAAATGAAGTCTGACACTGTTTCCACTGTTTCCCCATCTATTTCCCATGAAGTGATGGGACCAGATGCCATGATCTTCGTTTTCTGAATGTTGAGCTTTAAGCCAACTTTTTCACTCCCCACTTTCACTTTTATCAAGAGGCTTTTTATATCTATATAGTAAATGCCAAAAAAGCTATATTCTTGCAAAGATAATCATAAGAACAAAATGCTATAAATCACTGTCTGTTTTCATTCAAATATGCAGTAGAATCAAAGGACTGTAGTAATAACGTGTCACAGAGCTTCTCAGAATCCAGCATACTTCCGTGTTGTCTTTTAATGACCTATGTATGACACCATCCTTTTTGATAGTGGACTTTGAGATGCCACAATGAACAGCATAAAGATGGCATAAAAGCTCATAATACATTGTGGGGCTGTTACTGGTTTAGAGAAGGCCTGTGCCTGAGAGGTCACAATCCGTCCAAAGGCAGTAGATAGATGGTCAGTTCATGATGTTACTTGGAACAGTGCTGTCTTCAATGTCTTATCAGATGCCTGAGTGGATTTTTATTAAATTAATACAACACGATAATATAGTGAGTGTGATAGTTGCAAAGCTGTGCAAAAGTAGGTAATATGATTGCTAGAATCAGATCTAATAATATGCTATCTCAATAAGGTATATTTGACTTCATGCGAAAATTTCTTCTTATAAAGGAGACACCAGCTAACTGAAATAATGAGATTATGTTTGTGAAGTTCCCATTGGCATTATTCAGAGGGTACCTCAACCTTCTATTTCCTAGTTATATGTGTGTAGCCTAAATGTCTCCCAACCCCTGAGCCTTTCCCATGATTAGACATAAATCTCTTTTCATGGAAGATGCAACAGCCATCACAGTACTGTGGATGATTGCTTAACAGAAGGAGCGTTTTTCTGTGGTTTCTCTACTACTGTGGATTTTCAATTCTCTCCTGCCTTCTCGTTTCCTTCAGTTGCTGTTCTTTGTTGTGGCTCCTTGTACTGCCTTAAACCGGCAGAGACCATTTCTTCTGTATTCACCAAAGTAAATCTAACATGAAACTTCTGTGCTGAACAGAACTTTTACTGAAAATTTGGAAGTAACAGAGGAAATATATCCCCAACAAAAGAGGAAAACATAAAAACTGCTATTTTCCTGTTTGTTGCTCTTGTAGCAGGGAATTTTCTCTAGCTTGCTCACATTACTGGGGTTTTTTTGCCAGTCCTTTCTTGTTCTTGCGAAGGGAGTTTTCAGTTTTCCCAATGTTTAACTTATGCGACCATAAGGCAACTGCATAATCCCTATTATTTCATTTTACAAAGCAAATTATCTCTCATTTTGTTTTATGGTCTTTCATCAGACCAACACTGGAACATATATTTCAAATTATTATTCAGTAAAATTGCATTTTTACCCTACTGTCTTAAGATCTTTAATACATATTCACTAATCAGATTACAGAGCAGTTCCATCACTCAAAATTCACTTGTTCTATGCCTTATAGTAAGCCCTCTCCCATCCCTAAGCCTTGACAACTGTTCATCAATTCTTTATCACCATAGCTTTTTGAGAATATCACATAAATGGAATCACAGATTATGTAACCTTTTGAGGGTGTTTTCTTTCATTCAGCACAATGCCTTGAAATTCATCCAAGTTATTGGATGTATTAATCACTTCAGCCTTTTTATTGCTGAATAATGTTCCATTGTGTGGATGTACCACTGCTTATGTCTCATATGCTAAAGAATTTTTGAGTTGTTTCTGGTTTAGGTGATTATAAATAGGACTGCTGTAAAATTCTGCATAGAGATTTCTGAATAAGCATGAGTTTTGTTTTGTTTTGTTTTAATTTCTCTGAGGAAAATATCTAGTATTGGAACAGGTAGGACATACGGTAAGTGCATGTTTAACTTAAAAACCTGCCAAACTTATCCAAAGTAGGTGTATCATTTTTTTTTTTTTTTTGCATTCCTACCTGTAATGTATGAAAGTTTCAGTTATTCTACAGCATCAATCACACTTGTATTGTCAGATAATTTTTAGCCATTCTAGTAGGTATATCAGAGAAGGCAATGGCACCCCACTCCAGTACTCTTGCCTGGAAAATCCCATGGACAGAGGAGCCTGGTAGGCTGCAGTCCATGGGGTCGCGAAGAGTTGGATATGACTGAGCGACTTCACTTTCACTTTTCACTTTCATGCATTGGAGAAGGAAATGGCAACCCACTCCAGTGTTCTTGACTGGAGAATCCCAGGGACAGGGGAGCCTGGTGGGCTGCCGGTCACACAGAGTTCGACACGACTGAAGTGACTTAGCAGCAGCAGCAGCAGCAGCAGTTAAGTATATAGTGGTATCTCATCATGCTTTTATTTTATATTTCCCTAATAGCTAACCATATTGAGCATTTTTCATATGCTCATTGTCCATCCTATATCCACTCTGATGAAATATCTTTTCAAGTCTTTAGCCTACTTTCAAACTGGGTTGTTTGCTTTTATAATAAGTTTTCAGAGTTCTTCAGATATAAAAAATTTGTCTCATCTACAATATTTTCTGAAGATTAATCTCTAAAGGGCAGTTTATTCTGATGTTTTCTCCCATTACTGCTTTTTAAAAAATACAAGCTCAAAAGAACTACCCTTTCTATTTGCTAAGCCTAAAATCAGTACCTATGTTCATCATCTGTATTCCTCTATTTGTGCTCTCTCTCTTATGCTCATTCCATTACATTCTTTTTGATAGTTCCAAAATCTTTTGCATGGTCCATTCTTTCTTTTAATGTTAAAATCTTTATATTGAATATAGAAATAACTTATGACTCCTCTCTAAGTCACTGCCTCTCTCTCATTGCTACTAGGCTTCTTGAAAAATGTACTATACTTTCTGCCAAAGTATAGTACAACTTTGTAGTACTTTATACAACTTTATAGTATTTATGCAACTCAAACTCTGCTTTCATTATCATTTTAAAAACGATCTTAAACAATCATTTTGATGGCCTCTTTGTGTTCATTTTTAGATGACACTTTTGCCCACCACTTCTCTCTAGATAATGAAAATATCACAGAGAAATCAATCGTTATAGTTACAGAGAAAGAGTAAAGTAAATATTTTTGGAAACAGAATCTTATGCTTTCTGAAAAAAAAGTTTTATAGAAAAATTCATGTGGATAAAAGATGCAGAAATGCTCAGAATTTAGCATCCACATAAAATTTAACTGGGTATATTTATATGTGAAAGGCATTTGTGTTCATGGTATCTTGTTTCATTTGAACTTGTTCTTCCAGATTGAAGTATGTGAATTTGGTTTACTGATGCAATGTTTCAATGCTTTGTTTTTCTGATTTGTAAAATGGAGATAAAAATAGTAGCTAACCCAAAAAAGTTTTGTAAATATTGTATAAGATTATGAGTATAAACCCAAAGAAGTTTTGTAAATATTATATGAGATTATGAGTGTAAAGCATTTATTAAAGTAACTGAAATATAGAAAACAATTAATAGGTAATCTGATTTTTTTCTTTTGCAGTATTTCTCTAATTCATTTGAATATACATTTTAAAGATATGACAGTTCATTCAGCATGAGTTATTGACATTGGTGACCTATAAATTTTGTGGAGCTTTGAACAGTTTTTTCCTTTTAATTGTGAATGTCTAGATGTAGAATATATGGTGTTAATGTGCCTTTTACATATGTTGGGTAAGTTTTTTCTTTGCTTCCCTGCAGAGAACCTCTACATAAACCAGATTTGTAGAGTTTAACCAACTCAGTGGGAACTCTACATTATGAATGTATTTTAACTGACAGAGAAGAGAATCATGAAAGAGTTCAACCAAAACTTTGAGTGCTAATTAACAAAAAGCTTATGCTTAGTTATCTTTTCTTTCTTAAAATCAGTTACTTGTAACAAATTATTACATAAATTTTTGCATATAATTCAGGTCCCAAGATATTCCTGGGTGCCTTTTTTATGTGTAATTCTTTAAAACATTCTGCATTATCTATCATCTTAGGAGTTTGGTGATTTATTCTCTGTAGGATGGCATATGCATACACTGGAGGATTTTTGTTTTGCCTATTTTCTTCCAAAGACTCCGTTGTCTAAATAATTCTGTTGAGAATTTCTTGTATAAACCACATTGTCTTTCCCTTTTTTATATTTAAGTATTCACCTGTGTTCTTATAATTCCAGTTTTACAAAGAAGCAAAGGCTATTAATCAAATTTAACTGAAAATAGGTCCTCTTAGGACTGTTTCTTTTGGCAAGAGCAAAGAAGTGAATCATGTAAAAGGAATCCATTAGAATCATCATACCTAGCATTCCTAGAAAATAACATGTTTATGGGTTTATGGCTAATTATAATAATGTTCCTTGGTAATATCTTGATTTTATACTTGAGCACACAATAGAAAATTGCTCAATGTTCTTATTTCTCTTCATCCACTAAAGATGGAACAGTTATTTTGAAACAAGTTTCATGGGCATGTGGACTATGCATCTGTGTGTGTGTGTGGTGGTGGGGGTGGTTAAAATCTTATTTTTTCCTGTAAATATCTGGCATATATTTATTTTAAAATGGTTTTTAATATGTTTGGTTTATTTTTTAAAGGTGCATAAGAATCTTTATTAAATAGGAAGTCACTTCTGAGTGATTTTGAATTATTCAAATTTTAATTTAATTAGTTTTAATGTTGGTTTCAAAATTTTCACAGTAAAATATAACTTGTTATTTCAATGCAAATGCACTTGTTTATTTTTGTTGTTGTTGTTGTTGTTTTGTAAAACATTCAAACAATACAAAGTAGATGAAGCCAATGGATTGCATTACCACATCCATTGGTGATAACATAATATGGCTTTATTTAGGGCTTGGCCTGGTAGTCCAGCTGGTAAAGAATCCACCTGCAGTGCAGGAGATGCAGCTTTGATTCCTGGATTGTGAAGTTACCCTGAAGAGATAGGCTACTCATGCCAGTATTCTTGGGGTTCCCTGGTGGTCAGATGGGAAAGAATCTGCCTGCAATTCAGGAGACCTGGGTTCAGTTCCTGGGTAGATCCCCTAGAGGAGGGCATGGCAACCCACTACAGTATTCTTGCCTGGAGAATCCCCATGGACAGAGGAGCCTGGTGGGACATGACTAAGTGACTAAGCACAGCACACAAGTCCACACATTAAAGTTGATGAACTACAATATTAATTTTTTCTCACAATTTATCAACTCCCTTAGATAAAGGAAACTCAAGTAAATAACATTAATTTGAAACTAGTTGTGCAAAGTATTTCATCTAGAAAGGGGAGAATCTCAGGTCAAATCTCCTGTAGTCCTCTATCTTTTCATCTCAAAATTTACTGTATGTACTGATTACCTAGTTTTTTAGTCAATCTGGGTAGCTCTAACAAAAATACCATAGACTGGGAGGCTTAAGCAACACACATTTACTTATTATGGTTCTGAAGGCTGGGAAATCCAAAATCAAGGCACTGATATAATAGGTTTATATTGAGAAACTCTTCTTGGCTCATTGCCCTTAGGCTTATTGTGTCCTCACATGGCCAGAGAGCTCTCTAGAGTCTCATTTATAATGACAGCAGTCCCATTCATGACCTAAATACCTTTCAAAAGTCCCCATCTCTAATTGCCATCACTTTTGGAGATGGATTATGGTTTTGTTAGGTAGTTAGAATAGGAAAAAGGGGTCCAAAATGACAGCTAAAAGACAAAGAAGGGAAAAGCCCTCAAAAATAGAACAAAGGAAGGTCTGAAGACCAGAGTGAGGACCTCAGATAAAACAAATAGCCCTCCAAGCTAGCCCAGTTTACTTAGAGCAGGCTCAAGGGGAGAAAACAAGTGTATAAAAAGAGGAAGCCTAGAAAGACTGAGGCCTCTCTTTGTCTTTTGGGTCATCGTTGTCCCACCCTCACTCCTTGAGGGTGTAATATCTTTTGTTTTTCCTAATAAAACTGAGCTATGACACTGGTCTGTCTGTCGCTTCAAATTTTTGCTGCGGTGAGACAGAACAGAGGAAATTACACACTCCCCCAACAGTTTCAACATATATTTTTTTTGGGAGAACATAAACATTCAGTCTAGAATACCTAGAGAATCTGCTAAAAGGCAGATTGTGATTCAATATATTTGCGGTGGGACCTGAAATCCTGCTTTTCTAATGGCTCCTAGGTAATACTGATACTTTCCCTGTCTAGACTGGGCACTGTTAAAAAAAATTATTTAAGAAGACAATTTAGAAAATACAAACAAAGTTTATTTAACATTTCATGAAGTGGGTGGTTTTTATTTGCTGCTGCTGCTAAGCCGCTTCAGTCATGTCTGACTCTGTGCAACCGCATAGACGGCAGCCCACCAGGCTCCTCTGTCCCTGGGATTCTCCAGGCAAGATTACTGGAGTGGGTTGCCATTTCCTTCTCCAATGCATGAAAGTGAAAAGTGAAAGTGAAGGCATTCAGTTGTGTCCGACTCTTTGAGAAGCCATGGACTGTAGCCTACCAGGATCCTCTGTCCATGGGATTTTCCACAGAAGAGTACTCAGTGGGTTGCCATTGCTTTCTCTATTTGGAGAACTGCAAAATGGGCAGAAGACAGGAAGTGTTTATAGGATAAAAAATAATCAACAAAGGAAATATGTGATTGGCTAGGGCCATATAGTTAAAACTTTCTTGGCATGGGAATGAACAAGAAAATAAGTACAGAGTTGGCTTGGCATTCCAGAATTGGCTATTGGATGAACTACATGTATTGTCAAACAGAGCATTCATAGTGATACAAGTGTTACCTGAGTTTTGGTATATTGTCATGAAACCCCAGGCAGGAACATATCCATCCTGGACCTAGAAATTTATTTCAACAGTACTGTGATTGCTCTCCAATATTCGGCAGTTTCGTATGTGGAGTCAAGGCCATCTGGTAATAAACAGGGTACTCTATTAGCAATGATCTCTATTTTTTTTTTTTTCCTTTTTCCTTTTGACGTGCAAACTTTGTAAACTTTTTGTTTTGGCCTTGGCATTGATGTCAGACATTGAGAAGGGAAGAGGTGTAAAGATCCAAGCCTATCTTTGTACCAGATGCCAGCAATGTTCAGACCCATTTGGATCGAACTTTTCTAGTTCATTATGGGTAGGTGCTGCCTGTCACAAGCTGTCAGTGGAGCTCCCTGAGTGGGACTTAAAGTGGTCATTTTATTGCTGGGCAGATACTGAGATCCCTACAACTCCAAGGGTCATGATTCTCAAAGGCCGAAAAGGATACTTAAAAAAAAGTATAAAAAGTATTTGGTATTTTCACTTGTGTAATTTTGATTGTTTAAAGGAATATAGAAGTTCTTAATTTTTAGCAGAATATTTTATTGGCTTTTAACAGGTTGATCCATAAACATCTTAATACCACTTCTAGTCCTGTATGGATTCCTAAGTATGTAGGTAGTACCCAGTTAAGGCAAGAATGGTTGCTTAATTCTTTCAATAACAGCTAGATCTGGATTTCCTTGTTACATCTTTTTAAGTGAAGAAAACAAACATACAGAGGGAATATGGAAATGTAATTTATAAAAGGTGAGGGAAGAGACTTCCCTGACCTCTAAAGAAAAATAAAGCAAGACATTTGAAAGCTCCTAATGCTATTACCATGTTTAAGGCATTTCTTATATTTCTATTGCTTTTCCATTTTGCTTTGTTTTCCCAGAATAACTTGTTATTTGTGGGCAATTGTCTGGAAACGATAGGAAATTATTTTTAAATTGTAGACATCAATATGTTACAAAGCCTTTGTGTTAGGCACTGGCTTCTGTAAATTTCTAAAAAGAATTATTGAAAGGAGCCAAACTCAAAGAAGTTTGAATCATCCAAACATTTTAGACCATTAGGAACTCAGAGGTTCTTGTACCTGTAAACACAAAAGCAAGTTTAACAACAGGCTTTGAGATTGATGCATAAATTACTCTCAAGAAAGCAGAGAAATTTGTTGCTCCACCCTTCCCTGCAGGAATACTTTGAAGGAAAACTAATTAACAATACTTTGCAAATTCTGTAAAGCTACAGGAACATCACAAAGTCATCATATATGGCAAAGATATCCTAATGTGCTTTGGATGCTAAATTCATCTTTTCTGAGATGAGAATGCAAGGTCCATCCTGCTGAGAAGTCTTTGTTAAAAGATTTGTGAGGGACAATGTACTTGCCTCCAACACAGCCAATGGTCCTTGGGCTTTTGTATTTCAAAGATGAATAAATAACAAAGCAAAAAAAAAAAAAAAAAAGACATGGTGTAAACAACTAATTTAACTAAAATACATGCTTCAAATAAATCAGTTATTATCACTATTATTTCTATAAATAAATGACTCTGTGATTACTATCATCCTAAAAAGAAATAGCATGTTAACACAGAAATGTAAATAGGGAAAATCTCTAACATGACACATATTGACTAAAAAAATAGTCAGAACCTAGAAATTGAGAGTTATATTTTATTTGGTGGGAATTGTTAGCACTTGCTTAGTGGGTAAAGAATCCACTGGCAATGCAGTAGACACAGGAGATATGGATTTGATCCTTGGGTGGGGAAGATACCCTAGAGGAGGGGATGGCGACCCACTCCAGTATTCTTGCCTGGAGAATCCCAAGGACAGAGGAGCCTGGCAGGCTACAGTCCAAAGTGTCGCAAAGAATCGGACACAACTGAGTAACTGAACATGCATGTATGGTAGGATTTTAAGCCTGGATACATTCAGTACTACAGATTGCCAACATCCGCTGGATCATGGAAAAAGCAAGAGAGTTCCAGAAAAACATCTATTTCTGCTTTATTGACTATGCCAAAGCCTTTGACTGTGTGGATCACAATAAACTGTGGAAAATTCTGAAAGAGATGGGAATCCCAGACCACCTGACCTGCCTCTTGAGAAACCTGTATGCAGGTCAGGGAGCAACAGTTAGAACTGGACATGGAACAACAGACTGGTTCCAAATAGGAAAAGGAGTACGTCAAGGCTGTATATTGTCACCCTGATTATTTAACTTCTATGCAGAGTACATCATGAGAAACGCTGGGCTGGAAGAAGCACAAGCTGGAATCAAGATTGCCGGGAGAAATATCAATAACCTCAGATATGCAGATGACACCACCCTTATGGCAGAAAGTGAAGAGGAACTAAAGAGCCTCTTGATGAAAGTGAAAGTGGAGAGTGAAAAAGTTGGCTTAAAGCTCAACATTCAGAAAAGGAAGATCATGGCATCCGGTCCCATCAGTTCATGGGAAATAGATGGGGAAACAGTGGAAACAGTGTCAGACTTTATTTTTTGGGGCTCCAAAATCACTGCACATGGTGACTACAGCCATGAAATTAAAAGACACTTACTCCTTGGAAGGAAAGTTATGACCAACCTAGATAGCATATTCAAAAGCAGAGACATTACTTTACCAACAAAGGTCCGTCTAGTCAAGGCTATGGTTTTTCCTGTGGTCATGTATGGATGTGAGAGTTGGACTGTGAAGAAGGCTGAGTGCCGAAGAATTGATGCCTTTGAACTGTGGTGTTGGAGAAGACTCTTGAGAGTCCCTTGGACTGCAAGGAGATCCAACCAGTCCATTCTGAAGATCAGCCCTGGGATTTCTCTGGAAGGACTGATGCTAAAGCTGAAACTCCAGTAGTTTTGCCACCTCATGCGAAGAGTTGACTCATTGGAAAAGACTCTGATGCTGGGAGGGATTGGGGGCAGGAGGAGAAGGGGTCGACAGAGGATGAGATGGCTGGATGGCATCACTGACTCGATGGACATGAGTCTGAGTGAACTCAAGGAGTTGGTGATGGACAGGAAGGCCTGGCGTGCTGCGATTCATGGGATCGCAAAGAGTTGGACATGACTGAGTGACTGAACTGACGGACTAGTATAGGATCTCTCAGCTGTCAGTAAATAGCTCTCATTCTCAGACCATGGAAGTGACGTAAATTTTCTCTTTGTCTTTTTCATGTGTTTGTTTGTTTTTGTGTTCAGTCAGTTCAGTTCAGTTGCTCAGTCGTGTCCGACTCTTTGCGATCCCTTGAACTGCAGCACTCCAGCCCTCCCTGTCCATCACCAACTCCCGGAGTTCACTCAAACTTACGACCATGGAGTCAGTGGTGCCATCCAGCCATCTCATCCTCTGTCATCCCCTTCTCCTCCTGCCCCCAATACCTCCCACTTCGCATGAGGTGGCCAAAGTACTGGAGTTTCAGCTTCAGCATCATTCCTTCCAAAGAAATCCCAGGGCTGATCTCCTTCAGAATGGACTGGTTGGATCTCCTTGCAGTCCAAGGGACTCTCAAGAGTCTTCTCCAAAACCACAGCTCAGTTTTATTTAAAAAGTAAAGGAAAATACATCCTCTACATGTGAAGGTGGGACAACCCAAAAGACATAAAGAGAAAAGAAGTCCAAAGCTCAGTTTTGGCTTCTCTTTTTATAGGTTTTTCTTCCTCCCCCCTGAGCTTACCCTATGTAAATTGTACTAACAGGAGGGCTGTTTGTTTCACCTTAGGTCCTGACTCCGGGTCCTTGGACCTTCCTTTGTTCTATTTTTGAGGGCTTTCCCCTTCTTTGTCTTTTAGCCACCGCTATTCTGGACTGCTTTTTCCTAATGTAACTACCTCACAATTTCAAATCATGGTTCAAGAATAACATAACTGGGAATTTTTCCCTTGGTAAAGTGGCCAAAGCACTAAGATTACTGGTTCAATTAGAATTAAACTTATGGAAATCTAATGAATTAGAATTTAGACTTTGTTAATAGATTGTGGCTTTCATGAGGAGAGGAGTGGCAGCTTAAATTCTTTTTTTAAAAATTATGGTCTCTTTATGAAACTATTCTAAATTAATAATAAAATAACATTTTACCTCAACAGGATATACATACAAAGACAGAAGAACACCTCCCATGGAAACTTATACATCGCCTTCTTATTGTAACCAACAGCCCCACTCACTTGGAGGGTGGGAGGATGCTGCCATGTCCCTCAACTGCACTATGAAACATTAATGCTAAATCATGTTCTCAATTGCTGTGATTGTTGATCTTTCTTAAAACTTCTTCAGAGGAAACAGGCACTTTCAAGAGGGACTATAAATTAAGTCATTGAGATGCTTTCACTGATAAATGTATTATATGCATATTTAAGTAGTCATAATCATTTGCAATATTTGAGGCAATAATTATACTATAATGCTTGGTTCGTGTAACAGTGGATCCCTTGAGAGCTTATAAAATATGATGCAATTTAAAGTATATTAAATATATTCATCTTCCTGGGATAAGAAAATATCCAAGCTAAAGCAAAGGCCAGTTCAACAAATCAGTCTTTAGAATAAAATTTGACTTTACATGCTCATTTTGAAAGATGACTAGAAGTAAAACTGGAGGAAGAGAGATAAACAATGCTGTCCTCTTATAGCATAATTATTCTATGTTAAGGGAAATAAAACAATATTAAAATATTTGAAATACGGTATTATTAAGAGAATGATAACCACTTTGGTTCTATTTAATGAAACTTAAAAAATCAATGCATTAGAGTACTGAACAAAAATGAGATAGTGTGGTAAATATTTGGCTGAATTAACTATCTAGTGTAATGTTGGGCACTTACTATGCATGAATGCTGAGTCACTCAGTCATGTCTGACTCTTTGTGACCTTGTGGGTTACAGCCACCGGGCTCCTCTGTCCATGAGATTCTCCAGGCAAGAATACTGGAGGGGGTTGCCATGCCATCCCCAAGGGATCTTCCAGACCCAGGGGTAGAATTCACATCTCTTCTGTCTCCTGCATTGGCAGGTGGATTCTTTACCACTAGTGACACCTGCACTTACAAGGTATTTAGGAAATATAAGCTTAATGAGTGAATGAATAAAAAGGCAGCTGAGTTTTTGAGTTTCTCACTTCTTTGATAGTATTTCTGCATGTGTGTACATATGCAAATTATGTAAATAACCTGCAATTCAAAAGGGCTCTAAGGACTTAATTGTTCCATGCCTCAGGCATGGCGGGGGGATCTTAGTTCCTGGGACCAGAGATCAGGAATAGATCTCTACTCCTGGAGGAGATCATTCCCTGGAGTAGAAGGAAGAAGTATTAATCTCTGGGACCAGAGAACTTCCAAAGTGTAGGGATTTAAGATGAACACATAGATATCCTTACTCATGAGAAATTCATAACTATACAATATTTAAAATGTGGAATTGACAAAGTAGGGAAGAAATTTATTTCTATTACCACAGACTCAGTGGGTGTTTTCAGCCCATGTTGTACTTTATGGATAGAAGTTCTATGTTTATGTTCAGTAAATTATTTAAGAAAACATATACATTGCAAAGTTGAAAATTCTAGAATTTTTTTCAGAAAACTTGGCTATATAATAAACTCAATATCAAATAGAGACAAAGGAAGTAAATTTCTACAGGAAAAAAAAATTTTCCTGTCCTCTTGAGTACAACAAGTGAATGATTGCCAAAGGAAATACCAGTTGTAACATGTATGTATATACTAGTCTCTGGGATATATGGATTAGTTTGCTAAAAAGACAATAACATAAATCTACTTATTAAACCCTTTAATATCAATAGCTCTTGAATGCAGAGTAGGGTTGTTTTGTTTTTTTTTTCCCCTACGAACACATCAATCATTTTCTTCTGGGCAGGAGTTACCTTTTCAAAGCAGCTTTGTTAGAAGAATATATCTTGATGATAGTTTTACAAAGAACATGAAGGCAACTTATCTCAGTGCAGTGATTTGGACTGAAAACTGCATTTTGGTACACAGTCTACTGATGCATAGTAATGTATATTAAATTCTAATTAGAAGATCGTGAGCTACAATGATACAAATTGCTTTTACAGAGTATTTCTACATGACACAGAAGCATACAGTAATATATGTCATTAATAATAATAGTCTTTACATCAATTAATATTTTATTTCAAGCAACATTGTTTATTTTCACTTTCATCTTTTTAAGTAGCTGTATATGTAATGCAATGTATATGCAATGTGGGAGACCTGGGTTTGACCCCTGAGTTGGGAAGATTCCCCTGGAGGGAAATCTACTGCTCAGAATGGCTGTCCCTTCTGTCATGTCCTGCCTTGAGACAGACAAAGTCCGGCCAGAGTCCTGCTTTTGACCCTGAGGGTCTCCCTGGCAAGTGTTATGGGCTCTACAGGGGCTGGGCAGAATGGAGAGCAAGGGTCAGAGAACCTGCTGGTCTTGGCACATCCAACCATTCCCTGCCTCCCTCTAGGCTGCTTATTGTTCAGCTTGCCAGGCTGATAAGGTTTCTTTATAGAACCCTATAAAGTAATGTATCTTTATAGGGATGGAGCAAGACAGTTCAGTTCAGTTGCTCAGTCATGTTGACTCTTTGCAACCCCATGAACTGCAGCACGCCAGCCTTCTTTGTCCATCACCAACTACTGGAGTTTACTCAAACTCATGTCTATGGAGTCGGTAGTGCCATCCAACCATCACATCCTCTGTTGTCCCCTTCTCCTCCTGCCTTCAACCTTTCGCCGCATCAGGGTCTTTTCAAATGAGTCAGTTCTTCACATCAGATGGCCAAAGTATTGGAGTTTCAGTTTCAGCATCAGTCCTTCTAATGAATATTGAAGGCTGATTTCTTTTGGATGGACTGGTTGGATCTCCTTGCAGTCCAAGGGACTCTCAAGAGTCTTCTCCAACACCACAGTTTAAAAGCATCAGTTCCTCAGTGCTCAGCTTTTTTATAGTCCAATTCTCACATCCATACATGACTACTGGAAAAACCATAGTTTTGATTAGATAGACCTTTGTTGGCAAAGTAATGTCTCTGCTTTTTAATATGCTGTCTAGGTTGGTCATAACTTTTCCAAGGAGCAAGTGTCTTTTAATTTCATGGCTGCAGTCACCATCTGCAGTGATTTTGGAGCCCCCAAAATGAAGTCTTTCACTCTTTCCATTGCTTCCCATTCTATTTGCCATGAAGTGATGGGACTGGATGCCATGATCTTTGTTTTCTGAATGTTGAGTTTTAAGCCAACTTTTTCACTCTCCTCTTTCACTTTCATCAAGAGGCTCTTTAGTTCCTCTTCACTTTCTGCCATAAGGGTGGTGTCATCTGCATATCTGAGGTTATTGATATTTCTCCCAGCAATCTTGATTCCAATTTGTGATTTATCCAGCCTGGCATTCCACATGATGTACTCTGCATGTAAGTTAAAACCAGCAGGGTGACAATATATAGCCTTGACATACTCCTTTCCCTATTTGGAACCAGTCTGTTGTTCCAGGTCCAGTTCTAACAGTTGCTTCTTGACCTGCATACAGATTTTTCAGGAGGCAGGTCAGGTGGTCTGATATTCCCATCTCTTTCAGATTAATTTTCCACAGTTTGTTGTGATCCACACAGTCAAAAGCTTTGTCATAGTCAATAAAGCAGAAGTAGATATTTTTCTGGAACTCTCTATCTTTTTCAATGATCCAGTGGATGTTGTCAATTTGATCTCTGGTTCCTCAGCCTTTTCTAAATCCAGCTTGAACATCTGGAAATTCACTGTTCTCGTACTGTTAAAGCCTAGCTTGGAGAATTTCAAGCATTACTTTGCTAGCATGTGAGATGAGTGCAATTGTGTGGTAGTTTGAGCATTCTTTAGCATTGCGTTTCTTTGGGATTGGAGTGAAAACTGACCTTTGCCAGTCCTGTGGCCACTACTGAGTTTTCCAAATTTGCTGGCATATTGAGTGCAGCACTTTCACAGCATCATCTTTTAGGATTTGAAATAGCTTAACTGGAATTCCATCACCTCACTAGCTTTGTTCATAGTGATGCTTCCTAAGGCCCACTTGACTTCACATTCCAGGATGTTTGGCTGTAGGTAGTGATCACACGATCACACCATTGAGACTGAGTCATGAAAATCTTTTTTTGTATAGTTCTTCTGTGTATTCTTGCCACCTCTTTTTAATATCTTTTGCTTGTGTTAGGTCCATACCATTTCTGCCCTTTATTGTGCCCATCTTTGCATGAAATGTTCCCTTGGTATCTCTAATTTTCTTGAAGAGATCTCTCGTCTTTCCCATTCTTTTATTTTCCTGTATTTCTTTCCATTGATCACTGAGGAAGGCTTTCTTATCTCTCCTTGCTATTCTTTGGAACTCTACATTTAAATAGGTGTATCTTTCCTTTTCTCCTTTGCCTTTGTCTTCTCTTCTTTTTCAGCTATTTTTAAGGACTCTTCAGACAATCTTTTTGCATTTCTTTTTCTTGGGGATGGGCTTCATCCCTGCCTCCTATACAATGTACAAACCTCCATCCATAGTTCTTCAGGCACTCTATCAGACCTAA
The DNA here is from genome assembly GCF_003369695.1 of Bos indicus x Bos taurus. Lineage (NCBI taxonomy): Eukaryota > Metazoa > Chordata > Mammalia > Artiodactyla > Bovidae > Bos > Bos indicus x Bos taurus. The sequence continues at coordinate 35,003,050 of NC_040076.1, read as the reverse complement.
TCCCTTGAGTCGATTTGTCACTTCCACTGTATAACCATAAGGGATTTGATTTAGGTCCTACCTGAATGGTCTAGTGGTACTGTACTTCATGAGAATACTGTGCTTCAAGTCACACTGAGGATTTAATAAGTGTGCTTTGCATGAAAAGATAACTAGTTATTAGAGAAATGTAAATCAAAGCCATAGTAGTGCTCATACCTCTTAGAATGGTGATCATCATAAGGTCTACAAATAACAAATGCTGAAGAGGATGTGGTGAAAAGGCAACCTTTCTATACTATTGGTGGCACTGTAAATTGGCACATCCACCTTGGAAACCATTGTGAAGGTTCCTTAAAAAATTGAAAACAGAGTTGCCATATGATCCAGCAATACCTCTCTTGGGCATATATCTAGAAAAGATAAAAACTCTAATTCAAAAAGATACATGAACCCCAGTGTTCATAGCATTATGATAGCCAAGACATGGAAATAACCCAAATGGCCATCAACAGATGATTGGTTTAAGATGTTATACACACACACACACACACACACATACACACATATATTACTCACCCATAAAAAGGGATGTGATATTGCCACTTATAGCAACACGGATAGGCCTAGAGAATATCATACTAAGTGAAGTCAGACAGAAAAAGCTAAATGTTATATCAGTTGTATGTGACTCTAAAAAATAATACAAATGAATCTGTATACAAATGAGAAACAGACTCACAGGTATAGAAAGCAAGCTAATGGTTACTAAAGGGGGAGGAAAAAGGATAAATTAGGGATATGGAGTTAATAGATACAAGCTAGTATACATAAAATAGACAAGCAATGTGGATTTACTGTATAACACAGGAAACTATATTCAGTATCTTGTGATAATGTAATGAAAAATAATCTGAAAAACTGTGTTACTGAATCACTGCTATATACTTGAAACTGACACAATGGTATAAATTAACTCTACTTCAATTAAAAAAAAAGTGTGCTATGCTCTGCTTACCCTATTGCGCTTGGAACATCCCCCACTAGAAGAAGTCTATATAGTTCTTTAGTTGTGGGTCTTTGCATAAGAAACAGATCTGAATGGAGCAGACTTGAAACTCAAGCCCAGCTGTGTCTAGGGTACTAATCAAAAGAACTAAAATTGAAGAAGTAAATGCTTATGGTCATAAGCTACAGGGATTTGAAGGTTGTTCATTATATATCTTATGCAGCATTGTTATTGCAGAAAAACCTGCCTAATATACACATATGCACAGGGAAGAACTGATCCATCTAAATACCCTCCAAATCCTGTCCTAAAAGCACTGGAAATACTAAGTGATGAAAAATGGATCTTCTCTCTGAAGACATGGACATATGTGATATGTGCAGTCAGCAAACAATCACATACATATATAATTATATAACACATTGTCACATGTGTTAGCCAAGAAAAAATGGAACAGCATAGGGTGTGAAAATAAAGAGATACAGGAGGAGTTAATTTCAACTGGGAAATCAGTGAAAGTTTCTTCAAGTACTTCTTATTTAAAACATGAAGAGTCAGAGAAAACAAACAAACAAAAAATGAAGTAAGCATTTTTGTCTATAGGAACAGAGTGAACAAAAGAGATGCAGGACTTTGGGATTCTTAAGGTACTAGCTGGAGCCAAAGGAGGGGTTTAATGGCTTTTATACTAAACACAGAGCAACTCGTGAACTAGTATTCCTTTAAACTTCTGTTTATTTATGTAAACATATTAGTCTCATAACTAGAATAAATTCAGCCTTCAGTATACACAAACTTGAAATTTTGAATGTCTCCAGATGTGAAATGTTCTTGTAAAACTCTTGCCAGAGTCTGTATTAGAGAAGACTTTCAAAAATTCCATCAGAGTACAGCCCATATCCTATCTAGAAAAAGGAAAAAAGGAAAGAATTTACTCATAAAATTCACTTTTAAATAAATGAAAGCTATGGAATATTATCCTAAAAATTATAATTTTATATTTTAATTTTTGAAAATTTAATTGTATTCTTTGAAAATTATATTTTTTCATTTGTGGACTTATCACTTAACTATAATAGTGAAACTAAGCAAGAGAAAAATTCCTCCTTTAGAAGAGACAAAAAATTGCTATGTTTCTGGCTCAGCAGAACAGCCTTGCTAAATGGCAACAGCAAAAATCCTGTAATAGCACTATCTAAAAAATCAAGTAAAATAGAAACATTTACTCATAAGATTCTCATTTATAAATATACATTTATAAATCACTATTGAAAGAATTATAATCTATGAAATTTCCATTTGAATTGTTATATAATCACTTAAATAATATCAGTAAAGTCAAAATTTAGAAATGCCAGGCTGGATGAAGCACAAGCTGGAATCAAGATTGCTGGGAGAAATATGAATAACCTCAGATATGCAGATGATACCATCCTTATAGCAGAAAGTGAAGAGGAACTAAAGAACCTCTTGATGAAAGTAAAAGAGGAGAGTCAAAAAGCTGACTTAAAACTCAACATTCAGAAAGCAAAGATCATGGAATCTGGGCCCATCACTTCATGGCAAATAGAGGGGGAAACAATGGAAACAGTGACAGACTTTATTTTCTTGGGCTCCAAAATCACTGCAGATGATGACTGCAGCCATGAAACTAAAAGACACTTGCTCCTTGGAAGAAAAGTTTTGACCAACCTAAACAGCATATTAAAAAGCAGAGACATTACTTTGCCAACAAAGCTCCATCTAGTCAAAGCTATGGTTTTTCCAGTAGTGATGTATGGATGTGAGAGTTGGACTATAAAGAAAGCTGAGCACTGAAGAATTGATGCTTTTGAACTGTGGTGTTGGAGAAAACTCTTGAGAGTCCCTTGGACTGCAAGGAGATCCAACCAGTCCATCCTAAAGGAAATCAGTCCTGAATATTCACTGGAAGGACTGATGCAGAAGCTTAAGTTCCAATACTTTGGCAGCCTGATGTGAAAAACTGACTCTTTGGAAAAGACCCTGATACTGGGAAAGATTGAGGGCAGGAGGAGAAGGGGACAACAGAGGATGAGATGGTTGGATGGCATTGCCAATCAATGGACATGAGTTTGAGCAAGCTCCAGGAGTTGGTGATGGACAGGGAAGCCTGGCATGCTGCAGTCCATGAGTTCTCAAAGAGTCGTACATGACTCAGTGACTAAATTGAACTGATGTCGAAACAGAAAAAGGTCAAAATTATTTTTAGAAGACAAAAAAAAAACCTGTTGTATTTCTGGATTAGTTTAGTAGAGTTGTTGACAATACCAAAAATGTTATAATTGTAGTATTTGCAAGTAGAGTAAGATGAAGCAATTAACTTACATAATTCAGCATTATCTTAAAGATTTATGATTCTATCAAGCTTTCATTTGATTCAGTGCATAGTCATTTAACTAATAACAATAAAAATGAGAGAGAAAAATCAAAATAACTTCAGCAGAGACAGAAGAACATGTCTTAAACTGAGGTTCTGGATCTTCAGAACTAGGCTTATTGGAAGACAGAATCAACTCAGAAGCAGAAATACTTCTGTTTTCAGGTTGAATTGTGGGGAAGAATGAATTCAGCCCTGGTGCAGAAACATTATTGTCCTTGGAGGACGCTGTAGGACATGGATATCTCTTGAAGGAGATTTCTGGAGAGGCTTGTTCTTGCTTTCTAGGAGAGGGGCAGGCCAATAATCCCTCTTCTCAGAAATTTACCCTTGGCCCTTTCGGTAACATGTGGCTTCTGATAGGAGGGTAGGGTGCAGGACCAGAATGTCCATTCAGATTTGGAGGGTTAGATCCAAGAAAGGTCTTGAATTTCTGCCTTGTAAGAGCATCAAGACAAGCTCTTTCTTTGTCTTGTGGAGGAGCTGCTGTATCTTTTTCTAAGGTCATAGGGATGGCATCCCCCTACTAGTCATGAGACCATCAGTCCTGGCCCCATCACAGCATCTTATACCTCTTTCTTCAAGATCTGTCAAACAGAGAATTCCCCAGTTGTCTTCTAGGGCCTATGCCAACTGCCCAATTTAGAACATCAGGGACATAAAAATACTTTTTAAAATGTTCAAATTAAATTCTAACTCAAATATTTATCTGAAGTTTTTATTTTTTCTCCTTAAGCCATCAAAGTTATTCTTAATCATCAATATTTCCTACCTGTAATCTTGGGGTTTTCCATCATGGGAAATATACTCTGATACTGATATTACCGGTGAGTATTTCCAAGTTTTCTGAAAGATTTCAAATTCTATTTCATATGTGTTCAGCTCTTCACATGCATGGCTGATCTACTGATTTGGAAAGATTCTCATTTTTTCACTCTAAATTGAGTATTTCATGGAGATGAATTTTATTTTATCCTTAATAAAGTTCATAAAGGACACAAAGTCTCTATTGAAGCCTTTGCTTTTTAGTTTCTAACAGGTTTTCTGATTGCAGCAAAACTGCTCAGTTTGGATACTTTCATTATGATCTTTAAGTGCACTAATTATCCTGTTTTCTTCAGCTAACTTAGTGTGCATTTGGTTTCTTTTTTCTTCAAAAGTTTTTGAAGGATACTAGTTTCCTATGGCTGCTATAAAAGATTAAAACAAACTTAGTGTCTTAGGGCTGACAAAGGTCTATATACTTAAAGTTGTAGTTTTTCCAGTAGTCATGTATGGATGTGAGAGTTAGACCATAAAGAAAGCTGAGCACTGAAGAATTGATGCTTTTGAACTATGGTGTTGGAGAAGACTCTTGAGAGTCCTTTGGACTGCAAGGAGACTGCAGTCAATCCTAAAGAAAATCAATCCTGAATATTCATTGGAAGGACTGATGCTGAAGCTGAAGCTCCAATACTTTGGCCACCTGATGCAAAAAACTGACTCATTAGAAAAGACCCTAATTCTGGGAAAGATTGAAGGCAGGAAAAGAAGGGGACAATAGAGGATGAGATGGTTGGATGGCATCACTGACTTGATGGACATGAGTTTGAGCAACCTCTAGGAGTTGGTGATGGACAGGGAAGCCTGTTGTGCCACAAAGAGTCAGACATGACTAAGCAACTGAACTGAACAGAGTGGCTTAAAAACAGCACAAACTTATTATCTGACCACAGAAGGTGAAATTAGTTTCACAGGGCTAAATCAAGGTATCAGCAGGGTGGTGTTTCCTCTAGAGGCCAAGGGAAATTCATTTCTAGTGCTTCATAGCTTCCTGCATTCCTTGGCTCATGGCCACATCACTTCAACATCTGCTTCTATCACATTATTTTCCTTTCTGACTCTGATCCTTCTGCATCCCTCTTATAAGAGACTTTTGTGATTACAGTGGACCTACCTAGATCATCCAGGAAACACTGCCCATCTCAAGATCCTTAACCAAATCAAATCTATCAAGTCCTTTTTGCCTGGTAAGTTTCTGGGGATTATAACATGAATATCTTTGGGAGGGGCAACCTATTACAGAGTTTTATTTAGCCACATCAATTGGTTTCTTCTAAAATTATACTAAGAGGTTTCCATTTTCTGATATATTTGTTTTATGGGATTCCCAGTTCCCACAATCCATGCTGTCTTGTCTAAGAAGAGGATCACACACAGCCTTAGAGAAATTCACCCAGTAATACTTTTTACTTTATAAAACTTACCACATACATGGCACTTAAGAGTTTTGTAGCATTGTATGTTTAATGTTCAATTACTCTTCTTTTTCATCCTTCTACCTGTGAAGGCAATTTTATGCTCTTCTTAAGTTTGGAATGTTCATTCACAACACTTTTATTTTATTTTATTAAACTTATTTATTTTAATTGGAAGATAATTACTTTATATTAATGTGATGGTTTTTGCCATACATCAGTATGAATGGCCATAGGCATACATGTGTCCCCTTCCTCCTGAACTCATCTCCCATGTTCCTCCCACCCTATCCCTCCAGGTTGTCACAGAGGCTTTGGGTGCCCTGAATCATACATCAAACTCCCACTGACTATCTGTTTTACATATGTTAATGAATATGTTTCAAGGCTATTCTCTCAACTCATCCCACCCTTTCCTTCTCTGACTGAGTCCAAAAGTCTGTTCTTTATATCTGTGTCTCCTCTGTCTGGTGGGCTGCCGTCCATGGGGTCGCACAGAGTTGGACCACGATTGACGTGACTTAGCAGCAGCAGCAGCTCCTCTGCTGCCCTGCATGTAGGATTATCAGTACCATCTTTCTAGATTTCATATATATATGTGTTAGTATATGATATTTTCCTTTCTGACTTCACTCTGTATAATAAGTACTAGATTCATCCACCTCATGAGAACTGAGTCAAATGCATTCCCTTCTATAGCTGAGTAATATTCCATTGTATATGTGTACCACAACTTCTGTATCCATTCATTTGCTGATGGACATCTAGGTTCCTTCCAAGTTATAGCTATTGTAAATAATGCTGCTTTGAACATTGAGGTACATGGGTCTTTTTCAATTCTGGTTTCCTCAAGGTATATGCCCGATAGTGGGACTGCTAGGTTGTATGGTTGTTTTATTTTTAAATGTTGTCTAAAGTCGTGCTTCTTTTTTTTTAACCCTGAAGTATAATAAAGGTGGTTTTAGTTGCAGCTAATTGAAATTTTCAGTGTTTTTATGTACCATTTATCATTTAAAGATAATGAAAACTTATGGAAAGAGAAATTCTATATTCTTTTTAATGGCCTCCAACTTTTGTATTTCTATTAAAGTGTTCTCCATTTTGACTTCCATTAAAGTTAATTTAATTCCTTCATATTCCTCTCTATAATGATCTCAAAGATATACTCTCTTTCCTTCAGAAGGACAGCCACTCCAGTGACCAGTTCTTTATCTCTAAATGTGTACAGGTCTAATGATTATGGAATCCTACTATTACTAAAACTAGTATCCTCTATGACAGTAATATGCACAGATCTGGGGCTGGTCTGAGGTCTCTTGTTGGTACTGCTGGCACTACAGAGCATCACAGCCATCAGCTGACTCTCCATGGCCTCAGAGGCCAGAGCTGAGACCCATCATGTTGCCAGCCCAGACAGTTCTGAGGACATTTTTCCTAGAATCACACTAGTGCCCAACAATCCCATCTTAGTATAGGTGTGAAAGAAAGATCAAGAACAGTGGAAGAGAGCCTCCCAACCTTCCTAACATGGTGACATAGCAGGGATCATAAAACAGGACCACAGGGCATATAGATTAAGCCCCACAGTGATGTTGCTCTGGGGCTTGAGTTTCTATGCAGCCTTGTCCAGTGCCCCAAGCACCCTGGAAATCTCCCCTTTAAGCCATTCAAAGGCCCTGGTTGGGATGCTCCACTGATTGTGAAGGGATGGCTGCGAGGATTTTCAAGTTTCCTACTGTCACATATATGTTATCTTCTCTTAAACTTTTAATTCTGTGGCCCTTCTAAGAGTGCCATGTTTAGCAAATAAAAATATAAGGTATTCAGTTAAATTTAAGTTTTATGAACAATGTATATATTTTCGTATAAATATGCTCCATGCAATAATTGTGACACATTCATAATAAAAATATATATATCTTTGGGGTTTTTGAAGTTCAAATTTAACTGGGCATCCTATGTTTATCTGGCAACCTTTGTCCTGGAGGCATCATTCTCACAATGACAGCATAAAATACTGCTTTCAGTGCCGGACCAATCCAGAAAGTGTTTTGGGGGAAGGTATGGAAAACCCAAGAAAGGGTTTCAACCAGTGGTATACTGAAGCCAGATCCCACCAGCTGGCTAGAACTGACTGTAAGCATCTTCTCTCCATGCTGTACTCAGCAAGGTTTCAGTCATAGCTTGAGACAGACCACGACTGGCATTTAAACCAAAGATATATAGCAACATTAGGCATCAAATCTGTGTCTACTGCCCAACCCAACTAGCCTCCAAAAGATGGTTGTTTTAATTTGCACATGACTGATCATAATCCTCTTTAACTCTTATCATTCTTAGGATGTGGAAAAAGCACTTTCCCCTTCTTAGAGTAAAGGTAAAGGAGAAATACCATTGCCACCAGAGGTCACTCTTAATCTCCTGAATCCAAAATTACCCAGGCTACAAAAGGAATCTCCTCCTGGAGCACAGAATCAAGAAAGATGTTTTCTGTTCTACAAAGTAGAGAACCTAAAATTCAGTCCACATTTTAATGAATTACTGGATTTTCCATAGAATATAAAATAGTTAAAACCAGTATTATGAATATTATTTAACATCACTTTTCTGTTGATAGTCAAGAATAGAAACTTACTTATTATAGCCTTCTCCCTTTAACATAATAAAAAAAATATTAAGATATGGAGGGAACTGTACTTCATTAAGGTTTAGTTTTACCTACACATACCTTAGGCATAGAGTGGACATGTAGAACCAAAGAGAAGGCTTCAGTGGAGGTAAATCACCTTGGTGCTCTCTTTATTAAAAAGATGTCATGATTTATAGAATTTGACTTAAAACATAGCTCTACTTAAGACAAATCTCTATTCAGCCTATATTTTCTTGAATATTTGTTACTTAGTAAAACTAAAAGTGTTTACTGGGCATTGTCTATAAGTTGTTTGAAATGAATAAAATATTACCATTCTCTGAACTCGGAGTCTCCTGGAAGAATTATATATTCATATCCCTGGAGGAAGGCACGGCAACTCACTCCGGTATTCTTGTCTGGAGAATCCCCATGGACAGAGGACCCTGGTGGGTTACAGTCCATGGGGTCACAAAGAGTCAGACACAACTGAGCAACTAAGCACAGCACACACATATATGTAATAGTACTTGGTGTAATAAAACTTTCAACGAAGTAGAGAATTCAGAAATATACAGTAAGTCACTCTTTTCTCTTAAATTTGTTGGCTGATTTATGACCTAATGTCACCTTGTTATGAACAATAAGCTTACATATTATTAGGGGAAGGTATTAAAAAATAAAAAAGTAAATAAGTGATAACTCTAAGTAGTGCCAAGCAGTGTGAAGAAACTAACATGGGGTAATGAAATAGAGAGACTGGGGTATAATCAGCAGGGTCAGATAAATCCTCTCCTGGGGGAAACAGCTGAATCCTGAACAAGGAGTAAGTTCTGTGAACGTCTGAATGTAGAAGACTAGAAATTTTGAAAGCCTAGAAATTTAAAAAGTGGGAACTTAGGGATCCTTACAGAGGTGAGAATTAATGGACTTACTCAAATCAAGTATGAGATTTGTTAATAGGCATGTCTGAAGAAATGCCCTTGCAAGTGTGATGGGCGAACATATTTAATGAATCTCTCTGCAATGTGAACTGGATGAATTAGTTTGTTGCTAGGTGCAGTCAGTCTTCTGCAGACTCTGGGATGAGAAAAAAATGTGCCCCCAAGAGAAAAGGTAAAAGACCCTTGTAGAAGAAAAGCTTGCTCCAAAGATGCTGACCATCAGACCTGGCCTCAGAAGACGGACTCCCCTTCAAACAGTCTTGGGAGATGTAAAACCATCTGCCTGTGCTTAGCAACTCTAAGGGACTGTCTAACGTGCTGAAATTGAATGACATGAAAATTAGAAGAGGACATTGTCCAATATTTGAAGTGATGAAAGGCTTTTGAAATTTGAGATCATTGTGAGTGGAATTATATAAACCTATAAAACTACTAAGGGATTTTTAAGTTCTCTTAATGAACTTAGGGGCTTCCTAGGTGGCTCAGTGGTAAAGAATCTGCCTGCTAAGACAGGAGCCTTAGGAGACTCGGGTTCAATCGAGGGTTGGGAGGATCCCCTGGAGTAGGAAATGGCAACCTATTCCAATGGGCTTCTCTGGTGGCTCAGATAGTAAAGAATCTGCCTCCAATGCGGGACACCTGGGTTCGATCCCTGAATTGGGAAGATCCCCTGGTGAAGGGAAAGACTACCCACTCCAGTATTCTAGCCTAGAGAATTCCATGAACAGAAGAGCCTGGCAGGCTATAGTCTATGAGGTCGCAAAGAATTGGACACCACTGTGTGACTGTCACTTTCATTTTCAATAAGTTTTTAAGTTTAACAGTCATGTAAAACTGATAAGATATTTTTTTAGGCATCTTAAATAATGAACTTAATAATCAAATGCAAGTAGCTTTTTAAATTATTTTTAAAAGATCTACAAAGAGGAATTGTTCACTAGATTAAAAATGCTGAAAAGGAATTTTTAATTTTTAATTTTATTTTATTTAACTTTACAATATTGTATTGGTTTTGCCATATATCAAAATGAATCTGCCACAGGTATACATGTGTTCCCCATCTTGAACCCTCCTCCCTCCTCCCTCCCCATACCATCCCTCTGGGTCGTCCCAGTGCACCAGCCCCAAGCATCTAGTATCATGCATCGAACCTGGACTGGCGACTCGTTTCATATATGATATTATACATATTTCAATGCCATTCTCCCAAATCATCCCACCCTCTCCCTCTCCCACAGACCATGTTCATGGATTGGAAGAATCAATATAGTGAAAATGAGTATACTACCCAAAGCAATTTATAGATTCAATGCAATCCCTATCAAGCTACCAACGGTATTCTTCACAGAGCTAGAACAAACAATTTCACAATTTGTATGGAAATACAAAAAACCTTGAATAGCCAAAGCTATCTTGAGAAAGAAGAATGGAACTGGAGGAATCAACCTGCCTGACTTCAGGCTCTACTACAAAGCCACAGTCATCAAGACAGTATGGTTGGCACAAAGACAGAAATATAGATCAATGGAACAATATAGAAAGCCCAGAGATAAATCCACGCACATATGGACACCTTATCTTTGACAAAGGTGGCAAGAATATACAATGGATTAAAGACAATCTCTTTAACCAGTGGTGCTGGGAAAACTGGTCAACCACTTGTAAAAGAATGAAACTAGAGCACTTTCTAACACCATACACAAAAATAAACTCAAAATGGATTAAAGATCTAAATGTAAGACCAGAAACTATAAAACTCCTAGAGGAGAACATAGGCAAAACACTCTCTGACATACATCACAGCAGGATCCTCTATGACCCACCTCCCAGAATATTGGAAATAAAAGTAAAAATAAACAAATGGGACCTAATTAAACTTAAAAGCTTCTGCACAACAAAGGAAACTATTAGCAAGGTGAAAAGGCAGCCTTCAGAATGGGAGAAAATAATAGCAAATGAAGCAACAGACAAACAACTAATCTCCAAAATATACAAGCAACTCCTACAGCTCAATTCCAGAAAAATAAATGACCCAATCAAAAAGTGGGCCAAAGAACTAAATAGACATTTCTCCAAAGAAGACATACAGATGGCTAACAAACACATGAAAAGATGCTCAACATCACTCATTATCAGAGAAATGCAAATCAAAACCACTATGAGGTACCATTTCATGCCAGTCAGAATGGCTGCGATCCAAAAGTCTACAAGCAATAAATGCTGGAGAGGGTGTGGAGAAAAGGGAACCCTCTTACACTGTTGGTGGGAATGCAAACTAGTACAGCCACTATGGAGAACAGTGTGGAGATTCCTTAAAAAACTGGAAATAGAACTGCCTTATGATCCTGCAATCCCACTGCTGGGCATACACACTGAGGAAACCAGAAGGGAAAGAGACACATGTACCCCAATGTTCATCGCAGCACTGTTTATAATAGCCAGGACATGGAAGCAACCTAGATGCCCATCAGCAGATGAATGGATAAGAAAGCGGTGGTACATATACACAATGGAGTATTACTCAGCCATTAAAAAGAATACATTTGAATCAGTTCTAATGAGGTGGATGAAACTGGAGCCTATTATACAGAGCAAAAGAGACACTGATGTGAAGTGGAATTTTTTAAAAAGAGGATACAATAAGACTTTCCTGGTGGAAAAGTGGATAAGGCTTTGCCTGCCAATGCAGGGGATATGAGTTCAATCCCTGGTCTGGGGACATTTCACATGCTGCGGGGCAACTGAGCCCACATGCCACAACTACTGAAGCCCTTGTGTCTAGACTGGGGCTCCACCACAAGAGAAGTCATTGCAATGAGAAGCCCACACACAGCAAGGGACAGTAGCCCCACTCACTGCAACTAGAGAAAGCCCGCACAGAGCAACTAAGACCCAGCGCAACCAAAAATAAAATAAAAAGAGTATACAATATAATTTGCTTTCTGTTTAGACCCGTTTTCATGAATACTACCTCTAATACTAACAAAACGTATGCTGTGATTGCATTGCGTGCTAGGCAATTTACTCATTTTGTCTTTCCAGGTCCTTAATGGCTCAGACATGGGCTTGAGAGACAGAGTCTGCACTGAGTGTCTAAACCTGGAAGGCAGAGATCAGGGACATCGGAAGATTTATGTATCTCTTCCCGTGGGGATGTGTAGATGTAACTTAACTGATTAATCCATTTGTTCCTTTCATTCATTTATTCTGTTTGAAATCAGATTAACACAGGCTTAAATTTTCTTTCTTTCATGTACTTACATGACCCTAGGTATATAATGGGTTTCCAGGTGACGCACAGTTAAAAAATCTGCCTGACAATGCAGAAAAAGCAAGAGACATGAGTTTGATCCTAGGGTTGGGAAAATCCCCTGGAGCAGGAAATGACAACTCACTCCAGTGTTCTTGCTTGGAGAATTCCATGGACAGAGGAACCTGGCAGGATGCAGTCCAGAGCTCACAAACAGTTGGACATGACTGAGCACACATGCACACATGCCTACTAGCTACATAAGTTACTCAACTCTCTAAAATTCACCCATATCAACATTAAAATGAAGATACTACATACATTATTTGATGGTTATTGAGACTAAGTGAGAATGTAGATCAAGTGTTTAATACAATGCTGTGGACCTTTGCTCTCAGTAAACAATAGATTGTTGTTTTTTTATTATTCATTTACTAATTCAAAAACTATTTACTAACTACACTTATTATTATGAAAACTGTTTTTGATCCTAGGATCAGAACAACCAATAATAGACTGTATTCATCCAATGTGTTATATACATGTATCTAATATATTGTTTGACCTATTACATATACACGCATAGTATGATTACAAACTACATGCTTTGTGGGAGTGGTGTGTAGGGAAATAACTCTGATTATGTTATCTATCATGGGGAAGCCAAGGCCCAGAGAGAATGATAACTTTTCCAAGATGGTACAGCTCATAGCAGAGCTCAGCCCTGTTGTCTCAACAACCAACACCAAAGTGCCTGGTTCAACAGAGAGTGGTTAGTTCCTTGTGGGATGACGGTGAGTGTTAGGAGAGGCTTAAAGAGGGATATTGTTTAAGCTGTCTTTGGAAAGAAAGGTAAGTATTTATCAGATTGGGAGAGAGGAGGGAAGATGGGGAGAATTAGTAGCAGAAAGAGAAGCTAGCATATTCTTTCTATCAGCTGTGGAAAATAAAAAGCCTCGTTTTGATATTAGCAGTTACAGACAATTTTAAATTAAAATCTCTTCCGTTAAGGGAAAGCAGAAACTATTACCTTTTTAATATCAGTTATAAAGTTTTGCTCTATTCATTTGTTAATGACCTTGCAGGAAGGCACATAATCAATTCTCATAAAAGATAAACTCATCTTCTTTATTAAAGAAATAATAAAGAATGAAGAGTATTTAGAGTTCCCTTAACTTAATGGTTAACAAAGATAAACTAGAGTTCATATTTCGTCCTTTCTTACTGTGTACATTTTGTTGTTGGTTGGGCTTGCAAAATAAGGAGTTGCTAACTGGCAGGTCAATGTAATTTGTTACACACTTCTGTATTTTCAGTACTTATATATAGGTTACGTGAAAATTTGTGGGGAAAAAAATGTGTTGCTGCTGTGGGTGAAAGTGAGCAAGTGATTTGTTCAAGTGGTTAGTGCCTATGACTGTGGTGCTAAAGCAAAAATAATGTAAAATATTTTATTTCAGAAATAATTTCAGCATTTCTGTGACCTCTTGGTCCATAGCACACTTACTTGACTCCTACCCACCTGGGAATCCATGGACAAAGACTTAGATGCTGCCATTCTTATTTCCCCTTAGATTTTTCTGGAAACAGCCTGGAAATACCAAGTCTGGGTCTCTATTGTCCTCTGTTTCTCTCCTTTTTCCCAGAAATACTAGAGGAGCAAATTAATACAGCTCCTTACCCTCCAGCCCCAGATGAACCCACTAGTATTTGATAGTTTCTAATCATAGCCAGGTTCTCATTGTTGTCAATCATTCCCATTTACTTCTGCTTAATCCTAATCTCGGAGAAGAAGATTGCACCCCACTCTAGTACTCTTGCCTGGAAAATCCCATGGACAGAGGAGCCTGGTAGGCTGTAGTCCAAGGGGTCGGGAAGAGTCGAACACAACTGAGCAACTTCACTTTCACTTTTCACTTTCATGCATTGGAGAAGGAAATGGCAACCCACTCCAGTGTTCTTGCCTGGAGAATCCCAGGGACGGGGGAGCCTGGTGGGCTGCCGTCTATGGGGTCGCACAGAGTCAGACACAACTGAAGCGACTTAGCAGCAGCAGCAGCAGCAGCAATCCTAATCTGTTTCCCAAATTCTTGCCAGATTCACCCATTGAGCTCAAGCACCTTACTTCTCTTGTTCCCAATTCTACTTCAATATTATTGCTCTTACACCATTATTTTATTTACCAAAAACTTCTCTGAGTATGTTTTACTGTCAACCACTTCCTCTCTAAGAACTTGTAAATTTAGTTTCCACGTGTTGTCTAGCAAGGGAAGGCAGCTTAAAATAGACACTGGACCTGAATATTAATTGCTGCTCCATCCTTTCTGGACCTGTTTGTTACCTCATGTATGAAATAGTGATAGTTAAAATACAGTTTATGGTTTTATTGCGAGAGTGAGATCAAATATAACACATGAAGAATCTATCGTATACCTGGCAGAAACAAGGTGCAGAATGAATACAGAATCCCACTCTTTCTCTCCTACTTGTTAAGGCATGTTTTTCTTCTACTCTTGATACTTTAACTATTCCTTCTGTATGTTCCTTGTGAGTTCCTCTTCTCACTTCAGTGTTTTGTTTATAGCCTTCTTTTTATTGTTCCTGTAATAATTTTACTTACAACCACAATTTGAAGCCTCCTTCCATGTATATTTGTCCCAGTTATGTATCTTTGATTTATCAAACCTTGGATTTGAAAGTAGTCTTACTGATCAGCTGACTGAACTTCATTATTGAGAAGAGACAACCAAGTCCCAGGGGGATTGCATTGCTTTTCTAGAAACATAACAATTAATGGGGATAGAATCTCCATCTTCTGAATTTTGGATAACTGAGCTGCCAGTTCTTTCTCCACAGTTTCAATGTTTCATTTTGAATCACTTGGTCTTCTTATAAGAATCTTGTATTTTTTATAATTAGCAAAGTATTAATATACTTAACCTTCTCATTATCTCCAATTTGCCTTTGAGCACACTGAAACTCAGTAAATTTAAACAGTTCCCCAGGTTGTATAACTAATTGTAACAGGGCAAGAATGAGACTCAAGACTTTAACTTTTGTTTCCAAAAAGCTCTGATAATTCTTTGCAAAATCTGGTGCAAGAATCTAGTTTTATGTTTTCCATGCCTTTTAGAAGATTTACTCAGTGTTCTCTATGCTGAGGAAGTGATTTCTGAATACTACTGTGTCCTAGCTGTAAAGTATAAAGACTACACCAAAAGCACATGTAAATTTGTTATTAAAATATTTTAAGAAGCATAGGATTACAACCCACTATTCACTGCCCCCTGCACATATATATTTTTTGTTTCTTTATGAATCATATTATATAATGTATATCATGTCAGTTTATTTTAAATCAAGTGGAACCAAGTTATTCTTTTACCTTCTTCTTTGTCAAGATTATTTTGCAGGCAATGCAAACAAAGAGTTGCTATGTGGTAAATTTCCTCAGGGATGATTTAACTAGCCAATTTCCAGACGCTCTCATGTAGCACTCAGATATATCTTAATGTGAAGCAATGACAAAGACATCTCTTCACTGGCTGTTATAGGGTGGTGCTAATAAAACACATCTAACTATAGGGAGTACATTGGAATGTTTTATGACTAGGAGGTGATTGCATGAATTATAAGTAGTATAACCTGGTTACACTGTGATAGACTCAACAGCTTCAGTAAAAAGTACATGTCAAATATACGATGCAAATGTAACATTCATTAGCATCATGTTCTCCATATATACCTGCTATTATTTTCAGAGTGGAAGCTTAGAGTTATTCTCTTTGAAAACATCTTTAATCTCCACAAATGAAGTTGTATGTACTATATTTCCCAGATCATTTACATTTCAATAAATGTGGTAACTTCAGATTATTTCTCGAACTAGATTATGACAATATATGTATAAAAACAAATGAATGCTATTTGAATTGGAATATTGTTATTAATACAAGTTACTTATACATTTATAGCAGAAGGCAGTGGCACCCCACTCCAGTACTCTTGCCTGGAGAATCCCATGGATGGAGGAGCCTGGTGGGCTGCAGTCCATGGGGTCGCTAAGAGTCGGACATGACTGAGTGACTTCACTTTTACTTTCCACTTTCATGCATTAGAGAAGGAAATGGCAACCCACTCCAGTACTCTTGCTTGGAAAATCCCATGGACGGAGGAGCCTGATAGGGTGCAGTCCATGGGTTCGCTAAGAGTTGGACACGACTGAGTGACTTCACTTTCATTTTCCACTTTCATGCTTTGGAGAAGGAAATGGCAACCCACTCCAGTACTCTTGCCTGGAGAATCCCATGGACGGAGGGGCCTGGTGGGCTGCAGTCCATGGGGTCACACAGGGTCGGACACGACTGAAGCGACTTAGCAGCAGCAGCATACATTTATAACATATGTAATATAATTTACTAATGATTATTAACTAATTTGATATTAGTTATTAAATTATATGTCTGAAATAAAATTTATCTGATTTATTATTATGTATTAATCTACATACTTATGAAACATATAATCTGGCTAGCTGCCATCACAGCATTCACATCAGGAAAATTATTCTAACATGTATTATGGGACATGTCAAGAAGATAATAAGATTTAAATTTCAATTAATTATATATACTGTGTCATGATTGCCAATAAAGCAAATATGATATTAAACTGCATTAATAAATGCATTCCATGTTTTAAATAAGGAAGACAATAGCACACTGTATAGCACATAGATCACGTCTGGGTAGATGTTGGCTCCAGACACCACGTTTTATATTTATTATTTTCTTTTATTGATATATAATTTATTTGCAATGTTGTTTAATTGCTGCTGTATAGCAATGTAATTCAGTTACACATATATATTCTTTTCATTATGATTTATCATATGATACTGAATGTAATTTCCTGTGTTATAGAGTAGGATCTTGTTGTTTATCCATGCTATATATAATAGCCTAGATTTGCTATCCCCAACTTCCCACTCTATCCCTCCCCAATCCCCTTTCTATTGGTAACAAGTCTGCTCTCTGTAACATGAGTCTGTTTCTGTTTCATAGTTTCATTTGTGTCATATTTTAGATTCCACATACAAGTAATATAATATGATATTTATCTTTATTATGTACTTCACTTAGTATGATAATCTCTAGTTGCATCTATCTTGCTGCAAATGGCATTATTTTGTTCTTTTTTTATGACTGAATAGTGGTGCATTGTTGATATCAACAACCTTAGATATGCCACTCTAATGGCACAAAGTGAAGAGGAACTAAAGAGCCTCTTGATAAGGATGAAAGAGGAGAGTGAAAAAGCTGTCTTAAAACTCAGCATTCAAAAAACTAAGGTCATGGCATCTGGTCCCATCACTTCATGGAAAATAGGAGAGGAAAAAAGATTTTATTTTCTTGGGCTCCAAAATCACTGTGGATGGTGACTGCAGCCATGAAATTAAAAGGCACTCCTTGGAAGGAAAGCTATGACAAACCTAGAGAACATATTAAAAAGCAGAAACATCACTTTGTTGACAAAGGTCCACATAGTCAAGGCTGTGGTTTTTTCCAAGTCATGTACAGATGTGAGAATTAGACCATAAAGAAGGCCGAGCTTTCTCAGTGTTGATGCTTTCAGCCTTGAAAAATTGGTGCTTGCAAATTGTGTTGGAGAAGGCTCTTGAGAGTCCCTTGGTCAGCAAGGAAATCAAACCAGTCAATCCTAAAGGAAATCAACCCTGAATATTCATTGGAAGGACTGATGCTGAAGCTGAAGCTCCAATACTTTGATCACCAGATGTGAAGACCCAACTCATTGGAAAAGACCCTGATGCTGAGAAGGATTGAAGACAAAAGGAGAAGGGGCATCAGAGGATGAGGTGGTTAGATAGCATCACTGACTCAATAGGCATGTATTTGAGCAAGCTTCAGGATATAGTGAAGGGACAGAGGAGCATGGCATGCTGCACTCTATGGGATTACAGAGTCAGACACGACTCAGCTACTGAACAGCAACAACAAAGTAATGCATTCTATACATGTACCACATTTGCTTTTTTCATTCATCTGTCAGTGGACATTTAGGTTGTTTCCATGGATTGACTATTCGAATAGTATTGTTATAAACATAGGGATGCATATGTCTTTTTTAATTATAATTTTGTCTGGATATATGCCCAGGAATAGATTTACTGAAGGAAATGGCAACCCACTCCAGTGTTCTTGCCTGGAGAATCCCAGGGACGGGGGAGCCTGGTGGGCTGTCATCTCTGGAGTCGCACAGAGTCAGACATGACTGAAGCGACTTAGCGGCATGGTACTTCTACTTTTATTTTTCTGAGGAATCTCCATACAGTTTTCCATAATGGCTGCATCAACTTACTTTTTTCCCATTAATATAGGATATTCCCTTTTCTCTACACCCTCTCTAGCATTCATTATTTATAGACTTTTAAATAATTGTCATTCTGACCAGTGTGAGGTGGTACCTCCTTGTAGATTTGATTTTAATTTCTCTAATAATTAGTTATGTTGAGCAAGTTTGTATATACCTATTGACCATCTGTATGCCTTCTTTGGATAAATTTAGGTCTTCTGCCAGTTTTTGATTGAGTTGTTTGGTTTTTTCTTGCTGAGTTCTATGAACTTTGTGTATATTTTGGAAATTAAGCCCTTGTCAATCAGATTTTTTGCAAATACTTTCTCCCATTCTGTAGATTGTCTTTTTGTTTTGCTTACGGTTTCCTTTGCCCTGCAAAAGCTTGTAAGTTTGATTAAGTGCCATTTATTCATTTTTAAAATTTCTATTGCCTTGGGAGACTGACCCAAGAAAACGTTGCTGCAATTTATGTCAGAGGATATTCTGCCTATGATCTTTTCTAGGAATTTTATGGTGTCCTGTCTTATGTTGAGGTCTTTAAGCCCATTTTGAGTATTGTCTGAAGCCTGGGAAGTCTATGCTTCCTGCTTTGTCTTTTTCTTCAGAATTGCTTTGGCAATTCTGAATCTTTGTGATTCCATACAAAATTTTAGGATTATTTGTTCCATCTCTGTGAAAAATGTCATGGGTAATTTGATAGCAATCATATTAAATATGTAGATTGTTTTGGTTAATATACCATTTTAACAATATTAATTCTTCCAGTATAAGACATGAGCTATCCTTCCATTTCTTTGAATCACCTTTGGTTTCCCTTATTAATATTTAATAGTTCTCAATGTTTAAGTCTTTCACCTCCTTGGTCAGGTTTATTCCTAAGTATTTTATTTTTAGGGGTGTGATTTTAAAAGTTATTGTTTTTTTTAGATTTCCTTTTTGGTATTTCATTGTTGTGCATAAAAAATGCAGCTGCTGTATTTAAGCTTGTATACTGCTTCCTTGCTGAATACATTGATCAATTCTAGTATTTTTTTGTGTGGAGTCTTTAGGATTTTTAATATAAATATTATGTCATCTGCATATAATAAAAACTTTACCTTTTCTCTCAAATTGGATACTTTTATTTCTTTTTTTGTCTGATTGCTGTGGATGAGACTTCCAGTACTATGTTGAATAGAAGAGGTGGGAGTGGGATTGCTAATAAAAGTAGGTTGGGACAGCAGTCCTAAACAGTAATCTGAATCATGGAATCCATAATCTTGGTGATGATGATGATGATAGAAATCACTTAACTAGCATTTCCCAGAGGCTAGGCAGTGTTTCAAGTTATTTGTATAAGAGATAGGGAACAGTATTTTCTATATTTTGCAGAGAAGGATAACTTCAGTCCAATTTTCTATATTAATTTAAGAGATAAAGACATTTAAGACAATAAGACATAAAACCAGCTGGTAAGAGGTAAAGATGGAAAGATTCTAATCCAGATAATCTGTTTCTAGATCTCATGGACTTAACTACTATACTATGCTACATATATAGATATTTTAAAACTTTATTTAGAAATAATTATAGATCCACAGGAAGTTACCAAGATAGTAAGAGAGGTCTCATATTCCCTTTCCTTAATTTTCCCCAGTGGTTACATCTTACGTAAGTAAAGTATATTCAAGTCCAGGAAACAGACATCAGTACAGGGTGTCTAAACAATTTGTATGCCATTTTATCACATGTCTACACAAGTACCCACTACTGCAATCAAGATATAGATCTAGTCCATCACTACAAAGAGGTCCCTCGTTGTTATTCCTGTATAGTCATGCCTACCTTCCCCGGCTCATCATTCCTACCACCTGGCCACTACCAGCATGTTCTCCATTTCTATAATTTTGCCATTTCAAGTACATTATAAATAGAATCATACAGTGGTAAACTTTTGTGATTGGAGTTTTCATTCTACATAATACTGAATAGACATGTTTAATAGGAAAATTTAAGTATTCAATTGCACAATTTCTATAGACAAAACTCCATTTGATTTTATAATAAGAATTTGTTTCAATATTATTTTATAAACAACATGTAATGCAGAAAATACAGTAGAATCAATAATGTTTTGGGGAATAAGTATGTTAAGAACATTTGATGAAAAAAAATAGCATTCAGATTAGCTTAACCATATAGGAATTGTCATTTTGATTGGATTTGTTATGATTATCTTCTAATGACTGGCTGTTTATTTTGTGTAACATCTTAAATGACCTGTTTTGTTGCCGATAAACAGAGAAGCAACTTGATGTGCTGATGGGAAAGATATAATTTAGCAATCAGCATTCAAATTTATTTTAAATTACATTCCCAGACATTGGGAAATATTAAAAAGGAATTAAGAAATTTTCTCCATTAGAGTTTTAGTTAGAACCACTTCATTAAATGACAGCTTCAAAGTAAATAGGCAGGCAATTATGATTCTCTGCTAATCACACTGGCTGGTAAAATTGTTTCTTCACTTCTTGTTTCCAGTTATCTCCACCAAATAATGTTATCTATAAGATGATATTCTGACTGAAGAAAACAAACAGGTAGGCAAATGAGCAAACCTAATCGCTAATAACATTTACATCTAAAACATTTCATTATAAAACAGTTTAAAAACTCAACAGCTAACAAGATGAACAAGTGTTTTTTTGTTTGTTTTTTTCGATTTTAGTTTTTATTTCATTACCTTTCATTTTATTTGTTTTTGGTAAAAAGAAATGCTAATGCATTTTTTCACATACATAGATAGGAAAAGCTATTGACTCACTCCAGGAAAGGCAGTTGAGCAGACTCTGGAATGTGAGCCTTGATCCATAGCTTGGCACAGCACTGTACACACAAGCTTTGCCCAGGAGATGTTTGGACAACAGAATAGAACAAAACAAAGAAAATGCACAATTTAGATTTTAATTCAACTTTTCATCTAAATTATATTAGTGAAAATTTCTCTCTTTTTTTTCCCACATAGAAAGTGGTAAAACATGTATATATGAATCATACAGATAACAGAAAAAATTAAAAAGAATTACACTTCATTGTAGGCAGTCCTGTCGTTGTGTTCTCTTATTTTTCAAAACAAATTAAATTATTCTACCTTATACATCCATAGAAACCTGAAACACATGTGTTATAGGGCGTCATAAAATCACAACCCATGAATGGTCAATGTGAACACAATATTTCCATTCTCATATTTCAGTATAAACAAACAAAAGTCAGTCAACCAACCAACAAGGAGACGGAAAACAAAGAATACACTACTCATTCACAAAAAGAATTCACTTTTGTAAATGAACTTTTGTGTGTGTGCATCACTTGTTAAAATAAAATCTATCTAGCTAAAGAAAATATGTTTCCTTAGAATTGTACTGAACATCATTGCAGCCTTTCACATTAGTCTGTTAATTCACATGAATCATTTCCTTATATACAGATTTAGATTATATAATTACACCATATGTGTTCATTCACTTGTTAATCAACAAGTATTCACTAAGTTCTTACTATATACAGGCATTGGGAACATAAGATAAATGTTCGATTTGTCCTCCAGAATATAGCTAACAGCCATACATGTGGAAAATTAGCCAATATATATAATAAATGCTAGAAATGAAGCATTTATCAACTCTAGTAAAGGTGATGCTACAGACGGAATGAGGATGAATGATAGCAAACACAATATGGCTCCCTAAGATTAGGATCAAAGGTAGCCATGCAGATAATTAAATCCAAATGCTTCATCTTAGAGGTGGAGAAACAGAGGTTCGAAAAGTTATCACAGCTATCTTGTCTAGAAGCCAAAATTTAAAATGTCTTGACTGCTAACTTTACAAATGTTGCTGTGAAGAATAAATGAAGTATAATAAGAAATCTTTGGTAGAAAGCAAAATATAAGCAGTGTGCTAGGAAGAAGTCTGTTGCAATGGAAACAGCATGAATTTGGACTATAACATATTTGGGTTATACTTCCATCTCTTTCTAAATATGGCACTTAATTTATCATTGCTTGGTCTCACATTCCTCCTTTCTAACACAGGATCAATCATTCCCAATATCTCATAATATTTATCTATGCCAAAATCAATCACTTGATAAATTTGTCATATCATTACTCACTATTTGATAAAGTTTTAAAGAGGAGATTTCTGTTTTGGGGGAAATAAAGACTTGATTGATATGTTGGATTTGAAGATGATATGTCTACAATATATCTAAGAGAGTGTTAATTTGTATACCATAAGAACATTTGATAATTTTGTTTTGATTTTCTGGTCTCTGAGTGGAAATTGACCAAAGAGGAGCCAACAGTGTGGGAATTGAAAGGCCAATGTTCACATAATTAAAAATACTATGAGAAAGAGTATAGTGGGATTTGTTGATGTTTAGTTGTGAAGTGAACTTTTCTATAATTCTAAACTCTTACTATAATGTATTATACAAGTAAATACTTTTTCTTTTTAGCAGAGATTAAATAAGTCATGGAGTTTTACATTGGGTTAGGGTGGAATGAAGCAGAGATAACTATATGGAAGCAGGACTCTGGAATGGAAAACATAAGCCTCTTGGGTACTTACTCATACCATATGGAGAAAATAGAACTGCCATAGAGCATGTAGTAGGGGATTCAAGTCCATCGTAACTCAAAGGACAGGAAGTCCTCAGTTGATATTTCAGTTGCACTGGATGTGAAGATTCAATGAGATAGTGAAAATGATAACCTGGTTATCAAAGCACATTTTGGAATGTCTGCATAGACAGTGATAACCCTTTTTTCTCTTTGGCCTCAAACCTTAATCACTGGCTCTCTGACCTCTGCTAATCAAAACAGGGTTGGAATCTCACCCCATCACAGTGAGATATGAGTTCCTAAAAATTTCAAACAGAAACAGACTGGAATTTAGTATTTATGTTGCACTAGAACTATTATGTATGATTCAAAGTATGGATATAGCCTGACAAATGGACAATAAGAAGGGAAAGTCAGGCAGCGGAACTGAGAAGAAGAAGCATTCTCACCAATAAGAGTGCATTTTATTTAATTAAAGCATTGTTATATTTCTTAGAAACATTTATTTCTTGGTAATTAGGTACATTAAGCCATGGGAATAGAAATTTTGGGGGACAAAAAACAAATTACTTGAGTGATTTACTAGAGGCAATAGTGACAGAAGCCACCCCCATCCTTGTCCACTCTTTGGTTTCCAGGTCCATTTATTCTGACTTTGGAAGAAACAGCTCCATTTGTTGCTTATAGAATCAAAATCATACTCGAAGCTTATTTTGGATCCTATACGATAGCACCCCAAACTCACAAATGGTCTTGTAACTGGTCCCATTACTGAGTGAGTGTTCAGCAAGCCTTCTGACATTCGATAAGGAAGCTATATGGGGTGATGAGATACATAGTAGAATTGTAAAGCCCATTTGACACACATTTAGCAGAAAAATGAGATCCTCAGACTAAAATGGGATACAGTAATCATGAATAAGGTAATGGATAGTGGTATGGAAAGAAGCATTAGGGACAAGGCAGGCATATCCATCCAGAATAAGTGTGTATTACCATGAGGACAACATTTTGTAATCTCTCTGATGCAAGAATTCCAGTGTAATCACTCTGCCTGTGGGTGTCTGGTAAGTCCATTAGAGAATAGAACCATATTAGGAATGTAGCCTCAACTTCTGTTGTTGCAGATGAAGAATACAGCAGAGACAGTATTCAGATAAGTCTTGCATGGGGAATATCATATTGTCAAGTCTATAACTTTATCTTTGTGCATAACTTGACTAATCTTGCCAGTATAGATAACTTTTCCCCCATGAACTGTGAAACTATTGGCTGAATGATACTCTCTCAGTCACGTCTGACTCTTCGTGACCCTATGAACTGCAGACTGCCAGGCTCCTCTGTCCATGGAATTCTCCAGGCAAGAATACTAGAGTGGGTAGCCAATCCCTTCTCCAGGGGATCTTCTTGACCCAGGGACTAAACCCAGGTATCCTTCATTGCAGGTAGATTCTTTACCAATTCATTTGAGCCACCAGGGAAACCCGTATGAATATTAAGCTCCTCCTGTATAATAGGTGATTTTATTTTTGTTTTTTTTTTAAACCAATCATCATAGGGAACTTATCAAGAGATTCAGATTGAGAGAGATGGGACAGTGCAGGAGCCCAGGTGCCAGGAGATCTTGTGCTAAATATATATGAAATTTCCCTGTGCTCTCAGAGACTAGAAAAACATTATCTATCTCCACTGGTGATTGGAGTTCTTCTATGCACCCTACTTTATGATTTGGTGTATCAGGTTACAACAGTTCATAAATGGGTGGATCAGTCTACCTGCTCAATTGGGGTTCCAGATGTGGCATTCCATCTCTATCAGAGCCTAAAAGCAAGCCCAGGAGCTGTTTCTCAGTGTTAAGTATTTTTGTGTGCAATAACACATAGCTGAAATCCAAAAAAATCTGGGAGTCTGAATCATGTATCAGTGATTCTGAAAGCATTCATTTTTGTCACCATACATAACTGCCACAGACATTTGGAGCACTTTTAAATCCGTTGGATCTACCAGGTCACAAAGCCCAAGAAGGAAAGCCCTTTACACTGTATGTGCCAGCTTTAGAATCTTTCATTGCTGTAGTATGATATTAGTTTTCTATTGCTGAGTAACAAATTACCACAAACTTAACATCCTGAAGCAATAAAAAATTATTACCTTTCAGTTCAGTTCAGTTCATTACTCACTCGTGTCCGACTCTATGCGACCCCATGGACTGCAAAATGTCAGGCTTCCCTGTCTATCACCAACTCCTGGAGCTTGCTCAAACTCATTTACATTGAATTGGTGATGTCATCCAGTCATCTCATCCTCTGTTGTCCCCTTCTCCTCCTCTCTTCAGTCTTTCCCAGCATCAGGGTCTTTTCCAATGAGCCAATTCTTCACATCAGGTGGCCAAAGTATTGGAGTTTCAGCTTCAAATCAGTCCTTCCAATGAATATTAGGGACTGATCTCCTTTAGGATGGACTGGTTGGATCTCCTTGCAGTCCAAGGAACCCTCAAGAGTTTTCTCCAACAGCACAGTTCAAAAGCATCAATTCTTCAGTGCTCAGCTTACTTTATGGTCCAACTCTGCCATCCATACATAACTACTGGCAAAAACACAGCTTTGACTAGATGGACCTTTGTCAGCAAAGTAATGTCTCTGATTTTTAATATACTGTCTAGCTTGGTCATAACTTTTCTTCCAAGGAGTAAGTGTCTTTTAATTTCATGGCTGCAGTCACCATCTGAAGTGATTTTGGAGCCCAAGAAAATAAAGTCTCTCACTGTTTCCATTGTTTCCTCATCTATTTGCATGAAGTGATGGGACCAGATGCCATGATCTTCTTTTTTTGAATGTTGAATTTTAAGCCAAGTTTTTCACTCTCCTCTTTCAGTTTCATCAAGAGGCTCTTTAGTTCTTCTTCGTTTTCTGCCATAAGGGTGGTGTCATTTACATATCTGAGGTTATTAATATTTCTTCAATCTTGATTCCAGCTTGTGCTCCATCCAGCCTGGCATTTCACACGATGCACTCTGCATATAAGTTAAATAAGCAGGGTGACAATATACAGCTTTGACGTACTCCTTTCCCAGTTTGGAACCAGTCTCTTGTTCTGTATTCGGTTCTAACTGTTGCTTTTTGACCTGCATACAGATTTCTCAGGAGGTAGGTAAAGTGGTCTGCTATTTCCATCTCTTAAATAATTTTCCACAGTTTATTGTGATCCACACAGTCAAAGGCTTTGACGTAGTCAAAAAAGCAAAGATAGATATTTTTCTGGAACTCTCTTGCCTTTTCAGTGATCCAACAGATGTTGCCGATTTGATCTCTGGCTCCTCTGCCTTTTCTAAATCCAGCCTGAACATCTGGAAGTTCATGGTTCACATACTGTTGAAGTCTTGCTTGGAAAATTTTGAACATTACTTTGTTAGCAGTGTGAAATGTGTGCAATTGTGTGGTAGTTTGAACATTCATTGACATTGCCTTTCTTTGGGATCAGAATGAAAGCTGACCTTTTCCAGTCCTGTGGCCACTGCTGAGTTTTCCAAATTTGCTGGCATATTGAGTGCATCACTTTAAAAGCATCACCTTTTACAATTTGAAATGGATCAGTTGGAATTCCATCATGTCCACTAGCTTTGTTTGTAGTGATGCTTCCTAAGGCCCACTTGACTTTGCATGCCAGTATGTCTGGCCTTACATGAGTGATCACATCATCGTGGTTATCTGGGTCATGAAGATCTTTTTTATACAGTTCTATGTATTCTTGTCACCTCTTTATATCTTCTGCTTCTGTTAGGTCCATACCATTTCTGTCCTTTATTGTGCCCATCTTTGCGTGAAATATTCCCTTGATATCGCTAATATTCTTGAAGAGATCTCTAGTCTTTCCCATTCTATTGTTTTCCTCTATTTCTTTGCATTGATCATGGAGGAAGACTTTCTTATTATCTCTCCTTGCCATTCTTTGGAAATCTGCATTCAAATGGGTATATCTTTTCTTTTCTCCTTTGGCTTTAGCTTCTCTTCTTTTCTCAGCTATTTTTAAGGACTCCTCAGACAACCTTTTTGCATTTCTTTTTCTTGGGAATAGTTTGGATCACTGCCTCCTGTACAATATCATGAACCTCCATCTATAGTTTTTCAGGCACTCTATCAGATCTAATTCCTTGAATCTATTCATCACTTCCATTGTATAATCTTAAGAGATTTGATTTAGGTCATACCTGAATGGTCTGGTGGTTTTCCCTACTTTCTTCAATTTAAGTCTGAATTTTGCAATAAGCAGTTCATGATCTGAGCCAGTCAGCTCATGGTCTTGTTTTTGCTGACTCTTTTGCTGACTGTATAGAGTTTCTCCATCTTTGCCTGCAAAGAATATAATCAATCTGATTTCAGTGTTGACCATCTGGTGATGTCCATATGTAGAGTCTTCTCTTGTGTTGTTGGAAGAGGGTATTTACTATGACCAGTGCATTCTCTTGGCAAAACTCTGTTAGGTTTTGCCCTGGTTCATTTTCTACTCCAAGGCCAAATTTGCCTGTTATTCCAGGTATCTCTTGACTTCCTACTTTTGTATTCCAGTCCCCTATGATGAAAAGGATGTCTTTTTGGGGTGCTAGTTCTATAAGGTCTTGTAGATCTTCATAGAACCGTTCAGCTTCTTCAGCATTTCTGGATGGGGCATAGACTTGGATTACTGTGATATTGAATGGTTTACCATTAGAGAAAAATGGTAAAAATATTATTACCATTTTAGTTCTGTAAATAATAAATCCCACATGGATTTTAAAATAGCATTTATCACTGATGTTTTTAGAGGAGAATCCACTTCTTTGCCTTTTCCCAGCTACCGAAGGTCACCGACATTCCTTATCTTGTGCTCTTGTCCCTTTATTGTCAAGCCTAGCAATGCTGAATCTCTCTCTTTCCAAAGTCACATCTCCCTCTCTTACAACAGTTGGGAAAGGTTCTCTGCTTTTAAGAACCCGTTTGGTTGGATTGGTACTACCTGGAAAATACAGACTATTCTTCCCAACTTAAGTCCTCAACTTAATTGTATCATCATAGTCTCTTTTGCCAACTAGTATTTTCACAGGTTGCAGAGGCTATGGACATCTATGGAGGGTCTTTGCTGTGCCTATAATCAAAACCATCCATTAACATGATTCAGAGCAGCATATCAATCATGCCTTCAAAATCCAAGGAGGCAAACTAAGCATTGTGTCTCATTCTGAGTTACAGAGATACAGGCAAAGCAACTTGATTTTTACTTTGGAGGGGATATCTATGTGTTTCTCAGTTTTGCTGGATTCCCAGAATCTCATGAAGATGGCATTTCTCTACCCTTTCATGAGGTTTATCCTTTCCCTCTGGCATGCATATGTCTTATCAACACATTTGGGATATTTGCTGTTTCCTGCTCACCAGTTCAAATTTGCTCACACAGCAAATCCAGAAGTTTTCCTAAGTACACTGTGTCAATGCTATTCTCTTGTAATGTTTGGTGAAATCAGCCCTCTGTGCCTTCCTGGGGGCCATGAAATGAGAATAGATCAACTCCAAAATTTCCTTCTCCTCAGACCTTGAGTCCTATCCTGTACATTATACTGAAACAATTGTGACATCTGACCTTTCATGTAGAACATGTTGAGTCAAGGTTTAAGTCAACCACCTGAGTAAATTGTTGGTGCTTCTTCTACCACTTGAGCTAACTCAATAGATCCAGGGTAGCTATATCATTAAACTTAGCCCAAACCAGTGGGCTTCTGGCCCTTTTTCTGGCCTTCTTATTCTTTGGCCTTTTCCAAATATATCTTACCCCATGATTTTTTCAATGAGAGAGCAAAATTTTGTAGTTATTTTGGAGTGTAATGTGTTTCCTTATGGTTAGATTGTCTGTATAATCCAGGGCCATGTGCTAATTATGATTCTGGAAAGAGTGAGCAGTGATGAGTGGATCTTGAAGACATTGGTCACTCTTTGTGAGTTGACTGCTTCAAAAGAGATAAGAAAGGGCTTTTCCCCTCACTCAAGGAAGAAGAAGCTTCTTCCTCCAGGAAGCACAGCAGGACTTAGAGGCTCTTGTGTCTCAGATTCATCCAAGTAAACCAAACATTTCCATATCTAATTTTTCAGGTTTATTTTCTTTTCATAAGTACTAAAATCTTCAAATTAGAGTTCTTTAATTCAAATTACATTATAATTTTTAACCTTGAATTCAGTTTACATTATTATCTTTCAAACCCACAAAATTAAACTTTCAACACTTGCTTTTGCCTATATTGGTCTTCTTAACTCTTGTAGACCAGAAGTTATTTTATTTCAGTCATCTTCAATCAATTCAGTTCAGTTCAGTTCGGTCGCTCAGTCGTGTCCGACTCTTTGTGACCCCATGAACCGCCAGGCCTCCCTGTCCATCACCAACTCCTGGAGTCCATCCAAACCCATGTCCATCAAGTTGGTGATGCCATCCAACCATCTCATCCTCTGTCGTCCCCTTCTCCTTCTGCCCTTAATCTTTCCCAGCATCAGGGTCTTTTCAAATGAGTCAGCTCTTCACATCAGGTGGCCAAAGTATTGGAGTTTCAGCTTCAAAATCAGTCCTTCCAATGAACACCCAGGACTGATCTCCTTTAGGATGGACTGGTTGGATCTCCTTGTAGTCCAAGGGACTCCCAAGAGTCTTCTCCAACACCACAGTTCAAAATCATCAATTCTTCTGTGCTCATCTTTCTTTATAGTCCAACTCTCACATCCATACTTAATCACTGGAAAAACCATATCCTTGACTAGACAGACCTTTGTTGGCAAAGTAATGTCCCTGCTTTTTAACATGCTGTCTAGTTTGGTGATAACTTTCCTCCCAAGCAATAAGTGTCTTTTAATTTCATGGCTGCAATCACCATCTGCAGTGATTTTGGCCAGAGAAGGCAATGGCAACCCACTCCAGTACTCCTGCCTGGAAAATCCCATGGATGGAGGAGCCTGGTAGGCTGCAGTCCATGGGGTCGCTGAGGGTTGGACACGACTCAGCGACTTCATTTTCACTTTTCACTTTCATGCATTGGAGAAGGAAATGGCAACCCACTCCAGTGTTCTTGCCTGGAGAATCCCAGGGACGGGGGAGCCTGGTGGGCTGCCGTCTATGGGGTCACACAGAGTCGGACACGACTGAAGTGACTTAGCAGCAGCAGCGTTCACTTTCATCAAGAGGTGCTTTAGTTCCTCTTCACTTTCTGCCATAAGGGTGGTGTCATCTGCATATCTGAGGTTATTGATATTTCTCCCAGCAATCTTGATTCCAGCTTCTGCTTCCTTCAGCCCAGTATTTCTCTTGATGTACTCTGCATATAAGTTAAATAAGCAGGGTGACAACATACAGCCTTGATGTACTCCTTTTCCTATTTGGAACTAGTTTGTTGTTCTATGTCCATTTCTAACTGTTGCTTCCTGACTTGCATACAGGTTTCTCAAGAGGCAGGTCAGTTACTTTAAGTCAACACACTAGTTCTCTGTTTGTAACTTTAATAGAGAAATTAAAACTTCAAACTGATCATTTTCTTTATATCATTCTTCCAATGTAGCCAGAAGTAACTAGCCCACACAGAACCCTTGCAACTAACACTTCTACTCTAACAGATACTTTATCCAAATGATACATATGACCAACATCCCATTTTATTTTGAAACTGGGATCATCAACACCATCACATTCAATCAGGACATATAGTTCTTCCTAGATATCCATTTTTGAAGGACTGCTTCTTGGAAATACTCCTGGGCAAAGAAAAATAATACATTAGTCAGAGTTCATTCAGGGAAACAGAAATCAATCTATATTTTTTATTCAGAAATATTTAATACAAGATCAACTGCTTGCAGTATTGTTGGAGAGGGTTGAGTTATAAGCATTGGGGATGATGGCCAGACATTATAAAACTGCAAGAAGATAACAACCAACACACAACTCTTTTCAGAGCTGCCCAGGTCTAATCACCATGATTCCATTCTTACACTTCTGCTGTAGCTTCTCAGCAGAGCCTTCTCTTGACCACTTATAACTCATCAAAGTCCACAAAGCAGGCAGAGGAATATTTTTTAAAAGGCAAAACTTACCTTTTATTCTTATTTGGAACCCTCCAATTACTTTCTTTTTCTTTTTTTAAGAATGCCACTAGTGGTAAAGAACTTGCTTGCCAATGTAGGAGACTCAAGAATCAGAGGTTCAATCCCTGGGTGGGGAAGATCCCCTGGAGGAGGGCATGGTAACCCACTCCAGTATTCTTGCCTGGGGAATTCCATGGACAGAGAAGCCTGGCAGGCAACAGTCCATAGGGTTGCACAGAGTCGGACACAACTGAAGAGATGCATGCATGCAATTACTTTTTATTGCAAGTAGAGTTAAATCCAAACCCTAACTGGGTTCTACAAAGTCATGTACATTTAATTCTTGCCTGTGTCTCTGATCTTGTCAACTACCACTTTCTGCCTCTTGGACAGCAGATACTTCTCACTCACCAAGTAGAGCTTCCCGGTGTTTCTCAAACAACTGAACTTGCTCCTGCCTGTCACTTTGCACATGTTATTCCTTCAACTTGAAATGAACTTTCCTCAGATAATCCTTTGATTCCTGTCTGTCATTTAGGCTTCAGTTGGAAGATTTGAGAGGAAAAAAAAGATAATAATAAGGAGGAAGAGGAGGAGGGGAGTAAGGATAAAGGGAGTTGGAAAGAGAAATTTAGAAGCTATGAAAAGCAAAGAAGATCATCAGACAACACAAGATAAATAGATGCACTTGTTTCTTAGAGGCAAACTGTAGTTATACTGCAGAACCGAAGATTGTTTGAGTGGTCTATTATATAGCCCCGTGTTTCTTAAAGCTGATTTCTTCATGCTTTCCTAGGCAATAGATTTTTGTTTCTACCCATGTAGCCAGGATCTAGCATTTGCAACTTTAATCAGCCATGGAGATGATTTTTTTATAGGTTGGCTCTATATTTTTTATGTTTTACTTATTTTTGTACTTTTACTACTCTTGGAATTACTGGACTAGATATTATACCAGTATTTCTATAAGAAAAACATAAATAAATTGTAACCTATCTCCAAGAATATCCCACAAGCATAGTGAAACTGACCATTAATGAGAATTTAAGCATATCTTGTTCTAAAGCCCTTAAAGGAAGAAAAATATCTAAACACAAAATACTATAGTTTAATAAAGTATACTCTGCTTATAGACTTGGAATCTATTTAGCATCCTATAATTGCCATAATGTTGCACAATTTATAGCTTATTTTCTCCTATTGATAGTTTCTATTTCACTTACAAAGACAAGAAACATCTAAACTTTAGATATTGCTACTCTCACAGGACTAGTTTACAAGGCTCAAAGAAGGCATGAGAGTAAACTAGAAATTAAGAGTTGCTTCCATGTCTTAACCCTTCAGTAAAAGGTGCATATTAAGCTCTTATTCTGCACTATACAATTAATGTGTCAAGGATCTTTTCTGAACTTTGTGATGTCCTTGTAAACATACCAGTATGTGACCCATTTGTACTCTCTGGTCTCCAGTGGTACATTTTTTAATTTCTCAATGAAATTATTTGAATTTAAGTCACACTTTAAGCTCTAAGAAATTCATATTCTTCTCAGATATTTCTGAGATTTCCTGGAGATTGTGCTTACTTGTCTCAGTGGTTATTTGTTAGCTTTGAGGCCAAATTCTTGGTTTTGGCTGGCTTCTCCCTGAACATTCTGGCCATCTTTCTCCAACTCCATATAGTCCTTTAGCCTTTCTGGTTGACTTTATCTCAAACTGTAATTTAGACTTTATTCCACAAAATACAAAGAAGAGACACCATGCTGAGTTAGTAGTAACATTATGTTAAGGATATGGGGAGAGTTTGCATTACAAAATTATAGCATAGAATAGGAAATTGATCTCTTTAGACTTATGACCACATACTGTCTCAGGGAATATTTACATAATTGTTGCTCTTTAGTCTCTAAGTTATGCCCCACTCTGCGACCCCAGGAACTGTAACATGCCAGGCTTCCCTGTCTTTCACTGCCTCCATGAGTTTGCTTAAACTCATGTCCATTGAATCAATGATGCTATCCAACCATTTCATCCTCTGTTGCCCGCTTCTCTTCTTGTCCTCATTCTTTCCCAGCATCAGGGTCTTTTCCAATTAGTCGGCTCTTAGCATCAGGTGTCCAAAGTATTAGAGCTTCAGCATCAATACTTCCAATGAATATTAAGAGTTGATTTCCTTTAGGATTGAGTGATTTGGTCTCCTTGCTGTTGAAGGGACTCTCAAGAGTCTTCTCCAGAACCACAGTTTGAAAGTAACACTTCTTTGGTGCTCAGCCTTCTTTTGGTCCAACTCTCACATACATACATGACTACTGGAAAAGACATAGCTTTGACTAGATGTTTTTCTCCAAACTTGAGCTTAATCACCCATGCTGCTAGGACCTGTTCTCTTTTTCAAAGTTTTTTCTCCTAGTTCATCTTTCACGACATTCACCCCCATAGAAGTACAAAAAAAAAAAAAAAAGAAGCAACACATGCACACATGTGTATTTGTTTGCATAAGCACACACACACGCTTCTTGCCTCAGAGATTGTCCAAAGCTAACATTATTTTATGTTAAAATAATCTCTACATCAGCAAAAGCAAATATTATCTTTATTATTCAAGGTAGTTAATTATGTTTTCCTGTTTTATCAAACTCTGTTTATCTTTTGCCTTTCATAATGAAAAAATAATATCTTTTTTTTTAAAGAAAGAAGTCATCTTCTGCCTAAGAAGAATTATGCAGTTGCCCACATATAGAAAGTATGCAATCACTTTCTTTCTTTTAAAATGGCAACATTTCATTGTAGCAATAAATGAAGTACATGTTCTTTCTTTTAACTTAGAACACACCAGGAGTAAGATGGAGAGGTTATATAGAAAAGTTGAGTACAGAATTTTCAGTGATCAAGAGCTTGGAATCCTTCAACACAATTTCAGATTCTCAATATTGACTGTTCATTAGGATCACTTGGGTGTTTAAAAATATCCCAGTGCTCAGGCCTCATGCCCAAGCTATCATATCAGAATCTCTAGGGGTGGGATCTAGGAATCAGTAGGTTTAAAAGCTCCCTCAGATGATTCTAATGTGCAGCCAAAGTTGAGAATGATTCATTCAGAGAAAACTGGGATATTTCCAAGCATGGCTAGTTAGAGGATGAATGCTGCCTTGTCAACAGCACTTGACAAACTACATCAAAAATAATGCAGGGTGATGAAGAAGTCAGAGCTTTGTCTATTCATATTCTTTATAAAGAGTAGGAGTTGTTTTTTATTTACTCATCCATGTGGGGCTTCTCTGGTGGCTAAGTGGGTAAAAGAATCCACCTGCCAATGCAGAATGTGTAAGAGATACAGGTTTGGTCACTGGGTCAGGAAGATCCCCTGGAGGAGGAAATGGCAACCCACTCGAGTATTCTTGCCTGGGAAATCCATGACAGGGGAGCCTGGTGGGCTGCAGTCCACGGGGTTGCAGAGTCAGACGTGACTTAGCAAAAAACCAACAATTCATCCAGGTAGATTATGATACAAATGAGAAAGCCCATATAATAAAAAAATGAGTGGTGGAGGTTCGGGTTGGGTGGAATGTGTGTAGCTGATCTATGCCAACTTATCAAAGCATTTGTATATATATATCCTATTGTTTTTTCAAGTTTTTGTTGGGGAGGAGTCAAAACCATTTGATCTTAGTATCAATTCTGGAAGAAGCCATCTCTATCAATTTGCCATTTCCTTTTGTTTTGCAATAATATGGAAATAGAATTTAAGCATAGAAATGAGCCTCTATAGAAGTGAGTTTCAGTATTTCTTCTTCACCAATGGACAACGTAAGTAGCTTTACCCATAACCTTTGACAAGTTAGAAGTAAAGCTGAGGTTAGAATCAGACACCTTAAGTATAATGTTCTAGAACACATGCCATTGCTTAAAAATGTTTTTCTAGGTATACTTTTCTTCTTTTTAAAACTTGGATGGTCTGTATAAATATCTAGTGAGTTCACATTGAAGTCCTCTAAAGTTATTTCTTTCGTCTCAGGCTTAATGATTTCCCATTAAGATTATTATATAGAAAGAGAAAAAAAGTACAGACTGACAAGATTAATGTATCACAAGCTCTTTGCCTCACCACCTGGTTTAAAAAGTATTAAATCATTGGAAAGCAGAGTTATTCTCAAATTTTACTATGAGTACAACATGAAAAATAATGTTAAAAAGGGACAAGATGTATTGAGTCAATTAGTACTGTATTCAATGTTCTTTCAGTCAGTGTCTATTTTGAGACTAAGATGATGGTTATAGATATGTATGCTCCATATCTACAGTTGGTAAAATAATTGATGTTTAAGAGGACAGGTTTGGAACAAAGGGGAAAGATTTTTATAGAGGTTTTTTCTTTGGAAAATGAAGAAGTGAATAATAAAAAAATGTTCAGATCTTCTGACTGATAAAAGAATAAAAGGGATTGTGAGAGATGCTTAATGGAAGACTAAGGGGGGAGATTGGGATATAGGACAGTGATTAAAGTTTTGTAATCTGACTTTGGCTCAAGAGTAATTGGGTTTGAATAGAAAGTTTGCCACGTCTTCAGTCCACAATTTGGGGCAAATTGCTTATAGTGTCTATATCTCAGTTTTCTCCTTCTCTGTAAATTGGGAGTAAATTAACCCTTATTTTATAAGTTGATGTGATAGCTAAATGCGTTTATGCCTAATAATCAATTTTAGAAATAGAAATAATCTCTGTCTAATATACTTATAAATACCTAATAAATATTCAGCTAGTATTAGCTATCATTCCAGGAAATGAAATTATGCTGGGAAAGAATGACATTGGCTGGTTAATAATATGGAGAAGTAATCTTATCCATAGGTAATATAATCTGGTATGAATTGTATATTAAATATAAAGTTCAGTTCAGTCACTCAGTCGTTTCCGGCTCTTTGCGACCCCATGAATCGCAGCATACCAGGCCTCCCTGTCCATCACCAACTCCCGGAGTTTACCCAAATCCATGTCCATCAAGTCGGTGATGCCATCCAGCCATCTTATCCTTTGTCTTCCCCTTCTCCTCCTGCCCTCAATCCCTCCAAGCATCAGGGTCTTTTCCAATGAGTCAACTCTTCACATGAGGTGGCCAAAGTATTGGAGGTTCAGCTTCAGCATCAGTCCTTCCAATGAACACCCAGGACTGATCTCCTTTAGGATGGACTGGTTGGATCTCCTTGCAGTCCAAGAGACTCTCAAGAGTCTTCTCCAACACCACAGTTCAAAACCATCAATTCTTCGGTGCTCAGCTTTCTCCACAGTTGAACTCTCACATCCATACATGACCACTGGAAAAACCATAGCCTTGACTAGATGAACCTTTGTTGGTAAAATAATGTCTCTGCATTTTAATATGTGATCTAGGTTGGTCATCACTTTCCAAGGAGTAAGTGTCTTTTAATTTCATGGCTGCAATCACCATCTGCAGTGATTTTGGAGCCCCCCAAAATAAAGTCTGATACTGTTTCCACTGTTTCCCCATCTATTTCCCATGAAGTGATGGGACCAGATGCCATGATCTTATTTTTCTAAATGTTGAGCTGTAAGCCAGCCTTTTCATTCTCCTCTTTCACTTTCATCAAGAGGTGCTTTAGTTCCTCTTCACTTTCTGCCATAAGGGTGGTGTCATCTGCATATCTGAGGTTATTGATATTTCTCCTGGCAATCTGGATTCCAGTTTGTGCTTCTTCCAGCCCAGCGTTTCTCATGATGTACTCTGCATATAAGTTAAATAAGCAGAGTGACAATATACAGCCTTGATGGACTCCTTTTCCTATTTGGAACCAGTCTGTTGTTCCACATCCAGTTCTAACTGTTGCTTCCTGACCTGCATATAGGTTTCTCCAGAGGCAGGTCAGGTGCTCTGATATTCCCATCTCTTTTGGAATTTTCCACAGTTTATTGTGATCCACACAGTCAAAGGCTTTGGCGTAGTCAATAGATATTTTTTCCGGAACTCTCTTGCTTTTTCGATGATCCAGCAGATGTTGGCAATTTGATCTCTGGTTTCTCTTCCTTTTCTAAATCCAGCTTGAACATCTGGAAGTTCATGGTTCACATATTGCTGAAGCCTGGCTTGGAGAATTTTGAGCATTACTTTACTAGCGTGTGAGATGAGTGCAATTGTGCAGTAGTTTGAGCATTCTTTGGCACTGGAATGAAAACTGACCTTTTCCAGTCCTGTGGCCACTGCTGAGCTTTCCAAATTTGCTAGCATATTGAGTGCAGCACTTTCACAGCATCATCTTTCAGGATTTGATATAGCTCAACTGAAATTCCATCACCTCCACTAGCTTTGTTCATAGTGATGCTTTCTAAGGCCCACTTGACTTCACATTCCAGGATGTCTGGCTCTAGGTCAGTGATCACACCATTGTGATTATCTTGGTTGTGAAGATCTTTTTTGTACAGTTCTTCTGTGTATTCTTGGCATCTCTTCTTAATATCTTCTGCTCTGTTAGATCCATACCATTTCTGTCCTTTATCGAGCCCATCTTTGCATGAAGTGTTCCCTTGGTATCTCTGATTTTCTTGTAGAGATCTCTAGTCTTTCCCATTGTGTTGTTTTCCTCTATTTCTTTGCACTGATCACTGAGGAAGGCTTTCTTATCTCTCCTTGCTATTCTTTGGAACTCTGCATTCAGATGCTTATATCTTTCCTTTTCTCCTTTGCTTTTTGCTTCTCTTCCTTTCACAGCTATTTGTAAGGCCTCCTCAGACAGCCATTTTACCTTTTTGCATTTCTTTTTTTGGGGATATTCTTGATCCCTGTCTCCTATACAATGTCACAAACCTCTGTCCATAGTTCGTCAGGCACTATCTATCAGATCTAGTCCCTTAA
The DNA here is from genome assembly GCF_003369695.1 of Bos indicus x Bos taurus. Taxonomy (NCBI): domain Eukaryota; kingdom Metazoa; phylum Chordata; class Mammalia; order Artiodactyla; family Bovidae; genus Bos; species Bos indicus x Bos taurus. Next base: position 34,964,671 of record NC_040076.1, on the reverse strand, counting down.
GTCTATTTCTCACTTCCACTGTATAATCATAAGGGATTTGATTTAGGTCATACCTGAATGGTCTAGTGGTTTTCCCCACTTTCTTCAATTTCAGTCTGAATTTGGCAATAAGTAGTTCATAATCTGAACCACAGGCAGCTCCTGGTCTTTTTTTGCTTACTGTATAGAGCTTCTTCATCTTTGGCTGCAAAGAATATAATCAATCTGATTTCGGTGTTGACCATATGGTGATGTCCATGTATAGAGTCTTCTCTTATGTTGTTGGAAGAGGGTGTTTGCTATGACCAGTGCATTTTCTTGGCAAAACTCTATTAATCTTTGCCCTGCTTCATTCTGTATTCCAAGGCCAAATTTGCCTGTTACTCCAGGTGTTTCTTGCTTGTAGGTCTTCATAGAACTTTTCAACTTCAGCTTCTTCAGCATTACTGGTTGAATCAAGGCAAATTGGAAGTGGTCAAACAGGAGATGGCAAGAGTGAACGTCAATATTCTGGGAATCAGCGAACTAGAATGGACTGGAATGGGTGATTTTAACTCAGATGACCATTATATCTACTACTGTGGGCAGGAATCCCTTAGAAGTAATGGAGTAGCCATCATGGTCAACAAAAGAGTCCGAAATGCAGTACTTGGATGCAATCTCAAAAACGACAGAGTGATCTCTGTTCGTTTCCAAGGCAAAATACAAATTTAAGATGTAACAAAGTGCTGCTGTTGATCATTTTGCTAAAGCCATTTGTTCAAGGGTGTAGCTTGACATTTAAAGTGGTGCTGGGGTTTCTCTAATCTTCTCTCTCTGTCTCTGTTTTTTTTTTTTTTTTTTTTCCTTTTCCTTCAAGATCTTTACTTTGGGAGAGAAAAATGCATATGTGGAAATAGATGTTATGTATCTAAGGAGTCATATGGAATTAGATGCTAAGACCACTGGAGGTTTACAGGTGAAAATAGGAAAGAAGGATGACTAGTGAGACTATGCTTCTCAATTTTGAATCACTCTCAGTTATAAATTTTCAAGGGAGTGGTGGTTTAAAAAGTTTTATCAGCACGCCTTCTTGGGGTGCCTGTATCAATATGACATAAGAATAAGCCAAGATCACCCTTTCATTGAGAAAATAACTGAGGAGTTGTATACTACTGGCAAATAACTTAGTTGTGATTCTATTAGAACAGTTATCTCAAAGCTTCTCTTTCTATAACAATGGTCACGTGGTCCAACATAGATCTTAATCTTATTCCAACAGACTTGAAGGCCGCAATTTGGAATTTGGGGAAAAAGGGAAAAAACTAAAACATGCTGGATTATAACAATTTTAAGAACTAAATCTATGCCAAGAAAAGTACATTACAAATTATGGAAATATTGCCATAATTGTAAAATAGGAAAATATTTTTCTCATTTTTATGACTGATTTCACTGCCATTCAAAAGTAATATTTATTCTGATAAGTGGTATGTGTGTGTACATGTGTGTGTGTATATGTGAGTGTAAATAAAGGACAATCAGGTATCCTCGTGGTTTTATCTCTAATTTCCTCCTGCTCAAATGTAAACTTAGCATAGAAACCTTCCTATGCCCCTCCGATCTGAAATAGGTCCCCCAATGCTCTCTCTTCATCTTACTTTTTTATACTTTTTCTTCATACCCTTTAGCACTGCCTGGCATATATACATATATATCCTGATATATATACATATGTATATATATATATATTAATGTTTCTATTATCTTTCTGTTATTGATCACTCTTGAAGCCATATAACATAATAAAATTAAATTTATTATTTATTTTAAAAATAACTACCAGTTATTTCTAGGTTTGAAGCAGGTTAATAGATCATGCATAATATGATTATTTAATACTTTGAAATGATTTTGTAGTTTGATGCAATAATTAAAAGTGTGACTCATAGGCTATGTGTTGAGTGTTTTAGTAATGTTTATCTCAGTTCTTTTATTTTCTTATTTAATCTTTCACTTAAAAAAATAGCACTATGTACTTATCATGTACTAGAAAATATGCCAGACACTGCACTAGAGCTGAAAATAAGACAGCTATGGACTGCTGGCTTGTTCCTTACAACCTAGCAGGGAAGACAGTGGTTAAACAAATCATCTTTCAAATGGGCTTAATCACCCTGTGCTTGCAATTAGTACTCAGAGGAACTAGAGAGCTTTGGTAAGTGTATGTAGAGAGAGAAAAGCTGGTTTATACTATAAGGAAAGTCTTCTCTAAGTAAAACAGAGAAATCTGAATCCTAAACCAGCAGTAGTGATACCCAGGAAAGGAGCAAATTAGTGCTACCCAGTTTCCCAGTTTCCAGCAATCAGTCTTTCCAGGTTTCATGGAAGTAGGGAAAAAGGAGGAGAGGATAAACTAAGATGCATGCATGCTAAGTCACTTCAATTGTTTTGTGCGACCCTATAGTGAATGGGTTATAGCCTGTTTACGGTTAGATCCCATATCCCCTTCCACAGAGCAGAAGCATGGACATATATAGTGTCTGGAGAAGTGAACACAAAATCTCCATATTGGAAGATACCTTGTACAGTTTCAATGATGATCTGGAGGTAGTAAAAGTCTGTACTAAAAAGAATGTAGTAAAACTAACAAAACACATTGGATATTGAAACTCTCAGTCCTTTTCTTCAACATGGGTTTGAGAATTCTGCTCACCAGGCTGCTGCAGGCTAATCATTGAGCATGAGAAAGTGTCCTTGGACAATCTGACAAGGCCTAGAGGTAAAATTTAATAATATAATAGTAACTATGGTTTTCCCAAAGGTTCATATCTGCAGTCAGATCTCCCTACTGAACCCACATTGGCGAAGTCCCACTCACACTCAGAAATACCACTCACTTTGACTATTCCACCATCATACATGAGTAGTCAGCTGAGACTTATCAGACATCTGAGAAATACTTCATTACTTGAAAAAATAGAGACAAAAGTAAATAAATAAAACAGTTTGAAGAAAGAACTATATAGTGAAGATAAAACAATAAAAGCTATGATCAATAACTTGAGAGATTAAAAGATATACAAACAGGAAACAAGAACAGATTACTATTAAAGAATACTATTAAATATCTACAATACAAAAAATAACTCTGATATTAAAAATAGGAACATAGCAGAAACAAAAAGCTAAAGGATATGGAACATAACTTAGGGTATATAGTCCAGATGGTAAAACAGAGGTACAAAGTGGGAATATATTCCAGATAGTAGAGCAAAAATAGAAAAATAAGAGATAATATAAGAAAGTTAGAAGATAAACCCATGAAGATTAGCATTCAGATAATCAGATCAGATCAGATCAGTCGCTCAGTCCTGTCCGACTCTTTGTGACCCCATGAATCGCAGCACGCCAGGCCTCCCTGTCCATCACCAATTCCCGGAGTTCACTCAGACTCACGTCCACCGAGTCAGTGATGCCATCCAGCCATCTCATCCTCTATTGTCCCCTTCTCCTCTTGCCCCGAATCCCTCCCAGCATCAGAGTCTTTTCCAATGAGTCAACTCTTCGCATGAGGTGCCCAAAGTACCGGAGTTTCAGCTTTAGCATCATTCCTTCCAAAGAAATCCCAGGGCTGATCTCCTTCAGAATGAACTGGTTGGATCTCCTTGCAGTCCAAGGGACTCTCAAGAGTCTTCTCCAACACCACAGTTCAAAAGCATCAATTCTTCGGCACTCAGCCTTCTTCACAGTCCAACTCTCACATCCATACATGACCACAGGAAAAACCATAGCCTTGACTAGACGAACCTTTGTTGGCAAAGTAATGTCTCTGCTTTTGAATATGCTATCTAGGTTGGTCATAACTTTCCTTCCAAGGAGTAAGCATCTTTTAATTTCATGGCTGCAATCACCATCTGCAGTGATTTTGGAGCCCAGAAAAATAAATTCTGACACTGTTTCCACTGTTTCCCCATCTATTTCCCATAAAGTGATGGGACCAGATGCCATGATCTTGGTTTCTGAATGTTGAGCTTTAAGCCAACTTTTTCACTCTCCACTTTCACTTTCATCAAGAGGCTTTTGAGTTCCTCTTCACTTTCTGCCATAAGGGTGGTGTCATCTGCATATCTGAGGTTATTGATATTTCTCCCGGCAATCTTGATTTCAGCTTGTGTTTCTTCCAGTCCAGTGTTTTTCCAGCATTTTTTCATGATGTACTCTGCATATAAGTTAAATAAACAGGGTGACAAAATACAGCCTTGATGTACTCCTTTTCCTCTTTGGAACCAGTCTGTTGTTCTATGTCCAGTTCTAACTGTTGCTTCCTGACCTGCATACAAATTTCTCAAGAGGCAGATCAGGTGGTCTGGTATTCCCATCTCTTTCAGAATTTTCCACAGTTGATTGTGATCCACACAGTCAAAGGCTTTGGCATAGTCAATAAAGCAGAAATAGATGCTTTTCTGGAACTCTCTTGCTTTTTCCATGATCCAGCAGATGTTGGCAATTTGATCTCTGGTTCCTCTGCCTTTTCTAAAACCAGCTTGAACATCAGGAAGTTCATGGTTCACATATTGCTGAAGCCTGGCTTGGAGAATTTTGAGCATTACTTTACTAGGGTGTGAGATGAGTGCAATTGTGCGGTAGTTTGAGCATTCTTTGGCATTGCCTTTCTTTGGGATTGGAATGAATACTGACCTTTTCCAGTCCTGTGGCCACTGCTGAGCTTTCCAAATTTGCTGGCATATTGAGTGCAGCACTTTCACAGCATCATCTTTCAGGATTTGAAATAGCTCAACTGGAATTCCATCACCTCCACTAGCTTTGTTCGTAGTGATGCTTTCTAAGGCCCACTTGACTTCACATTCCAGGATGTCTGGCTCTAGGTCAGTGATCACACCATTGTGATTATCTGGGTCGTGAAGATCTTTTTTGTACAGTTCTTCTGTGTATTTTTGCTATCTTTTCTTAATATCTTCTGCTTCTGTTAGGTCCATACCATTTCTGTCCTTTATCGAGCCCATCTTTGCATGAAATGTTCCTTTGGTATCTCTGATTTTCTTGAAGAGATCTCTAGTCTTTCCCATTCTGTTGTTTTCCTCTATTCCTTTGCATTGATCGCTTAAGAAGGCTTTCTTATCTCTTCTTGCTATTCTTTGGAACTCTGCATTCAGATGTTTATACTTTCCTTTTCTCCTTTGCTTTTTGCTTCTCTTCTTTTCACAGCTATTTGTAAGGCCTCCCCAGACAGCCATTTTGATTTTTTGCATTTCTTTTCCATGGGGATGGTCTTGATCCCTGTCTCCTGTACAATGTCACGAACCTCATTCCATAGTTCATCAGGCACTCTATCTATCAGATCTAGGCCCTTAAATCTATTTCTCACTTCCACTGTATAATCATAAGGGATTTGATTTAGGTCATACCTGAATGGTCTATTGGTTTTCCCCATTTTCTTCAATTTCAGTCTGAATTTGGCAATAAGGAGTTCATGGTCTGAGCCACAGTCAGCTCCTCGTCTTGTTTTTGCTGACTGTATAGGGCTTCTCCATCTTTGGCTGCAAAGAATATAATCAATCTGATTTCAGTGTTGACCATCTGGTGATGTCCATGTGTAGAGTCTTCTCCTGTGTTGTTGGAAGAGGGTGTTTGTTATGACCAGTGCATTTTCTTGGCAAAACTCTATTAGTCTTTGCCCTGCTTCATTCCGTATTCCAAGGCCAAATTTGCCTGTTACTCCAGGTGTTTCTTGACTTCCTACTTTTGCATTCCAGTCACCTTTAATGAAAAGGACATCTTTTTTGGGTATTAGTTATAAAAGATCTTGTAGGTCTTCATAGAACCATTCAACTTCAGCTTCTTCAGCGTTACTGGTTGGGGCATAGACTTGGATTACTGTGATATTGAATGGTTTGCCTTGGAAACGAACAGAGATCATTCTGTCGTTTTTGAGATTGCATCCAAGTATTGCATTTCAGACTCTTTTGTTGACCATGATGGCTACTCCATTTCTTCTGAGGGATTCCTGCCTGCAGTAGTAGATATAATGGTCATCTGAGTTAAATTCACCCATTCCAGTCCATTTCAGTTCGTTGATTCCTAGAATGTCGACATTCACTCTTGCCATCTCTTGTTTGACCACTTCCAATTTGCCTTGATTCATGGGCCTGACATTCAAGGTTCCTATGCAATATTGCTCTTTACAGCATCAGACCTTGCTTCTGTCACCAGTTTCATCCACAGCTGGGTATTGTTTTTGCTTTGGCTCCATCCCTTCATTCTTTCTGGAGTTATTTCTCCACTGATCTCCAGTAGCATATTGGGCACCTACTGACCTGGGGAGTTTCTCTTTCAGTATCCTATCATTTTGCCTTTTCATACTGTTCATGGGGTTCTCAAGGCAAGAATACTGAAGTGGTTTGCCATTCCCTTCTCCAGTGGACCACATTATGTCAGATCTCTCTACCAGACCCGTCCATCTTGGGTTGCCCCACGGGCATGGCTTAGTTTCATTGAGTTAGACAAGGCTGTGGTCCTAGTGTGATTAGATTGACTAGTTTTCTGTGAGTATGATTTCAGTCATCCCAAATAGAAAGAAAAGAAAAAACAGCAGGAGGAAATCATCAATGGAAGAGTTTAAGAGTTCCCAAAGACAGAGGAACATAAATTTGCCCACTGCAAAATCTACCTATGCCCCTAGAACATCCTATCATGGTATTTCAAATGGGCAAAATTTAGAACCTACAAACTTCCAGAGAAAAATACAAAACAAACACCAAATAACAAAATCAAAACGATGAAAAAAAAAAGTACAAATATATAAGCCAGACGCAAAATGAAGTTCTCAACAACAACCCTGGAAGCACAGAAGACAATGACACAGTGCTTCCAATGTTGAAGGAGCTCTATTTTTAATCTAGAATACTATAGTACTCCAATTGTCAATGAATTGCTAAAATAGAGCAAAAAATACACTTGAAATATCTCACCTCCTAGTCACAATTTCTCTGGAGGCTAAGCTCAAATAAAACAAGGGAATGAAGCAAGACATAGAAAGCCTTGAAATAAAACAGGAAACATAGGAGAAAGGTAAAAGGAATATCTAGGAGAATTTTGAAAGGAGATGAAAACCAGGCCTGGAAGCGAACTTAATTACACTGGAGCAGGTCACTAGAAGATTATCCAAGAAGCAGAAATTGAAAGATATCTCCTTTGTGGAACTTTAGATAAAGATAACACCGTGCAATGAGTTTGGGATAAATGGAAAAATAAGCAATTAAAAAACTAGGTAAGTACAGATTCCAGGAATGTGAAACGCTGTAGAAGAAATTAAAGCTCCACTCTGATAGCTTATGATGAATGATGTCAGATTCGTGATCTCTGAGGAAGAAGATTTAGCTTCGGGGATCAGAAAGTGAAAGTGAAGTAGCTCAAACATGTCTGATTCTTTGCAACCCCATGGCCTGTAACCTACCAGGCTCCTCAGTCCATGGAATTTTCCAGGCAAGAGTACTGGAGTGGGTTGTCATTTCCTTCTCCAGGGGATTTTCCCGGCCCAGGGGGACCAGGCTTAATCACTTGAGCTTTAGCGTGGCAGAAGTTTTATTACAGTGAAAAAGAGAGAAAACGTCTGACACAGACATCAGAATGGGTATGAAGAGTGCCTCCCCTCTCTAGTGTTATCAAGGCCTTGAATACTTTTACCAGACACACTCCCTCAGCATACATCTTAAATTAACAGGATTGGAATTAAAAATAGAAAGGTCTTACCAGACCCACTCCCACATATGTCCTCAAGCAAGATACAGTGTTTTTATATAATCATTCAGTTCAGTTCAGTTCAGTCACTCAGTCACGTCAGACTCTTTGCAACCCCATGGACTGAAGCACACCAGGCTTCCCTGTCTTTAACCATCTCTCAGAGCTTGCTCAAACTCATGTCCATTGAGTAGGTGATGCCATTCAACCATCTCATCCTCTATCATCCCCTTCTCCTCCTGCCTTCAGTCTTTCCCAGCATCAGGGTCTTTACTAATGAGTCATTTCTTCACATCAGGTGGCCAAGTATTGGAGTTTCAGCTTCAACATCAGTCCTTCCAATGCATATTCAGGATTGATTTCCTTTAGGATTGACTGGTTTGATCTCCTTGCTGTATAAGGACTCTAATGCCACAGTTCAAAAGCATCAGTTCTTTGGCACTCAGCTTTGTTTATGGTCCAACTCTCACATCCATATATGACTACTGATAAAACCATAGCTTTGGCTAGATGAACCTTTATCAGCAAAGTAATGTCTGTGCTTTTTAATATGCTGTCTAGGCTGGTCATTGGAGAAGGCAATGGCACCCCACTCCAGTACTCTTGCCTGTAAAATCCCATGGACAGAGGAGCCTGGTAGGCTGAAGTCCATGAGGTCACTAAGAATTGCACACGACTGAGCGACTTCACTTTCACTTTTCACTTTCATGCATTGGAGAAGGAAATGGCAACCTATTCCAGTATTCTTGCCTGGAAAATCCCAGGGACAGGGGAGCCTGGTGGGCTGCCATCTATGGGGTCGCATAGAGTCGGACACGACTTAGCAGCAGCAGCAGCTAGGCTGGTCATAGCTCTTCTTCCAAGGAGCAAGCATCTTTTAATTTCAAGAATGCAGTCACCATCTGCAGTGCTTTCAAATCCATTCACTTTCTCGCACCTCTGCCATCAATATCCTAGTCCAAGTCACCAGGGTCTCTTGACTGTATTATTTCACTGGACATCTGTTTTTTAATTTATATTTGTATCAAACTTATATGTGCATACATGAATGCTGCATGAATTAAACATTCAAATAGTATAAGAGTTGCAATATACCCACATCACACACCCAGGTTATCCTGGCATCTTCCTCCCCATTTCTCATCTCCAACCATTTTCAATCTATTAGTTATTCTTTGAGCATTTATCTCTAGACCTCTACAAAATAAGTATTGTTATTTCTTGATTCAGAGTTGAGAGAGTTAATTCCTCAACTCTGGAATAGGTAGGTTGATAAGAAGTCTGGGCTCCTCAAAGAGGAGAAAGGGTTCTGGGGCTCTCAAGGAGGAGAAAGCGCAAGCTTTTTTTTTCTATATTTTTTGTCTTAGTCACATAAGATGCTTTTTCTTAAACTGAGTTGTTATGACAATCTTTAAGACTGGCTTCCTTTAAGCCAAGAGTTACTGGCTCAAGGATATGTTTTTCCTTAAGCTCTGCACTAATGATTATATGAAGGTCAAGAAGCAGCAGTTAGACCTGGACATGGAGCAACAGACTGGTTCAAAATTGGGAAAGGAGTATGTCAAAGCTGTATATTGTCACCCTGCTTATTTAACTTACATACAGAGTACATCATACAAAATTCCAGGCTGGATGAAGCACAAGCTGGAATCAAGATTACTGGGAGAGTTGTTGATCAACCTCAGATACGCAGATGACACTACCCTTATGGCAGAAAGCAGAGAGGAACTAAAGAGCCTCCTGATGAAAGTGAAAGAGGAGAGTGAAAAAGTTGGCTTAAAACTCAACGTTCCAAAAAAAAAAAAAAAATCATGGCATCGGGTCCCATCACTTCATGGCAAATAGATGGGGAAACGATGGGAACAGTGACAGATTTTATTTATTTATTTTCTTGGTCTCCCAAATCACTGCAGATGGTGACTGCAACAATGAAATTAAAAGACACTTGCTCCTTGGAAGAAAATTTATGACCAACCTAGACCCTGATGCTGGGAAAGATTGAAGGTGGGAGGAGAGGGGGATGACAGAGGATGAGACGGCTGGATGGAATGACTGACTCAATGGACATGAGCTTGAGCAAACTCTGGGAATTGCTGATGGACAGGGAAGTCTGGCATGCTGCAGTCCATGAGGTTGCAAAGACACAGACATGACTGAGCAGCTGAACTGAACTGATATGGGTGATGAGGAATATTGAATCATCAATTTATACTTTTAGGTTTCTTCATGAGCAACAGTGTGATAAACATCACCAGAAGGAAAAGAAAAATAATTAAGAGCATACAAGTTCTCTTTAATAATTACTTAGAGAGATTTGACATGGGTATATTGAGTAATGACTCAGTGTAAGGGTCTGGAGCTCAAAGAAAAATCTAGGCTTGACACATTACTGGGAGTACTGGCCTGGTGTGACTCATTAATTATTCCTTCAACATCTGGGATGGTACATACGTAGAACCAATTACCAGAAAATGTAGCAAATAAAGAACAGTCTTTCTATTAGCTGTTTATGAACACAGATGGTGTTCATAAACACCCTTCTCCTCCCTGCCCTCAGATTCCAGCTGATCTTTCTAAACCTCTGGCCTCTTCTCTAAGGTCCAGTTTATGTTCCTCAAGGTCATAAAAATGGTGCATCTCAGTCACATCGTAATGGTGTAATCTTACTGTCTTCTCCATAAGAGGATATTTAGTTCTGTTTCTTCAACCTTATAAGTTATAAGTTAAAAAAAAAAATCTCTTGACTCTTTTACTCAGTTTTATGATGCTGTCCTCCCGTCAAAATGCTTGTGGGATGAGATGGTGTGGACTATCCTTCCCTGTTAAAGTGACATTGAAGGCTGCAAGTTAACCTGGAATAAGAATTTACAGTGAGAACAGAAGAGAGTATAAAAAGGAGTCCTGAGAAATTTCAACACTTAAATGTTGAGAAGAAGAGAAGCAGAAAAATTGTGAAATAGTGGACAAAGAAAGAAGAGAGGAAAGCCAGGAAAATTTAGTGTCCTTGAAATCAAGATAGAAAGAGTTTCTGTGAAGAAGAAATCAACTACATGGAAAGTTAATGGGAAGTTGTTTTTAAAGCGAGTCACTAAAAAGATCCATTAGATTGGACAAAATTGTGATTTTCTAATATAAATTCAATGGGGTGATAGAAGCCTTGGTGATATTAAAGAATTGTTTAAATGGAAGCTCTGACTTCTCACTTTCTCTTTAGATATTTTAAAGTCTTGAATAGTAATTTGTCAATGCTTAGTATATCCAGGGATTATGATGAATGTTTGGTTTAAAATAAGAAGTGGTAGTAACCCTTTCATTTGAGTTTTTCCCCTTTGGAAATTGATCCACATAGCTTATACTGTGATTTCATTTTAAATATACACACACTCACATATGGAACCACATATGGCTAATAACTGAATGAAATGTTTGTAATAAAAACAGACAAAAAGCTGCTTTTTCTTATATTTAACCAAATAAGTTTGTTTTGTTTACATTTTGCTAGAGAAATGTATACTTTAGTGTGTAGTACTGAATATAACACTGTAAGTACAAATTTAATTGGAGAATTATACAGAAGTATATTTTGGTATAATAAAAAAATCAAACGTTGCTTAACTTGCAATATCTTACTGTTTATTAAGCTTCTACTTTATGTAAGACTCTTGCAATTATGTAACTGTATTTGTATATTAATCCTTTTAATACAAAATAAAATTGATGAATAGGATTAGAAATTAAGTGGGTTAATTTTGAATTTAGAAAGCCCATTGCATAACAGTTTGATTTGTAGGCCAACAATTGCAGGACCCACACCTATTAGGGTCTGGAAGCATTCAGGTCACGTTGCTTCCAGGATTATTTGATATCCTTCTATTTGAATAGTCTTGGCTTATGTTAAAAGTCTTTAGTCTTTCTCTGTGTACATTAGAGGAATGCTTAGCAACCTTGTGGTTGTGATACTTTTTAAACTCTTGGGTCACTTTCAGTGAATATCAATTCAATCAACATTGGTCTTGAGAAGACTGATTTACTGCTTTGCATTTAGAACAAGACCAACATATCCCTTCCTGGTCTCAGGGAAGGCACCTCAATCCCTACTCTCTCTTTTCTTTGCTGTATTTCCTCCTGTAATGTCTATTAGAATTCTGTAGCAAAGGTAGGCAACCCCAAAGTGTTATCCTTGTAAATTGTACCCTTCTCAATGGTCTTAAAAGACCTGCCATCCTGTTCTATTTAGATCATCCCCAGAGATTTTTTTTACCCATCCTTTTAGCTGTTTCAGAGGGTTAAAGGAGCTAAACTTTTATTCAGTGTCCCTACTTGACTGCTGCCAAATCAGGCTTTACCACTATAGCATATAACAAACAATAAAACCTTGGAAAAAGGAGAGAGGCATGGCCAAAATTTTATTTGACTCAGTAAAAAATTGGAGAGCTGATAATTTTTTGCTTACAGCATAGTTGGAAGGAGAAAAAGTTATAACAGGGTTGTAATTTAGACCAGCTAAAACTATTGCCCAGAAGCTTCTAGATCTTTGTTTAAACCCATGCTAAGGGGTAAGGTTGGTAGTAGAGTAGAGGCAGCAGCAATGTGATAATCAAAGGCCGGATTTGCCATGGCCTTTGTATGACCTTGGAGAACTCATCTCTCTGGTCTGAGATTTCCTAATCAATAAAATGTGAAGGTTCTACCAAGTGGCTGCAGGGTATCTATTCTGCTCTTATATTCAAATACATTACCCTCTAGGATGCGCCTTAGTGGAGAGCTCTGAATATCTGGTTGGTGATGATATTACTTATAATAATTTCAGTGACTAATTAGTGCAGACTTAAAGAATAGATTTTCAAAACAACTCTCCCTGGTGCTTCAATACAGCAATACTTCTTTATTGCATGTTTTCATAAATATGCCCCACGATGCAATGTTTCTTTTTTTTTTTTTAACCTCCTGGAATATAACAGTTTCAATTACTTGCCACATATCTAATGTTTTTAAAAGGTAAAGGACATTTACTTCCTTCCCCCCAAATGTCATTTTATTTTTCTCTCAAATATAATTGTATTTTAATAGTCAAGAGTAAATAAAAATATTTTAAAATGATAAGGTTTTAAGATTAAGAAGAGTGATATCACCAGAATTTTAGGATTAAACAGCTAACAAATAATTAGGCTAAAATTTTTTAAGTTGTGTCAAGTATTTATGGAGGCAAAGAAAATTATTTCCACAAAATCCTAAAATGAATAAATTTCTCATTTGTAATACACTAATGCTATAGAGTCAGACATGACTTAGCGACTAAACAACAACATTGCTATGTAAGACAATGTTTTATATAATGAATCTTCCCAAATAATGATGCAGTAAAAATATGTGTAATGTGATTTTAAAAAATCAGAATTAACGAAATGCATGGAGTTGGTTCATGGAGTCCATTCAGAGGTGTGTGCTGTCAGCCTGCTCATTAGTGCCACATTCTTTCCTTGGGTTCTTTGAAAGATGATGGGCTGTACTACTGCAAAATGTTAACAACATTCTTGCTGAAAAGCTGTTGTCTTGAGAGCTTTCCTGCTGTGTTGTTAATAACAGTAAGATCTTAAATGGAGCTATTACCTCCACTCCATCCATCACAATTGTTTTTAATCAAAAAAACATTAAAATGAGCTAATTGCCACTGAGAGATTATTCCAGTTAAAAGGAATTTTAAGCTGACCTTAAGCAGTCAGACTTGGAGTAGACACATATATTGCTTTTGGGGAGGAGACAAAGATTTAATTCATACATCAAAGGATTTCCATTAAGAAAGGTAAAAGACACTGATTCTACATTTATTACTGAAGGAAGAAAATACACAATCTCCATCAATACATAAGTTTCATCACTGAATTTCTGCTATGGGTTTACAATGTTCCATTCTGCTACCCAGAATCCTGGGAGGCAGGAAAAGAAAAGAGTTCTGGAGAGGGAGATTGTTATTTATTTGTTATTTATTTATTTATTGTTATTTATTTATTTATGTTATGTTATCGTTATTTATTTATTTATTGTTATTTATTTATCAACTCTACCTTTGAAGATTTTCAGTCCCTTTCAATTATTACCTGACATTTTTTTAATCTCAAAATATTTCACAAACCCTCATATGATAGTAAATTTGAATGGATAGCCATTCCCTTCTCCAGGGGATCTTCCAACCCAGGGATTGAACCCAGGTCTCCTTCATTGCAGGCAGATTCTTTACCATCTGGGCCACCATAGAAGCCTGCCAATTTTATACTTAGTGTCCATTAATTATAAAAACACAAAGAGCCAAAATCTATAATAAATTCAGAAACCCTTAAAAAACTATTTTAAACAAAAAATTGTAAGTATAAGTGAGTTGCATGTGTGAGATCAAGCTTATTCCATCTCTAGGAAATTCCTGGGGCATTTATGGATTTGCACATATTCAGGAGGTACAACCCTCAGATGCTCTAAGTCAATAATGTTTCTCTCAATGGTTCCCTTCAGATTTTCCATTACTCAGTCTGACTCTTTGGGAGCCCATGGAGTGCAGCATGCAAGGCTTCCCTGTCCATCACCAACTCCTGGAGCTTGCTCAAACTCATGTCTATCGATTGGCAATGCCAGCCAACCACCTCATCCTCTGTCGTCCCCTTCTCCTCCTTCCTTCAATCTTTCCCAGCATCAGGGTCTTGAAGGAGTCAGTTACTTGCATCAGATGGCTAAAGTATTGGAGAGTCAGCTTCAGCATCAGTCCTTCCAATGAATATTTACAACTGATTTCCTTTATGATTGACTGGTTTGATCCCCTTGCAATCCAAGGGACTCTCAAGAGTCTTCTCCAACACCACAGTTCAAAAGCATCAATTCTTTGGTATTCAGCTTTCTTTATAGTCCAACTCTTACATCCATACACGACTACTGGAAAAACCATAGCTTTGACTAGACGAACCTTTGTTGGCAAAGTAATGTCTCTGCTTTTTAATATGCCATCTAGGTTGGTCATAGCTTTTCTTCCAAGGAGCAAGTGTCTTAATTTCATGGCTGCAGTTGCCATCTGCAATGATTTTGGAGCCCTAGAATAAAGTCTCTCACTGTTTCCATTGTTTCCCCATCTATTTCCCATGAAGTGATGGGACCAGATGCCATGATCTTCATTTTTTGAATGTTGACTTTTAAGCCAACTTTTAACTATCCTCTTTCACTTTCATCAAGAGGCTCTTTAGTTCTTCTTCACTTTCTGCCATAAAGGTGGTGTCATCTGCATATCCGAGGTTGTTGATAGTTCTCTAAGCAATCTTGATTATAGCTTGTGCTTCATCCAGCCAGGCATTTTGCCTGATATACTCTGCATATAAGTTAAATAAGCAGGGTGACAATATGCAGACTTGATATATTCCTTTCCCAATTTGGAACCAATCCATTGTTCCATGTCTGGTTCTAACTGCTACTTCCTGTCCTGCATACAGATTTCTCAGGAGGCAGGTAAGTTGGTCTGGTATTCCCATCTCTTGAAAAATTTTCCACAGTTTGTTGTTATCTACACAGTCAAAGGCTTTGGCATAATGAATAAAGCAGAAGTTTTTCTGGAATTCTCTTGCTTTTTTCTATGATCCAAAAGATGTTGGCAATTTGATCTCTGGTTTCTTTGCCTTTTCTAAATCCAGCTTGAACATCTGGAAGTTCTCAGTTAATGTACTGTTGAAAGGCTGGCTTGGAGAATTTTGAGCATTACTTTGCTAGCCTGTGAGATGAACGCAATTGTGTGGTAGTTTGAAAGTTTTTTGGCATTACCCTTCTTTGAGACTGAAATGAAAACTGACCTTTTCCAGTTCTGTGGCCACTGCTGAGTTTTCCAAATTTGCTGGCGTACTGAGTGTAGCACTTTAACAGCATCACCTTTTAGGATTTGAAATAGCTCAACTGGAATTCCATCACCTGCACTAGCTTTGTTCATAGTGATGCTTCCTAAGGCCCACTTGACTTCGCATTCTAGGATGTCTGGCTCTAGGTGAGTGATAACACTATCGTGATTATCTGGATCATGAAGATTGAAGATCTTTTTTGTATAGTTCTGTGTATTCTTGCTACTTCTTAATATCTTCTGCTTCTATTAGGTCCGTACCATTTCTGTCCTTTATTGTGCCTGTATTCTCATGAGATGGTCCCTTGATATATCTAAGATTTTTGAAGATACATCTAGTCTTTCCCATTTTATTGCTTTCTTGTATTTCTTTGCATTGATCATTGAGGCTTTCTTAGCTCTCCTTGCTAGTCTTTGAAGCTCTGCATGCAAATGGCTATATCTTTCCTTTTCTCCTTTGCCTTTCACTTCTCTTCTTTTCTCAGCTATTTGTAAGGCCTCCTCAGTCAGCCATTTTGCCTTTTTATGTTTCTTATTCTTGGGGATGGTCTTGATCAATGCCTCATGTACTATGTCACAAACCTCCATCTCTAGTTCATCAGGCACTCTGTCTATCAGACCTAATCACTTAAATCTGTTTGTCACGTCTACTGAATAATCATAAGGGATTTAATTTAGGTCATACCTGAATGGTCTAGTGGTTTTCCCTACTTTCTTCAATTTAAGTCTGAATTTTGCAATAAGCAGTTCATGATTTGAGCCACAGTCAGCTCCCGGTCTTGTTTTTGCTGACTGTATAGAGCTTCTCCATCTTAGGCTGCACAGAATATAATCAATCTGATTTCGGTGTTGACCATTGGGTGATGTTCATATGTAGTCTTCTCTTGTGTTGTTGGAAGAGGGTGTTTGCTATGACCAGTGTGTTCTCTTGGCAAGACTCTGTTAGCCTTTTCCCTGCTTCATTTTCTATGCCAATGCCAAATTTGCCTGTTACTCCAGGTATCTTTTGACTTCCTACTTTTGCATTCCAGTCCCCTATGATGAAAAAGACATCTTTTTGGGTGCTAGTTCTATAAGGTCTTGTAAATCTTCATAGAACCATTCAACTTCAGCTTCTTTAGCATTTCTGGTTGGGGCATAGACTTGGATTACTGTGATACTGAATGGCTTGCCTTGGAAACGAACAAAGATCAATCATTTTTGAGATTGCATCCAAGTACTGTATTTCAGACTCTTTTGTTGACTATGAAGGCTACTCCATTTCTTCTAAGGGATGTGGTTCTCTTTCTGCACTGTAATAGACTCAGTGACTGAGATTCCTGTTTGCTATATGCTACGGAATATTAGACATATCAAATAGTGCTTTAGTTGTTTTAGGTGAGTCATTCTGAAATCAATAATAAATACAGCTATTTAAAGACTTCACCAATATTATGGGTTATGCACAATTCCTGGTTCAGTAGCTATTTCTAGTCTACCACTTTTCTCTGACTTCAAGAAACATTGAATGTTGTAGCATGTAAAATTGATGCATTTTATAGCTACTTTTGAATCTGCTTTAATTTTTTAAATTAATAATACATTTTTTTCCTTTTCTATTTTTGAAAAGTGACTCAATATCTTTCTTACAACTGTAGCTATGTTCTATTTGAAAATGACCAAAAAACAAAAAAAGGGCTTCTCTGGTGGCTCAGTGGTAAAGAATCTGCCTGCCAATGCAGAAGATGCAAATTCACTCCCTGGGTGGGGAAGATCCCCTGGAGAAGGAAATGGCAACCTACTCCAGTATTCTTGCCTGGGAAATCCTATGAACAGAAGAGACTGGCAGGCTGCAGTCCATGGGGTCACCAAAGAGTTGAATAAGACTTAGCGACTAAACAGCAACCACTGACAGTAGGTTCGCTTTTGATACTGTAGATAGACAAATGTTAAGAGCCGTGGGGTCAGGGACAGGTTACATCAAAATGTCCTTGTTCAAAGTCAGTGAAACTGATGAAATTCTGCTAAACAAAATGTAGGTGTGACTGTCCCGACTACAAGTTCTAATATTCAGCTGAGTTTTAAAAGATTTAGTTGTATCTGATTGACCTCAGTCAAAAGTGCTGGTGTGATTGCAAAGATGTGCTAATTGATCAGCCATTGCTCAGAAGGCCTTTAGGAAAAGACATGACATATGCTCATGTAACATCAGTTCAACTCTCAGCATGTTGCCCTAATTACATGCTTTGGTGTGTGTGCTTAATGACAAGTGGAATGAATGCCAGAACTGCCTTAGAGAATACAAGGCTACTGGTTCTTTCCTGGATCCTAGAGATTTCATCATATTCAGAAGATGGTCTCATGAACTGAAGCACTATTTCCTATCTTCTGATTGTCTTTATTTTCTGAAAATTTATATTATTTTTTTAAGACATATTTCTTTGAGTTATTTGATTTTATTTGCCTGTTTTATTGTTGGGGCCAGGGATACTAAGTTGACAGGCAATTGGATAACATCACTTCCTCCATGGCACCAGTAATGAAGAGGCCATAAAAGAAAAAGAGGAAACATAAATGGTGAGATGGATGAAATCACTGATAACCTGGCCTCAGTTACCAGTGTTTTCTGCTCAACGTATTATGTTGCAAATCTCATTAGGTACAGAAATTCAATTTTTATGAGCCTTGACATCTTCCTTTTCTTTCAAATTTTTTTTTTAAGTAAAGAATATGAGATTTGTTCATTTTGATTCCCAAGGTGAATACTATCAAACTCACAAAGTATAATCTTCAGTTTCCTTCTATTTCATAGTCCCATCCCCCCAAATCATTTTCCTGTTTTTTATTCATAATTGTGTATTTGTTTTTTCTCTTTTCCTTTTTTTTTTGAACTGCAGTGTCAGAATGGTGGTATCTTAGTTTCCTGGGCAGGGATCAAATCCCCATCCCCACCACTTGGAGTCTTTATAACTGGACCATCAAGAAATCCTAATTAGTTAAAATTTTCTTATTGATGTGTAGTTGATTTATAATGCTGTGTTAGTTTCAGGGGAACAAATTACATCAGTTCTACATATACTGATGTCCACTCTCTGCTTTTTAGATTCTTTTCTCATATAGGTCATTACAGAATATTGAGTAGAGTTCCCTGTGCTATACAGCAGGTTCTTGTTAGTTATCTATTTTATATATGGTAGTGTGTATATGTCAATCCCAACCTCCTAATTTATCCCTCTCCACATCCCTTGGTAATCATAAGTTTGCTTTCTACATCTGAGATGAATTGCAGGCCTCACAAAACCTGAACCAACCCCTACTTACATAGTATAAACTGGTAGTCCCTCCAGGGCTCTGGTATTTACATAGAGCCCAAAGCTTTAAACAAACAGATGAAATGGTTATAACTGAATTTCAGGTATGTGGAAATTAGGAACAAAAAACTTTTCCAGAATGCAAAGGAAAATATTTTTGTATCTATATAGTAATTTACCAGTGGGGTGAATTTACAGGGGAGTCCTCTAAATTGTTCTCCTTTGTTTTCTACTTGATGACTAGGCCTTCTTATGCACAAAATTGGCAATTAATAATAATAATGATGGCAGGAATATTTATAAATCATTGAACATTTAATAAATACCAGAAACTTTGCTGACCTATGGCTTCCACTGCAAAATTTAAGAACAGTAACTGAAGAAGTTTCCTGAACATCAGGTATGGACCAGGATGTAAAGAAAAATTCAGGTCCGGAGGTAGCTTATAGGTTCAAAAGATGCAAGGGAATAGCTTTTATTTATATACTTTTTACAGAAGTATAGTTGATTTAATTACTGCTGTACAGCAAAGTGATTCAGCTATAGATATATACACATTCTTTTTTAAAATATTCTTTTCCATTATGGTTTATTGTAGACTATTGAACTGTGTCATGTAGTAAGACCTTACTGCTTATCCATCGCATATATAAAAGACTACATCTGCTAACACCAACCTCTCTTCCACCCTTCCTCCAAATCCTTCCCCCTTGACAACCACCAGGGGTTTTCTCTGTCTCTGTTCTCTATGTCCATGATTCTATTATGTTTCATAGATGGGCTCATTTGTGTCATATTTTAGATTTCACCTGTAAGTGAAATCATGCAGTATTTGTCTTTCTCTTTCTGACTTACTTTACTTAGTATAATCTCTAGTTGCATTCATATTGCTACAGGTGGCATTATTTCATTCTTTTTTTATGGCTAAGTAGTAGTTCATTGTATTGTTGCTGTTCAGTTGCCCAGTCATGTCCTACTCTTTACAGTCCCATAGACTCCAATATGCCAGGCCTCCCTGTCCCTCACTATCTCCCAAGTTTGTCCAAGTTCATGTCCATTGCATCAGTGATACCATCCACCTGTCTCATCCTCTGATGTGCTCTTTTCCTTCTACCCTCAATCTTTCTCAGCATCAGGGACTTTTCCAGTGAGATGACTGTTTGCATCCGATTACCAAAGTACTGGAGCTTCAGCTTTAGCATCAGTCCTTCCAATGAGTATTCAGGGTTGATTTCCCTTAATAGTGACTGGTTTGATCTCCTTGATGTCCAAGGAACTTTCAGGATCTTCTCCAGCACCACAGTTCAAAGACATCAATTCTTTGGCGTTCTGATTTCTTTACGGTCCAGCTCTCATGGCCATTTGTGACCACTGGGAAGATCATAGCCTTGACTATACAAACTTTGCTGGCAGAGTAATATCTTAATTCCAGCTTGGAACTCATCCAGCCTGACATTTCTCATGATGTGCTCAATTTATAGGTTAAACAAACAGGGTGTCAGCAGACAGCCCTGTCATACTCCTTTCTCAATCTTGAACCAATCAGTTGTTCCATACAGGGTTCTAACTGTTGCTTCTTGACACACATACAGTTTTCTCAGGAGCCAGGTAAGATGGTCTGGTATTCCCATCTCTTTAAGAGCTTTCCATAGTTACTATGATCCACATAGACAAAAGCTATATATATACATACATAAATATATATATATATATATATATATATATATATATATATGCCACATCTTTATCCATTCATCTGTTGATGGACATGTAGTTGTTTCCATGTCTTGGCTCTTGTGACTAGTGCTTCTATGAACATAGAAGTGCATGTATCTTTTTGAATTATAGTTTTGTCCAGATATACACCCAGGAGTGAGATTGCTGCATCATATGATAATTCTGTTTTTAGTTTTTTGAGGAACCTCCATATTGTTTTCCACAGTGGCTGTACCAACTTATATTCTTACCAACAGGGTAGGAAGGTTCCCTTTTCTCCACATTTTGTCCAACATTTGTTATTTGTAGCCTTTTTAATGATAGCCATTCTGACTGGTGTGAAATGATACTTCATTATAAGTTTGATTTGCATTTCTTTAATAATTTTTAGCAACATTGAGTATCCCCTTATGTGCCTCTTGGTCATCTGCATGTCTTCTTTGGAGAAATGCCTGTTTGGGTCTTCTGCCCATTTTTTGGATAGTGTTGTTTGTTTTTGTTATTCTTGAGCTGTATGGGCTATTTATATAGTTTGAAAATTAAGCCCTTGTCAGTTGCATCATTTGAAGATATTTTGTCCCTAAGGGCCTCCCTTATAGCTTAGCTGGTAAAGAATCCACCTGCAATGCAGGAGACCTGGATTTGATCCCTGGGTTGGGAAGATCCCCTGGAGAAGGGAAAGGCTACCCACCCCAGTATTCTGGCCTGGAGAATTCCATGGACTATACAGTCCATGGGGTCACAAAGAGTAGGGCATGACTGAGAAACTTACACTTTCTCTCTGTCCATAGATTGTCTTTTCATCTTGTTTATAGTTTCCTTTGCTGTTTGAAAGCTTATAAGTTTGTTTAGGTCCCATTTATTTATTTTTGTTTTTATTTCTACTTAAGAAAACATTGGTATAATTTATGTCAGAGACTGTTTTGTCTAAGAGATTTTTACAGAATTTTAACACTAGGAAAAATAGTCACTATTTTGAGCCAAATTTTTTTAAAAATATTTAAAAATAAGTAATCAATCTCTTTTTACCCCTTAAACAAACACATTTCAGGACACAAGACCAAAGAGTCATAGAATATTCCAACTAAAAGCCCTTGAATTACCAGTTTCAGTCTTTTCCTTATTTTGTGAAGATCCTCTCTACCATCTTAACAGAGAGACCACTTAGCTTCAGCTATGTCTACTCTTGTAAACATTTTCATTATTTTTGGCCAAATCTGTGTCTCTCTGGCAGTCAGTAAACTATAGCCCTCTAGTCAAATTCTGTATATGCTTATGGCCTGCAAGCTAAGAATGGAAATCACGCTTTTGAATGGTTGAGAAAAATGAAAAGTAATATTTAATGACACAAGACAATTAACAATAGTTAAATTTGTGCCTTTAAATAAAATTCAGCAGAACACAGCCATACTCACTGCCTATTTATTCACTATGGCTGCTTACAGGCTACAGTGGCTCTTTCATTCTCTTACTTTAAAATTGGAGAGTATTTTACTTTGCCTTCACAATTTTTTCTGAATTGAGATAATTACAGATTTGCATTCAATTGTGTGAAATAATATGAGATCCCTTGTATATTTTTCCCAGTTTTCTCCAGTGGTTATATTTTGCAGTACTGTAGTTTAACATGGCTCATTATATTGACAGTGATACTGTCCACCGATAATATTTAGATTTCCTCAGTTTTATTTGTTCTCATTTGTGTGTGTGTATAAATTCTATATAACTATTGTCACTTGTAATCACAAGTTCAGAAAACTTATTATTCCTGTGTTTTTTTCTGAAAAAAAAAATTATATGTCAGTACTAAATGACTAATGATTCAAAATAAACAGAAAAAATCCAAAATTAGATTATATATTATAAAGGCTGTGTGGTCCTTGTCCATATTACTTTGTTTTCCTCAATTAATTACTTCTATTTTGGTGGACAAAACCAACAGTTGTGACTTTTGCTAAGTCTACACCTCAAATTAATAAGAAACATAATAATATTCAATAAGATTTTAAAAATATAATCTAAACATTTTCTAGCATCTCATTTATTAAGCCTTTTGCTTTCCATTAATCACAGTCTTTGTACTACTCATCATTATTTTTCTAATTTTTCCTACACTTTATTACATTCAATTTTTAAATTTTTTATTTTGAAATAGTTGTAGATATTAAACAATATATGGACATTCAGATTTTGCTAGTTTTTCCACTAATGTTTATATTTCTGTTCCAAGATTATATCCAGGCTCCACATTATATTTAGTTATTATTTAATTTGTCCTTAATTCCAGTTAGAAGAACAGAACACTTACTCAGTTTAAAAAAGCATATTTTAAAAATTATTGTTATTCAAGAAGAGTACTTTTGAAAAGAACTGGTTTGGTATTATTTTCTAACTCAACAGGCAGCTCTGTGAAGTCAACCAAAATGAATACATAAAAAATTGTCTTATTTTTAAAAATATGAAAGTGAGACCCATCTAGTGGACAAAATATTGTATCACACAATAACCAGATGCAACTCTAACTTTCTGCATGTACATATAAATCATACGGGTACACATGTAAGTCAGTCAAATATTTTCTTCTTGGATTTTCTCCTGAAACAAAAATTTTTATAAATCAGTTCATAATCCAGTATTATCTCTCTTATGAAAGGATGCATCCAGAAACTTCTACACATTGTCTTGAAAATACTAATCTCAACTCTCATTTACATATTTTTCAAACACAGCAGAAATAATTAATTGAAAAAAATTTACTTATTTACACGTGTTCTATTTTCTTCCAGGTAATGGACTTTTACAATTTTGGAAATTACACTGAGTAAAGGTCTTGGGGTTTTGTGTATATTTTCATAACTTTACATCACTCTGTGACAAATAGGATTAATTTCTGCCTGATGGCCAATCTCAAACAATGAAGTGAAAGCTACCAGCAATAAATCAAACTATTTTTACTACAGATAACTAGCCTTCCAAGTGAAATGGAACATATTCATAATTTGTTTGATAAAATGATTTGAATTCCTCTATTTAAGGGGGCAAGTAGAATGAGCTAATTATAATATATTATAATATATACTAATATATTTCCTTCTTTTGAATTGAGCACTTTTTGGCAGACAAGTAATGGACAAAAGGAAGAGAATATTTCATCTAAGACACAGGTTCTGAAAATTTTCAATAGATGCAACCACCTTAGTGATGGGTTAAGGGAAGGAACTCATGAAGCCTAAACAAAGAAGGCAAATGAAATTGGAAGCTGTTCAAGTCAAAATCAGAGGAGAATAAAATATAATTTTGTAAAAAGATAAAATTTTCCCTTAAGGTAAACGATGGAGTGCACCTTCTGGTTTCATTTACATTTATATTTATCCAGAGTAGTTTTCTCTCAGGGAAAACAATTTTTTCCTCTTTCAGTAAAATCTGTAAAATGTAAACTGTTAGATATCTGTAGACTCTTCTAGAATGCACAGCTGGAAAAACAAGGATATTTAAACCCTCAAATGGTTTGGGTCCATTTCAAGGTTTTGTTCTTGGCCTTATGAACGAACCAAAAAGTTGCCCTTGGCCTCTAAATTTGGGAATAACAATTTAAAACCCTTGAATAATGTGTTTCGTTGGTGTGTATTTTATATAAAATTTGTCCATTTAAAACATTTAGTATTTAGCAACTTTAATAAGGGACTAAAACATATATATGGATATTAATAATATTTGGTTTCTTTTCTATGAAAATGACACCTTTTCTAAGCTTACACATGAACTACAATCATATCTTTAGGCATATTGTTTTATCTGAAAGTTGATAATTTTCAATTTAATATTCCAAATGTGGTTGAAAATTAATGTTTCAATATATTTAACATATTTCATTGTACAAGATGGTTTAAAAAAAGAATCTTTATGCATAAGCACTCATACAGTAATAATAAAAAAATGATATTATCTTTTTTAACAATGTAAATCAAACCTGGCAGCTGGTGCTTGGCAGTTTAAAGAAGACCCACAAAATTATTCTTATGAATTATGATGAACAACTAAACCCAAAGCGACCCCTGGCACAACTGGCTAATAAGTTAGTCAAAGAAAGAATTACTAGCAATTATGTTTTCTGATTGCTTACCAGCTGGCAACAAAATCTGTGGTTGATGTAGTCCTATGTATGTCTGTTTTCTTTGCTAGCTTCTTGTTTTGGTGCTTAAAGCACCAATGACAAAACTTTTTACTTTTTACTTCAGAATCAGAGTCTATGTTCAGCCTTAAATATCTTCTGCTTCTGCCTTGTTAGCTCATGACTATAACTACTATAATGTGTATAAGGTTAATGTGTAAGAATCAGCTGTTGTGAAGTTTCTGTGAGCCTTTCTGGAAGCATACTTTCATGGATTTGGGAGGAAACTGGAAACTGGCAAACCAGAAGGAGAGAGGAAGACTTGATGAGATAAGAGAAAAGATATAATGTCCAAGTCCAACTTCTTTCCACCTCACCATTTGGCCTGTAGCCGCATTGGGCTTCCCTTGTGGCTCAGCTGGTAAAGAATCCACCTACAATGGGGGAGACCTGGGTTTGATCCCAGGGTTGGGAAGATCCCTTGAAGAAGGTAAAGGCTACCCACTCAGTATTCTGGCCTAGAGAATCCCATGGACTGTATAGTCCATGGGGTCACAAACAGTCAGACACGACTGAGCAACTTTTACTTTCAGCATCAGTTGAAGTAGTGGTTTTAGATCCTGCCACTTGTCTCTGCCTCATATCCTGTTTGTAACATGGGACAGAATAATATTATTAAGATATTAACTATGTCTCCTTTTCTTTCTCCCACCTGGATTTATTATTTCCCTTCCTCCCAACTCCAGTAAATAGACCTTGCCATGTTCATCTCTTCCAGGAGGGAAGCATCAAAACAAAAACAAATGCCCACAACAGCAACAAAAACAATAACAATTCTTTTAAAAGAGACTATTTGAGATTCTTCTTGGCCTTGGTTTTCAGATATTTAAGGCCTTGGGAGAATGAAGAAGATTTAAGATATAAAGATACATGAAAGAAAGATAATTATCTATCCCACCAACTCTCCCAATAGTAAGGACAAGAAATGGAGAAGACAGTATAAGAACAGAGGCTAGGAGGGATGTGAGGAATGGAGAGCGATTGATTGGGGTGCCCTCCATCTGTGGGTAGTTTCCTGAGAGGTTGACATCAAGACCCAACATAGACATCATTACAGCAAGTTCTCTAACATGTCATAGGGGCATGTATGTTAAGTCACTTCAGTCATGTCCAACTCTGTGCAACCCCATGGACTGTAGCACACCAGGCTCCTCTCTCGATGGGGTTCTCCAAAAGAAGCACCATATTAATAGCAAATAACAAACCCACTAGAAGGGGCCATGGGGGTAGGAATTTCAGTACTGAGCTTAATAGTCTGATGTCCAGTGACCACAGGCAGAAAGACAGGAATGAAATTGTTAAAGATGTGGTTTACCACCTCTTAAGCACTTGGAATTATTTAATTCTCCCAAAACTTAAACCCAAGCCCAGGGAAAGGGGTAAGGGACTAAATTGACTTACAACAATTTTATCCTACACTTATAAGATGAATGCTCAAAATAAGATTAATTTTGTTATAAAAAAGTAAAGTGTATTTCTTATACACTGAGTTCTTGCATACTTACCGATTGATATTTGCATCTACTATCAACATAGGACACAAACTCCTTGCAGTGAAGAAAGGTGAAAGTGAATGTGTCACTGCTCAGTCATGTTTGACTCTTTGCGACTCCATGACTATAGCCCACCAGGCTCCTCTGTCCATGGACTTCTCCAGACAGAAATATGGGAGTGGGTAGCCATTCCCTTCTCCAGGGGATCTTCCCAAGCCAAGGATCACACCTGGGTCTCCTGCATGGCAGGCAGATTCTTTACCATCTGAGCCACCAGTAAAGGAAGGCTTTGCACTGTTGGCAAAGGTAGCAACATTAGAGCAAAGTTGGAAAGATAAGTAGGAACACTCCAGATGAATAATGCATGAGGGGCATTTAGGGAAAAGGAGACTACACACAACACTGAGAAAGGAAAAGGGAGAATTGTATGTCTGAGTAAGATCAAGAGGTAACACATGGAACTCAGTCACCTAGATATTAGTAAGCAGAGAGCCCTGAGGATGCAAAAACAAACACAGCTGGAACATTCAAGTCCCTGTGAAGAAGTGTTTGTTTAGTTCTATACTGACAAGGATCTATGAAAATATTTTAAACAGAGGCATGGCATGAACCAATCTGATCTGTACAAAATTAATTCAGGTGGCGTGTGTAGGATTCTTTGAAAGGCAAACAGATCTGTTAGGAAGCTGATGAGAAATCATTATGGTTTAAACTGTAGGAGTGGAGATAGAAGACAGCTCAGATTTACTTGGCATGTATAATTGATGGGATTTAGAAAATTAGACATTAGTTATGAGGGAGAGGTTGATGATAGCTCCCAATTTCTGAATGGAATGTTAGTATAATTAATCAAGCAAGATAAGGAATATAAGAAAGAAATATGTAGAGATGACCAGTTGATTGTTGGAAATAGATTTTTGGATTTCTGGACTAAAAGCAGATTAGAGAAATTCCATAACCACAAAGCATGGTTTGAGTAAAATTCTACAGATTTTCCAATATTTGTGGTTTTTACCATGCTTTCGCTATTTTGCTGTCACTTTCCCTCTTCAACCTTGAATCAGCCAATGCATCTGGTATGTTCAGTGGTGCTCAAATTTGACATTCCTTGTGCCTCTCTTTGACTTCAAATTTGATCCCAATCTGCCTTCCATAGCATTGTTCCTCTGCTGATTAAACTGTGGAATCTTGACCATAATTCCCTTGCTTGAAGATTATTTGAAATTACCTTCTCCATCTTTATGGCAAGAAATAGGCCATGAACCATTTCAACAAAACAAAAAAATAACAGATTAGGAGACATTATAATTCCAGACACTATACTTGGAAAATCACCTTGTCAACAGATCAAGTTGGCATTCACTCATCATCTGAAGTGAGACACCCTGGTGGCTCAGATGGTAAGCATCTGCCTACAGTGCTGGAGATCCGGGTTCAACCCCCGGTTTGGGAAGATCTCCTGGAGAAGGAAATGGCAACCCACTCCAGTATGGTTGCCTGGATAATCCCATGGATGGAGGAACCTGGTTGGCTATAGTCCATGGGGTCGCAAAGAGTCGGACACAGCTGACTGACTTCACTTTCACTGTCTGAAGAGGCAGCAGCCACAAAGGATCAGCGAATTGCCAGATATATCAATTGCTCCCACCCTTATAGTAAGGGATAATACATATGTAGTGATGTTTTTATTCCAGGCTCATACTTTAAGTGCTTTACATATATTAATTCATTTAGTCCTTTGCCTCAACCCTGTGAAATAATTACTATTATTATCCCTATTCTATAGATGAAGAAGCTGAGATATAGAAAAATAAAACTGATTAGAATGCACAGTAATGTGGATTCAAACCGGTAGTCTAGCTTCAGAGACTTTACACTTGCTCAATATACAGTACCCATTTGCATTAGCTTTCTATTGCTACTGCAACACATTACTACAAACCAGCCTTGTCTAACTTAATGAAACTAAGCCATGCCGTGTGGGGCCACCCAAGATGGACCAGCCATGGTGGAAAGGTCTGACACAATGTAGTCCACTTGAGAAAAGAATGGCAAACCACTTCAGTATTCTTGCCTTGGGAACCTCATGAACAGTATGAAAAGGCAAAAGATAAGACACTGAAAGATGAACTCCCCAGGTCAGTAGGTGCCCAATATGCTAGTGGAGATCAGTGGAGAAATGACTCCAGAAAGAATGAAGGGATGGAGCCAAAGCACAAACAACACCCAGTTGTGGATGGGACTGAGGATAGAAGCAAGGTTTGATGCTGTAAAGAGCAATATTGCATAGGAACCTGGAATGTCAGGTCCATGAATCAAGGCAAATTCGAAGTGATCAGACAGGAGATGGCAAGAGTGTACATTGACATTCTAGGAATCAGCGAGCTAAGATGTACTGGAATGGGTGAATTTAACTCAGATGACCATTATATCTACTACTGTGGGCAGGAATCCCTCAGAAGAAATGGAGTAGCCATCATAGTCAACAAAAGAGTCCGAAATGCAGTACTTGGATACAATCTCAAAAATGACAGAATGATCTCTGTTTGTTTCCAAGGCAAACCATTCAATATCACAGTAACCCAAGTCTATGGCCCAACTAGTAATGCTGCAGAAGCGAAGTTGAATTGTTCTATGAAGACCTATAAGACCTTCTAGAACTACCCCCCCCCCCCGCCCCCCCGCCAAAGATGTCTTTTTCATTATAGGGGACTGGAATGCAAAAGTAGGAATTCAAGAAACACCTGGAGTAACAGACAAATTTGGCCTTGGAGTACAGAATGAAGCAGGGCAAAGACTAATAGAGTTCTGCCAAGAGAATACACTGGTCATAGCAAACACACTCTTTCAACAACACAAGAGAAGACTCTACACATGGACATCACCCGATTGTCAACAATGAAATCAGACTGATGATATTTCTGCATTATTGACTATGCCAAAACCTTTGACTGTGTGGATCACAATAAACTGTGGAAAATTCTGAAAGAGATGGGAATACCAGACCACCTGATCTGCCTCTTGAGAAACCTGTAGGCAGGTCAGGAAGCAACAGTTAGAAATGGACATGGAACAGCAAACTGGTTCCACATAGGAAAAGGAGTACGTCAAGGCTGTATATTGTCACCCTGCTTATTTAACTTCTATGCAGTGTACATCATGAGAAACCCTGGGCTGGAGGAAGCACAAGCTGGAATCAAGATTGCCAGGAGAAATATCAATAACCTCAGATATGCAGATAACACCACCCTTATGGCAGATAGTGAAGAAGAACTAATGGCCTCTTGATGAAAGTGAAAGAGGAGAGTGCAGAAGTTGGCTTAAAGCTCAACATTCAGAAAACAAAGATCATGGCATCTGGTCCTATCACTTCATGGCAAACAGATGGGGAAACAGTGGAAACAGTGTCAGACTTTATTTTGGGGGGCTCCAAAATCACTGCAGATGGTGATTGCAGCCATGAAATTAAAAGACGGTTACTCCTTGGAAGGAAAGTTATGACCAACCTAGATAGCATATTAAAAAGCAGAGACATTACTTAGTGAACAAAGGTCCATCTAGTCAAGGCTATGGTTTTTCCAGTAGTC
Organism: Bos indicus x Bos taurus; assembly: GCF_003369695.1. Taxonomy (NCBI): domain Eukaryota; kingdom Metazoa; phylum Chordata; class Mammalia; order Artiodactyla; family Bovidae; genus Bos; species Bos indicus x Bos taurus. Next base: position 34,934,831 of record NC_040076.1, on the reverse strand, counting down.
ATGTATGGATGTGAAAGTTGGACTGTGAAGAAAGCTGAGTGCTGAAGAATTGATGCTTTTGAACTGTGGTGTTGGAGAAGACTCTTGAGAGTCCCTTGGACTGCACAGAGATCCACCCAGTCCATCCTAAAGGAGATCAGTCCTGGGTGTTCATTGGAAGTACTGATGTTGAAGATGAAACTCCAATACTTTGCCACCTGATGTGAAGCACTAACTCATTTGAAAAGACCGTGAAGCTGGGAAAGATTGAGGGCAGGAAGAGAAGGAGACAATAGAGGATGAGATGATTGGATGGCATCACTGACTCAATGGACATGGGTTTGTGTGGACTCCAGGGGTTGGTGATGGACAGGGAGTCCTGGTGTGGTGTGGTTCATGGGGTTGCAAAGAGTCGGACACTACTGAGCAACTGAACTTACTGAATAGCCAATCTGTTATCCAGTTCTTGAGGCCAGAAGTTCAAATGGATCATAGCAGACCTCTGGAGGTCAGCCTTCCAAAAGGGTCTAAAGTCAAGTTCTGTACTCATTCTGGAGACTCTAGGGAAGAATCTCTTACATTTTCTAGCTTGCAGAAACAATCTGCCTTCTTTGGCTTGTAACCCTTTTCTTCATCTTCGAAGTCAACATAAGCATCTTTAAATTTCTTTTAAAATCTGCTTCCATGGTTATGCCTCCTTTTCTTCCTTAGATCCTCCCAAATCCCTATTACAAAGATGTGTGTGTATGCTCAGTCACTTTAGTCATGTCTGACTCTTTGTGACCCCATAAACTGTAGCCCTTCAGGCTCCTCTGTTTATGGGACTTTTCAGGCAAGAATACTGGAATGGGTTGCCATTTCCTCCTCCAGAGGATCTTCCCAACCTGGGGGTAAAGCCCACATGTCCTGCATCTCTTGCATTGCAGGGGGATTCTTTACCACCGAGACACCTGGGAAGTATCTTACAGGAACACTTGTGATCAAATTGGGCCCACCCAGATAATCCAGCATAATCTTTTTACCTGAGATTTTAAATTTTATAATATCCGCAGAGCCTTTTTTCTACATAGGCAACATGTTCCCAAGTTTCACAGATTAGTATCTGGACATCTTTGGGGAGCACTATTCTTTCTACTGTACCATCACTGACATTTTGTAGATAATGCAGATATTTCCTCCCTCAGAGACCTCAGTATAAGCCTTCTAATTTTATGAAATTATTTGGCATAAAAATAACATCCTTCTTTCTCATAGACAAACACACATATACACCCATGCATACATACTTACGTATTCATACCACATAAGTTTCCAATGTGGAGCAAGAAGTTTACCTTAAACACATGAAAAAATATTATGGATGAGAACTGGTACCCCATGATGGTCAACACTTATATTCTTACCTAGATACTCAAGGAGCACCAGAAAATTTAGTCAGCAACCAGTATGGAGAACCAACTTCTTCCATTGTTTATGTGCATGCATTTATATCACACCAGAACCCTGACAGATGCTTTGGGTAATGTATTCACCTTACACTACTATTTTTTTCCCAAAGAATTTAAAGTGATAAATTGCCATTGAAATGGAATCATAATTATAATTCTCAATTCTTCTGTTGTTAATATATTCTTACCAAAAATGGAGGGGGATACCCAAAAATTAATGGTTCATAGTTACCTGTGTTTCATTCCAGAATAGTTACACTTGAGTCACAGGTAAAAAGATACATCAGGAATCACCTCATAGTCTTTTTGGGTGGCATAAAGGTACAGTCTTTTGTGGGAGAACTGATGACAGAAGACCAAGGTCATGGATTCCTTGGACTTTTATAGCAGACTAAGCAGTTAGCTTAGAACTTCCCAGGTGATGCAGTTGTAAAGAATCCACCTGGAATGCAGGAGACACGAGAGATGCAGATTCAATCCCTAGGTTGGAAAGACCCCCTGGAGGAGGAAATGGCAACTTGCTCCAGTATTTATGCCTGGAAAATTCCATGGATAGAGGAGCCTGGTTATAGTCCATAGGCTTGCAAAGGGTCATAAATGACTGAGGACACACACACACACACACGCACACATGCAGCGAGCCGCCATTTTCTTTAATAAATCCTTCATATGCTGTGCTTAGTCACACAGTTGTGTCCAACTCTTTGCGACCCCATGGACTATAACCCGCTAGGCTCCCCTGTCCTTGGGGATTCTTCAGGCAAGAATACTGGAGTGGGTTTCAATGCCCTTCTCCATGGGATCTTCCCAACCCAGGGACAGAACCCAGGTCTCCCTCATTGCAGGCGGATTCTTTACCATCTGAGCCACCAGGGAAGCCCAAGAATACTAGAGTGAGTAGCCTAACCCTTCTCCAGGAGAACTGTCTGAACCAGGAATTGAACTGTGGTCTCCTGCATTACAAGCAGATTCTTTAACAGCTGAGCTACCAGGGAAGCCCAATAAATCCTTCATAGCCTTATTATATTCCCAGATGGCTTATAATACAGAATTACACATTTAAATAAAGTGAATAAATCTCAGACATTTTAGTGAGAATTATTTTAACTTTAGCCTCTATTTTTAGAATATTTACAGAAGATTAAAGTGCTAAACATTTTTTTCTTTTTCAAATGAAGAGGATGAATATACTTTTGAGTCATTGTTCTAGTTGGGGCCAGTCCTAGGTTAAAGCTCTTGAATGGTTTTATACCAAACTTTCCATGAATCACTCCTTAAGATTTTCATTCTTCCCATGTGTATATTCCCTGTAGTCTCCAGAAACAAGTAGAAACAATCTCCTTTCACCCTTTGTGTGTTCTTTGTGCTGTTAGAATAAAAGTAGGGGTTTTGTAAATGAGTTATATCTTGCTCATGTTACTTACACTGGCAAATTGGTACAACTCCATGTTATTTTTGACTCTGCTTCCTAGAAGCTACCTATCTATTTTAAAATATTTATACAATTATTCTTTTTTATGGATTGACAATTCCTATATACATTCATTGCTACTTAAAGAAACAAACTGTCAAATGTTAAACTTTTATATTGTTACGGTGCAGCCAGTTTTCCACATTCCTGCGAGAAACAGGTAATGCATATTAACTAAACAAAGACCCGCTTCCCTCAACTTCCATTTGATGTAAAACACTTGGATAATAGGCAAAGTAACTTTTCTCTTTTTTCTAGAACTTAAAGTTATATCTTAAATCCAACTAAGAAAATATGTTAAATTTCTTTCCTTTGAGGAAAAGAATGTACTGGGCACCGTATTGACTCTTTACGTCTGGATTTAAAAAGTGAGGCAAGTTGACTACCAATCGGCAGAAATGACTCACTTAAGTTCTTGCTCTTCTTCCAAGAGGTAACAAAACCCAATCTTAGAAATACAGCATATTTGTTTTAGCTGAAGGGGCGGTCTAGGGGTTCCCAGCGTTTTATAAACTTCCTAGTTCTACTTGCCCAAACTCAGATGTGTGAACAGGAAGGATTGTGAGCAATGCAAATTATTGCACACATGACCAGATTCTCATTAGATGCCTGTTGACTGAGTTGCTAGCTGGGGTAAGACCTGACACTGAGAATGTGGTCTGGGAAGTTCCAAGGATCGGGGATGGTTAGGGAAGCAACACAGGTAGCCAATGGAAAGTATGCTGTTTAGAGCAGAACAAAACACCAGATTGATTCTGGATTTATGTTTCAAGTATGAGGAAGAACAGGAGAGAGTTGTGATATATGTATATATATACATATATCTATATTTTATTTTTATATAAAATATAAAAAAATAAATACACTTAAATTAAAATATATATATTTAATTTAAATTTATTTATTTTAATTGGAGGCTAGTTACTTTACAATATTGTATTGGTTTTGCCATACATCAACATGAATCCGCCATGGGTATACACGTGTTCCCATCCTGAACCCCCCTCCCACCTTCCTCCCCATACCATCCCTCTGGGTTACCCCAGTGGACCAGCCCCAAGCATCCTGTATCCTGCATCGAACTTGGACTGGCGATTCATTTCTTATATGATATTATACATGTTTCAATGCCATTCTCCCAAATCATCCCACCCTCTCCCTCTCCCACAGAGTCCAAAAGACTGTCCTATACATCTGTGTCTCTTTGGCTGTCTCACATACAGGGTTAAAATACAAAAAAAAAATTATAAAAAAATATTTTATTTTTATATATTTTATTTATATTTTATATATAAAATATATATATACGTATATTTTTTTCTCAGAAGTGGAATTTCTCATTGCAAAACTGGATCACAATTGGCACTAAAAGAAAAGAAGTGGACTTGAGCATCCAAAGAATAGGATTTTAACAAATCTGAAACCTGCTCTGATACCAGCTGGAGTGTAGCTGCTCACCAGCATTGCGAATGGCTCTTCCTTTGTACAGTGCTGCGTGTGTACCAGTTCCCGGGAAGAACATTCCCAAGGTCCTCAGGACCATGTTGTTGCCTGTCCACTTGAGAATAAGTACCTGGCATCACAAAATTCAGAACATCAAATTCTCCACTATTTTTAAAGTGAAAATTTTGAATTGGGTCTAAAGTTGTTCGCGAACTGCTTGTTGAGAAACTGAATAAACATGAATTAATCCTGAAACCCTATTTAATCAGTAGTTTACTAGAGAATGTTTTCTTTCAGTCATTCACTCCACACAGATTGATTAAGCAGCTGTCCCACAGCAGACAGGTTAGCGGAGAAACACTGATGGCCCCAAACAAAGAGATCGTTTCAATTATTATTATTAATTAAAATCTTATAATAATGTGTTTTGGAAGGAGCCTTATGAAGAATTTTAGCAAACATGAGGTGTGTAACATCTCTTCTCCTGTTTGAAGAGTCAGACTCCAGACACTCCCCCCATCCCAAAGACATAGTTCATTGCTTTTGGGCCAAGTAACCTAGAACAATAAAGCTGGCAATAATTTAGAAGTATGGATCTGTTAAAACAATTTATAAGTTTGTCCCTAAAGAAATCTTGGACTAGAATAAACTGAAATCTTTTATTCTTCTTACCTGCATTTCTCCAGTGTGTGGCTATGTTGTTTTGCTAGTTTATTTACAGAAAATAAATATATTTCTTCCCATGATTTGTAAAAGTCCTTTTATAGGACTATTTTTCAAGGGAGCTGTTGTGCCACAGCTGGGACTTAGCTCTATTTTAAAAGGAAATGAGAGTTTGCTGTGTGCAGTAGTAAAACAAAGACACCTAGGTGCTACCACCCTGGCAGATTTTCCTGGAATAGCATAAAATGATGAAATAATAACATACAAGTATGGAATATTTGAGGAGATATCTGTGGCAACAACAAATGCACTCATTGTCTGGTTTCTTAACCTTTCCTCTGATATTTTTAAGCATAGTTTCTCTCATCATTTGGGATTTAGTAGGGATTTTACCATAGATGCAGGCTTCAGGATTTGTCTTGTATCCCAGAGTGTTGCCTTTGCTCTGCTATCCTCATTTAACAAACCAGCAGGGATTTTAAAGGGCTGCTCATTACTTTTTTGTCTCATCATGGAACTTCAGAGGGAATAGCAACACTCCTGAGCTAAGGAGCCCAGCCTACACAAAGAGTCAACCTCAACACATCCAGGAGGGGTGTGATGTCCGCTATTTCAGTCTTTATAGTCCACAAGTGAATGGCCAACACTCTGAGGCAAGGAACAAGTATGACTGTATGCTGATGCTTTTTCCATTGTGTGATCTTCTCAAATAATTCCCTAGTCTCTCCTTTTAAGAGGGTAGAGGGAGAGAGTAAGAGAGAGAGACTCTCTATGTCTTCATGTGGTGAGTGTTTGGTGAAGTATTTGGGGAGCATTTAGTAAGTGCTAAAAGAGTATGACTGAAGAAACGACATCTGGAGAGTACATGTCTTAATACAACTTAAGCAAAATGAATTCTGTCAGTCCTTATATTTTCATTAAAATCATTTGAATGAATGTATCTTAAGTGAATTAATATGAAAAATCAAGATAATTTACCATCTCTGTGGACTGATATAGAATACTGAATTGAATGAATCAGATCAGATCAGATCAGATCAGTCGCTCAGTCGTGTCCGACTCTTTGCAACCCCATGAATCACAGCACACCAGGCCTCCCTGTCCATCACTAACTCCGGAGTTCACTGAAACTCATGTCCATCAAGTCAGTGATGCCATCCAGCCATCTCATCCTCTGTCATCCCCTTCTCCTCCTGCCCCCAATCCCTCCCAGCATCAAAGTCTTTTCCAATGAGTCAACTCTTTGCATGAGGTAGCCAAAGTACTGGAGTTTCAGCTTTAGCATCATTACTTCCAAAGAAATCCCAGGGTTGATCTCCTTCAGAATGGACTGGTTGGATCTCCTTGCAGTCCAAGGGACTCTCAAGAGTCTTCTCCAACACCACAGTTCAAAAGCATCAATTCTTTGGTGCTCAGCTTTCTTCACAGTACAACTCTCACATCCATACATGACTACTGGAAAAACCATAGCCTTGACTAGACGAACCTTTGTTGGCAAAGTAATGTCTTTGCTTTTGAATATGCTATCTAGGTTGGTCATAACTTTCCTTCCAAGGAGTAAGCGTCTTTTAATTTCATGGCTGCAGTCACCATCTGCAGTGATTTTGGAGCCCAGAAAAATAAAGTCTGACACTGTTTCCACTGTTTCCCCATCTATTTCCCATGAAGTGATGGACCAGATGCCATGATCTTCATTTTCTGAATGTTGAGCTTTAAGCTAAATTTTTCACTCCCCACTTTCATTTTCATCAAGAGGCTTTTGAGTTCCTCTTCACTTTCTGCCATAAGGGTGGTGTCATCTGCATATCTGAGGTTATTGATACTTCTCCTGGCAATCTTGATTCCAGCTTGTGTTTCTTCCAGTCCAGCGTTTCTCATGATGTACTCTGCATATAAGTTAAATAAGCAGGGTGACAATATACAGCCTTGACGAACTCCTTTTCCTATTTGGAACCAGTCTGCTGTTCCATGTCCAGTTCCAACTGTTGCTTCCTTACCTGCATACACATTTCTCAAGAGGCAGATCAGGTGGTCTGGTATTCCGATCTCTTTCAGAATTTTCCACAGTTTATTGTGATCCACACAGTCAAAGGCTTTGGCATAGTCAATAAAGCAGAAATAGATGCTTTTCTGGAATTCTCTTGCTTTTTCCATGATCCAGCAGATGTTGGCAATTTGATCTCTGGTTCCTCTGCCTTTTCTAAAACCAGCTTGAACATCAGGAAGTTCACGGTTCACATATTGCTGAAGCCTGGCTTGGAGAATTTTGAGCATTACTTTACTAGCGTGTGAGATGAGTGCAATTGTGTGGTAGTTTGAGCATTCTTTGGCATTGCCTTTCTTTGGGATTGGAAGGAAAACTGACCTTTTCCAGTCCTGTGGCCACTGCTGAGTTTTCCAAATTTTCTGGCATATTGAGTACAGCACTTTCACAGCATCATCTTTCAGAATTTGGAATAGCTCAAGTGGAATTCCATCACCTCCACTAGCTTTGTTCGTAGTGATGCTTTCTAAGGCCCACTTGACTTCACATTCCAGGATGTCTGGCTCTAGGTCAGTGATCACACCATCGTGATTATCTGGGTTGGGGAGATCTTTTTTGTACAGTTCGTCTGTGTATTCTTGCCATCTCTTTTTAATATCTTCTGCTTCTGTTAGGTCCATACCATCTGTCCTTTATCGAGCCCATCTTTGCATGAAATGTTCCTTTGGTATCTCTGATTTTCTTGAAGAGATCTCTAGTCTTTCCCATTCTGTTGTTTTCCTCTATTTCTTTGCATTGATCGCTGAAGAAGGCTTTCTTATCTCTTCTTGCTATTCTTTGGAACTCTGCATTCAGATGTTTATATATTTCCTTTTCTCCTTTGCTTTTCGCTTCTTTTCTTTTCACAGCTGTTTGTAAGGCCTCCCCAGACAGCCATTTTGCTTTTTTGCATTTCTTTTCCATGGGGATGGTCTTGATCCCTGTCTCCTGTACAGTGTCACGAACCTCATTCCATAGTTCATCAGGCACTCTATCTATCAGATCTAGGCCCTTAAATCTATTTCTCACTTCCACTATATAATCATAAGGGATTTGATTTAGGTCATACCTGAATGGTCTAGTGGTTTTCCCTACTTTCTTCAATTTAAGTCTGAATTGGGCAATAAGGAGTTCATTGTCTGAGCCACGGTCAGCTCTTGGTCTTTTTTTGCTACTGTATGGAGCTTCTCCATCTTTGGCTGCAAAGAATATAATCAATCTGATTTCGGTGTTGACCATCTGGTGATGTCCATGTGTAGAGTCTTCTCTTGTGTTGTTGGAAGAGATTGTTTTTTATGACCAGTGCATTTTCTTGGCAAAACTCTATTAGTCTTTTCCCTGCTTCATTCCGTATTCCAAGGCCAAATTTGCCTGTTACTCCAGGTGTTTCTTGACTTCCTACTTTGGCATTCCAGTCCCCTATAATGAAAAGGACATCGTTTTGGGTATTAGTTCTAAAAGGTCTTGTAGATCTTCATATAACCATTCAACTTCAGCTTCTTCAGCATTACTGGTTGGAGCATAGACTTGGATTACTGTGATATTGAATGGTTTGCCTTGGAAACGAACAGAGATCATTCTGTCGTTTTTGAGATTGCATCCAAGTACTGCATTTTGCACTCTTTTGTTGACCATGATGGCTACTCCATTTCTTCTGAGGGATTCCTGCCTGCAGTAATAGATATAATGGTCATCTGAGTTAAATTCACCCATTCCAGTCCATTTCAGTTAGCTGATTCCTAGAATGTCGACATTCACTCTTGCCATCTCTTGTTTGACCACTTCCAATTTGCTTTGATTCATGGACCTGACATTCCAGGTTCCTATGCAATATTGCTCTTTACAGCATTGGACCTTGCTTCTATCACCAGTCACATCCACAGCTGGGTATTGTTTTTGCTTTGGCTCCATCCCTTCATTCTTTCTGGAGTTATTTCTCCACTGATCTCCAGTAGCATATTGGGCACCTACTGACCTGGAGAGTTCCTCTTTCAGTATCCTATCATTTTGCCTTTTCATACTGTTCATGGGGTTCTCAAGGCAAGAATACTGAAGTGGTTTGCCATTCCCTTCTCCAGTGGACCACATTCTGTCAGACTTCTCCACCATGACCCTCCCATCTTGGGGTGCCCCACGGACATGGTTAGTTTCATTGAGTTAGACAAGGTAACCTCGTCCAAGGTAAGCAGTAATGGCTGCGCTTTGCTGGAGCACCCTTGAAGAGATACCCCACACCCAAGGTAAGAGAAACCCAAGTAAGACGGTTACCTCATCCAAGGTAAGGAGCAATAGCTGCGCTTTGCTGGAGCACCCGTGAAGAGATACCCCACGCCCAAGGTAAGAGAAACCCAAGTAAGATGGTAGGTGTTGCAAGAGGGCATCAGAGGGCAAACACACTGAAACCATATTCACAGAAAACTAGTCAATCTAATCACACTAGGACCACAGCCTTGTCTAACTCAATGTCTAACTCTAACTCAATAGAATGAATAGCTTTTAATAAATGCTGTATAATGTTTTTCTTTCTATTAGTCCAGGATCTTGGGCTATAGCAGTTTGATTTATCACAATTAGGAAATTTGATCAAAACATTTTTTAAAAGAATCAAATTACAAAATATTAGGTGAGTTTAAAGGTAAAAATAGATAGAGTATCATGAAATAAAAATGATAGAAATATTGATAGTTATTGTTAATTAACTGAAGTTTCAGTTTTCAGTTTAATATTGATAATTATAATTTATATGACAATATATTATATAAAGCTCTTTACCCAATCTTTGGCCCATTTTATTTATTAAATTTTTATCCAATCATTGGCTCAATAAACATTAAACTAGTCCTTTCTGTGTAAATCAGGGTGGGCACTGGAACTGCAGAAAGAACAAAACAGCAAAATGCCTTTATGGAACTTGTAGTTCTAGAATTAAATGTCACATCCATTTTTCTCTCACGGTGAATGTATGAGAAGATAACTATCAGTGCCCACATTTGTCAACATGGAACTGGAAATCTCAAAAGATAAATAATTCTCTGAGGATACCCAGCTGTTAAGCTGACTACCGGGAGTTTGAACTGTTTGTTGAATGACAACACCATTCTTAGGATCTCAGGACTCCTTAAGTAGTCTGTGAAAAACCAGTGTGACTCAGATTTAAGATGAAAATAAGATTGCTTTATCACTAGTTAGCATGAACAAAAGTGGAAATATGAAGTGTTTTGAAGTACTGACAATCAAGAAATAATAGTAATTTCATTCTCTGACTATAAAGAGTCTAGTCACAAAAAGCAAAAGTTTTACGATAAATGATAAGAGAGGACATGACTAACACATAAAATACTAAAGAATTTTCCTCTTGAAGAAAAAAGGTGCATTTTCAAATAAAATTTAAACTGCAAGTTAATTTGATGTCGTCATAAATTTCATGCATAAAATTGAAAGATATCAGCCATCTTTTGATTGTCAGTCTATTCAATGACTGGTCTCTAAAATTAGAAACATATGGATGCCTGAATTTTTTAAATATTTATTTGGATTATTTTGACATTGGTCTAAATTTCTGGTGAAAGCTTTAAAGTTGGAAAAACATATTTGAAAAATTTCTCTAATATTAAAAAAACATTACCATATAACTTATGAAATTGTGAGAATGTATCATAGCAGAAATGGGGGAAAAATGGCCATTTTCATGGAAAGAGGAATGACTTGGAAAATAATATATACAAACACTGCATTTTTAGTAAAATTAAGTCCATGTGCAATGCTGTTTTCCAAAATATGGAAACTAAACCATCTTTTCTGAATATAAATTAAATGCAGAAGAGGAAAATAGTTCCCATTCTATCCCACTTCTCTTTATGGTTTGTATAAAACCAATTTTGAAGTCTTTTTATTTTATTGTAATTGCTTACTGACATTAAATAGAAGCACATTTTAATGCTTCAAGTGTTGTTGATAGTTTTAAAATAACCTTTATACAGTACATATTAACATAACAGAATTTTTGAAACCAGAACTTTTATGGCCTGACATTAGACTTGTAATTGAAGTTTGTATATTTTCTTAAATGAGCTAGAATCGTGAAATATAAGGGTTGAACTCAGTCAGGAAGGGGTATTCTATACTGTGGTTGTTGTTTTTGCTAACAGCTCCCCAATCTGAGAAACAGCAACAGTTTTTCACTCATGCTATCTGTCCAACACAGGCCATCATGGTGCATGGTTCCATTTCAACCTCCAGTCATTACAAGTGAAGAAGGGAGAAGTACAAATCATGCATTGCAGTATCTTAAATGGGCAAGGAGCATATGTCTTTTCCTGAAGAAGGGAAAGGCAACCCACTCCAATATTCTTGCCTGGAGAATCCCATGGACAGAGGAGCCTGGCAGGCTACAATCCATGGGGTTGCAAAAAGAGGGACACTACTGAGAGACTAACACATACGTACATACATATGTCTTTTCCACTAAAGTCAGTTGATATGCCACACTTCAGCCTAAAATGGGCCGGCTAGGCAGGAGAGGAGAATAGTTATAAACAGACCTAATGACTGTAATGAAAGATCTATAGAGGGAATCTTTGAGATCATCTAGGTTTTACCCATTTTACAGATACAGAAAGTTATTTCTAGCAAAAGAAAGAAGATAACTCAAAACCATAAACTAATTAATTCAGATACTGGTTATAAGCAAGGGCTTGTTTTATTTTTCTAAAGATATATTTAAAGATACATTTTGTAAAGATATATTTCATGCAAAAATTGGGCACAATAAAGGACAGAAACAGCAAGGACCTAACAGAAGCTGAAGAGATTAAGAGCTGGCAAGAATACACAGAACTATACAAAAAAGGTCTTAACGACTTGGATAACCATGATGGTCACTCAGGGAGAGCCAGATATCCTGGAGTGAGAAGTCAAGTGGGCCTTAAGAAGCATTACTGCAAACAAAGCTAGTGGAAGTGATGGAATTCCAGTTGAGCTATTTCAGAACGTAAAAGATGATGCTGTTAAAGTGCTGCATTCAGTATGCCAGCAAATTTGGAAAAATCAGCAGTGGCCACAGAACTGGAAAAGGTCAGTCTAGAGTCCAATCCTAAAGAAGGGCAATGCCAAAGAATGTTCAAACTACCATACAATTATGCCCATTTCACATGCTGGCAAGTTAATGCTCAAAATCCTTCAAGCTAGGCTTCAACAGTACATGAATTGAGAACTTACAGATGTACAAGCTGTATTTAGAAAAGGCAGAGAAACTAGCAATCAAATTGCCAACATCCGCTGGATCATAGAAAAAGCAAGAGAATTCCAGTAAAACATCTATTTCTGTTTCACTTACTACACTAAAGTCTTTGACTTTGTGAATTACAGCAAACTGTAGAAAATTCTTAAAAGAGATAAAAATATCATCACTTTAAGAATTACCTATCTCCTGAGAAACTATGCAGGTCCAGAAGCAACAATTAGAATTGGACATGGAACAACAGACTGGTTCAAAATTGGGAAAGGAGTATGTCGAGGCTGTATATTGTCACTCTGCTTATACTTCTATGCAGAGTATATCATGCGAAATTCTGGGCTTCATGAAGCTCAAGCTGGAATCAAGATTGCCAGGGGAAATATCAGCAACCTCAGATACGCAGATGATACCACTCCAATGGCAAAAAGTGAAGAGGAACTAAAGAGCCTTTTGATGTGGGTGAAAGAGAAGAGTGAAAAAGCTAGCTTAAAACTCAGTTTTCAGAAAACTAAGGTCATGGCATCTGACTCCATCACTTCATGGCAAACAGATGGGCAAAAAGTAGAAACAGTGACAGATTTTATTTTCTTGCACTCTGAAATCACTGCAGAAGGTGACTGCAGCCATGGAATTAAAAGACACTTGCTACTTGGAAGGAAAGCTATGACAAACTTAAACAGCATATTAAAAAACACAGACACTCTGCTGACAATGGTCCACATAGTCAAAGCTCTGTTTTTTCCTGTAGTCATGTGTGGATGTGAGAGTTGGACCATAAATAAAGCTGAGCACTGAGGAGTAGATGCTTTGAAATTATGGTCCTGGAGAAGACTTTTGAGAGCCCCTTGGACAGTAAGGAAGTCAAACCAGTCAATCCTAGAGGAAATCAACCCTGAATATTCATTGGAAGGAATGATGCTGAAGCTGAAGCTCCAATACTTTGGCCACCTGATGTGAAGAACTGACTCACTGGAAAAGACCCTGATGCTGGGAAAGACTGAGGACAGGAGGAGAAGGGGATGACAGAGCATGAGATTGTTGTATGGCATCACTGATTCAATGGACATGAGTTTGAGCAAACCCTTGGAGGTTGTGAAGGACAGGGAAGCCTGGCGTACTGCAGATCATGGGTCACAAAGAGTCAGACATGACTTAACAACTGGACAACAACAGCAACAAAGATATGTATGTATTGAATAGCTTCTTTGTGCCAGTTTTGAGTTAGGTAGGATCTTGAAATTAAAAGAAATAAGGATAAGTTATTGAAATAATTTTCACAAGAGAGGGACTTCAGAGTAACATCTTAGATTAAAAGTAAAGATTCATAAAAACAAGAGAGAAAAAAACCTTTAGGTGGACAGAAGAGAATCAGAAGAGAAGCATGAAATATTAATATGATAGCACTGTGTTTTCATTGAGCCACAAATAAGTTAGTTTGACTAGGTAATAAGGTACAAATGAGGGTGTGGTCAACCACAAATTCAAAAGAGACCTGATATGAGGGCAGTAGAAAGAAAGGAGTTTGAATGTTTTCTGTTATCTACTATAAGGGAAGGGATCTTCTGACTTCCAATCCAACATTATTTCAAAACTGTTTTACTACAAAATATAGCATATGAATTCATTACTCAGTTCTTTCCAAGGGAGAGGAGATTTCAGGGGCTGTATTCAGGGGTCATTTGCATGTGTTTGAGACAAGTGTGGCTGAATCCCCATCTTTTACGACTAGATTTTCTGATGTTTCACAGCCTGGGAGAACTAATAAGTGATTCAGAAAGTCAACAAGGATAGGTTCCAGATTCCCAGTCTCCAGACAGGATTCAGCAGAGTGAGAGTGGATACCCCCGAGATTATTCTACTGCCTTTGCAGGCTCTGCTGTATCCCAGAGCCAGAGGGACCAGGACCAGGCATGCACTTTTACGTGCTTAGAGGCTTCTCTCTCCCAACAACAGTCAGTGGTTGATGACAAAGGGGGAGTTGGGCCTTCATTTTCCTCAGCAGAGTCTGAGCTCTGCTGGGTTAAAGACTCTCCTCATTCCACCTTGTATTCCACCCAACCCCATGCCTGGGAAGATATCGTTGATTTTCTTGACAAGTGTGGGAAATAACCACACAGAAAAATGTTAAAATTCAGAGAAACCAGAAACTTGTTTCAAAGCCAGTGAATCTGACTCTCTACACAGATCAATATTCAAAAAAGTATGGCTCTTTTCTTTTTTTAGACTTGTAACTTTCCTTATGGTAGGCAATTCTATGTATTTGATGAAAAACCATGAATAAGCACGATTGAAAATGTAAAACAAAACAAATAGACAAACAAAAAACAAGTCCAAAATGAAACACTTCTTCAGCAACCAAAATGCCTAGACTACAACAAACTTTAACTCTGACCACATGCAAAGCACGTTGCTTAGAAACCCAGAGCAGTGGGTTTGCCCAGCAACTTCAGATCCCACCAGTTACTCCTGGGAAGAAGCTGACACGGTGACAACAGCATTAAAGAAATACAGAAATGCAAGTCATCTGTAAAGGATAAGGAAAGGAACATAAGTGGATCTAAACATTTTAGTTGTTATATGATGTTTAAGAAACTGTATAAAAATGAAGCCCTGACTCTCATTGTTTTGGTCTAAGATTCATACTGTTCATGAGGGTTATACCCCGTGTGTTATGGCTTCCACCCTTTCTGGGCAAAATCTGTTCAAACATGATGTTAGCTTTTAGTAATCAAATGGTATTAGGCTTGCTACTGGTGCTAAGTCACTTCAGTCATGTCCGACTCTGTGTGACCCCATAGACGGCAGCCCACCAGGCTCCCCCGTCCCTGGGATTCTCCAGGCAAGAACACTGGAGTGGGTTGCCATTTCCTTTTCCAATGCATGAAAGTGAAAATCGAAAGTGAAGTCGCTCAGTCGTGTCCGACCCTCAGCGACCCCATGGACTGCAGCCCACCAGGCTCCTCCGTCCATGGGATTTTCCAGGCAGGAGTACTGGAGTGGGGTGCCATTGCCTTCTCCAGGTATTAGACTTAAATATGTTCTATTGGCCTATATGTTTTATTGATCTCACAACCCTATATGTATTAAACTCCCCTTTGATTTCTCATTAGGAATAACTAGACAGATATAATAATTCCAGATTATAGAATGGATAGAGTGAGATCACCTCTTAGCTGGATTATTGCTATGTTGTACATCTGTTTCAGTGTGGGCTGGCCAGTCCTCAGATCATAGTTTACACTAATAGAAAAAAAAAATTTATAAAAAGTAGATCTGGTCTTGTCACTCTGCTGCTTAAATGTTACTGATGGTTCATCCCTAAAATCATATTAAAATCTAAATTAGTATATTATTGCTTTCTGGTAATTTGTTATATTTCCTCAGTATTCTGAACATGCAAAGCCATTTTAAACCTCCACGAGTTTGTCCCAGCTCTTGCATAGCCCTGGAATAATCATTCATCTCCTCTCAATCTGATAAGCATCCATGCTGTGCTGTGCTGTGCTTAGTTGCTCAGTTGTGTCCAACTCTTTGCAACACCATGGACTACAGACCACCAGACTTCTCTGTCCATGGGGATTCTCCAGGCAAGAATACTGGAGTGGGTTGCCATGTACTCCTTCATGGGATCTTCCCCACCCAGTGATCCAACCCAGGTCTCCTGCATTGCAGGCAGATTCTTTACCAGCTGAGCTACCAGGAAGCCTGATAAGCATCTACTCACACTTAAAAATCCAGCAATAATATTTGAGGAAAGCCCTCCTGATTTCTTCCAAACTAAAGTAACTATCAGGAGGGCTTTCTTCAAATATTATTGCTGGATTTTTAAGTGTGAGTAGATGCTTAACAGACTTCCTGGTAGCTCAGCGGTTATAGTAACTATTCGGAGAAAGCAATGGCGCCCCACTCCGGTCCTCTTGCCTGGAAACTCCCATGGGCGGAGGAGCCTGGTAGGCTACAGTCCATGGGGTCGCTAAGAGTCGGACAGGACTGAGCGACTTCACTTTCACTTTTCACTTTCAGGCATTGGAGAAGGAAATGGCAACCCACTCCAGTGTTCTTGCCTGGAGAATCCCAGGGACGGGGGAGCCTGGTAGGTTGCCGTCTATGCGGTCCAACAGAGTCCGACACGACTGAAGCGACTTAGCAGCAGCAGCAGCAAAGTAACTATTACAAATCCAATGTTCTAGATCTGGCCAAAGGAGGAGTTTAATAAATTTTGTTAACTTATGAATTAGAGTCCTTTTCCAGGACATACTTGAATCTCTGATATAAGTAATCTTCTGGTTATAATTTTAACTTCATTACATGTGAGTTACAGTCCTAAAGTAGGGGTAGTCAAAGAAATTTGCCATTTTATCATTATATAAAATCATATCTATTTGTCAACTTACATTTAAGTTTTGGAACCATCTTCCTCTTAAAGAATTTATGTCCTATCCCCAAACTGTTTCATGAAAACAGATTTCAGAATACAAATTTTTCCTTTAATGAGCATTCTGGTTTAATCCAGGTATAATAGAGAAAACTCAATTTTTCATAATTACATTAATATATGGGATAGGTTAATTTAATAAACAACATATGAGGAATCCATTTTAGTTAAAAAGAATAACAGACCATGTGATTATCTGGCAATTTTTATATTATTTGTATTCTAGGTCTTCATATTTCTCTGATTCACTCCCATTCCCCATCGAGTCTAATAGACACTGTTATTGAATCAACTAAGACTTCTTCCTTGAATTGTACAAATGAAAATTAGTTATGAACTTGTGTGTCTTCTTTAGAATGCAGACTACATGAAAGTAGGGACCTGGATATGGCAACTTGCTTAAAACTCTATCGTAGTGCTTTCCTCAATGTTGGAAATGTAGTAGTCTCTTTAACAAATATTCATTAAAGAAACAAATGCAAATATTGAATGCGCAATAAACATATTGGGCTTCCCTGGGGTCTCAGCAGTAAAGAATCTGCCTGCAAGGCAGGAGACAGAGGAGACACAGGTTCAATAACTTGGTGGGGAAGATCCCCTGGAGGAAGGCATGGCATCCCACTCCGGTATTCTTGCCAGCAAAATCCCATGGACAGAAGAGCCTGGCAGGCTATAGTCCATGAGGTCGCAAAGAGTCAGATACAACTGACGGGACTGAGCAGGCACACAATATACATATTAATTTTTCCATTTTTAAAAATAGTCAACACAAAATTTTTCCATAACGGGTTTGTGGAGACTTAATTTAATAAAAACACATAAAAATAACCAGTGCTAACCTCTCAAACATTCTTTTAAATTTTCCTACAGAAGGATGTATTGAGTACTTATTATTTGTTAAGAACAATGTTTATAGTAAAGACTGGACCAACTGGAGGTATTTCTGCAACCAACATAAGCAGATACTTGTGGATCTATAATCAGTTTTGCAGAACATGAAGATTTCCAAAGTTTATTTTGTTGCAAAATATCTGCTACTCCAAGTACTGACACAGTTTTAAAATGCAGACACACGAAACTCTACCTAATGAGTATGCAAATGTGGGTGCTTTCAAATCTCCTTTGTGTGAGGACACATGGATATCTGGCATAAAATAAGATAAAACATTTATACCCACAACATTGCCAGGAAGGGAAGATTAGGTTCTTGTGTGCTAAGAGAAGGGTTTTTTTTTTTTTTTTTTTTTTATATAGACAATGAGGTCTGAAGACAGAGAGAGAGCAAGAAAAGAGAGAAAGAAGGAGAGAGACAGAGAGAAACTGTTTTGATCTCAGTAATTATCTCCTAGATCAATGGAATTTCTATTGACATATTGATGAATAGGTAATATTCCCATCAGGTTAAAAAAAAAAGATGGTAGGATGGTGAAGTGACATTCAACATGAAGAAAGAGCATTGTATTTCTCATTGAAGAACACTGAGGTTCTACTCACTTTTTAAAACCCAGTGATAATGCTTTTTAACAAAATAAGAAATACCTGCTTCAATTCTGTCATCTAAATCAGGGAAGAATTTTATTTTGATGTCTGCAAATGAATTTTTTTTTTTTTTTCTTTTTGGAGGCTGTGTTCAAGTGCAAATCTAGTCTGCTGCTGTTGCTGCTGCTAAGTCGCTTCAGTCATGTCCGACTCTGTGCGACCCCATAGACGGCAGCCCACCAGGCCCTGCCGTCCCTGGGATTCTCCAGGCAAGAACACTGGAGTGGGTTGCCATTTCCTCCTCCAATGCATGAAAGTGAAAAGTGAAAGTGAAGTCCTCAGTTGTGTCCGACTCTTAGCGACCCCATGGACTGCAAGCCTACCAGGCTCCTCCATCCATGGGATTTTCCAGGCAAGAGTACTGGAGTGGGGTGCCATTGCCTTCTCCGGCAAATCTAGTCTAGTGATTGATAAACAAGTAGTGATGTGGGGAATGAGTTTTTTTCTTTTTTTTTTTTAAGTCACTAAGACAAGTTTGACTATTTGTGACCCATGCACTGTAGCCCATCCAGGGAATGGGTAAGAACAAGAAAAAACAGCAATATATGTTGCTCTGTTGTTTTTCACTGATATTATCAAACTTAATAGCTTTTCTCTGGTGCATTTTGAAATCTAAAAAAGTACCTATATTAGAGGCAGCTTATTAATAGGAAATTGAGTGGGGAGGTTAGAGTGTAGTTCAACAGGAGAGTGAAAATGGGGACTATTTTTTCCTTGTTTACAAAGGCATGCTGTTCACATTTTTCTGATATGAAATAATAATGATGACAGTTGGTTAACATTTTGACTGCTTACTCTCTATGTATGACCCTTTTGCATTATCTCTTTAATATTCATAGTAACCCTAAGAAGTTGGTTATATTATACTTGTGATTTTTTGAGTGAAAACATTGAGGGAGAGAATGGTTAAATACTCAGTCTCTGGTCACACAGCTAAAAAACAGTCCTCAGATTTGGACTCTAGTCTGACTGACTCAAGAGCCTCTGTTGTTGGCTTTGTTATTGCCACCACATCAGAGAAGGAGGGTAGCTAATCCCTGGGTGTGCTGAGTGACAAGATCTCAGGGAAGTGGTGTGAAGAGGGTGAGAAAGAGTTGAGGGACCTAAGTGAAGTGACCCAGGGAGAGAATGTGTATGGGCTCAGTGTGAGATCTAAAACCTATTATTTGATGAAAGTATTCTAATGATGAAGAAGCAGAGTTTACTTACATGAAATCCAGAGTCCCATTTTCCTAAAAAGAAGGTTATAAAGGGATAATTGAATGCACCATACATGAAGGCCCAGCCTACTTGACATGTGATACACCTTAACATTTCTTCCTTGACATCTTTGAAGCTGATATTTAAACTCTGCACTAAAATTACTTAATCCATCACTGTATCCTATCCATGCTACATTTTGGATGGAACTGAGAAATTATTTTAAGTTACTTAACAATTCAATTTAAAGACAGAGAAATTAAAATTAGTACTTACAAAGGAGATTCAAAAGTAATAACATCAGTTCAATTCAGTTCAGTTCAGTCGCTCAGTCATGTCCGACTCTTTGCGACCCCATGAATCACAGCACACCAGGCCTCCCTGTCCATCACCAACTCCCGGAGTTCACTCAGACTCACGTCCATCGAGTCAGTGATTCCATCCAGCCATCTCATCCTCTGTCGTCCCCTTCTCCTCCTGCCCCCAATCCCTCCCAGCATCAGAGTCTTTTCCAATGAGTCAACTCTTCCCATGAGGTGGCCAAAGTACTGGAGTTTCAGCTTTAGCATCATTCCTTCCAAAGAAATCCCAGGGCTGATCTCCTTCAGAATGGACTGGTTGGATCTCCTTGCAGTCCAAGGGACTCTCAAGAGTCTTCTCCAACACCACAGGTTAAAAGCATCAATTCTTCAGCGCTCAGCTTTCTTCACAGTACAACTCTCACATCCATACATGACCACTGGAAAAACCATAGCCTTGACTAGACAGACCTTTGTTGGCAAAATAA
The DNA here is from genome assembly GCF_003369695.1 of Bos indicus x Bos taurus. Classification (NCBI taxonomy): domain Eukaryota; kingdom Metazoa; phylum Chordata; class Mammalia; order Artiodactyla; family Bovidae; genus Bos; species Bos indicus x Bos taurus. The sequence continues at coordinate 34,914,607 of NC_040076.1, read as the reverse complement.
TGTCTCTGCTTTTCAATATGCTATCTAGGTTGGTCATAACTTTCCTTCCAAGGAGTAAGCGTCTTTTAATTTCATGGCTGCAGTCACCATTTGCAGTGATTTTGGAGCCCAGAAAAATAAAGTCTGACACTGTTTCCACTGTTTCCCCATCTATTTCTCATGAAGTGATGGGACCAGATGCCATACCCCTCTCCAAATGGACCTATTTACATTGTATTCACACAAATATAGTGGAAAGTCCTGGGTAGTTTCTTAATATTTAAAGTGACCACTGAAATTAAAGCATAAATTTAGTGCAAGTCTTTATAAATTTTTAAAGAAAATTTGGTCTTGGAGGAATTTTTGTTACCAGAGAAGGTATCCATTACATTGATCTAAGGACATGAAAACTATATCTGATCTTTTCTCTATGTCATGAAAAGTTATTAGTTAACTCATGGGAATTCTCTGGCAGTCCAGTGGTTAGGACTCTGTGCTTTCACTACTGAGGACTTGGGTTCCATCACTGGTTGGAGAACTAAGTTTCCACACGCCACAGTGTGATCAAAATAATAATAATAGTAATAACAAAATAGTTAACTCATGTGTAATAGAAGTAGACCCAAGGTTATAACTTAAGCACATGGTGATACTGTAGCACATTTATGCAAATTCAGAATCCATGAAATTCCTTAGGAGTTATCAGAAATTCATTTGCTGTTTCACAGATCCGATGCATTGGGATTTCAGATTTACCACGTGTTGTCTCTATAGTTGTCTGGTATATGTTCAATAGCTTGAAAGTGAAAGTGAAGTCGCTCAGTCGTGTCCGACTCTTTGCGACCCCATAGACTGTAGCCCGCCAGGCTCTTCTGTCCATGGAATTCTCCAGGATATTCTCCAAGAATACTGGAGTGGGTTGCCATTTCCTTCTTCAGGGGATCTTCCCCACCCAGGGATCGAACCCAGGTCTCCCGCATTGCGGGGAGATGCTTTAACCTCTGAGCCACCAGGGAAGCCCTGGTTCAATAGCTTAGATAGTGTTAGATGAGGTGGTATATTATGGTGGCTGAAAGTGAAAACTCTGAGTTCTTACATACCTTGAAACACACTTGACTTACTTCTTGTTAGTTATGTGACTCTGAGCAAGTTCTTTATTCTGTACCTTAGTTCCTCCATATGTTCAAAGTGAATAGTTATGGGACCCGATTATTTGGTTATAAGGATAAAGTAAAATAATCAGCAGCCACACTTGATGCTGAATGTAACTAACTGCACTGAACTTGAGCAATAATCATCATTCAAGGAGTATCATGGCTAGCATTGCCAGAATAAGCAAATAAAAATAAAGGATCCCCAGTTAAGTTTGAATTTCAAATAAAAAATACACAGATAAATTTAGTGTAATTCTGCCCTTTGTGATATTGGAAACATAACACTAAAATATTATTTATGGTTGATACTTTATCTAGCAATCCTAATCATAATGCTGATGATGGCATTCAATGATTTAATGTAAACAGCTTTGTTTGAATATATAAATAAAATTATTGACTGGAAATTTTAAAGTGACTAATATTCATGCATTTAAATATGTTAATTTTGCTACATAGGCTAACCTTCAATCTACGTTTGAGTGTGCTAAGTTGCTTCAGTTGTGTCTGACTCTTTGAGACCCTATAGACTGTAGCCCGCCAGGCTCCTCTCTCCATAGGGATTCTTCAGACAAGCATATTGGAATGGGTTGTCATGCCTTCCTCCGGGGGATCTTCCTGACACAGGGATCAAACCTGCATCTCTTATGTATCCTACACTGGTAAGAGGGTCCTTTACCACTATCACCACCTGGGAAGCCCAACCTTCAGTTTAAGTGTATTCTTATTCAACAATAGCTAGAGATCATTTATTCAACAGCTAGTATAGACGCTACTAGGTTACTTCCATTCGTTGGTAAATGAGACATCAAACAAGAAGAAATGACCGCACAGAGTGATAGTGATCCAAATTCAAATCAGTAAAGGCTTTTACTCAGTATGGTACAGATACAGAGAGACCATGGGCTAGAGGTCTTCGAGAAATATCCTGCAAATAATGTACCATATATTATTGCTCCATGGGTAGGATAAGTCCACAATGCTGAAGACCAGACAGGAAGATGATGTGATAATAACACAGATAAATATAAAATTACAACTGTGGTAAGTACGCTAAAGGAGGTATCAATATGTGGCGCTGTAAAAGAACAGATGAATTTTGGATGTGGTCAGAAAAGTCAGGGAAGGCTTCTCTGGGGAGCAATAATAGGATTGAGATCTAAAGGATAAGAAGGAGTTAAGTAGGAAACAGAGATACAAGAATACCATTTCAGGTAGAGAGAATAGCAAGCACAAAGATCCCAAAGGGGGAGGGAGCATGATGTTCAAAGAAACAAAAAGAGGACCACTGCAGTCAGAATGCTAGAGAGGAATGGGAAGAGTCTGAAAGGTAAATACGGCCAACCCATTGGATGGCATCACAGACTCAATGGACATGAGTTTGAGTAAACTCTGAGAGTTGGTGATGGACAGGGAGGCCTGGCATGCTGGTTTCCATGGGGCTGCAGAGTCCTATACAAATGAGCAACTGAACTGAAATTTAGGCTTCAAGTTGTTAGTATTTATCCTAAGTGCCACTGAAATAATTTGAGTAGAGTGAAGGGATGATGAATATGTGTTTTTAAAGTATGTTCAGGCCGCTTTATGGAGAGTGGCTTGGAGGAGCCAATGGGAACTCTGAATGGAATCAGTAGAAAGTTTTTACTAAAAAATATAATTTAAGATAAGTCTTGGAGGATTTAAAATGAAGATGAAAAATAAGATGCAAAGGAAAAAGAAATATCTGCTTCAAATTCTGGATCCAAGAGTACACTTGTATGATTGGAAGAGGGTCCATTCAGTGATGGAAGAGAGTGTCCATTTAATGGAACATGGAAAATGTTTGTATTGATGGAGGTGGAGTAGGAGGAAATTCAAAAGCCAGTAGAAGTACCTTGTGAATAAAGGTTAATGGTTTATAGTAACCCTGTAAGTAGTGAGTAGTTACTGAAACTTTTTAGTAGAAACATAATTATGAGGAGTGCATTTATTTTTTTTTTAAAGTTCATACAGTATCAGGAATACATAATTTAGGCTAGGAAAGATAAATTGGAAACTGTGGGACTAGTTGGGGTTCCCTGGTGACTCAGATGGTAAAGAATCTGCCTGCAGTGCGGGAGACCTGGGTTCAATCCCTGGGTTGGGAAGATACCCTGGAGAAGGGTATGGCAACCCACTCCAGTATTCTTGCCTGGAGAAAACCCAAGGGTAGAGTACCCTGGTGGGCTACAGTCCATGGGGTCTCCAAGAGTCGGACATGACTGAGCGACTAAGCTCTTAGTTACACATCAGCTGCTGCTGCTGTTTTCTCGCTAAGTTGGGTCGACTCTTTGTGACCCCATGGACTGTAGCCCACCAGCCTCTACTGTCCATGAGATTTCCCAGGCAAGAGTACTGGAGTGGATTGCCATTTCTTTCTCCAGGGGATCTTCCTGACCCAGGGACTGAACTCATGTCTCCTGCATTGGCAGGTGGATTCTCTACCACTGAGCCACCTGGGAAGCCCCTACTGTAGTACGGTTACTGTAGTACGATTACGGTGAAGAGGAAAAAGTGTGATTTATAGACTTGATTTGGAGAGAATGGAAGCAGAAAGATAAAAATAATGATGAAGGAGCAAAGAAGAGGTTGGAAATTAAATTCAGTCATATATCAAGCCCAAGGGAGTAAAGAAAGAAATTCAAGGAAGTGAATTTAAGTAGTTTCCAAGGTTTATCAATCAGTTTTGCTATTATCATTTATGCTGAGGTCACAAACTCAAAGCCTTCATTTTATACAACAGCACATGTTCATTTCTTAGGCTATAAGCAGACTGTGGAGTGACTGTGGCTGTGTGCCAGGCATCTTCTTCCCTAGATTCGGGCAGAAGGAGCAGCCCTATTAAGGACATCTGGTTCTCCTGGTAGAGGAGAAAGTGTGAGGAAGAGTCATGAATTGTTCCTTAGAGCATCTACTCAGAAGCTGCACAGGTGCTTTTATTGACTAAAGAAGTCATACAGAGAATACTGATATCAAAGGGCAAAGAGTATAATCTACTTATAGGGAGGGGCCATAAAAAATGTTTAAATGAAATTAAACAATCATCAGCATTCTGACTCAGCAATCCACTTCTAGTTCCTTACCCAAGGGAAATGCAGACATAAAGCCACACAAATCTGTATGCTAATGTTTGTAGAGGCTTTATTCCTGATCATGAAGAATAGAAACAATCCTAATAGTTATCAACTAGTAAACGGAGAAATATGTGGTACATCCATACAACAGAGTAATATTCAGCAATAAAAAATCAGCAAACTACTAATGATACATGTAACATCATGGATGAATGTCAAAGACATTATGCTAAGTGAAAGAAGCCAGATTTAAATGGTTACATACCATATCACTTCATGTATATGACACTCTGAAAAGGATAAAACTGTGGGAAAAGAAAACAGACCAGTGGTTGGAAGAGACTGGTGGAGGGGGAGGCCACTGACTACAAGAGGAAACAAGGAAATTTTTGGAAGGATGATGGGAGTATTCTATATTTTAACTGTGATGGCAGTTAGACAACTGTATGTTCATCAGAACTCATAAAACTATACTCCTAAAGGGAGAAATTTTATTGTATGCAAATTATGCCTCTATACTGAGTAACCTGTATTTGTTAGTTAGTAAGAAATCACTTTTACTTCCATGAGTTACTTCATACATAATTAAAAAATGAATGGATGCCTAAAAAGAAGTAATTGATTAACAGAGACAAAGCAAACGAATGAATATGCAAATGTTCATTTATCTTCAGATTTTTTAGAGGGGGACAGTAATTCACGAATTTTGATATAGTTTCCTAAATTGCAACTTAATTACTAAATTTTACAATTAAGAAATTTAGCTCTTTATTTCCCTTTTAAGGAAATACCCTCAGCATGTAATGTATATCATAGAGTTTATGGACTGTGAGTTTTACAAGAGAAGTGGGCCTCAGTAAATAATTATAAATTGCTTTTTAGTCATTTCAATTCCCAAAGAAATACTGCATAATCTAAATAAGAAATGCTGCATTTTAATGGACATAATATTTTAATTTGGTAGTTACACAAAACTGTGTTCTGGCAGTTTATAAATTGTATGAACATGTGCAAATTCAACTGACATGCATTATTCAAGAATGAATAATTGTCCAGAAAGATGAGCAGAGAGAGAAGAATGAAATATAATTTATTTGCCTCTCTCTCACTCTCACTCTCTTTCTCATTTCAAGATAGCACAGCAAATAAAGAAAAAGAGGGAAGGATTACTTGGTTGCTTTTACTGGTGAGCCAGTAGACAGTAAAAAATAAACTATAATAGTATTGGAGAAAAATAGTTCACATCATTGTTTCTGTCCAAAATAGTCTTATATAATTTAAGTAATTCAGTCAACTAACTGGTGAACTAAGATAAATATCAGATTAATTTTTTAACTTAGTGCTTTGAAACAAAACAAAATTAAATCACACTGATTGCTTATGGGTATTTTCAGGGAGGGAAGAGGGAGGCTAAATTTATCGGTACTGATGTATTAGACACTTGTACTACAATGTACTGAACACTTCCGTGTGCTCTGATCATGAAAGATCATTTTGCAGAAAGAGATTATTGCTGATCACAATTCATGAACTCTTTTTGTGAACCCCAAGATAGCAAAGTAATGTTACAGTTCAGCATCTTTTGATTGATATGGACCAGAGACAATCAGAGGGTATGCTTTCATTTCTATCTTGATTCTAGAATCCTGTGTAGAATTTTGGTGGGAAGAGTCTTTTTCTGTTTGAAATTAGAATCTAAATTAGTTCCCTATTGGGGCAGCATTATGACCCATCCTGTCTAACCATTCAACATTCCCTAGGCATCTTTAATAAGGCGCAGTACCAACTATTTCATGCCTAATGGTGTATGTATTACAGAGGCACTGTGGCTTTTTGTCCCCCTCACTGTCACTTCTTTAATCACAAACCCTTTGAGAACCAAAGTGGTTGATTAGAAAGAGATTTAGAGTAATCAAAAATCTACTTTTATCCAAGTACTTAGCTATCCTCTCAGAAAATTTGATAACAAAACACAAGATCAATTGTTTATATTCTTTTTCATATTCTTTCCCATTATAGCCTGTTATAAGATTGGTGGCTCAGATGGTAAAGCATCTGACTGCAATGTGGGAGACCCAGGTTCAATCTCTGGGTCGGGAAGATCCCCTAGAGAAGAAAATGGCAACCCACTCCAGCACTCTTGCCTGGAAAAGCTGAATGGACAGAGGAGCCTAGTGGGCTACAGTCCATGGGGTCGCAAATAATTGGACACAGCTGAAAGACTTCACTTTCACTTTTTCAAAAGATATTGAGTATAGTTCTCTGTGCTATGCAGTTGCTTATCTGTTTTATATATGGTAGTTTATTTATGTTAATCCCAAACTGCTAATTTATCCCCCTCTCCCTCTGCTATTTATTTTGGTAACTATAAGTTTGCTTTCTATATTTCTGAGTCTTTCTATTTTGTAAATAAGTTCATTTGTATCATTTTAAAATTTTGCATATAAGTGATATCATATGGTATTTATCTTTCTCTGATTTACTTCACTTAGTATGATAATTTCTAGGTCCATCCATATTCTGCAAATGGAGTTACTCCATTCATTTTTATGGCTGAGTAATATTCCACTATACAGATGTATTATATACCACATCTTCATTTTCTATTTGTCTGTTCATGGACACTTAGTTGTGTGCATGTGTGCTAAGTCGTTTCAGTCATGTCCAACTCTTTGTCACCCTATGGACAGCAGCCCAGCAGGCTCCTCTGTCCTGGCAAGGATTCTCCTGGCAAGAATACTGGAGTGGGTTGCCATGCTTTCCTCCACGGATTTTCCTGACCCGGGGATTGAACCCACATCTCGTATGTCTGCTTCATTGGCAGGTGGGTTCTTCACAGCTAATGCCACCTGGGAAGGCCTTGGTTGCTTCTATGTCTTGGCTATTCTACATAATGCTGCTGTGAACACTGCAGTGCATTTAAGAAAGATCACATCTAACAAAAAGTGGGCAATGTTATATATTTACATATCTCCACCCCTGTTTAGTATATTTTGTATATATATATGTTTCATCCTGCTCCCAATGATAGTCACAGTTCTTCCCAACAATAAGTGATATGTAATCCATCAGTAGGCAAATATTCTGGGTGTTGTGGGCAATCAACATCATGGAGCAACCAGATAATGTTCCCTGGGAAGACTAGAATGATGTGTGCAGGTCATTACTCTCAATCACCCCAAAGTCAGCAGCAGACAAGGAAGAGATTTCCGTTATGTAGAGACTAGGCAATTGGCTGAAATTGAGTTTCTTGCCCAGCACAGCTCCTGGGCATTAGAATTGTGCTTCTCATAAGATCTTTGTTCCCACATCCTTGCCCTAAGAGTTTCTAAAAGCAGATCCACAGTAAGACCATGTTTAGAGACATTTGGCTTTTGGCTTCTTCAGGGCTCTAACTTTTCCCAACTTCCCCAAGAATTTTCACCCACACCCTTTCATTCTCTCATAAATAAATACACAAATTGTTTTTTTTTTTTTTTTTTTGCCTTCTCTTCCCTTATAATAAGACTATCAGACTCTTGGAGAGGAGCACAGTCATCTGTTAGAACAGACCCTTAAATCCATTAGCAATTTAAAAAATTATTTAGCCTTCCTTAAGGATAAAAAGAACTTTGTTTTAAGAAACATAGTGTTCTTGCCTGGCTCAAATTACAACAGGGTAAAGAAGAGGCTTCATTTTGTCCTGGGAAGGAGGACCCCTAAGGAAGAAATTGAATGGCTTCTTCTAGTGTAATGCAAAGGAAACTTGGATTTTCATATCAAAACCACAAGTTGAATGTATATATATTTTTTAAAATAGAAGAAAATCTTAATTCACTCAATTTCCTTTAAAATTGTTGTTTCCTTCTCCTATTTTCTTTTTTCCCCCTTCTTTTCCCTCTCCTGTTCCACATTTATATAAAGTATGCTTCATAAAGCAGTTCAGAAAAATTATTAGGATCCTAGGTCAAAGAGAAAAAAATGAAATTAAAGAAAAGCATCTATTGATTTCCTCTTTCCTCCAAAAAGATGAAAGACTTTTAATTTTTCAAAGGCTGCTATAAAATATCCAAATACTCACTAAGGCGCGAGGCAGTAAACCATAGCTGAAAGAATATCTGAATGGAAGTACACTATTTGAATGACTTGGTCAAGTTTTTCAACTTTTTTTTTTAATTTCTCAGCTTCTTTATCTGAAAATGAACAAACTCTGCTAGATCCTATAATTATAGAAGTCTATGAATCTTCCCCATCCGCAGCTTTTTATTACCCTTAAGCATTAAAACAGTTTGATAATGTGATATATAAAACCACTCCTATTTATTGATTTCAGGCAACTAAAATGTTGTACTAATGAGATTCAAATCTGCCCCCTTTACCCAGCTATCTACGTACATGCTTGCACTTGGACAGAATTCTTTAATGTCAGATAATCTCATACCAGGTATTTCACAATAATAATAAAACAAGGAATAATACACACACACACAAACACACACACACACACATGGTACAGTGGTCACCACTGGCCTCCTTTCTTCTCTTTCCCCTATCAAATCTGCTCTTTGCTTAGTTGTTCCTATCAAGATGTATATGATTATAGATCAAGATGTAAGATGTTAGTATTGCACTGGTATGTACATTTTAAAAGAGAACAAAGATGGAACTTTAACCTGGATATTTCAGTTATGGATGAAGGAGAGGGCAGGAGCATCGCTCTTTGGCACCCCTGAAATCATTCAGTGATGATTTTGCTGGCAGAAAATTCAATGTGTGAAATGAGAATTTTGGACACAACAAGAAGAAAATGTGTCCAAAAGTGGCACAAGACCTAGAGAAATATAAGCTGAAAGAAGATTTATATGAATTATAGAGGAAAAACCGATCTGTCAAGGTGTTCATTATGGGGTTATTTGCCAAATAACCAAGTCATGAAAACAACAATATAACAACCATAGAAAGTAATTTAAATCAAAGGCTATTCAGGTAAGAGAATTCATAGTTCTTAAAAAAGATGGTTTATAAAAACCAGAGAGCAACATGAGAAATGTTTACATATTTAAAAAGTAGTTTTAAAAATTTGATATATACCACCTAAAAAGCTACAGCAGGAATATTTATCTGCTTTATTTTGTGTACCCCTATATCCCAGGCTCTATGAATCACTCCATGAAGACCTACAAGACCTTCTAGAACCAACATCAGAAAAACATGTTCTTTTCCTCATAGGGGAAGACTGGAATGCAAAAGTAGGAAGTCAAGAAAAACCTGGGGTAACAGACAAGTTTGGCCTTGGAGTACAAAATGAAGCAGGGCAAAGGCTAATAGAGTTTTGCCGAGAACTGACTGGTCATAGCAAACAACAACAGAAGAGACAACTCTAACAATACAAGAGACAACTCTACATGTGGACATCATTAGATGGTCAGCACTGAAATCATTGATTATATTTTTTGCAGCCAAAGATGGAGCAGCTCTATACAGTCAGCAAAAACAAGACCATGAGCTGGCAGTGGCTCAGATCATGAACTTCATACTACAAAATTCGGACTTAAGTTGAAGAAAGTAGGGAATATGACCTAAATCCAATTCCTTATGATTATACAGTGGAAGTGACAAACAGATTCAAGGAATTAGATCTGATAGACAGAGTGCCTGAAGAACTATGGACGGAGATTTGTAACACTGTACTGCTGCTGCTGCTAAGTCATCTCAGTCGTGTCCGACTCTGTGCAACCCCATAGATGGCAGCCCACCAGGCTCCCCCATACCTGGGATTCTCCAGGCAAGAACACTGGAGTGGGTTGCCATTTCCCTCCCCAATGCATGAAAGTGAAAAGTGAAAGTGAAGTCGCTCAGTCTTGTCCGACCCTCAGCAACCCCATGGACTGCAGACTTCCAGGCTCCTCCATCCATGGGATTTTCCAGACAAGAGTACTGGAGTGGGGTGCCATTGCCTTCTCCGTAACACTGTACAGTAGGCAGTAATCAAAACCATCCCCAAGAAAAAGAAATGCAAAAAGGCAAAATGGTTGTATGAGGAGGCCTTACAAATAGCTGAAAAGAAGAGATCAGATCAGATTAGTCACTCAGTCGTGTCCGACTCTTTGCGACCCCATGAATCGCAGCACACCAGGCCTCCCTGTCCATCACCAACTCCCAGAGTTCATTGAGACTCATGTCCATCGAGTCAGTGATGCCATCCAGCCATCTCCTCCTCTGTTGTCCCCTTCTCCTCTTGCCCCCAATCCCTCCCAGCATCAGAGTCTTTTCCAATGAGTCAACTCTTCGCATGAGGTGGCCAAAGTACTGGAGTTTCAGCTTTAGCATCATTCCTTCCAAAGAAATCCCAGGGCTGATCTCCTTCAGAATGGACTGGTTGGATCTCCTTGCAGTCCAAGGGACTCTCAAGAGTCTTCTCCAACACCACAGTTCAAAAGCATCAATTCTTCAGTGCTCAGCCTTCTTCACAGTCCAACTCTCACATCCATACATGACCACAGGAAAAACCATAGCCTTGACTAGACGGATCTTTGTTGGTAATGTCTCTGCTTTTGAATATGCTACCTAGGTTGGTCATAACTTTCCTTCCAAGGAATAAGCATCTTTTAATTTCATGGCTGCAGTCACCATCTGCAGTGATTTTGGAGCCCCAAAAAATAAAGTCTGACACTGTTTCCACTGTTTCCCCATCTATTTCCCATGAAGTGGTGGGACTGGATGCCATGATCTTCGTTTTCTGAATGTTGAGCTTTAAGCCAACTTTTTCACTCTCCACTTTCACTTTCATCAAGAGGCTTTTTAGTTCCTCTTCACTTTCTGCCATAAGGGTGATGTCATCTGCATATCTGAGGTTATTGATATTTCTCCCGGCAATCTTGATTCCAGCTTGTGTTTCTTCCAGTCCAACGTTTCTCATGATGTACTCTGCATATAAGTTAAATAAACAGGGTGACAATATACGGACTTGACGTACTCCTTTTCCTATTTGGAACCAGTCTGTTGTTCCATGTCCAGTTCTAACTGTTGCTTCCTGGCCTGCATACAAATTTCTCAAGAGGCAGATCAGGTGGTCTGGTATTCCGATCTCTTTCAGAATTTTCCACAGTTTATTGTGATCCACACAGTCAAAGGCTTTGGCATAGTCAATAAAGCAGAAATAGATGCTTTTCTGGAACTCTCTTGCTTTTTCCATGATCCAGTGGATGTTGGCAATTTGATCTCTGGTTCCTCTGCCTTTTCTAAAACCAGCTTGAACATCAGGAAGTTCATGGTTCACATATTGCTGAAGCCTGGCTTGGAGAATTTTCAGCATTACTTTACTAGAGAAGCGAAAGGCAAAGGAGAAAAGGAAAGATATACCCATTTGAATGCAGAGTTCCAAAAAATAGCAAGGAGGGATAAGAAAGCCCTCCTCAGTGATCAAAGAAATAGAGGAAAACAATAGAATGGGAAAGACTAGAGATCTCTTCAAGAAAATTAAAGATACCGAGGGAATATTTTATGCAAAGATGGGCACAATAAAGGACAGAAATCATATGGACCTAACAGAAGTAAAAGGTATTAAGAAGTGATGGTAAGAATACACCAGAAGAACTATACGAAAAAGATCTTCATGGCTCAGATAACCACAATGGTGTGATCCCTCACCTAGACTCAGACATCCCAGAGTGGGAAGTCAGTGGACCTTAGGAAGCATCACTATGAACAAAGCTAGTGGAGGTGATGGAATTCCAGTTGAACTATTTCAAACTGTAAAAGATGATGCTGAGAAAGTGCTGCGGTCAATATGCCAGCAAATTTGGAAAATCAAGCAGTGTCACAGGGCTGGAAAAGGTCAGTTTTCAGTCCAATCCTAAAGAAAGGCAATGCCGAAGAATGTTCAAACTACCACACAATTGCACTCATCTCACACGCTAGCAAAGTAATGCTCAAAATTCTCCAAGCTAGGCTTCAACAGTTCGTAAACCAAAAACTTCCAGATGTTCAAGCTGGATTTAGAAAAGACAAAGGAACCAGAAATAAAATGCCAACATCCTTTGGATCATAGAAAAAAGCGAGAGAATTCCAGAAAAACATCTGCTTCATTGATACACTAAAACCTTTGACTGTGTAGATGACAATAAACTGTGGAAAATTCTCAAGAGATAGGAATACCAGACCACCTGACCTGCCTCCTGAGAAATCTGTATGCAGGTCAAGAAGCAACAGTTAGAATGGGACATGGAACAATGGACTGGTTCCAAACTGGGAAAGGAGTACATCAAGGCTGTGTATTGTCACATTGTTTATTTAACGTATATGCCGAGTACACCAGGAAAAATGCCTGGCTGGATGAAGCACAACCTGTAATCAAGACTGCTTAGAGAATTATAAACAACCTCAGATAGGCAGATGACCCCACCCTTATGGCAGAAAGTGAAAAGGAACTAAAGAGCCTCTTGACGAAAGTGAAAGAGGAGAATGAAAAAGCTGGCTTAAAACTCAACATTCAAAAAACCAAGATCATGGCATAGGGTCCCATCACTTCATGGCAAATAGATGGGGATACAATGGAAACAGTGAGAGACTTTATTTTCTTGGGCTCCAAAATCACTGCAGATGGTGACTGCAGCCATGAAATTAAAAGATGCTTGCTCCTTGGAAGAAAGCTATGACAAACCTAGACAGCATATTAAAAAGCAGAGACATTGCTTTACTGACCAAGGTCTGTATAGTCAAAACTATGGTTTTTCCAGTAGTCGTATATGGATGTGAGAGTTGGAGTATAAAGAAAGCTGAGCACTGAAGAATTGATGCTTTTGAACTGTGGTGTTGGAGAAGACTCTTGAGAGTCCCTTGGACTGCAAGGTCACACCAGTCAATCGTAAAGGAGATCAGTCCTGAATATTCATTGTAAGGGTTGATGCTGAAGCTGAAGCTCCAATACTTTGGCCACGTGATTCAAAGAACTAGCTCATTGGAAAAGACCCTGATGCTGGGAAGGATTGAAGGCAGATAGAGAAAGGGACAACAGAGGGTGAGATGGTTGGATGGCATCACTGACTCGATGGACATGAGTGAGCAAGCTCTGGGATTTGGTGATGAACAGGGATGCCTGGCGTCTGCAATTCATGGGGTGGCAAAGAGTCAGACATGACTAAACGACTAAACTGAATTGATGTCCTAGGCATCTTAAACAGTATCTGGCACATAGTAGGTGTTCAATAAATATGTGTTGTGTGATTTTATTGATGAGTCATTTAAAGTAAATATTGAACGGTGATATACAAATAAATGCAATGATAGAGCTACATTAGGGTGTGAAATTATGGTACCTACTTTTTCCTGATTTTTCCTAACTTCTTCCTTTTTTCTCCCACCTTGCTGTCCATATATATCCTGTTGCTATGCAGTCGTGCATATATTTCAGTCTTCCTCTACCTCAGTACATGTCTGTTTATGTTTGCAATCTGAGCATAAATGATAATTCAATGAAGTGGGAAATTAGGAATTTTTAAAAAGATGATATTTCTTTGAAAAACAAAAAACAAGGTATCATGTGATATGCACTTTTTGTAGCTACAGTCCTGTCTACAGCCAGGGACAACTACATAGCACAGAAATGACTTCTCTCTGTTTCAGTCATGAGCTAGTTTTTCCATTGTACATTTATTCCACAGTTAATAAAACAGAGCAATTCTACTTGTTTTTAATGTTCTGCCAATGAACATACTGCTAAGAACAATAAGTATGAAATAAATTGCTGTGTTTTTTTCAGAGAGAATTAGTTTCTTACCATGAAGTTTAGCCAAGTCAGGCAAATTAAACCTAAACAATAAAGCTTCAATTAGACATGTTATAATGCAGACTTATGTGTAGAGTTTCTGAGTAGATTGTAGTTATGGAAATCAACAGATATGTAACAATACACTTAACCTCAGATTTTAGTTTTATTTTAGTAGCATATGAAGCCTGGGACCAACTGCACTATTTTCAAACTCAAAATTGCAACCTATAATTGCATCCACAGCTTGATGCACATCATTGTGGATGGTTCCTTTCTGTTCCAACGTTATTTTTCCATCCATTCACTGTTTGCTTCTTCAGGAAATTCACTTGCTAGCTGCATAATCTTAGGTGAGTTGGTGAATAATTTTGGCTTCAGTTTCCTCATAAAAGGCAGGCAGTATTTATCATTGTCTTATACGAGTTGCTGCAGTTGAGTAACACATGCAGCATTTTAAAAGTTCTGGCATACCTCAGAAGTGTTAGCTCCTTTTACTGTGCCCCAGGCGCTCTGCTAGGAATTGCAGGTATGGTGATGAAAAGGATGGGCTTAGTTGTGGTTCATGGCAGCCTGTATCAAAGTGGGTATCTTCATCAAAAGACAGTTCGCTATGGCCCTCGAGTTTCTGCATGGCTTATGAGCAGAAGCACTGACAGCCTTTTGTCCTGATTATCTTCTCAGGGATGTTTATATGGAGAACAACCTTGGAAGATAAAGATAGTGTCTTCCCCCAGAGAAGAGAGCTTTGGCTTGTTTTCCACCATTAAAAAAAAAAAAAATAATAATAATAATGCCTCTCTCTCTGGGACAAAATGTGGGCAGATTTGCTTGAAGCCGCTTCTGAAAGACTGACACTTTCTAAATTTGAGATTCCTTTACTGCAACCCATTTTATGTACACATGTCACCTAGATCCTGTTATTCCTCCGTGTAATAACTGGGGTCTCAGACAATCAGGCCAAATGTTGATATTTAGATATAGCCATTAATGTGAATAATCTTTTATTTCTGATCCAGGACCTGTTTGACTTCTCCTAGCATCCAAGTTAACTTGTTAACTTGCAAGTTGGATAAAATTTCAGATTTTTCACAATTGCTGACAATCATTAGGTAAATTATCAGAAGTATATAACATGGTTGAATAAACACAAAAATGTACATACATTCTTGTGAGTGTAGGAAAATTGAGGATAGCTAAATGTTATAGGAATGTTGTACAGTAGGGTAAACTTGGTATTAATCTATTAATTTATTGAATTGACACTAAAAACCTTAGAAACAGGATAATTATCTAATTGAAACTACTAGCTGTCAGGAGTTTATGCCAGTCTTGCCTACTACTTTTTCTTCACTGCATATTAGAATAACTGGCATATAGTATAGTATATTGCATATATTATTAATAAATATGTGACTTATGAATATATTTATTAATAAATGTGTTCTTTTTACTTCTTTCCAATTTCCGTAATAGGATAGGTGCCTTTGCATGGGAAATCCGGTCCTTTGTTGAATGTCATTTTTGGAAGTTCTTCCTTACTGTAATAGTCAAGCTTCCTTATTGTATTACATTGTGATAATATAAAAAGCACAACATAGTATTGAATGGCATTGCATAATAAAAAATTTATTTCTATTCTAATACCATCATTCAATATAAATTAGGAAGCTCACCTTCCTAGAGGCTTTCTCTTTCATGAGATAAATCAGAAATTGGGGCTCTTCTGTAATGTTGTTCCAACCAGGGATAAAATGAAAATGACCATGTTGTCTCCAGTGTACTTAATTTGAACTCAACTTTCATTTCTTAAACTGAACTCATTGATTCCAGTTTCTTCCTTGGAATAAAACAGAACAACAACAGCAATGAAAATTTATTCTTTTCACATGATATAACAGATATTATAATATTTATTTCCTTTGGTCTCTACTTTTTCTAGCCTCAATTTTCACAGTTTCCATAATCAGGCCTTACATGAAATCATCCTCAACTACTTTACCATTTTGATTATTTTTCTATGGCCATCTATTAGGTAGTCCATAGCATTCAAAGAATATCACTGAGAATGGAATACATCTCAATATATTCAGATTTTTGTCAGAGAGATTAGAAAGGCCAATGCCTCTAGTCTTTCCTATTATCTCATGAGAATTATGGGATGCCAGGAGGGATAATATTTTTCAGTATTAGCAGATGCTGGCCTATCTTATTTCATTTTACCTGTTCACCTCTCCTCCCTTTAGGTCACTAGACTTCAGGTGGGCATTGCCTCGAGGAGTGGTAGCTATGGAAACTGGACAACAAATATATCAAATTCTTAACTTCTAAATTTTGATAAGAACCATGCAAGAATACTTGATGATCAAGTTTTTCCTGACTTTGATGAGATAAGAACTCTCCAGGCTAGAAGAAATAGGGAAATGTAGAAGAAGCTAGAGCATTAGACACTGGTAAAGGCATAGGAGAGCAGGTTTCAGGCACTCTGTCCACTCCCCTCCACCCTCACCTTTAAAGTCAGTTCTAGAAAAGGGAGGAGGAAAAACAGAAGTCAGTCATAAGTGAAATTGGAAAAGACAGAATTTCCCAGGCCTCTGCCCTTTCTCCGGCATGCTGAGAGAGGCAACATCCTTCAGGTGGCGAGGTGGGGTGTCAGGCTTGAGAACTCCAGGCAACTGCAGGCTCCCGTGCATGGCCTAGGGCCACAGATGCATTGCTGTCCTGCCCCTGCCACACTCCACCTTCAATAGCCTAATATTTCAGGCAGGAGTAAACAGGAACGATCTGAAATGTCCAGTGTAAACCTGAAATCATTGAATACATCCAGGAAAAGTTGAAAAATTTCTGAAGTAACTTGAGTTCACTTATACCTAAGTGAACTTATATCTAGGATTAACTTGTCTACCTTTAGGAAGACTCAGAGTTATAACAGGAAATATGTCATATCTTAGAAAGATATGGCCAACTCTTTTGCATTTCTAAGGACATAACTTAAAATATTTTGACAACCATAGATGGTTTGTTGTGAATGGACAGGTACTGGATTTTGCTTTAGAAGGTCTAGGTTGAATGAAGTCACCTTCTCTAGGTATTTGGCCCCATGAGAATTTCTCTCTTAGCAACAGTTTTATCATAAAAAACAGGTATGTATTACGACTTTCTCATGGGCAGAATGAGTGTATGAAATGAGGTAAGTGCCTAGAATATGATTTTATAGTGTATAAACTGTCATGAATTTATCACCATTAGCCTATTTCTACCAGGTGACTGTGGTCTTAAAATTAGGCTAAATTTAACATATGTGATTTGATGTTACACTTTGATATTGGATATAGAAAAACACTCCAGTTTAGTGCTTCTTGAATTTAACATGCATAGAAACCACCTGGAAGATCTCGTCACAGCACAGTTTCAGATTCAGTAGGTTTGGGATGCAGCCTGAGGTTTCCTACTTCTAACAAGCTTTCAGATGATAATGAACCTGTTGAACTATAGACCACACTTGGAGAAGCAATGCTGAAGTTAATGATGAGGTTTTGCATAGTTCCTGAGCTGAAACTAACAATATTCAATATTGTGTCTTATATTGACTTAGAACAGCTTTATCTCTCCCATCTGTTCATATCGAGCTCCTCATATTTGTAGCCTATCTGAAGCTGATTATGTCATGACCTGATTATCAAATGCTCTGAAATTACTTTTAGATTTTTAAAAATATTTATTATTCATAAAGAACATGGTGTACTTCCAGGGAAAGTATAAACAAATAGTTCAGTCCTTGAGAATTTATGGGTTTTAATCCCACAAAGTTGGCAGCTGATATGCTATTATTTCAGTTATCCACTTTTAAGAAAGAATAAAATGTATATTTGGATACTATAAGTAAAAAATAAACTGGACCAGTATTAAGACAGCAGAGGTACTATTTTATTTAGATGGTTTGAGTGCATCCGTATCCCCTCAAGATTCCAGGAAGGTGGTATACACAGAGGACAGGTTATCGTTCATGCTTTTGTCCCTCTGGTGAATAATACCACTACTGTCGAGAACACAGAACATCACTGCAGACATCCAAGATGAAAGATGTCTGTTCAATCACAAGAAAAAGTTGTAGACTAGAGACTGTGGTTTCCTATGATAGAATGGGTAAATTTATTCAGAACTGCCAAAGTTGCACATCAACTTTCTACAAAACCCTCTTTGAGACAGATTGTTTGGGTGATCATTTAATCACATGATATTTGATTTCCATATCTATTGTGAGGATTAGATGAGTTGCTAAAAGTAAATGTAAAGCATTTAAGACCTGCCAGACACATAGCAGACACTATGTAAAGGTTAACTATGATTATTATTGGTGTTATTTCTATTACTGTTATCATTATTTCTTAATTCCCCTTTCTTGATCAAGTTTCTGTTATGATTAGATAACTTCAGGAAGTCCACCCATAACTATACCATCAGGATGGACTTGACTTTGCAATCTCTCTGGACACTAATATATAAAGGATGAGCTACTATAATTTATAATAACTGGAGATGATATACATCTCCTGAAATCTCAGTGGACACTGTATTTTTCAGTTGTAACATAGTTGTATTATACTAAAGAGATTGCTTACATTAAAATCCGTAGAAAATGAAAAAAAAAGTATTTTCAAAAGTATTACTCATCAACCAAACATTTTTATATTATTCCAAACAAAATATGAAAATTAAGCTAAAAATAATTAAAGGTATATTTTCTAATATTCATACAAAAAGTCCTTTGCATTTGTGTTCTTCCTGTTTGATATTTAAAGAGACCAAAGCAAGACCATTTATAGATTAACAATCCACAACATTCACTGATGACAGAGAGTCATTCAATTCAAATTTATCTAAGCAGAGTCACAGTGTACCGACTTTTGGTGCTGTTGGAAACACCCAAGAAATATCCAACTCTACCTCCTCCATCATAGAATTTGTTTTTTGGATCTTTTCATGATGGAGGCAATTATGATAACTGAAACGATCAGATCAAAATAAAGAACAATAAAAATAATAACTGTATGCAATCAAGTCACCAAATATAAGGTGCAGGCAATACAAATTATAATGGTATAAAGAAAGTTAATTTTCAAACGTTAAGATACACTACCTAGAAGAAGTGATGCCTATGAAGTAGGTGGGATTTTGAATATATTCCAGGCATCTATAGCCACAGGGATAATAATGTTAAACATTAAAATATCCTTTCCAGTATGACCTATTTATACAGTAAGAACAAAGTGGGCAGCTGGGATGCAGCTAAATTACTCTAAGGACTTTAAATGCGTGCATACCTTTGTAGGTGTGGAACAAACACAATGCATGAAAATCTGGCAAAAAACTAGCAGCCAAACAGAGGAGTCATTTTTTTGTTTGTTTGTTTCATAAAAGCTATTGGCCTTCAACAGGGTCCAAAATGTTTTCCTTAAATACAAAGCCTCTTTTGTGCTTATACACATAAATTACCTATAAAAATCATGATTTGCCCTCGTGTTCCAGGCCGACACCTCCTGTGTCAGTGAGAGCACAGGCCATAGCCAAGGGGTTGTGGGGAGGCGCAAGGCATCATGTTTCCTCTCTGCCTTCTCTCCTCTGAATGACAGCAACATGGGCTTTTGGCTTCATTTATCCTAAAATATTTAAATCAAATTATAAAACTAATGTATTAAAAATGAGAAATAAATTCAAACCAGATTATGCTGGCTGCTGTGATTTATTAGTCCAATTGGTCTTTGTCTGTGGCTTGTTAGCCTGGTGGGTTAGAACACAGTGTTAATGACGCCAAGATCAAGGCTTTAGTCCCTCCTGGCCTATTTAGCTTTGTTCCATTCCAAGGACAGAACTGCACCCACACCAGGCCAGACTTCATGTGAATATATTCCACTTGTCACAAGCTGACAGAGAGAATGTAGTTAGATTAGTCCACATCAGCCATTACTACCAGCAAAACCAGCAAAAAAACAACCAACTCAAGGTACACATTGAACTAATGGTCTGCCATTAGCTTCTACGAGGACAAATGATCCTTTCATGGTGAAGTACATACTCTTTGCTGACTTGTTAATGCAGGCTAAGAAGTGTCTTGGTATCTGTTCATCTTATCTCACTGTTCCCAACTTGGATTCCTTTATTATTAAATCTCTATTTAAGTATGTAAATAAGTAGTACTATAAAATCTTACAATTCCAGCCAAAGTTACTAGAGGAAAAATAATCTCAACAAACTTTACACAGGGAGCCTGCTGACTGTTTCAAAACTGCATTCTAGTAGTAAACAGAGGTACAAAGAGTTTCAATGAACCTCCAGTGAGTGAGAAATTGGTGAAGCAGGTGATGATGCCATTTGCTTTATGTCCCTGCTGGATTCACTGGAGATAAAGTCTCATTTTTATTAAACAAACAAAACTAGAAGGACTGAAAATAGACTCATTATTAAATTGTAAGTAGATGAAACTTCATCCTTGGAGTCTTTACATGAGAGCTTCAACTTGTAACGAGCACTGTGTGCTCTGACCTAAATACATCATAAGAGAAGTAAATAAGACAGAGAAGTGGCACTTTATTAGATGTTTAAAGTCATCAGGAAAAAAAAATACCATCTTGAATCAGAGTACAAATAATATCTCTGTAAGAAACCCTGCCTAAGAAATTCTTGCATGGATGTTTTTAAAACAATCTGCAGAGAGAACATGCTGACTCTTATAAGCTTAGCCATTAAATCTCACCAGGCTGGAGAGAATAGAATAATGCAAAACACAACAGGCATGTGCCGTGCACAACTCTTGTATGTCCTGTGCCCTAGATTGTCCATGGATTCACAGGCCTGGCTGGTTGGCTTGTGCATTTTTAGATCAGAACTCTTAAAAGGACCCACAAATTATTTTTTTTAAGTATTTAGTTGCTCTGTAGTTTGTCTGTTTCACAACTTGCTGAGGAAGGTTTGTGACAGGGAAATAAGCTAACATTTTGAAGTTCAGCATGAGTTGATTTCTCCCCTATGAGCTTTATATATTTTATTTATTAATCCTCACACAAGTCCTATAAATATAACTATCTCCATTTAGACATAAGAAAACTGAAGTTCAGACTTTTGTCTGGAGCTAAGGCTTGTGCTCTTTTCATTCTTCATGTAAGTATCTGAAGGCTCTTTGTGACACTGATTTACCAGTCACCCCGCAGCACAGCCAGCCCCTGCTCACTTGGTAAGGAGCTCAGGCAGCTGGTGACTTTCCTGATCACTGTCCCCTATAAGACTTGCTGTCCTGTCCACCTGCCTACTCTGGCCACTCTGCTGTATTCTCTTCAAAGTCTCCATTTCCTACAACTAAGGCCACATTTCTGGTAATATCAAAGGTTATTCGATTTTCTTCTCTAGTTTTATTGAAATAAAATTGACATAAATCTGTAAACGTTTTTAGAAAAAGGAATCCTTCTACATTGCTGGTGGGAATGTAAATTAGTGCAGCCACCATGGAAAACAGTTATGAAGTTTCCTTAAAAGAACAAAAACAGACTTACCATATGATTCTGAAGTCCCATTCCTGGGTGTATATCCAGAGAAAACTCTAATTTGAACAGGGACATGTACTCCAATGTTCATCGCAGCACGTTTTGCAATAGCCAATATATGGAAGCTATCCAAGTAACTATTGACAGATAAATAAAGGAGATGTGGTACATATGCATAAGGGAATATCACTCAGCTGTAAAAAAAATATGAAATAATGCCATTTGCAGCAACATGAATAGACTGAGAGATGCTCATACTAAGTGAAGTAAGTCAAACAAAGGCAAATGTCATATGATATCACTTATACATGAAAAAATAGGCTCGCAGACGTAGGAAAAAACTTATGGTTACCAAAGGGGAGGTGTTAATTTCTAGGATTGTGTCCAAATTTTTGCAACCCCAGGACTGGAGACTGCCAGGCTCCTCTGTCCATGGGATTCTCCAGGAAAGAATACTAGAATGGATTGCCAGTTCCTCCTTGAGGGGTTCTTCCTGATCCAGAGATCAAACACTCATCCCTTACGTCTCCTGCATTGGGAGGCAGGTTCTTTCCCACTGGTGCCACCTGGGAATAACTGAATCGCCTTGCTATACAACTGAAACTAACACAACATTGTAAATGAACGATACTTCAATTTAAAAAATGTTTAAAAACTGTATAAATTTAAAGTGTAATATGTAATATGACTTATGTACATCGTGAAATGATTACTATGGTAGGTTTCGTGAACACTCATCATCTCATATAAATACACTAAAGAAATTTAAAAAAGTATTTTCCTTGTGATGAGAACTCTTAGAGGATTTACTCTCTTAACAGCTTTCAGATATAATGTCAATTATCTCTACATTGTTGCACATTACATCGCTAGTACTTACTTATAACTGGAAGTTTATACTTTTTGACTACCTTTATCTAATCCCACCTAGCCCCACCCCAACCTCTGGTAACCACAAATCTGATACTGCTTTTAATAGATTATGAAAAGAACCAAATAGAAGCTAAAAATTAATAGGACTTTTCAGGAAAAAAAAAAAAAAGCTTCTCAATTCTACCGAAGGAGGAAATTTTGAAGCTACTTCTTTAATCCCTAGCAATTAATTTTTTAAATGCACTTCAGAACTTTCGGGAGCTCCCTACCCACGTCTTTCCAAACCAGTTCTTAAAGCCAGAAACTCAGGTTCAGCAGGAAATTTTAATTAAATTGACCCATTAGACAAATAATTGATGAAGGAAATTTCTGTGAGCCTTATTAATTCTTTTATCTATCTTTTTATCTCTCTCACAACACAAACACATAAAGTTAAATATAAATATAGACCATTTTGTCAGACTTAGTGCTCATTAATTTTTATATAAAGTATGGTATGATGATAATTTTTTAAAAAACATGTGTTTTGGAATCAGACCTGGGGTCAAATCCTGACTAGGCACTCACCAGCTAGGTAATCTTTAAGCTATTTAATTTTTCTGACCTTTACCTTTTTCATATCTAAAATGGTAACACTATCTAATTTATGGGATTTTTGTGAAAATTAAATGAGTAAGAGAAAAAGAATCTTAGCATAAATGCCTGGTTCATTGCAGGTGCTCATAAAATGTGAGTTCCCTTTTTCATCATCTTCCCCATGAAGACGCAAAAATATTGATCCATATAAACCTACTACATTATTCATCTTCTCATAAAGCACATGCTTTACATCATCTAACAATTCTATAACGTATATTTTGGGTGGTGAAACATCTACTGCTAAACAAAGCCTATCCCTATAACTGTGACAATATTGAACCTCAAATGAAATTATCCTTTCATAAAGCATACAATCATGATTTCATTAAGTGTGATATAGTAGTGAATATGAATGAAACATGGGCTTCCCAGGTGGTGCTAGTGGTAAAGAACCCTTCTGCCAAGACAACAGAAGTAAGGGAAGTGGGTTCAATCCCTCAGTTGGGAAGATCCCCTGGGGAGGGCATGCCAACCCACTCCAGTTCTCTTGCCTGGAGAATCCCCCTGGACAGAGGAACCTGGCAGGCTATAGTCTATAGGTCGCACAGTCAGACACAACTGAAGTGACTTAGCATGCATGCATGAATAAAACATATATATTTTATTTCTTCATGGATCATAGTGAGGAGACAGGAAAAAAAAGAGGGGGTTAAAAAAGCCTATATATGAAAATAGGATAAATACTAGGAAGGGGATGTGAGCAGGCTGTTATTGGAGAGAATAGTGGGGGCAGAATGGGGGTGCACTTTAAATTGAAAAATGTCTTTGAGGAAGCATGTTTAATCTAAGCTCTAGATGGTAAGTAGGCCAAGTGGGGGGAAATTTTTTCCAAGGAAAGGGTGCATGCAAAGACTTAGGGAGAGGGCTCATTGGACGGAAGCAAGTGGTAGGATGACATGTGCTAGAACAAAATTGCAGACTGGATAGGAGGAGATGGGTAGATATGGTACAGGTTAGCTGGCAGAGGCAGAGAGAAAGAAACACAGAGAGAAAGAGAAAGAAGGGAAGAGAGAATTCATGATAAAAAAAAGCATTATATTCACCAGTGAGTTAAAACTTAGTAGAGCTAGCTGGATTAAGAGTCAGATGGGAGACATGAATCCTTTATTATTATTCCTTGAGTTGGTCTAAATTCCTACTTGGCTTCCCTGATGTCTAGGACTGTAAAGAATCTGCCTGCAAAGCGAGAGACCCAGGTTCAATCCTTAGGTTGGGAAATCCCCTGGAGGAGGAAATGGCAACCCACTCCAGTGTTCTTGCCTGGAAAATCCCATGGACAGAGGAGCCTGGCAAGCTACAGTCCATGGGGTAACAAAGAGTGGGAAACACTTTCACTTTCTCTTATATATATATATAAACCCTAACCATATATATATATATATATATAAATATAATATATATCTTAATCTGAGTATGATATTAGCATTTAAAGATTGGTTTATGTATTTTTTAAAACGACATGGTTCCTAAACATGGATCAATTTTTCATCTGGTGGTCAACTGAAGAAAAGGCAAATTTTTCAATGCTGGAGGTTAAATTGTCTGTTGAACTTTCTGAGACACAGTATATGTGATTTTGCAGGGGTTTGAAGAAATTTTCAATAATAATTTGGGCCATGCATAGTTTCACTTGCTTTATTTATTGACTTTCAGTTCAGTTCAGTCACTCAGTCATGTCTGACTCTGCGACCCCATGGACTGCAGCATGCCAGGCCTCCCTGTCCATCACCAACTCCTAGAGTTTACCCAAACTCATGTCCATTGGGTCAGTGATGTCATCCAACCATCTCATCCTCTGTCATCACCCTCTCCTCCCACCTTCAATCTTTCCCAGCATTAGGGTCTTTTCAGATGAGTCAGTTCTTCTCATCAGAAGGCCAAAGTATTGGAGTTTCAGCTTCAACATCCGTCCTTCCATTGAACTGATTTCCTTTAGGATGGAAGGGTTGGATCTCCTTGCAGTCCAAGGGACTCTCAAGAATCTTCTCCAACAGCATAGTTCAAAAGCATCAATTCTTCGGTGCTCAGCTTTCTTTATAGTCCGACTCTCACATTCATACATGACCACTGAAAAAACTATAGCTTTGACTAGATAGACCTTTGTTGGCAAAGCAATTTCTTTGCTTTTTAATATGTTGTCTAGGTTGGTCATAACTTTCCTTCCAAGGAGTAACTGTCTTTTAATTTCATGGCTGCAGTCACCATCTGCAGTGATTTTGGAGCAGAAAAAAATAAAGTCAGCCTCTGTTTCCAGTGTTTCCCCATCTATTCGCCATGAAGTGATGGGACCGGATGCCATGATCTTAGTTTTCTGACTATTGAGCTTTAAGAACCGTATAAGATATATTTCTATTCCATGAGTCTTGGGCTCTGGGCTAGATGCTAATTTTTGTAAGTAACTTGCATATAGAGGTGATTTGAAGATGGATGAGGGGATAGAGTAATATGAGGAAAAAAAGCCCAGAAAAAAAAACTAAAAAACTCGGTATTTTGAGTTTAAGTAGAGGAACATTTACTGAAGGAGACTGAGAAAGAATAGCCAAAATATAAGAAGGCAGATTATCAAAGAAGGGCATAATGGTAGGATGTCAAGAGAAGAGGTAAATTTAAGGAGGGATTAATCCATAGTGTCAAAATTTACAAAGCATCAATTAGGATGAAGTTAAAGACATAAAGTTAGAATTGTTAACATGATCATTACTGGTGACATTAATAAACTTTGGTGGGGTGATGAGGCAGAAATACGATTGTATATGGGTGGAAGAGTGAATAGAAAAGGAGAAAGTGGATTTTTGAGGGTTGGTAATGGTGGATAAAATAGGAGACAGTAGTTATAATAAGATGTGGGTCAGCATGCCAGAGGAACACAGTGAAGTTGCTGGGCACTGAAGAGAGTACCCTGAAGGCAGGTGATCTAAGATGACAACTGCGTAAGTGGTTTAACTGTTTTACATGGGACTTTTGATCTTCTGTTTTTATGTCTATTCTACTAGTATTATCAGCATCACCTTTTGGTCCAGACAACTAGAGTCCCTCCTTGGCCCCTGAGATTTAGAGAGCCTCACTGGTTCCTCTCCTATCGTGCCTCTCCTCAGAGGCAACGGTAGGGCAAAGGGGACATGCCCACCGAAGTCCTCTCTTCTAGCCTCCCCTGCCCCCCATTACACTGGTGATTAGTTTCCTACTGCTGCTGTAACAGATCACCGCAAACTCAGTGACTTAAAGCAATGCAAATTTATTGTCTTATAGTTCTTGGGGTCTGAAGTTCAAACTGGTGTGGTTGGCAGGATTGCATTTCTTCTAGAGACCCCGGGGGAGCCTACTTCATGACTTTTCCAGCTTTTAGAGGCCATGTACTTCTTGGTTCATGTTCCTGTTCCATCTTCCAGGTCAGAGATGGCCTGGAGAGTCTTTCTCACTTCCTGTCAATAGGACACTGACTCTTCTGCCTCCTGCCTACCCTCTTAAAAAGACCCTTGTTATTACTTACACTGGGCTCACTCATATAACCTGGGATAATTTTTCTATCTTAAAATCCATTCATTAGTAGGCTAAATTCCACTGCAATCTTAACTCTCTTTTGCTGTATAAGATAAACATATCCATAGGAATTATTCTGCCTAGAACACCTATGTTTTTGTACTCAAGAGTTGACAGCTTCATGAGTAGATGAACCAAGTCTACTTCCTCAGAGCCATACTTCCCAGAGCAGGATGCATTATCAGTGGGCTCAGCTGAGGCCAGAGGGCTGGCCAAGAATCAACTCTTTATACCCTAGGAAGAATGTTTGGATACACATGCTGAGCCATCTAACACGTGCACTGCAGATCTCATTTGTTTTCTCACACTAAGACTCTAAGCTAAAGACAAGCCTAGCTGTCATCCTTCTAAAACAAAAGGCAGCCCCCGCTTTGCCCTATCTTATCCCAAGAGGTATTGGGGAGATCCACTTCAAGTTATCCCTCCAAAAGAAACTGGTTTGCAGGGTTCACCTCATTAAATTCCAGCTGGAAAATTTGGAAATATTCTGGGAAATTTGGTGGGTGGTGCCAAAAATACAGTGACTGTAAATCCCTGACTCAGAGAGTTGGAAACATTAAAGGCCATCTAAGTATTCTATTGGTGGTTTCCCAGCTGGTGCAGTGGTAAAGAACATGCCTGCCAATGCAGGAGACACAAGAGATGTGGCTTCATTCACTGGGTTGGGAGGATCCTCTGGAGTAGGAAATGGCAATCTGCTCCAATATTCTTGCTTGGAAAGTTCCATAGACAGAGGAGCCTGGCGGGGCTACGTCCATGGGGTTACAAAGAGTCACATACAACTGAGCATACACACATACAAGTATTCTATTAGAGCCGCAGTGGCTGGGATATAAAACAGTCGGAGGATAAACACCAGATAGGCTTGAATTTCACGTCACTCAACCAGAAGAGGAGTGGGGCAGACTGAAAGAAGAAAATAAAGATAAACGAGTAATTTTTGAGAAACTTGAACTCAGAAATGCAAATCATCAAATTCCATCCTATTACTATGTTATTCCAAATAATTGTGACACCTCTGCATGACAGATATGAAAATGAGTACATCATTGGTCAGATTGAAATCTCTGGTCTGGATGACTCACTACTGTCAAATGCAATCAGCCTACATTCCCCCCAACCCACTCCTTTTTCACAACTCTAGGTTCACCAAAAGATGATCTCATCTAGAACCTCTGCTTATATGCACTAATGAATATGTACACGTATGCACACCCACATATATATGTGTGCATGTAAATATATATATATATATATGCATGTGTGTGTGTGCGTGCATGTGTTTGTTTATATATATTATTGTGGGTGGTAGAAAACTGAACTAAGAGTCCAGAGACTGGGACACTTTGATTTTAGTTCTGCCTCCATTTCCTGTCACTCTTTGTGACCCCATGGACTGCAGCACATCAGGCTTCCCTGTCCTTCACCATCTCTCAGAGCTTGCTCAAACTCATGTCCATTGAGTAGGTGATGCCATCCAGCCATCTCATCCTCTGTCCCCCTCTTCTATCTGCCTTCAATCTTTCCCAGCATCAGGGTCTTTTCTAATGAGGAGGCTCTTCCCATCAGGTAGCCAAAGAATTAGAATTTCAGATTAGCATCAGTCCTTCTGATGAATATTCAGGATGGATTTCCTTTAGGATTGACTGGTTTGATCTCTTTGCAGTCCAAGGGACTCTCAATAGTCGTTTCCAACATCACAGTTCAGAAATATCAATTCTTTGGCATTCAGCCTTCTTTGTGGTCCAACTGTCATACCCATACATGCCTACTGGAAAAACCATAGCTTTGGCTAGATGGACCTTTGTTGGCAAAGTAATGTCTCTGCTTTTTAATATGCTGTCTAGGTTGGTCATAGCTTTTCTTCCAAGACGCAAGTATCTTTTAATGTCATGACTGCAGTCATCATCTGCAGTGATTTTGGAGCCCAAGAAAATAAAGTCTCTCACTGTTTCCCCATCTATTTACCATGAAGTGAAGTGACTAGATGACAGAATCTTTCTTTGAATATTAGGTTTTAAACCAGCATTTTCACTCTCCTCTTTCACTTTCATCAAGAGGCTTTTTAGTTTTTCTTTGCTTTCTGCCATAAGGATGGGGTCCTCTGCATATCTGAGATTATTGATATTTCTCCCAGCAATCTTGATTCCAGCTTGTGCTACACCTAGTCCAGCATTTTGCATGATGTACTCTGCATATAAGTTAAATAAGCAGGATGACAATATACAGTCTTGATGCACTCCTTTCCCAATTTTGAACCAGTCTGTTGTTCCATGTCTGGTTCTAACTGTTGCTTCTTGTCCTGCATACAGGTTTCTCAAGAGGCAGGTAAGGTGGTTTGGTATTTCCATCTCTTGAAGAATTTTCCACAGTTTGTTGTGATCCACACAAAAGCTTTAGCATAGTCAATGAAGCACAAGTAGATGCTTTTCTGGAATTCTCTTGCTTTAGATCACTTGTTTGCTTATCTTTAAAAGATGTTGTAAACTAGGTGATCTTTTTTATTCTTTTCTATTCTAAAACCCTAAACTTCTACCTAGGGGAAGTCAGACATATCTTCTCTCCTACAAGGACTCCAACTTAGCTTTCCTTAATAGGAATTATCCTACCTCTCTGTCTGGGCATAATTTATCTTCATTTTCTTCTATCAGTGCAGGATAGGGAGGAAGAAAGGCACCAAAACATATATATTGCATTATAGAAAATTTTGCCAAACACCTCCAGACTTTTGAGCCTATGACATTAGTGTCCAAGAACTACGTCTTAGTCATACATTAAATATTTGCAACATACTAAACAGAGGCTCTACGGGACACAAGGAAGATGCAGAAATTGGAGCATGAACATGTTCGAGCTAGTTCTGCCTTTATTTTCTAAGTCAACAAATAGAACCTGAAAACCTCCTAAATGTTAGATATACAAGATATATATGATTCAGCAATACTCTAGTGGAGGAGACATAGCACACATATAATTGTACAAAATAATCAGTTTTAGATATATTATCTGAAGATAAAGTTAGAAGTGTTAAGTGACTATACTTCTTCCTAGAAAGGGAGGTCTCAATTCAGATGGCTGAATGGACAGTTGCAGGAGATGGTGACATAGGTAAGAGCCAAAATCTGAATGTTAAACAGTTGGGACTGCAGACTGTCAAGAGCTACTGGGGAAATTTTTTTAAAAAGAAGGGCAAGCATCATTACTTTGTTGGATTTGCAGTGACTGGAACGGAAGAGAATGGACAAATGGATCAGAAGAGATTTGAACCTGGGGCCTGGAAATCAGGTAGGTGCCTCTTGCAGGATTCTGGGTGAGAGATCTCCCAGTGAACTAAGAATCATAGCAGCAGAGATAAAGAGATTAGGGGAGAGAGTCAGTAGAAAGGTATAAATGGGGATGAAATGGACTCCAAGACCATATGTGGAGGCTGTGATGTTGGATGATACCCAGATTTCCAGCTCAGCAACTAGGATGGGAGTTTCAATACCTGAAATGGAGATCAAAAGAGGAAGATCAGGTCAGGGCTATGGGGACAATATTAGTGCTATTATGACTGAGGTCCTACAGAAGATCTGTATGGAGCCATCTGGACTGAAAAGATGAAATTTGAAACAGAGAAGATTGGTATGACCAGTGGTTTTCAACTTGAGAAAAAGCAGTAATAAGTATTTTAAATAAATTTGTATATGTCTTACTTATTGCCACCCTATTTATCTAACTTATACACAGACCACATCATGAGAAAGGCCTGGCTAGAACACTTATAAGCTAGAATCAAGATTGCCAAGAGAAATATTGCCAACAGCCTCAGATATGTGGATGACGCCAAAGAACCTGTTGATGAAGGTGAAGAAGGAGAGTGAAAAAGCTGTCTTAACACTAAACATTAAAAAAAAACTGAGATCATGACATCCAGCCCCATCACCTCATGGCAAATTGTTTCTGTTTTTCAGTCACTCAGTCATGTCCAAGTCTTTGCAACCCCCATGGACTGCATCCCATCAGGCTTCTGTCCTTCACTGTCTCCCAGAGATTGTACAAATTCATATCATTGAGTAGGTGATGCCATCCAACCATCTCATCTTCTGTTGTCCCCTTCTGTTGTCCCTTCTCCTCCTTCCTTCAATCTTTCCCAGCATCAGGGTCTTTTCCAGTGAGTTGGCTCTTTGCATCAGGTGGCCAAAGTATTGGAGCTTCAGCTTCAGCATCAGTCCTTCCAATGAATATTCAGGATAGATTTCCTTTGGGATTGACTGGTTTGATCTCCTTGCAGTCCAAGGAACTCTCAAGAGTCTTCTCCAACAACACAGTTCAAAAGGATTACTTCTTTGGTGTTCAGCCTTCTTTATGATCTAACTCTCACATCCATACGTGACTACTGGAAAGACCATAGTATTGACTATAGGGACCTTATATTTCATGGAAAATAGAAAGGGGAAAGGTGGAAGCAGTGACAGATTTCCTTGGGCTCTAAAATCACTGCAGATGGTGACAGCAGCCATGATACTAGAAGATGATTGCTTATTGGCAGGAAAGCTATGACAAACCTGGACAGTATGTTAAAAAGGAAAGACATCACTTTGCTGATCAAGGTCCATATAGTCTTTCAACTAGTCACATATGATTGTGAAAGGTAGACCATAAAGAAGGCAGAGCACCAAAGAATTGGTGTTTTTGAACTGTGGTGCTGGAGAAGACTCTTGAGAGTCCCTTGGACAGCAGGCAGATCAAACCAGACAATCTTAAAGGAAATCAGCCCTGAATACTCACTGGATGGACTGATGCTCAAGCTCCAATCTTTCAGTCACCTGATGTCAACAGCTGATTCATTGGAAAAGACCCTGATGCTGGGAAAGATTGAAGGCAGAAGAAGAAGAAGGGGACAGAGGATGAGATGTTTGGTTGGTATCACTGATGCAATGGACATGAACTTGGGCAAACTCCTGGAGATGGTGAGGGACAGGGACCTGGCGTGCTGCAGTCCATGGGGCTGCAAAGAGTCAGACATGACTAGGCAACTGAAGAACAACAACTGATAGGAATATATCCTCTGTTACAGAAAGCACAATGTCTAAGTGATGAAAGCCCTTAATAAATATATTCTTAATTTTCAAGTAATCAGAGAATGAGCAAGTGAATAGGAGCTACTATGAGTAGCTAACAGTTCCTATCCAGTCACTACAGTTTGTATATTTGAGTGTATGAGGGAGGGCATGTGTGAGGGTACATGTGTTTATATATTTGTGTGTCTGGCTAGTTATATATAACCATACACACATTTATATTTATAATATTATAAAAATTAATAATGTAAACAGTATGTTAGTACTATACATGTGTATTAGTCTGCTAGGGCCTCCATAACAAAACATCACAGACTGTGTGGCTTAAACATAGAAATTATTTTGTTACAGTTTTGGAGGCTAAAAATTTAAGATTAAAGTACCCTCAGAGTTAGTTTCTGGTGAGGCTTCTTATCCTGACTTGCTTCTCACTAGGTGTTACAAGCCTGCCAAAGCAGACAGCCCTCTGGTATCTCTTTCTCTTCTTATAAACACATCAATCCTAGATTAGGACCTTGTGTTCATGACCTTTATTAACCTTAATTACCTCCTGATAGACTGTGTCTCCAAATACAGTCTCATTGGGCGTTAGGCTTCAGCATGGGAATTTTAGGGGGCCACATCTGTCCGGAACATCAGTACAGTTGACATCCAGATTAACTTCTCAAAGGCTAGTTCCTGCAAACAAAAAGAGATTGTTCTGTGTTACATATAGAGGGAGGGATATACTCGGTCAGAGACTTTGCTTCTTTACAAAGTAAGTATAATTCTTTTCTACTTTACTTGATTATATTGAAATACAATTATATTGGAGAAGATTGTAAACCACTTGCAAATAAATCTTTAAACAACAGCTGGATGTAGGTTTAATCGCGTGTCACTGTTTGTTATTTTATGGAAACCAGGTTGAAAAGGCCAGAAGAGGTTGACATCCCACAGGAGGTCATACCGTGAAGGTGTAAACTTAAAGCGGAGATTGTAGAGAACCGGGCTGCATTCTTGGCATGTGCGCTCTTGCAAGGAAGTTAGCACTTATGGTTATATTTAATGTAGGAGCTAATCCCACTTCATTTTGCGCCTGCTTTGTTTTACCTCTCAGTACACTTGGCCTTCATTTAGCCTCGGCCTCTACGTTGGTGTTCCCTGTAAAATCTCGGTGCTGGGAAGCCCTCGCCCCGGCGGCCAGGTGACAGGAGATGGGCTGGGAATCCGCGGAGCTTTTGTAAGGGCGTGGAGCCTCTCGCATACCATTCCCTCCCACCATCACCCCACTGCCGGGAGGCGGAGAGGGCTTCCAACTTCGCTCCAATCCGCGGCCGGTCCTCCCCGGGGTCCCCCTGCTGGGCGACCGGCCCGCCACCGGCCGAGTTGGAGGAACTTCGCCGAGCTCCGCGTCAGACCCGGAGAGGAGAGCGCTCCCTCTCCTTCCCGGCCAGCTCCCTCCCATTGCCCCCGCCTCCTGGTCCTCGCCCAGCCGGGAGCGCCGGTGATAGGACGAGCCCCGGGCGTGCATTGTGTATATGCAAACCAGAGCCCGGCTCCCCAGGTCTGCCCAACCCCGGCCGGCGCTCCGCAGCGGCTGGCGCGGCGGTGGGCGCCAGAACCCCGCACTGTCATGTCCCCGCCGCGCGGCGGGCCACTGCGTCCCCGAGTCGCTATATAAGCGCAGGCCAGGGGACACCCAGAGGGGCTGAAGATGAGGGTGCCCGCGCATGGGCCCCCGCTAACTGCCAACTCCTCCCGAGCCCGAGCGGCGCGCGGAGCCCGCGGCCGCCGAGGACCCGTCTTGGCCGCAGTAGCAGCTGGAGCTGCGACAGAGGCGGCGGCGGAGCCCGTCGCTCCAGCTCATAAAGCCGCGGCCGCAGCCCCGGGGCCGCCGCTGCCCCGGCTGCCATGAGTTGTGCGGAGGTGATGTATCACCCCCAGCCGTATGGAGCGCCCCAGTATCTGCCCAACCCCGTGGCAGCTGCAACCTGCCCCACAGCCTGTTACCACCCGGCGCCCCAACCTGGCCAGCAGGTGAGTCACCGACCGGGCAGCCTGCCGGGGGCGGGGGCGAGGGGCACGGAGAGTATCGGTCTGGGGCTCCCGCGACGACGTCCCTCTGGGATGGGTGGCGCGGAGGATGCTCTGAGAGTTGCGGGAGCGCCCTTGAACAGAAAGCCATCGGAAGAGAAGAGCAGAGCAGAGTTTCGGGAAGGACGAGCAGCCAGGTGGCCGACGGGTGGGGATTCCAAGTGAGAAGTTACCTGGCTGGGGGCTTCAGTGAGCTGTGGTCATAGCCACCCTAGCTCTTAGGGCTCAGTTCTTTGAAGCTCACCAAGGGAACCTGTTTTAAGAATATGTGAGTAATCTTGTTTCCTTTGAAAAGGTGGAGTGTACTAGGGTTTTCTTGATTAAGAGGATGAAATGTGTCACTGACACAGGGAAGGCTATCCGGATAGTGAGCCCACGGAATGTCTGTTCTGGGACTTTTTTGGTGGAACTTGGGTCTAGCGTGATATTCGTCAAATTATATTAGAAGTTCTCTGTAAAGTCTGTCTTCTCCCATACTGTGACTTAGGGGGCAAGTATTGATCCCCAAATCCCTCATCTATTTTTAATTCCATCAAAGCACAGAGGTGCTATGGTTCAGTCTATTGGACAGAACCCTCTCCTTTCCCAAGCCAAGAAGTAACCTTGGATCACTGGATGCTGGATCTCCACCATGCCAAGAGTGACTGAATGCTGTTAGATAAGAAGGGTTCAGGAACTAGGGAGATGATAGCGTTCCTTTAGAAGGGAGAATAGGGTTCTGGGGAATTTAGCACTTGGTATCTCTGGATGTTCCTTTCTGGATGTCACAGAGTGTCAAGGGTTAGTCAGCCTACATAAAGCACATACGTGAGCACGTGGCCAGGGTGTACCAAAGTAGGGTCCTCAGACTCTGGGAGTTAGGCTGGGTTGGTTTGGTGAGACTTAAAAAAATGCTATTTATATACTCTGAGGTGGAGATACCTATCAGGGATCTAGGTGCGCTTTTAATAATAACATCCACAGTGTTTATTGATTTTTTTTTTGTTTGTTTTTTAGTTTCTTAAAAACCCTGTGTTTTATTGTGGTCTTTAGGGTTTGGCTCTTTAATTAACCTGGTCATTTAAAATATTTCCTCTACTTCTGTCTCTTTACTAGATTTATTGTGCTACTCTTTGGAAAGAAATGATAACTTCTGTTTATAATTTAGGGACTGAAATTCAGCTGATTCTGGAAGGGTACATACTCTAGATTCATCTGGTGAACAGTATGAGCTTAACCAGGACAACTAGGGCAAAAGAGGAAGGAGCCTCACTCCGTGGCTTTTTTTTTTTTTTTTTTTAATATTCATCAGCTTCAGCATTTAAAAGCAAGATTACTTTTAGGGAGGGGAATGGGAAAGCTTTGTAATTTGTGGTCAAGGGTAATAGGTTAAAACATTTTGGTTAGGCTCTTTGTTTACATTCTTTGGCTTTAATATAAAAGATATAGGTAATGGAGAAAACCATTTAAATCCAAGTCAGGCAAGGGATGCAGAGAGACATTGGATATCTGTTTTGTGTGTTTTATGAACACTCTGTTTCAGATGAACCACCCTCTTCTTTCCTTTCTTCCACTGCAGACACTGTAGAGGCCTTCAGTTATCAATTGGAACATAGATGAGCAATAAACTCAAACTTTACTAAGCATTCATAAAGGTATTTTTCCCCATCAAAAGTAACTTTAGCAGATTACTTTTGAGTAAGATTTTATTTTCTAGAGTTGTGGAAATAGTTGCATTAAAATATGAATATTTAGTGAGGGTTAGAATTGGAATAATTTTTTGAGCTAGAAAATAAAGTTTGGTACCAGAAAAATTGTAAATAACTAATCATGAAATATAGTTTTTAATAAAAAATGACTCCGATGTCTTATCTAACTTTTGCAGTAGCCCCGGAACCCAGTTCCCAAATTGCATTCTTTTGCTAAGACCATCAACAAATCAAAAAATAAGCTTTCTTTTTCACTTGAAATGTCTACCTTGATGAGTATCATATATTAGTAAATAGTAATTTCTGCTACCCTTTGGGCTTCTGTAGATATTGTTTAAGTAGGCATTAGGCTGAGTTGAGCTTAAGAACTTTGTTGAGAAGTGTGCTTGAAATTTTTATGTTGCTTTTACTGCATTGGCTTGTTTGAGATTATTTTGTTTTGTGGAGTAAAGAAACTATCTGACTATAACTGGCTAGCAAAATAAAAGATAGTAGTGTAACTCCTGTTCTTTTACTGTCAGGAGTTTATTTTGATGACCTATATTTTCTGTTTGAAAAAGGATTAAATCAGGAAATTGTTATCAAGCTGACAACATTTTTAGACTCTGTGGTGTGTGGGTGAAGTGGGACTAATATTGACTTGTCCTCAACATAGTCATCTGAGAATACATATTTTGGTTGTTTTTGCATTCCATAAGTTTTTATCATTATTATCCATGAAGATTGTTTTCTCTGCACATGGAAAGTGACCCCTAGTAGCATCTTGCATGAAAGACAAAAATAAGAGCTACAAGCCCTACTACATTAAAAAAATTGATTTGTTGAGGCCAAGAAGCAGAAAAAGTGATAGAGTGACAAAGTTTAAACATCATTTAGAAAAGGTTAGAAAAGATAGCATTAAAGTTTTGCTGTAACTTCTGTATATTCAATTATCGTAGTGTATCTTTGTGATTTTTCCCTCAAAGCCATGTAGCTCTGAAGTCCTTGTAAATTATTATGCCATAATGGTTTGTTACACTGGATTTTAAACTTAAGTATATTTTCCTTTTAATGTATGATTATATAGCAGAAAATTCTTTTTGAAATAGTAGAACTTCATACTCCAGACGCATGTACTCTCAGCTTTTCCCCTAACAGCACAGAGTATGTTTGAAATCTTAAGTTTTATTTTTTTTATTTGAACATACTATACATTGTTGGTGGGTAATAGGTTAGCACCTTATGTAAATATACCTGTAGAGTCAATTTTATAGTCCTTGACGTTACTTCCTAGAAACTGCATGGCTGTGAATACATTTTAGCGTGGTTTCTAGAGCCAGGATTTGTTGAGGGCTGCTAAGCTCTCTGGTCCCTGTGCCCACCATTTCTTCCTAGCTCGAAAGTATCAGCCCCTACTATCTCCTCAGGAGAACTCTTGACCCCGTCTCTCAGCACATGATCCAAAGGCATGATGACCCTGCAGAACATGTACAGAAAGGAATGTACTTCCATCCTAGTAGTGACAGTAGGAAAAATGGAAAAAAATAAAAAACAAAAACTCAAGATACGTGTCAGGAAAAATTGAGGGAAATAATGTGAAATCATAAATTCCCTTCATACACTGGATTCCTCATCTTAAATGCGGGCAATCTG
This sequence comes from Bos indicus x Bos taurus, assembly GCF_003369695.1. NCBI lineage: Eukaryota > Metazoa > Chordata > Mammalia > Artiodactyla > Bovidae > Bos > Bos indicus x Bos taurus. The sequence continues at coordinate 34,877,588 of NC_040076.1, read as the reverse complement.
CGGTTGTCTAAAATCTCCCTCCCTCTCCCCCCATTCTTTCATAATGTTAACATTAGGGAGATACTTAAAGCAGAGCTTTCAGAACTGGGTAGTTCATAGACGAGGCAGTGAAAACAGAGGAGAATAGCCCTTGTTCACTAATTGTGCATAAGGGTTTTTAACAGTCACACTTTGGGCTTCATATATGAGTATATTTAATCTCCCCTCTTCCAGGGTGACAGCTGGGTGACTATACATGCATGCTTCCACTTAAGAGAATTAAAAGTCTTGGGAGGCAGAACTCCAGTTCTAAGTTTGTAAGGGATTTTTCAAGCTCTTTCTCTGGCCTCTGCCACTTTGGTTAGGTCATAAAAATCTTTCCGAGATTCTGTTTGTTAGGAGAAAAAACCCTGGAAAACACACACTTCAACCCCTCCTTTTCCAGATGGAGAAATGCATGTTTATAGGGCTGAAATACCTGACTAAAGATTTCAAAGCTAATGGGTGACAAAATTAGGACCACTGGATGCCCTGCTCCCTAGGATAGCATCTTTCCACCATACCATGTGGTCCCCTGTCTTTTTTTTTCTTGCTATTGTGCAATAGACTTATTTTTGTCTTTAGTGCTCCAAATCAACTTTTTGATAAAGAAGATTAATACGCAGTAGATTCTTTGGCCTTGGGGCTTGAAATTCTTTCCAAGTCCTTGGTAGTGTACGTTTTTAGTTTAGGCATTCCGAAGTCCTTTTGCAGCATTTGTATAATGCTAATGACTTTTGCTATCCATGTTGCATCCTTTGTTGATGAAGCAGAATATCAGTTAGCAAATGAACATGTATTTATTTGAAAATAATATTCAGGAAGTGGTATTAACAGTCAGCTTTAGGTACCTTATATATCATTGCTATTCCAACATAAGTTTAGATTCATTAAGAGAAAAGCATATAATTACATTCTAAATAGTTTCAATACACAGGCCTCTTATTTAAGTGGGAGGATCTAATTTTCTTGCAACTGTAAGCAAGGACTTAAGTGGATTTGTAAGAGTTCATACAGGACTTCTTTGAGAAAGAACAGCCTCTCTGATTCCATACTACACAAAATAACTTGACTGTAGAGACTGAGAAGTTTCAAGTGCCTCAGAGCTTTATGCTCCCAATAACTTTCTAGCCAGAAAATTCAAAGCCAGAAGGAAAATTAAACTTTAAACTAACTAAACTGAACTGTTGTCTCTGGCAATCAACCAAAATGGAGATTACAATACCGATAGTACAGGCAGGCTGGAAAGCCATAAATTCACATGCAGTAAGGCTTCATTCACCAGAAAACCAAATGCCAGGACAAGGAAGCATTCTGTGGAAATTTAAGTTAAGGATATTTTCTCTCAATGCATGGAAGTCCTTCTTTACCTAGTGCTTGGTAGAGGCTCACATCTCACAGAGTTGGAGAAGACCAGGAGATGATAAAGGGAATGAGGGTGATCAGGAGGTAGAATGATCCTTCATGGTACCTCTTTTCGCAACTACAGAAGAGATGTTGTGCTGACCCAGTTTGGCAATATGTACATTTCTATCTTATATCTTTCTGTGCAAAGGGGGTTTTCAGTAAGACTAAAAATATTATGCTCAGCTATTATACAGAGTGAAGGCAGAAAGAGAAAAACAAATATTGTATATTAAAGCATATATATGGAATCTAGAAAGATGGTACTGATGAATCTATTTGCAGGGCAACAATGGAGATGCAGACATAGAGAACAGACGTGCCGTCACAGGGAGTGGGGAAGGAGAGGGTGGAATGAATGGAGATAGTACCATGGAAACGTGTACACCACCATATGTAAAATAGCCAGTGGGAATCTGCTGTATGACTCAGGGAACTAAGACCCAGGCTCTGTGATGGCGTGGGAGGTGGGAGGTGGGAGGGAGGTTCTTGGAGGAGGGGACAAAAATGTATACCTACGGGCTGATTCACATTGATGTATGGCATAAACCAACACAATATTGTAAAGCCATTATCCTTCAATTAAAAATAAATAAATTAAAAAACAAAAACAAAACAAAAAATATTATGTTTGGAATGCTTAAGTCACATTCTAAAGTGAATTTGAGAAGTTAAGTGACTGCTGTTCTAAAACCTGGACACTTAAATTGAATCTCATTCTCATAGGCTGTATTTCCAGTTGGCTTTAAAAAGAAATCTCAAAACTGATAAATCTAGTAATATATAACAATTTATGGTATTATCTCTAGGAAAAACATTTTCATTCAAGAAACAAAGCTCTCTAATACTTAAGTTTCCCGACTCTGGCAGAGACCAGTGAAGAAAGTAATTTTGGTCAAAACTTTGCACTGAATCTTTCAAAAAGCACCTCTTTCAGCAGCTGGTTTTCTACTTCAGCTATTCATTTAGGAAGACCCTAAGAATGCCTTGAACCATTAGATACAAACATTTGCTGCTAGAAGTAAGTCATAAATGCCATATTTATAGATATTTCAGCAGATATCAGATTTATGCTAGTAATTTACAAGTATGATCTAAACTAGGGTAACTGAACTATTTTTCACTTGTCTCCTACTTTAGTAAAGAAGAAAAAAAAAAAAAAAGGAAAGGAAGAAAGGCCTGAAGTGAACAGGTGTCCTTTTCTCTTAAAACTGTATTATTTTAGTGTGCCGAAACACTTGTCCTTAGTGGGTAGGGTGAGAGGATTCGAAGGATGCCTCCTTTCCAGTTCCTGTGAAGACAGCTAAAGGAATTACCCAAACTAATTCCTAGGAATTGAGCTAGATGACCTACGTCTGCAAAAGAATTAGTCTTCACTGATCTGTAGGTTTTTTTTGGCCAGTATCCTGAAAAATCAGAAGAGGCAGCCAATGTACGAAACAAAATTAAGTGTGAATTTGTCTAGAGCTCCAGCATGTTGCTTATTAGGATAGAGAATTGTACAAGCTCTCTGAGATAATCAAGTCAAAATTCCTCATTTTCAGAAGAGGAAGTTCAGGGCCAGAGGTTTTGGTTCTTTACCCAGATTTATGGACTAGTTGTGGTCAAATCTCCTTAACCATTCCAGTTCTTCTTTCTGCTGTGTTCCCTTCCCATCTGGGCTTCCTTAGAAGCAAGAAAAGCAATTAGTAATTTACCCAGTGTTACTGTCTTATTTTCTCATATAAAAATTTTTGAATATTAGCTACTTGGAGAAATTAGACAATTAGCCAGGTAGATAAACCCTCAAGTTCTCTTTATCATTTTCCTTACAACCCTCTCTCAAATGCTTTGACTATCATTTTTGTGGCTCCAAGTCTTTGCACAATGACTGACACAAAGTAGGAATTAACTGACAATTCCATGAACAATAGATAAATTTTTAAAAGTGAAATCATACCCTAAATCTAGTAATGGGATTATATAAACATACCAGAAATTTATATGTCAGAAATGTTGTTTCATTCAAAGCAGTCTGTTTGAGAGAGAACACATACCCTCATGATGTGATCATTGCTTAAAACATTTTGGGAATGCAAATTTTGAAATTCTCTCTCAGCCTGTGGCACATTTTTTTGAACATCTTCAAAACTGGAAAATGTTCATCCTTTAAGGGGGTGGGTTTGATTTTTTGATAATGACCAGAATCATTGAGCAGCAAGTGTGCTCATAAAGAGCCAGTGTTATTTTTGGTTTGCTTCTCCCACTGTTAAGAAAAATAAAAACAAACACACAAAGCTAGCAAACAAATCTTGAGGTATGAATGTATGTTGTAAATTGACTCTGCTCATATTTCCAAAATAGTATTTTCAGAAAAACTTTATTTTGTTTCTAACTTGCTAAGGGGACAACATATTTCTAGATATAGAAGGGCAGGTTCCTCTAGGTATACATATATTTTGAAAAACAATGCTTTATTTAATAATCATATTTTGATACATTTGCATTCCTAATTTTTAAATGTTATAACTAACTTTTGACTTTTCTTAGCATATGATACCATGCTGCCTGTGGGCTTCTGTTTGTTTATTCAATTAAATATTATATAGAGGCTCATTTTCTTTAATCTGTTTTCTTGGCAGATGCTTTCTAGTCAGATAGAAATAAGTTCTAATCCCATCCCTGCCATTTACTAGTTAGATGCTGGCCAAATAAATCAGCTTTTGCATATATAAATTGAGAATAATTATTTAGACTGAATATTTGTGCACCGGTGAGAGTTAGTGAAACAAAATACATCAAAGTTCTGTGAACTATCTTCCTTATCCTGATCCTTATCCTGACCTCCCTCCACCTGATTCCCCCTCCTCCACATAGACTAAGGGCCAAAACATCAAGTCTCTCTGAGATAGATTTAAAAATCTGTTATTCAAGTAAATTCAGAAAAATATGATCAAAGAGAAATGCACTACTTTATGGGATTTATAGTTTTGAAACATTGACTAGAGGCTAGTGGTCCTTTCTTATAGGCCCTAACCATGTCTGTCAGGATGAGAGAATCATTGCCTTAGAGAAGAAAGTCAGTAGAGATTTTTTTTTTAAGTTATTTCCAAATATTCAGTGATTCATTAAAATATTTTTGTTTCCTTAGGAAAAAGTTTCCACATACGCACAGTAATCATTTGGCATTTGTAGGCTTAAGCCTTGGGGACTTAGTGGTATTTGGCTCCTGACATGGAAGCCTTTCTCTTGTCAGACAAATCCTTTCTCCGGCACATTCCTGTGTGAGTTTGTCTCTGTTGTGCCTGATGGCAGTCTGTGAGGTGGTTTGGTATGGTTTGCACTGCCTAGCCAGACTTCCTTCACACTGCTGCTTTCAAGTCTTTCAAAGTTAATTCTAACTTTGTGGCTGTTAGCTCAGTCATTGTTTCATCTAACTGAGGGTTATTTTACCTGAAGAAAACTTGTTATTATTCTGCCATGAGGGGTACATTCAATAAGCCAACTTGTAGTCTTTGAAATTCCTTCTGATGACTTATTTTTGTTAACAATTCTTAAGTGTCTAGTAAGAAAAGCATGAATACTTCTGACAGACTGGGCTATTTTTAGGGAGTGATAGTGCATTTTAAGAAAAATATGAACCACATTGCCTTTCAGCCTGGATTCAGGAAATCTATCTAGGTTCTGATGATTTGAGATTTATTTTCAACGGTTTGAATTTTGTATATTCTTTTCAAGAACAAAGATCATGCTAGGGAAGTTTCATTCCAAGGAGCATACACCAAGTAAATATAGAATATGCCAACAGCGTATATAAGTAACATACTTAGATTTTTTTGTTTTTGAAGGCAAAGAATTGATTTATAGTCACAGAAGAACAGATAACAGAAGGTAGTCAGGGCTTAAGAATCAATGGGAAGGAAGATTAGAAAGGTGTGAATGTCAGCATGTGAATCAATTGCTGTTTTAATTTTGTGTTCCCATTTTCCTCATGATCACACTTAATGTTCAAGAAATGTGTGTAAGTTCAGTGTTGGCATTTTAGGAAGCTATCTGGCTAATCAGATACTTTAGAATTCTTATTTTAACCAGTGATGTTGATGGTGAGGTCATAAATGTGCTTGTGTTGTAAATGTAAATATTTAATTGGTTCACTAAAATTAGTGAAAATTTATACAACTCTATCTCAAAAAAAGTGAAAGAAGTGACAATAAATATGCTTTATGTCTTGTCCATTGGTCAATAAATCATAGGCTCCTTTTCTATTCTATTTGTTTGATAGTCTCCAGCAAATTCATTTAATTAGTAGAAGATCTGCCCCAAAAAGCTAGGAGAGAGAAAAAATAATTATTTTACAATTATCCAAGTGTATTTAAATAAAAGCATATAATATAGATATTTATGTAGTATTGTGTGTATTTGAAAGGAATATTCCAATATATATTTATATAAAACCATATATATATATGTATATTATATATAGGAAATATAAAGATTATAGAGAATCAATGCATCCATTGACAGAGAATTGACAGATAAAAGGTATTTTGATACAATGGAAGATTTTGCTTATCTTTTCCCATTTCATAGTGAAAAATGTGTAAATTTTAGATTAGTTTATTTGTATCCAATCACTTAACAATTGGGCAAAAAAGAATAGCATGAAATTATATAGCAGTTAGAAAATTGTGCAATCTTTACTAGACTGAAAATGTATAGTTTAAATTCAACTGCCAGCAATGTAAAAATTAAGATATTTTATTATCATCATTATTGATCATAATACTATGTTATATTTGCATACAAATGGAAGCTACATTTGTATTTGATTTGCAGTTAAGTCTTTCACATATAACTTATTTTATTTAAATGTCAGTTGCTAATTGGGATAAAATAAACACTTGCCTTTCTTTGGATAATTAACATAGCCAGCCATTCTTTCATTTAAAGAATAAATGTTAAACAAATGAAACAAGGAGATGCAAAGCCTGACTCTCACAAACTGATTCTGTGCTGAACGTTAACAGAGAGGAAGAAAGCGATTTAATGGATAATACTGAACACTTGTGGCAGTGAAGCCACTCTGTAGTAGTTTTAATTTTTTTCCCCATATAAAAACAGTGCTTCTTTCTAACATGCCTGAGAATTCGGCAGAGTGTGTGCATTTGCTTAAAACCGTATAACTTCGGTAAATGCACGTGTGAATAGAGAGTGCCATCAAGAAATTATACTATTCGTTTAACTTCATAATGGAATTTATAGTCAGGAGTAACTTTAGAGGTCAGTTAGTTCAATATTCTCATTTTATATATAACATGTTACTATGGTGTTTTTATTATTGAAGTTAAACATAAACATGTTCAAATCTATGCAAAATAGATTGTAAGAATTTTGTAACCACTCAGTCATTACCAATCACTTATTAATCAGCAAGGCATGTTCACTCACAGGGAATGAATTTTCTATTCATCATGAATCGATAACCCTACTGAAACAAATTTTAAATAAAAAGGAATATATATGTATGTATGTATGAATATGTAGGTATACACACACACACACACGTATATATAATAGCCCTAAATAATAACCAACAGCTTGTAATGTGCCTGAACATTTCAGAGCCTACCTCACATAAGAACAACATATTCATTGCTAGGGAAAAGGTTCAGTTTTTTGAATGATACGTTTATAATCTGTGGCTATAGATTTTGAAGCTAGTAGTTACCATTAGAAACATTAAGAGTCTGGGTTATGTGTTTCGATAACATTTGACAATCTATGCTTACTGATATTCTAGAATGATTCACTTCTTATCTACTCACATTCACTTTCCAGCATCCATTTTTCTCTGAAATAAGAACAATGGTATAACAAATGGTCAGGTTTTGTAGGTATACAGATGGTAGGATGCTCATTTTGTCATTAAAATAATGAATTTTATAATTTTGTAGCATTATCTTTTTATATATATAGTAAAATTGTTGATTATAAAAGCGATAGGTACTTGATGGAAAATATTTGGAAATATTGGAAAGCAGGAATAAGAAAATAACAACTACAAGCCTACCACCCAGAAAAAGAATACAAAACATAACATTTTGGTGATTTTTTTCCACACTACATATCCTTCCCTGCCCTCCTCTGACACACGTGCACACGCACGTGTACATCTGTATATTTTTTGTATTCATTCTGGGCCCACACTTGTACATTCTGTGACCTTTTGCAAGGTCAAAATAGTAACAATAACAATAAAATAAAAAAAATAATAAAACAATAATAACAATGTTTGTTGTAGGATTATAAAGATTAAATGGGGTAATAAATATGAGTGTCAGTCATAATATAAACTATGTCTATAGCTATGATTATGTTATTTTGAAAATATTTTAAAATTATCAAGTGTTTTTCACTTTGAAAGCCATAGTAGCCATTGCTAGTACTTGTATTATTTTCAGTAAGTCATCATAATACCTTTTTCCCCTCCTTTTATGATAATGGTGGTAAGTGGAACATCTAAAAAATATGTTCCATGCAAAATGGATCTTCACACAGGCTTATTTTGTCATTTTAGTTTGATTTTTGAGAAATGAGTTCAGCACATCTGCCAAATCCTTTTATAAGATGCTACATTCCTGTTTTTATTTTAGTGTATTTCATTTATGAAAAGCTCTTTTCTTCTCCACCCCTCCCCCAGGCAGTGAGGCCTCCTTCTCTATTCCTCCCCATCCTGAACTATAATGTTGCTGTACATTAAATCTTTAAAATAGAAAATGGGAACAAAAGTGGAAGGGATCTGTCACTTTCTTTTTTAAAAATTCCTTCTTTTGGTATATCTAGGTTAAAAAAAAAAACAAAAAAACACACACAACTGCCTTTCACAGTCTGAGAATATGCCATGGGATAAAGGACATTTTTTTCCCCACCAAATCTGAAATAACCGTCTTTTTTTCAGGGTGGGAAGCCGAAAGCCGGTTTGGGGAAGGGGGTGGGGGAGATGGAGTAAAGCAAATGAAGAAGAATCAGTTTGCGAACATATGTTAATATTTAGAGTCTTTTTTTTTTTTTAAGTGAACAGTTAACTAGTTAATGCTTTTTAAATTTTTTTTACAAACTGTCTTTGATACTGTGTTTTGTTTATTCCATCCCAGAAGAAGTTAGCGGTATACAGCAAGATGCAGGACTCTCTGGAAGTCACCCTTCCCAGCAAACAAGAGGAGGAGGAGGAGGAGGAGGAGGATGAGGAGGAGGAGGAGAAAGACCAGCCTGCCGAGATGGAGTACCTTAACTCTCGCTGTGTCCTTTTCACTTATTTCCAGGGAGACATTGGGTCAGTAGTGGATGAACACTTCTCAAGAGCTTTGGGCCAAGCCAGCACCCTTCATCAAGAATCTGCCATTTCAAAAAGCAAGATGGGGCTAACCCCCTTATGGCGAGGTAAGAATTCCAGAGCAGATGCTCTCCAGGCCACTGGCTGTGTTTCGCAACCGTCTGTACCAGGTTCCAGCTGGAGACCTGCCCCTGGAGGACGGATATCCACTCGCTTTTTAATTTTTAAGGACAGCAAGGAATTTCTTTCAGACAAACAGCTGGATCAGTTTTGTCACATGTGGAATGCAGGGTTGGAAAGGATGCAGTCACACCCCTTAAATTCCTCATGGAAAGTAGTGATGCAACCGGCCTGAGTTTATAGTGGCAGGACTGAGCTGCGAAGCACCATTCCTTAAGCCCCGATGGCCCAATTTGGATCTCTAAATAATGGGCGTGCCTGGATCAGCGTTTAAAAATTAGCTCTTGCTCATTCCACTAGGTGCTATGTGGTGACATAGCAGAGATCTGAGTCTGCCCCAGGAATACAGACTTTGAAAGCCTTCTGTGTTTGCTTGATGGCTTACTCTGTCCCACTCTGTTGTGATGTTAACTCTTTGTAGTGTACAAAACAGATATCAGTGACTGTATCTGCCTGATTTCTGCTTTTTTTTTTTTTAACCTCAGTAAAGCAAAGCAATAGATTGGGCTTCTTCTCCTTTATTTCCCTCTCCATAGAGGTCACAGAAGTGTGTTCAAATCTTATTTCTGACTCACAGAAAATGATCGGGTGACAACTTAATTGAGATAATTACAACATTAGAGAAAAAACAATCCATCATTCCAATGATCCTTTTAGAGAAATGCATTATGAACTTTTCTTCTGAACTCACCTGGTTCCAAGAAGAATCTAGTGAAATGGTTCTCAAAGTGTGGTCTCCAGGACTGGGAACATGAGCGTCGCAAGGGAACTTGTTAGATATGCAAATTCTTGGGCTAAGCCCCAGACCCACTGAATCAGCAACTCAGAGGTAGAGTAACCTATGTTTTAACCGGCCCTCCCAGGGATTCAGGTGCAGGCTCAGGTTTGATAGTTGTAGATCTAGTGCTGTGAAAATCACAGATTGCCACCTCCTAACTCAGACCTTTGAATCAGACAGAGGGTCCAGAAGGAGGCTCTGGGAGTTACTGTAACAAGTGCCCCAGGCTATCCTGTGATGAGGAAAGGCTGGACACCTGTGTTAGGGGCGGGTGAGAGGTGATGTGTGGCCGCTTCCTTCTCAGCATCAGTAGAAGGGTTCGTACTTGCCTGTCTGCCTGCTTTTCCTTCCCTTTCCTCCTCTTCCCCTCATTCTATCCTTTCACCATCCCTCCCTTCTTTTCTCCTTCCTTCTAGTAAATATGAAAATGTTAATATACACAGAGACTCTAAAGAGGAAGGTGGAATCCACACTCAAGTGACCTAGACCTCAACATAGGTGAATTGGGAAGCATATTGCTTACTTGATTAATAACTATGGACTTACCAAAGAAACTTAGTCATTCGAACACTAAGATGCTAATAGAACCAATGATGTCCTATTAGATAGCACATTGTGAATACTTTTTAAAACCATGGAGGGTGAAATTAGGAAAAGTTCAGTGACCTAGCTGGCTTTAATAAAGTGTTTGATATATCAATAATAAATGCTATCATGACAGCCAGTCCTGGGAAAGTGAGTGAAACTGTCAGTCACTCAGTTGTGTCTGACTTTATGCAACCCCGTGGACTATAGTCTGCCAGGTTCCTCTGTCCATGAAATTCTCCAGGCAAGAATACTGGAGTGGGATGCCATTCCCTTCTCCAGGGGAAAATGCAATGCCTAATTCTTTTAGCATACTGACATATGCAGCCCAGTGACCACTGAACTTGGAATATAGGAATGAAAGTTCCAAATTACAAATAGATGTAAGAGTGATTGTCTAAAGTATCATAACCAGAGTAGTTTTAAGTGAAGTGTTGCGTAAATGTAACAATGCTACAATTCATTGTTTTCCCATAATCTGCCTGACTTAATGGAGAGGACCTTTAGAAAGATGTCAAATTTTAGCATCGAAAGGGTGGATAATGGTAGTGTTTTTAGTATTATTAGAATTTTCTTGGCGTTATCTTGAATTTGGCCTACAAATCTGTCTCCTGTTTCATTCATTGACATTGACTTATGCAGCAGATATTTATTAAGGTCCTGCTATGTTCTAGGTAGTGGGAATATATCAGTGGACAGGAGAGTCTAAGCTTGTACACTCATGAAGCTTTCTAGTAGAAGAGACAGAAGTAAATATATCAATATATTGAGATGCAAGGTATTGTTTTACCTTGTTTTATTTAGGGTGACAATAGATGGTCTAAGATTTTTATTTCAGTACATACCCAAAGTAAATAAGAGTGCTTCTCATCACACAGATGTCTAGAGGAAGATTACTGAAGACAGTGCAAAGGATCTGAGGAAGGACTGAACTTGAATGTTCAATGAGAAGTCAAAATGCTGGTGTAAGTGGAGTGAAAGGAAAAGGTGTAGGTAGAGACCAGAATTTTTAGAGCTTTGTAAGTTAGTTTATCAGAATAGCACAGGCAAGCATAGCATGCTTTTCAATCTTCATCTCTCCCTCTTCAGCTAAGACTATATGTGTCCTGTTTAGTTATCTCACATCATTTCCCCAATACTCAGGATAATGCACTTCTATATGAAAAATATGGAATATAAATTGAATGATCAAGTGATTAAATTAAATGAACCAAATTCATACTATGTACCCAGGATAAGAAAACAAAAAAGTCCTTAATAGAGAATTTATAGTAATAAGTTGTAAGAAATCTTTGGGTACAGTTTTATTTATAAAATAAGGGACTTGAATTAAGGGATTGTTGTGTTTCTCCATGAAGTTGTGATTTCAAATGTATTACTTACTATCCAATTATAAATAAAACTTTGTCATAGTTGTGAATTGGTGTTTTTAGTTAAGTGTACATAAGTTGAATAAGATTCATAGGAAATTTCCAACATAAAATTAAGAATTTGGTGACTATGTTATAGAAAAATGTAATAGGGATTCCCATATCTGGTGAAGAGAGTTGCTTCAAACATTAACTGCCAAAGCAACACCAGTTTGCATAATGCTGTCTTTGGTTGGATTATGTTTGTTTGGGGTTCAAAATTGGACCTTATTATTGCTTGGTGGCAATGTTATCCTCGATGCTCAAAGTATCTCTGAGAGTAGCTTCAACTATAATATGTGTGTATTATTACTCATCTCCTATTGTTGTTGTAAAGATTTTTTGATGATATATATGAATAATTTAGCATAGGGCTTGATGCAAGGCATTAACTGAAGGTCAGATGACTTTTCTCTCTTAAGTAAGTTTTCACTCATTTGGCACACAGAAAACCAACCTTCTGTCTTTATTCAGAAACATTGTTTTCTGGAAGTTTGTATTCCTGACAAAAAGCACAGTGTCTTGAACATACTAGATACGGAAGGCTATTGACAATTTTGATGGCCATGGCAGTAATACTTTATGAGGAGCTGTTGACCAGCTGTATTAAATTAAAGGGTCTAATTTATGGCATGAGGTTTTTTTTTTACAGTGCTGCACAAGTGCTGTAGTGCTTCAAAGGAATTTAAAATTGAATTGTGTTTGATTGCCGAATATATTTCCACAGTAAATCTTCAGGCAAGTGATAGAGTGTCAGCTAATGATGGAATCGTGGTCATACTTTGAGCTTGTATCTTGATGGACTTAGGAAAGTCCTCTCTAGATGTTTTGTGACTTTTCCTGTCCTTTCCAAAGGAAATATTTGTCCTTTATTAGGCACAACATCACATGAACTACCTCTTCTCCCACTATATCTTCTAATGGATTATATAGGGCTTCTCAGTTAAGAAAACCTAATGAATCTGATTGTCTCATCCCATCCAAATAGAAACATCAACTTCAAATATATCTATTCCCTGATTTCAGTGCTTAAGTTTTATTACAGAAAGTGTGTATGTGTGTGTTTGTGTGTGTAGGAAAAGGGAGTAGTTAAGTCAAGACATAGCCAAATAGATCACTGACTTAAAAACTATGCTGAATGGTAAACTTGATATTATTTTTTCTTTTTATGATTGCAAAGTAAATATATTCTGCATAATTGATCTACACAGTATCTTCTTGGAGCAACGTTCTCATAAGAAAGATCTCTCAAAATGAGCACTAAACTCAGAGAGCAAAAATAAAGAAGGGGAAGGAGGGCCTGTCTCTTGGGTCAGCTGACACAGGGAAGGAGAGAGTTGAGCAGCCTCTCCAGGAGGCCATTGGAAGTGATTACTGTGGGGAAGTTTAAAATAAACACTTTGGAGAAAATTGAGGCCTGGTTTATCTCAGTTACTTGCCTTCAGGGATTATGGGCATCTGATAGCACCCCATGAAATTCTCATTTTAGAGTCACAAGGACTATTTTAAGCAACTCTAGAACAAAATAAGTGGAGTTCAATCTTTGTACATAATAGTAATGCTTAATTACTGAGTGACAGGTAACACTGGAACACATATCAGTTCACCTCTGACCACAAAATTTATTTTTATAGAAAGTAGAACAAGAGGAAGAAAATTGTAGACTGAGAATGGAGAAACATTGCTTTTCACTAAGGTTAATTAAAAAGGTAAATATTATCTTTTAGCATGGATGTTTTCAGTCAGTATTAACTCAAAGCATATGTTTTCTGGAAATTTTTAAGATCTTCAGTTCAGTTCAGTCGCTCAGTAGTGTCCAAGTCTTTGTGACCCCATGAATCACAGCATGCCAGGCCTCCCTGTCCGTCACCAACTCCCCAAGTTTACTCAAACTCATGTCCATCAAGTTGGTGATGCCATCCAGCCATCTCGTCCTCTGTCATCCCCTTCTCCTCCTGCCCCCAATCCCTCCCAGCATCAGAGTCTTTTCCAATGAGTCAACTCTTTGCATCAGGTGATCAAAGTATTGGAGTTTCAGCTTCAACATCAGTCCTTCCAATGAACACCCAGGACTGATCTCCTTTAGAATGGACTGGTTGGATCTCCTTGCAGTCCAAGGGACTCTCAAGAGTCTTCTCCAACACTACAGTTCAAAAGCATCAATTCTTCAGTGCTCAGCTTTCTTCACAGTCCAACTCTCACATCCATACATGACCACTGGAAAAACCATAGTCTTGACTAGACGGACCTTTGTTGGCAAAGTAATGTCTCTGCTTTTGAATATGCTATCTAGGTTGGTCATAACTTTCCTTCCAAGGAGTAAGCGTCTTTTAATTTCATGGCTGCAGTCACCATCTGCAGTGATTTTGGAGCCCAGAAAAATAAAGTCTGACACTGTTTCCACTGTTTCCCCATCTATTTGCCATGAAGTGATGGGACCAGATGCAATGATCTTAGTTTTCTGAATGTTGAGCTTTAAGCCAACTTTTTCACTCTCCTCTTTCACTTTCGTCAAAAGGCTTTTTAGTTCCTCTTCACTTGCTGCCATAAGGGTGGTGTCATCTGCATATCTGAGGTTATTGATATTTCTCCTGGCAATCTTCATTCCAGCTTCTGCTTCCTCCAGCCCAGCATTTCTCATGATGTACTCTGCATATAAGTTAAATAAGCAGGGTGACAATATACAGCCTTGACATACTCCTTTTCCTATTTGGAACCAGTCTGTTGTTCCATGTCCAGTTCTAACTGTTGCTTCCTGACCTTTTAAGATCTTAGAAACCCATTTTTCATTTTAATATAGTCTTCATTTTTGGTGGCTCAGACAATAAAGAATCTGTCTGCAATGCCAGAGACCTGGGTTCGATCCCTCGGTTGTGTAGATCCCCTGGAGAAGGGAATGGCTGTTCACTCCAGTAATCTTGCATGGAGAATGCTATGGACAGAGGAGTCTGGCGGTCCCCAGTCCATGGGGTCACAAAGAGTCGGACATGACTGAAGGGCTAATACTTTTACTTTCTTTTTTTCCCAAAATTAATAAAATATTTTTTTAAATTGTTTAATTTTCTCTTGCATAAAATATTTACCTTTAGATTTTTTTCAGAGAAACTGAATGTTAATGTAAAACATATCCCAGCTACTGTGAAATTGAAAAGTACCATGTTAAGCTCTTTTATGTCTCTCAGACATATTTCTGTTAAAAATCACACCAGTGAGATTACTGGGTATGCATTGGGTAGGTTTATTAGACAATTTATTTTTTTTCCTTTTTGTTGTTTAGAAATAGGGTATGTATGTTTGTGTGTATTTTCTAATCCCAAATGCAAACTGAACCAAAGTATATCTAGACATTTTGTACGCGTTAGACTCAGTGTGAACGTCATCCAAATACTGTCATTGAGCCCAAAGTCACCATAGAGTGTTAATATCACATAGTTCTGAATTGCTGAAAAGTAATATTGCGTGGAAATACTGTGTGCAGTTTTTCATAAGCTTTTTCATCCAAAAAATGTGGCTGTGATTAAATACTTGTAAGCAAAGAGTCATGTAATGAAAAAAATTTACATACATATGAAATAAGCGTACTGATTCCCAGGCATGAAACAAAGAATATCATCTGTTTCTTTGTATCAAGAATTTCTTTTTAAACAATCAAGATACCAGATAGTGATTTTGAAATGTAGACTTGCCTATAAACATATTTTCAATTCAATATCTTTTCATTTATTTGTAGAATGCAACATTATTTTTTCAAAACACTGCATTGATCTCTGCAAACTTTATGTTAATCTCAGGAGACACACTGACTGGCAAAGTACTAAAGTTGCTTCTAATTTGATTTTTCCCTGGCACATTCTAAAGCTTTGTTCAGCCTTTATGGGGTGTGTTTTTTAGAACAGACTTCTACTTTCAATGATAACATGTTCACTAATCACAATACAATATGTAATAAATAGGATAATATTTTTGTAAGGAATTTTTTCATTATTTATATTTCTTCATGCATATCCAAAATGTGTAAACATCTGTACCATATATTAGGTCCATGGACATGAATGAAAGAAACAAAAGGAAAGCATCCAGGAAAATGGCATATACTCTCTGTGCTTTTGACATTTTAACGGGAGATATTAATAAGGAAACTCTATCTCTGGCACACACCTGTGGGTTGAGTTCAGCTGTTATTATGGGATTCTGGTCCCACAAGAGATAAAACTTATGAGCAGAATGAAGCGTTTGGTACCAAAGATTGGATCTCTGAGAGCAAAGGAGCAGGTCGGTGGCGGCAAAGCTGCACTATGTAATATAAGAAGCCTCTACAAGCTCTTTCATGAGTTTTTTTTTTTTTTTTTTTTTTAAACTTTACATAATTGTATTAGTTTTGCCAAATGTGATCTATTTAGGCATTGTCCTCCTCTGACATATGAAACCTGGGTGCCAATGACAAGAAGGAAAATTGTGTAAGGTGTAGGAAGAAAATTCAATTTGCGTTACATGACGGCAGTGCTAAGTCACTTCAGTCATTTCCGACTGTTTGCGACCCCATGGACTGTAGCCTGCCAGGCTCCTCTATCCATGGGATTCTCCAGGCAAGAATACCCAGAGTGGGTTGCCATGCCCTCCTCCAGGGGATCTTCCTGACCCAGGGATTGAACCCATGTCGCTTGTGTCTCTTGCATTGGCAGGCAGGTTCTTTACTACCAGTGCCACCCAGGAAGAGGATATATGATGGACATTTGTAGAATATTTCTATGAGTTTTGAACTTTAAATGTTGACTGCTTTCACTGTGAGTATGATAGAAATATTCTTGAAATTGAATTTTCTTCCTACACCTTACACAATTTTCCTTCTTGTCATTGGCACCCAGGTTTCATATGTCAGAGGAGGACAGTGCCTAAATAGATCACATTTGCCCAATGCCAGTAGGCTTGACTCTAAGTGCTATTTTCTAATAGATTGTGATTGTGATAAAACTAAGTCATCCAAGTAAAACTTTGCCAGGTTTGCTGGAAGCTTTGAAGAATAGTTTGCTTTTCATCCTTTGCCTCTACAAGATCATCATCATTTATGTTTCCTCAAGGATTTGAGATCCAAGGAGATTCTGGGCAGGGGCTGGGGGGAGACTTGAATTGAGACACTGAAAAGTTGTCTATCTGTGGATGGGGTGGATGATAGCTCTGCGGTGAGGCTGACGGGGAGAGATAGGAAGAGCTTACAGTGTAGTGACTTAGCCTTTAGTGAAGCTAAAGAAAGAAAATATTTGAAACAACCCAGTGATATCCTAACTATGTTCATCAAAGTACATATATGGAAGTTGAGTCAAGTTACTTAAAATTTCCCTGAGGTTAAAAAAAAAAAAAAAACTATGTCCTGAAAGTTTATGAAGAATGTGGACATGTCTGACATGTCCATGTTCTTACTTCAGAAACTTTTATTTCACATAAACTTTTTCATATAAACTTATTTCACAGTACTTCTTGGGATATCCTTCATTTCATGGAGATATCTAGCAAGGTTCTTTTATGTGGAGCCCAGTATAAAAATGCTGTTGTACTGTACATGCATAACTAATGTACTAACAACCTTATCTTTATAGATAGAAATAATCCATAGGACATGTCACAGAATGGTTAGAAGCATGGGGCCAGAAGATATTTGGAATTAAATGAGCTCAAATGCCTTATATTTGATTGGAAGACACTAAGCCACAAACAAGGCAACAGATCACTTTGGTTCCTACAATAAGAGAGGATGACTGCTGGATACCAGCTCTCGACCTGGGCTCTCCAGACTCCCAGGCCAGGGCTTGCTCAGTTACCTGTGCTGGACGCAACAGGCTACGGCTGGAGTAGCTATTTCTCTAAACACAGATCTTACCATAACCCTTCCTAGGAACTATACTCCATAAAAATTAATTTAAAAAGTAAAAACAAAACTCTTTTTAAGCTCACTGGACCTCCTCAGGATAGTACCCATATTTAGTGCATGGCTTGTAAGGCTATGAAAAGCCAACCTAGGCAGTATATTAAAAAGCAGAGACATTACTTTGCCAACAAAGGTCCATCTAGTCAAAGCTATGGTTTTTCCAGTAGTCATGTATGGATTTGAGAATTGGACTATAAAGGAAGCTGAGCACTGAAGAATTGATGCTTTTGAACTATGGTGTTGGAGAAGACTCTTGCGAGTCCCTTAGACTGCAAGAAGATCCAACCTGTCCATCCTAAAGGAAATCAGTGTTGATTGTTCATTGGAAGGACTGATGCTGAAGCTGAAGCTCCAAAACTTTGGCCATCTGATGCAAAGAACTGACTCATTTGAAAAGACCCTGATGCTGGGAAAGATTGAAGGCAGAAGAAGAGAAGGACAGAGAATGAGATGGCTGGATGGCATCACCAGCTCAATGGACATGAGTTTGAGTAAACTCCAGGAGTTGGTGATGGACAGGGAGGCCTGGCATGCTGCAGTCCCTGGGGTCATAAAGAGTCGGACACGACTGAGCAACTGAACTGAACTGAACTGTAAGGCCATACCCATCTGGGTCCTTCTTGGACCGTAGTATGTTTGCCACCATCTGCCCACTGAGTCCTTTTTTGATTCCTCAAATGCTGCTTTGTGCAAGTATGTGTATTTTGGCCTTTCTCCACACACTTTTTCATTAGCCTAAAACACTCTTCCCTAACTCTTCATATGGCTAGCCCTCCTGACCCTTTTGTGCTGTTACTTTCTAAGCCAGTTTCAATGCCCTGTCTGTGTATTTCCCCTCCTGAGAGCACAATCTAAGTTACATTGCTCATGTCTATATATTTCTCTGTTCCCTTCCAGATGTGACTGAAGATGGCATCTGTCCAATCATCCCTAGTCACCCAATGTTTCACACATAGTAGGACATCTATAAATATGTCATGAACTTTGAGTGGATAAATTGAAGCAAAGCTTGGAATTGTTCTCTCTCTTGCTTATTTATCTCCAAGTGCTATTTTTTGATAACATTCCCCCCTTCTCAATATCTCCTCCAATCCATAACCCACCTGAATCTCCTCCACTCATGATTTCCACAGAATTTTCACCAAATTCTAGGTGTTCAGGTTATAGTTACAAGTGTGCTGACTTGTGGCAGGCACAGTTGTGATGAGTGACAGCCATTCCTTGCCTCAGCTTCTACATCTCTAAAATGCGGATAATAACAGTAACTACCTCATAAGTTTGGAGTGTGGACCCAATGAGATCAACCCATGAAAAGCTCCTGGCCTTGTATCCAGTACTGGGTCACTGACATTAAATGTAAACTATTATTATTTTCAGTCTAGAAACTCCCAGACCTCTACAGAAAAACTAAATGGGAATACATCTTTCTTGATGTAAAGTGAGTGCTGGCAAGTATCCTTAAGTATGATCTTACTTCCCTTTGTTTTGGCATTAAAATGGTTAGTTTGAGTGAAAATTGTATTTGCCTTTAAAAGAAGTTGGTAAACATCATTTGCAATCTACCTGAATCATGTCCATGGCATAACCTTTTTTTTTAACCTTTGATGTATGTACCCGTGACCTCTGCTCAGACCTAACTGCATTAACACACACAGGAGAAAGCGAAGTTTTCCAGTCCTAGACTCGTCCACCTAGACAGTGACCGCCTAAACTAAGCCAGCAACACTAGGGACTCATTCATCATCTGGGCCCCTGCGCATTGGCTTGGCGTGAAGAAACCTGTGTCTGGTATCATTACCTGGTATCATTCACCTCCGTGTGGGGAGAAAAAGAGTGCATACTCATTAGCTTGCTTGAGAATACTGGACAAGTAGAGGCAAGTCTATCCCAGAACTGAATCTTATGTAAATAATGTTATTTTTCTGTCTTCTCAGACAGCTCAGCTCTCTCAAGCCAGCGGACTAGTTTCCCGACTTCCTTTTGGACCAGCTCTTACCAGCCCCCACCCGCACCCTGTCTGGGGGGCGTTCATCCTGACTTCCAGGTCACTGCACCCCCGGGCAACTTTACGGCCGCCGACCCCAGCCCCTGGCCGGGACACGGGCTGCATCAGACTGGCTCTGCCCCTCCACCTCCAGTGTCGGAGTCCTGGCACTACCCGCTGGCATCTCAGGTGAGCCCGTCCTACGGGCACGTCCACGACGTGTACATGCGGCACCACCCCCCGCACGTGCATCACCGCCACCACCACCACCACCACCACCATCACCACCACCCTCCTGCGGGCTCCGCCCTGGATCCACCTTACGGGCCGCTGCTGATGCCCTCCGTACGTGCGGCCAGGATTGCCGCGCCCCCGTGTGACATCACAAAGACAGATCCAACGACAGTCACCACCGCTACCTCAGCGTGGGCCGGAGCCTTTCACGGAACCGTGGACTTAGTGCCTAGTGTGGGCTTTGATGCAGGTGAGCCCGGCGATTTCCTCCTTTCTATAGAACGAAGAAAAATGCCTGAGACGAATCACTGAGAATGGAGGGTGTTTTAAACATTATGAAGTATTTTTTTTTTCTCTTACAAGGAAAGTTAAGCTTTGTCCATATGGTTTTCAATTCACCGTTTTGCAAGAATTCCTGCATTCCTGCAGAAACTGGTGTGACTACCTGAAAGAGGTCTCAGAGCTTTTCTCCCATTTCTTAAGCTAGTAATCTGTGTATTTGAATTGGAATCTCTGGTACCTTATGTTTACAAAGATTTAAGCACATTGGTTAAATCTCCCATGTCTCCATACTCTCTAAGGGTGATGTGTAATGCCTGACAATTCAGATCTAGTATGTTTCAGTAATTTTCCCTTCTCCCTTTTTGTCAGATCTTATTTATGATTTATAAACCAAACTACTTTCTGAAATGCAATTCATGGAATATAATCATGGTCTTTGAAAAGAACTAGGAAATAAATTTTAAAGGAATGGATTTCTCTTCTCTTCCTACCCCTTTCGTTCCTCTTCATTTGTCTTTTGTTATTTCCCTCCTTCCTTCCCTTCTTTCCTTCCTCTTCCTCCTCTTTCCTTTCTCCCTCTCTCTTATTTTAAAGCATCAAACTTAAGACACTACTCCAAAATTTATATTTAACAGATTTGGGGAAAAAATAACAGTAAGGGAAATATTTCTTCAAAGGACATTCAGCTCCTCTCTGGAATTCACTAGGTCTGAAAACCATGGTGTTAAATGCTTGAGCTTGGTTTTTTGAACAGACTACTTATATTAATAGTGTTATTTGTTCCAAGTTCAGAAAAATCACAAACATCAGAGGCTAAAAAACAAATCAAGTCAGTGATTATATCCCCAGAAACTACATTCTAAAGATAGCCACCACCACCTCTAATCCCAGGTTCTTTTCTGAGAATCCTTGTGAAAAATTAGGGCTTTCTTTCCAGAGGTTTAAGGAAACACACTTTTAAATTTTTTATAAGTTTTAATTATTTCCTTATTTTCCCTGGAAATGAGAAAACTCACTCTTTTCATAGTGTTCCTTAGTTTTCCTCTTAGTGGTGTTGTTCAGTCACTGAGTCATGTCTGACTCTTTGCGACACTATGGACTGCAGCATGTAAGTTCCTCTGTCCTCCACTACCTCTCTGAGTTTCCTCAAATTCTTGTCCATTGAGTCAGTTATGCTAACCATATCATCTGCCACCCCCTACTCCTTTTGCCTTTGATCTTCACATCATAGGGTCTTTTCCAGTGTGTCAGCTCTTCCCACCAAGTAGCCAAAATATTGGAACCTTCAGCATCAGTCCTTCCTTATTCTTCATGTGTTGTTCAGTTGCTCAGTCATGTCCAACTCTTTTGTGACTCCATGAACTGCAGCACACCAAGCTTTCCTGTCCTTTACTATCTCCTAGAGTTTGCTCAAACTCATATCCATTGAGTCAGTGATACTATTTAACCATCTCTGCTGCCTCCTTCTCCTCTTGTGCTGCATCTTTCAGATCATCAGAGTCTTTTCCAATGGGTTGGCTCTTTGCATCAGGTGGCAAAAGTGTTAGAACTTCAGCTTCAGCATCGGTCCTTCCAATGAGTATTCAGGGTTGATTTTCTTTAGGATTGACTGGCTTGAACTCCTTGCAGTCCAAGGGACTCTAAATTCTTCTCCAGCACAACAATTTGAAAGGATCAATTCTTTGGCACTCAGTCTTCTTTATGGTCTGGGATTCCCAGGGAGCACTAGTCATAAAGAACCTGCCTGCCAATGCTGGAGACATAAAAGACAGGTTTGATCCCTGGATTGGGAAGATACCCTGAAGGAGGAAATGGCAATACACTCCAGTATTCTTGCCTAAAGAATTTCATGGACAGAGGAGCTTGGCAGGCTATAGGATCACAAAGAGTAGGACAAGACTGAAACGACTTAGCACAGCACACACTTCTTTATGGTTCAACACTCACATCTAATCTGTACATGACTACTGGAAAAACCATAACTTTGATATATGGACCTTTGTTGGCAAAGTGATGTCTCTGCCTAGATTTTTGATATGTTGTCTAGATTTGTCATAGCTTTTCTTACAAGGAGCAAGTGTTTTTGAATTTCATCACTGCAGTCACTCTCCACAGTGATTTTGGAGCCCAAGAAAAACAATCTGTCATTGTTTCCATAGGTGTTTCCCCATCTATTTGCCATGAAGTGATGGGACCAGATGCCAAGATCATAGTTTTTCGAATGTTGAGTTTTAAGCCAGCTTTTTCACTCTTCTCTTTTACTCATCAAGACACTATTTAGCTCCTCTTTCCTTTCTGCCATTAGCATGGGATCATCTGCACATCTGAGGTTGTTGATATTTCTCTCAGCAATATTGATTCCAGCTGTGATTTATCCAGTCGGGCATTTCACATAATATACCCTGCATAATATACTCTGCATATAATGTATAGCCTTGATGTATTCCTTTCCCAATTTTGAACCAATTCATTGTTCCATGTCTGCTTCTATTACTTCTTGTCCTGTGTACAGGTTTCTCAGGAGGCGGGTAAGGTGATCTGATATTCCTGTCTCTTTAGTATATTCTTAGTGTACAAGATTTTAAATCTGAATGCCAATTCACAGCAGAGAACTCCACAGAGTAACAAATGCTCAGCATCCATTTATGTTCATCCTAACCTAAGTAGAACATCCTTATCTTGATTAACTGGTTCTCCACTAAGCTTTTCGATGTTGGTCATTGCCTAATGTCTCCAATCTCTGCTTCCTGTTTAGTCTTTGGGTTCAAGCTGCTTTTCTAAACTATCAGGCAAGAACTTGGTTCTTCCTCTATGTAAGAAGAGAATGTGATGCAGATAACCACCACAGGTTTGCCTCCATCCTTTGCCACATACTAGTAGTATGAACTCTTGAGTCATTCGATGCCTTGGGCCAGATAGAATGAGAGTCCCAGTGAGTTAGCTACCATCATTGGCAGCCAGTCTCTGGAGGCTCTCAATTTCCCAGAACCTGTGTGGCCAAGGTTAATAATGCTTTTAGAAGCAAAAGGAACATTCTCTTCTTTCTTAGTTTGGGCTGCTTCAGCAGAATACTATATACTGGGTGTGGTTAACAACAAATATTTAGTTCTCACAGTTAGTTCTCTGGGAAATCTAAGACCAAGATGCCAACACATTCAGTGTCTGGTGAGGGCCCACTTCCTGAATCATAGAGACTTTCTTTTCAATGTGTCCTCATTTGAGGTGGAAGGGACAAATGAGTTCTCTGCACTCTCATTTATAAGGACATTAATCACATTCATGAAGACTCTACCTTCATGACTTAATCTCCTTCTGAGGGCCTCACCTCTAAATACCATTACATTGAGGGATAAGATTTAACATGTGAACTTTTCAGGGATATAAGCTTTCCAGAAGTAGATGTGATTGCCTTTGCTTTCTGTTTCTGTCACTGATTACCTACTTTTGTACTTGTTAATTTTGATGTGAGCCTGATTCACTGACTCATTGTTTAGAATTTTGGCTTGAAATAATCTCTTTGGAATGAAAAGTCATCCTCCTACCTTCAGGAAGTAGGAGAAGATTTTCATTCTCTATAAAGAATCTAGAGAGAACCCATGTGGATATATTATATAATAGTTCTTAATGCTGAGCTATGAATTAATATGTATTGAGTATCCACTATATAAGATATTGCCAGAGATATTATATATATTTATATTATAATAAATATATATACTATATTAATTTATATATTATAATAAATAAAATATATAAATAACATTTTATTATTATATATTATATAATAATATATTAAAATTATATATATATATATATATATAATTGCTTGTAATTCTTAAACTAAATCTAAGATGGATCTTCTCCAGTTCAGTTACTAATAAGGAAATGGCTCGGTTTTCCTATTTGAAAACATCTTCCTAAATCTCAAATGCCCAAGCTATATTTGACCCCAAATCTGCCCCAAACTAAGGCATTGCTGGGGTAGCATCTGCCTTTTTATGTAGGTGAATGAAACTATTGATTAAAACTGTTATATTAGACTGTAAATGATTAATATTAAGGAATGAAGATTTACCTATAGGACATATGTAGTGCTCCTCTTTGTCATTGTGGGTTTAGGATGATGATCATGAGTCATTCCTATCCATAAGTTTAACCCAGTTGAACAAAGACAAGGGAATCAAGAAGATAAAGGTAAAATCATAGCATAATTATCACCTGTGTGTGTTTAGTCACACAGTCGTGTCCGACTCTTTGTGACCCCATGGATTGTAGCTTGCCTGGCTCCTCTGTCCATGAGATTTTCCAGGCAAGAATATTTCCGTGGGTTGCCGTTTCCTCCTTCAGAGGATCTGCTGACCCAGGGATCAAACCCACTGAGCCATTGCATCAGTACAAATTTAGGCCAAATTAGAGATCTTAAATTAGGCTTACTACTACAATTGAGCTTCCTAGAAGCTTCATTTAAATTTAGATTCTGGTAGATCCCATCCTACCGAAATATTCTCTTCAAAGAAGAGTCCCATAGACATCTTCCTTGTCACACAATTTAGAGCCTTGTTACTGTGAAAAGCGATAATGATTGGTCAGGTTTGCCACAGAAAAGTATAAACCGAGGCATGCCTTACCTTACACAGGTAGCAGAAGGAGCATGCCTCTCCCTTCATGTGAGGTCTGACCCCAAAAAGAGAGGATGGAAGGGATGAAGCCTTCAGGACTCATTTTCCTCTCCTAAACTCAGGCATCATATCAAATATCGAATCTCTCTTCTTTTAGGAAGGGTTAGAAGTGTTTTCAGTCAGTTTCCCCAAGAAACAGACTCTAAGACACAATTTTGCTTGTAGAAAATTTGTGTAGTATTGTTCTCAGGACAACATCTTTGTACAATAAGAGAGAATTAACCAGGAGAAGTCTCACAATGAATAAGTTCAACTGAAACTTAATGGATTCTACAGGGAGTTCTGGAGCTGGGATGACTTTTTAAAATTATCCTGCCTTAAGTCAAGGTGGATGGACTTTTATGTTCTCACTTTGATCAGTTACTGTGTGTATTTGCCCTTGGAAAAATAGTCAGTACATTAGGCAAGGTGGCCTTGTTCAGCTGAAGGCAATTCCCAGAGAGAGACAACTGAAGGCTCTATGCTGTGAACATCAAGAAAATGAATATCTCAACACAGGATACAGAGGGATCTGGCAGTCCCCAGTATCCACAAAGAGGGACAACAGAAGGGCAGTAGCTACTCTTCCACTTATCTAACTACTTGTTAAAGAACAGAAGTTTCTATATCATAAGCCCAAGCTGGAAAAGGTAAGATTGTTGAAAAGAAAGAGAGTCCCTGTACATAATCTGTGCAAGGTTGACCTAACCATGCCATGCAAAACAGCTCAGAACTCAACATCTATATCAGGTGGTTACTGAGCAGCTGTGAAAAGAGCCTGCATTCAGGTGATATAGGGATGAAACTTTCCAAAGTCTAGATTCTTAGGCCACCAAAGTGTAGGTCATTTTCACATTAGGAGGCAAATAAACTAATCCAACCACTTTTTGAAAGGTATTTGGTAAAGGATACACTTATTTCCTCAGGAGGGAAGAGGTTTAATAATTATAGGTACATTTTTATTTTGCAGTCATTTAATGAAATTGAATGACTAGGAGGTTGAATATTATGTAATGCTTAGTGACCTAAGAAAGTTTTAGAGTACCTTGTATGGTATAATCCAAGGGTCAGTAAAATTTTTCTGTAAATGGCCCGATAGGAATATTTAATGCATTGTGGGGATCACACTGTTTTTGTTGCCACTTCTCAACTTTGCTTTCATAATATAGAAGCTACCACAGACAAAAAATGAATAAATGATGTACCTATGCCCAATTAATCTTTGATGGACACTGAAATTTGAATTTTGTATGCTTTTTGTATGTCAATGAAAATGATACTTAGTTTTTTCATTCCTTCTTTTTTTTTTTTGGTTTTTTGAATGTTGACTTTTATTTTTTTTATTTTTTTCCTTTTTTTAAAATTTTATTTTATTTTTAAACTTTATATAATTGTATTAGTTTTGCCAAATATCAAAATGAATCAGCCACAGGTATACATGTGTTCCCCATCCTAGACCCTCCTCCCTCCTCATTCCTTCTTTCTCAACCATTTAAAATCCAGTCTTCCATTCTTAGCTCATGGATTATGTATAAACAGATGGTGGGCCTGATTTGGTCTATGGGTTATAGTTTGCTGACCTCTAGTATATATAGTCCCATGCAAATACTTTTTAATCTATCTATATACATACATATGCATGTATGTGCCCGAAAGTATATACCCCAACATATAATGGTCATTGCTGCTAGTAATTTGTGTGCAACATGAGCTTTGAAGTGAAACTGCCTGGTTTTATAAGCTTAGCTCTGTTCCTTGGTAGCTACAGAATTTGGGGCAAATTTTTAAATTGCTTGGTGCCTTTAATTTTTTATCTTTAAAATATGTCTCATTGGATGGTGTTGAGGATTAAGTAAGTTAATGAAGTTAAACATTTAAAAGATGTGACCTGCACATAATAGATACAATATAAATTCTAGCTACAAAAGAGAAAGTGATCAGACCCTCATTCATTTTAGCTTTAAAAAATTTATTATCGAACAGTATTTCACCTATCATATACTTCAGCATGTTAAAGCCTACAATTCAGTGGGTTTTAGTATGTTGATGATGTTCTACAAGTATCTCTATATCTAATTATAAAGCATGTCTGTTACCTCCACAAGAAACCCATAACTGTAAGGAATCAGTCCCAATTTCCTCCTTTCACTATCCCCTGGAAATCACTAATCTACTTTCTGTTCCTATGGGTTTTTTTCACTGTGGAAATTTCATATATAGAGAGTCATACAGTATGTGGTCGTTTCTGTCTGCCTCCTTTCCCTTAGCCTGGGTTTTCAGGATTTGTCCATGTAGCATGTATAAGAACATCATTCCTTTTTGGGGTAGACATTAGTCCATTGTATGGATATACCACATTTTGTGGGCTTCCCAGTTGGTGCTAACAGTGAAGAACCCACCTGCCAATGCAGGAGACATAAGAGAGATGGGTTTGATCCTTCCCTCAGTTGGGAACATCTCCTGGAGGAAGGCATGGCAGCATACTCCAGTATTTTTGCCTGGAGAATTCCATGGACAGAGGAGCTTGGTGGGCTATTATCCATAGGGTCACAAAGAGTCAAACATGACTGAAGTGACTTAGCATGCACGTATGCCCCACATCTTGTGAATTCATTTATCAATTTTTTTTTCCTACTTTTTGTCTAATAAGGATAGTGCTGTAATGGATACTCATGTACAAGTTTGTGGGTGAACATATATTTTTAATTTTCTTGGGTATGTACATACATAGTAGAACTATGGGGTTGAGAGAACCTCACTTTATTTTGATACCTATTTCTTAAAGATATAAAGAGAATATACTTTAACTGTAATTAATTTTTAATTAATTAAAATTAATTTTTAATAGATTTATTACAGAATATTGTAATATAGTAATAAAATAGAATTCTGAGGTTTGGTAATTCTTCTCTAAGAATAAGGAGAGATAGTCCATCTTTTCTGAAGGGCCCAAGGTAAGGTGAGGAGAGTGAGGTGCCGCAACACAGAATATAAAGAGATATTCACTTTCTGGGGCATGCAAGCACATAAATCCTTAAATTTTGCCTCAACCTGCCCTGGCCCTACTTTCGCTATCACTTATTGCTCCCTCTGTTGAACGGATATTACATAGAGATCTCTTGGAATGATCAGTGTGTTGATATAATCGTAGAGCATCTCTGTCTTCCCTCCTTGTGCAAAATACCCTTCTTTACCAAAAGGCTGTTATCAAAATCTCACATAAAACTCTCCTCTTTTCCTTAGCAATCACAGAACTGGGTTCGGTTCCTTGAGAACAGTGGTTTCTAAATGAAATGAGAGGCTTAATTGAAAAACAGAAAGATTTTTGGTGAAATGAATTTGTTAACATTGCCTTCTCTGTACATCCCATTGAGATCAGAACTCAGTTTACTATATAAAAGGCTATTATCCATTCTCTAGTAAAGAAACATTCTTTAGTAAAGAAACATCTTAAATTTTGCTTAATAGGAGATCTTCCACCTGACTTTCTTTGGGGCACATTTTGTTTTTAGCATACTTATGAACTTCTCATGGAATGCTCTTTGGGAAATGCTATTACTGTTTTTTCATCATAAAAGCCATGTGGTTTTCAACTTCTGCTAGTAACTTTCACCTAACATGTAGCTACTGTGAAGAGGTATGGTTTAGAAAGGGTAGATGGGTTTGAAGAAAATACCTAGAAAGGTAAACTGAAGAAGAGAGGACTCAGGATATGGAGGATTAAATTCAGTAATCTCAGAGTGTTGTATGATACCCTTTGTATGTCAGGAAGAAGAGAGTTAAATGTGGAAATATTTGTGATTTTGATACAATGTATTATTAGATATGTATATATGAATGCAAGAATATCATGCTCAGATTTTTTAATGATGACATTAGGTAAATTCTGACTTACAATTCATCTTTTAGTGGCCATAACCAAAAAAATGCATCTTATGGAAATGCTGTCATATTTTCTGTTATTAACAACAAGTTCTCTGATGTAGGACATAAAATGTTGCATATTTCAGCCAGTTTTAATTGATTTTTCAAGTAAGATTTGTTAATGAGGTCTTTTTTTTACTGAAATACAAAGTTGAATTTATTTGTAGGTTCCATTTCATCCACTGTATTTAAATTTACAGAAAGGAAAAAGAGTCATGCTTTGTGACTTTTTTTCCTGTAAACACAAGCTGCTCAGGGCTTGAGATGGTTTTCATCTCTAGATTCACAGATTTATTTTTCTTAGCATCCCTCATGTTATTTTAGCTCCAATTTTGTTATAATTTTTTTTTTTTACTTTGAGGAGTGTCACAATAATTCTATATAAAATATACATAAACAGCTTAGAGTTGAGGCATACATGTTCTTTTGCTAATGTTTATTTAGGTAGCTTAAAATTTAATAAACCAAACAATAGTCAATAATATTCTGTAGTATATCACAGGTTCAAGAAATCTGGAGCTAAAAGAGAATTAACATATATTTATGTACTTTCTGGTTTCGCAAACATTTTGTCATATAAGCATTAACTGTGTGTGTGTAGCCTTGGGTGGCACTAGTGGTAAAGAACCCACCTGCCAATGCAGGAGGCACTAACGTGACAGGTGTTCAATCCTTGGGTCGGGAAGATCCCCTGGAGGAGGGATGGCAACCCACTCCAGTATTCCTGCCTTGAGAATCCCATGGACAGAGGAGCCTGGAGGGCTATGGTCCATGGGGTCACAAAGAGTCAGACACAACTGAAGCGACTTAGCATGATGTGTGTGTGTGTGTGTGGGTGTGTGTGTGGGTGTGTGTGTGTGTCTGTGCGTGTGCATGCAGTTGTCTCTGGCTCTTTGTGACCCAATGGACTATAGACTGCCAGGCTCCTTTGTCCTTTGAATTTTCCAGAATATTCCAGACAATAATGAATATACCTTCAGATATTGAAATCAAGATTACTTATGATAGAATGGGACAGAGTTCCTCCTAGACAGAGAAAAACTGTAACTGCAATAGTTAATAGATATGAAAATTTCTTGCTAAATGGGAGTTATGAAATTTTCCAGGAAAACTCAGGAAACTACTTTTCTAGTATTCTCACAAATTTTGAGGCATGTAGCAAATTATTTCTGAAGAGAGTTTCATACCGATGGGCTTGATTAACTTGGGTATAGATATACTCTGTTAAGAAAGAAACCTGGAAAAAATATTTTTGAACTCCTAAATTGTGATAGTGGATAGGGAGCATTGGACAACAATAGGGAAGTGAGAAGTTCACAAATGACCTTATCTTTTTTTTTTATTCTTCATAGACACTTTGTGTCTGAAAATATTATGAGTAAAATCACCTTAGTTTTCTGAATTTTTTGTGGTATAAGACCTGTAAACTACATATATTTGTATGTATAACTATAACTTTATAGTTATATTTATATTTATACATATGTATATATATTTATACATATATATGCAGTGCTGTGCTTAGTCGCTCAGTCGTGTCTGAATCTTGTGACCCCACAGACTGTAGCCCACCATGCTCTTCTGTCCATGGGGATTTTCCAGGCAGGAATACCAGAATGGGTTGCTATGTCCTGCTCCAGGCGATCTTCCCAACCCAGTGATCAAGCCCAGATCTCCCGCATTGCAAGCAGATGCTTTACTGTCTGAGCCACCAGGGAAGCCCACATATATCAAGTTTAATCTGAATTTCTTATCTGAATATTTTGTGAAAAAGACATCTTTCATAAATGACAAAATGTATTTTAATGCAATCTAAATTGTAATTATTGCTCACAATTATTATATAGTGTTTCCTTAGAAATAAGCTAGTTAAATTACTTTTATTTGCTTAGGATCAAGGTGGTCAACTTGCTTAATACTATATGGATGCTTTACATTGAAATCCATTAGAAATATAAATATCTTTGTTTTATCAGATGCAGGAAATAAAAGACCAGGGTAAAAATAGTTCACTTACTAGAGTAGCAAATGGACAAGCAGTTTCTGTCTGTGAAAGAGAAATGGATATCAAGTTACCACTTGCTCTTTCATCTAGCCTGTAAGTTACCATCTCTCTAGATCACATCTCAAAACCATGCTTTCTTGAAGGTGGGTCTGGTGCTGTCAAGCCTGGGCAAAACTTAAGCATGAAAGTTCTCAGAATAACCTTGCTAAGCTATTTTAACATCTCATTTTAAAATGTCACAAATTTTGGTATTTGGATCACGAAGGATATCAAAATCATGGAGCTTTGCATAAAATAACCTCTTTGAATTTGTTTCTCTCTATAGATATTTATATTAGATGCTTCTAAAGATATTTATATTAGATGTTTCTCTCTATAGACATTTACATTTATGAAAAAAGACTAAAGGAAACCTAAGACATTTGAATATTTACCTGATAACATAATACTCCAATTACAAGCTTTACAGTGAAAGAGAGATGTATTAAATTTGGAGAGAAATCATCTCAGTTCAGTTCAGTTCAGTTCAGTTGCTCAGTCATGTTCGACTCTTTGCAACTCCATGAACCGTGGCACACCAGGCCTCCCTGTCCATCACCAACTCCCAGAGTCCACCCAAACCCATGTCCATCGAGTCGGTGATGCCATCCAACCATCTCATCCTCTGTCGTCCCCTTCTTCTCCTGCCCTCAATCTTTCCCTGCATTAGGGTCTTTTCAAATGAGTCAGCTCTTTGTATCAGGTGGCCAAAGTATTGGAGTTTCAGCTTCAACATCAGTCCTTCCAATGAACACTCAGGACTGATCTCCTTTAGGATGGACTGGTTAGAATCCTTGCAGTCCCAGGGACTCACAAGAGTCTTCTCCAACACCACAGTTCAAAAGCATCAATTCTTTGGTGCTCAGCTTTCTTTATAGTCCAACTCTCACATCCATACATGACCACTGGAAAAACCATAGCCTTGACTAGATGGACCTTTGTTGACAAAGTAATGCCTCTGCTTTTTAATATACTGTCTAGGTTGGTCATAGCTTTCCTTCCAAGGAGTAAGTGTCTTTTAATTTCATGGCTGCAGTCACCACCTGCAGTGATTTTGGAGCCGAGAAAAACAGTCAGCCACTGTTTCCATTGTTTCTCCATCTATTTTCCATGAAGTGATGGGAATCATCTAGAGCCACAGTAATCATTAACAGGATAGTATTAATTATATAAAAATATTAAAGCACTAAGACAGTTTTCAGTATAAAGAAGAGAGTGCATTAAAGCAACATATATGATAAAGGCTCAACTAAAAGCCATGTCACTCCTTCCTACTTTACCAGTTCTTTGGAGCATAGTTATTACTCATTTAATACGTTTATGAAGGTTGTGGGGTTGGTGATTTATTATAATCTTTCCTAACATTATTAATGATTTTTACAAATAAGGAAATTAATGAATTTTATTTAATAGTGTCATAAAATAGAATAGACAGAGAAGCTTACTTCTAATCATTTGATTTCAGCAGGGAGACACATTAAATGGTTTTTTAATATAGAAGCCAGCCCTAGAACTATGTGATTTTTCAGTGACAGCTGTGCTGGTCGATAGAGATTTACAGATTTCTGGATACTTACCTTGAAGGCATTATCTTAATTAGGATAACTAAAGTGTCACAAAGAAATAGTTGTGGATTAAAGAAAATACTAGGAAGAATATTTGTAAACTAATACTTCCTGTGGACTTTTACTATTTTTTTGACAGTTTATTATGACCTGATACATAAAGACTCTAGTAATTAACAGCTGATTGTGCCACTCTTTCTGCAAACCTTTGTTTTTCTTTTGGCCTGTGGCATAAGCCTATTTTCCACTGAAAGGAAAAAAAAAAAAAAAAACCGAAAGTATGTTACAGTATTTACACACTCTTGAATGGTATTAGCTGTATAAGGCACATGTCCAGAATGACAGTTCCGTGACCAGAAGGGTAATGGAAACCGTCTTTGAGATGCATGTAGAATGCCAGTAGATCCCAGCCAGAGAGTGAGATCTGCATTAAAAGTAGCAGGATGGTGAATCAGAGGGAGAAATACATTCCAGAGCACTGCTGTCAGTTTCCAGCATCCAGGGCTAGATTCTGCAGGACCTTAATGAAACTCCCCTGCTCTCCCAGAGTGCTGTAGATCTTCCCATTCTCCATCCTGGCCCTTCATCCAGAGGGGTGTGTGTGTGTGTGCATGTGTGTGTGTGCGTGTGCGCTTAGGCATGTCCTACTCTCTGCGACCCCATGGAGTCTCCTCTGTCTATAGCATTTCCCAGGCAAGAATATTGGAGTGGCACTGCCATTTCCTACTCCAGGGGATCTCCTGGATGCAGGGATCAAACCCATGTCTCTTGAATTTCCTGCACTGGCAGGTTGATTGTTTACCATGGAGCCACCTGGGAAGCCCATCCTTAGGATGGTGCCATAATGTTACAATGCCCAAAGCATGGAGGTTTCTTCTCAGAGATTCTCTTCCAATCTTACAGGACAAATGCAGACACATTCTGAGAGAATTCTGAATGTTTTAAGGTGCATTTGTA
Source organism: Bos indicus x Bos taurus (assembly GCF_003369695.1). Lineage (NCBI taxonomy): Eukaryota > Metazoa > Chordata > Mammalia > Artiodactyla > Bovidae > Bos > Bos indicus x Bos taurus. Next base: position 34,844,331 of record NC_040076.1, on the reverse strand, counting down.
TAATACAAATAAATGCCTCTGTGTGTGTGTGTGTGTGTGTGTGTGTAAATCCTTGTAAAAGACATCTTGGTTAAGGGAAAATGCTATTTTCATATATTGCTGTTACAAAATTAGAGAAGTGTAAGTTTTTTTTTTAAGTAAACTGAAATATGTACTACAGTTAAAAATTCTCCTAAATTTTGACCCAGCATTCTCCTCTTGTGAGTCTGTACCACACAAATACAAGCAGCAGCATGCGAGGACAGGTACAAAAATGTTTATTGTAACGATGTTCATAATATCTCGGAAGTGGAATCAAGTGATTGCCATTAAGAGGGGATCTATGAGTGAAGCACGTTTTGTGTGATGCTGCTGACTAAAAAAAAAAGATGAAGAAGCACATTTAGATGCCCTTTTCTTAAAAGGACTTTTTGATATGGACCGCTTTTAAAGTCTTTATTGAATTTGTTACAATACTGCTTCTGTTTTATGTTTTGGTTTTTTGGCTCCAAGGAATCTTGGGATCAGGGACCCAACCTGCAAACCCTTCATTGAGAGGCAAAGTCTTAACCACTGGACCACCAAGGGAAACCCTATATGCCTTTTTTTTTTTTTTTTTTTGGAAAAAACAGATGGCAAGAAATCCTGTATGTGTATTTATGCATTTCAATGAAAGCAGAGAAGACTAGTTTGTTAATTTGGGTTTCCTTTTGGGACTGAAGGTATTGTTGTCACTAATGTGGTTTAAGGAGGAGAGAAGGAGAAATTTATAAGAGAAAAATATGTTTGAGTGTGTGTGCCTATGTGTATTCCTGTGTATATATGAGAAAGAGACAAGGAAAAAGAGGAGAAATATTGATTTTTATGAATAACTTACTCTTCCTCCAAAACTTAGGGAGCTAAGATGAAGAATTGATGGTAAAATGATGGTAAATGTATAGGGAACATTAATCTTTGCAATGTTTATGGAAAAAGCAGAGGGCCAAAAAATAGATTCCTGGACCTGTATTTTATTTTAGCTATATTGTGCTGAGCAAATCTCAAAATCTCTCCACTCTTCTTTCTTAGATGCAAAATAGAGATGATACTTCCTACTCTGACACAACCAGGAGATTCCAATGCACTAATGCACATGGCTGTGTTTTCTAGATTGTGACATATAGTGCAGAACTAAAGTTCTCGTTATTCTTCCTACGTATGGTACATTTCAAACAGAAACACAAAGTCACACTGGAGATGTGAGGCATCATGCATGATAGAGACACAAACTTTAAATTCTTCCATCACTTCCTGTTTCTAGTTCAATTTATTTCTGTTCTTGAAGAATAGCTGTAATATTTGTCAGAGCCAAATTTCCCAGTAGTGGTGTCAGCTGGTGTTGGCCATACAATGAAAACCGGGTACTTTTATATTATTGGGCAGATTATAAGAAAAGGGAAGACAAAGAATCAAGTAAATAAGGATTTGAAGGGTCATCAGAATATTTTCACATTTTAAAATATAGTTTTCTCCATCTGGAACTCTCTACCAAGTGGTTCTGTTCAGTTCAATTTTGTTGTTCAGTAATGTCTGACTCTTTGCGACCCCACAGACTACAGCACACCAGGCCTCCCTGTCCATCACCAACTCCCGGAGTTTACTCAAACTCATGTCCATTGAGTCGATGATGCCATCCAACCATCTCATCCTCTCTCATCCCCTTCTCCTGCCTTCAATCTTTCCCAGCATCAGGGTCTTTTCAAATGAGTCAGCTCTTCATATCAGGTGGCCAAAGTATTGAAGTTTCAGCTTCAATGAATATCCCAATGAATCAGATCAGATCAGTCGCTCAGTCGTGTCCAACTCTTTGCGACCCCATGAATCACAGCATGCCAGGCCTCCCTGTCCATCACCAACTCCCGGAGTTCACTCAGACTCACGTCCATTGAGTCAGTGATGCCATCCAGCCATTTCATCCTCTGTTGTCCCCTTCTCCTCTTGCCCCCAATCCCTCCCAGCATCAGTCTTTTCCAATGAGTCAACTCTTCCCATGAGGTGGCCAAAGTACTGGAGTTTCAGCTTTAGCATCATTCCTTCCAAAGAAATCCCAGGGTTGATCTCCTTCAGAATGGACTGGTTGGATCTCCTTGCAGTCCAAGGGACTCTCAAGAGTCTTCTCCAACACCACAGTTCAAAAGCATCAATTCTTCAGCGATCAGCTTTCTTAATAGTCCAACTCTCACATCCATATGTGACTACTGGAAAAACCATAGCCTTGACTAGACGGACCTTTGTTGGCAAAGTAATATCTCTACTTTTTAAAATGCTGTCTAGGTTGGTCATAACTTTCCTTCCAAGGAGTAAGCATCTTTTAATTTCATGGCTGCAAGTCACCATCTTCAGTGATTTTGGAGCCCCCCAAAATAAAGTCAGCCACTGTTTCCACTGTTTCCCCATCTATTTGCTATGAAGTGATGGGATCGGATGCCATGATCTTAGTTTTCTGAATGTTGTGCTTTAAGCCAAATTTTTCACTCTCCTCTTTCATTTTCATGAAGAGGCTCTTTAGTTCTTCTTCACTTTCTGCAATAAAGGTGATGAGAGATTACTAAAAAATATATCCTATCTCACTATGATTATGGATTGTTGGGATATTTGTTCTTGTCACTCATAGACTGAAAGGAAATTTTATGTGCAGAACAAGGAAGTTAGACTATGCATGTAGTTAAATTCACTGAAACTCCATTAATAAAATATTCGCTATCTTCAAAAGTTGTGAGTAAAATGTGTTCTTTTTCCATTCTAGTATTAATTTTATAAACAAGTTTCTATGGGTAGCTATATAAATTGGATGGCATCCCTTGCTTTCTGAAATGTTTTCTTAAAAATTGCAAGCAAATGTGTGCTGCACAGTTTTCTTTTGTTTTCTTGAAGGAGTTGTCATCAACTCCCTGTCATTGGGATTGGCGATTTTGTCAAAGTACACAATGTCTTCCCGAGAGAAGCTTATTTGCTTGCCTAGGAGGGGAGCTATAGAGGTTGAAAAACTGTTTAATTATCACGTGATTCCAAATAAATAACCACTCTAAGCATTAAAAGGCTTGTTTCAGAGGTCAGCATATTTCATATCAGCAAATTATCTTTTCATTACTGCTTCCCTATTTACTGTATCACATATAGCGGTACATCTAAAAGAACCAGCTCCTATGACAAAATCTGTTTCGTAACTTGTATCCAGGCAATTTTACATTAATTTTGAATTAGCCTACAAAGATTCTATACAAAATTTTATGTGGCTGGTGGAATTGACAGGTTCTTTTTATTCACTTTCTGGCTAACTCTTCTCTTATTCTATTTATCAACAATATAGTGTTTCACAAACAGTTGTCTGTGGCCAACATGTTCTGAATTCCTTGGCAAAAAGATGACCAAAAAAATTCTTGCAAGAGACAGATGAAAGGCCAAAATATGCCATTTGTTTGTTTGTTTGTTTGGTTGGTTACAGCCTGATATACTAGGGATTTAATTTTTGTCGACCACAAGCATGCGTTATAATGCTTATTTTCATAGCTGCCTTGTTTGAGCACTATCAGATGACACTTAGCATCTTCACAGTCATTGAAACCCTATTTATGTTTGCTTGGATTGGACAGAGGTTTCTGGAATATGTCAGAGAGCACGCTTGTGTTCATGCCACAGAGAAGTGAGATGAAAAATTACTGATGTCAGTGAAGAATTGATCTATATGCAACATGTCTCATTCTTACTGAATATTTTCCAATATGGTTTGATTTAATGGGGGGAATGATTACTTAAACTAAGTAGGCATAAAAGATACATTGTACTTCTGCAGTTAAAATGTGAGAGTCCTTAACTAACTCATAGTTTCAGGTAGAATACTTGCTGTGTTGTGTCCTTAATTAAGGTTTTATGGATAAGTAGTGGACCCAGATTACCTCTGCCTCTGGTTGGATTATCTATTTTCTGGATCGTAAAGCTGTCACTGCATAACCTAGAAACCTTTTTAAAGATGCATGTTTGGCTGCATTTGTTATCCAGCAGATGTCTGGATAGTTAGAATCTCTTGAGAGTATTATAACTTGTGGTTTCAGTTACAATAAATGATCTAGGCGTTTCTTTTTTTTTCTTTTTTGGTCTTGTTCCTCTCCAGTTCTGGGGGAAAGTCTGTAGAAGAAATTACAGAAGGTATTTTATTTCACTCTTCCCCATTCCTTTTTTCCTTTATTCTTTGTCTCTATCTTCAAAGTTACTTTTTATCTGCTTTTGAAATTGAGGTCACTGACTTGGTGAGCAGTGTCTACACAGCATATTGCGCCTCCTGGGCCCCAGCTTCTCTCAGCCAAGAGGTTATCACACTGACATGTTTTGAGCATGGTAAATTGGTGGTATGATCAAGAACTCTACTCAGTGCTCTGTGGTGACCTAAATGGAAAGGAAATTCAAAAAAGAGTGGATAATGTATATGTATACCTGATTCACTTGCTGAACAGCAGAAGCTAATACAACATTGTAAAGCAACTATACTCCAATAAAAGTTTAAAAAAAAAACACAAAGAACAACAATAACAAAAGAACTATCAACTCTATGATTTGTATTTTATATTTGTCCTAAAGGTCAGTTGTAGAATGACTAGTTCAGATTTGTAATTACATATCCTGATGCTTAAAGTACTTGCCAGTTCCCTCCTAGCTGAGCGTTTGAAGTGCAGGAATCTGAGGAATTGGATATCAGTAAGGGCAAAAGTTGGAGAGTCAGTGCACGAGTTTGTGGTTTTGGAGGGAGGAGGGTTCTGAGAGGGCAGACAGACTATGTGCCTGCCGCTTGGGCCAAGAGCAGAGGGAGACACCTTGCCACTGAACTGCTAGTCACCTGCAATCTTGGCCTCAGGTGTGTGGGTCCCATGCTTCTTCCAATAATGTAATAAATTATGGTCTACCAGTAACATCAAGTTCAATGGGCTTTAAATTTCTCCTTCTCTTTTGAATCTGAATTAAAGAGATTTTGACAGGTTTAGACAGCTTTCACCTCACTGTTTCTGACAAGACTACTACGTGGACATTTTAAGACAATTCTAAATGTACCTAGGAAAATACCTCTACACACTGAGAACGCTCCCTCTGCTAACAAATGATTATGCATTCATAGTTAGGTATCTTTTGTCATTGTTTTAGTGTGTAAGAGTTGTAATGATACTTGGATAATTGTAATTGAGTTTAACAATAAGTTTAATCTTTGGTCTGGTTCAAGAATACATTCTTGTTTGTGATGACTTTTAAAATAATTATTGTCCAAAGTTTAGGTAGTAAGTATGGAGGTATTTAGTGCTCATTAAATTGGCCAAAAATGTGTGTGATACATGAAAAAAAATACTAATATACCTAATATACAAAAGGCATTTAGAAATCAATGAGGAAATTATTTTGTTATTAATCAAAGCATAGAAAGTCAGCCAAAAGATAAAACACAGAGGAAGGAATACTAAATCACATAATGTTCAGCTTCACAAGAACTGAAGGAAATGCAAATTGAAACACTTAGATACATTGAATCTATAATAATGATAATAGTAAAAATATGAATATTGATGCAAACTACTGAAACATTTACCACTCACCATGAATTATGTAAGTGTTTATGTAAGTGTAAATATATTTATACACTTGGGTTCAGTGATTATACAAATGTATATTCAGGAAGCTATCTCACCTACCAAAATAGTCACATAAGTAACAAATATATTTTTATATACACACACACTGTGTGTGTGTATATATTCAAATTATGCATATCTATATAGAACTGAGTAATTTATGGTATAGGGAAGAATGAATAATGTGCATATTGAAGAATTAATATTCTTCAAAAGAGTTGATCGACATATCCTGACATGAAATGGTTTTGAAAGTCAATATTGCTGGTGAAATAAGCATTGTTGTCACATAGGATATATGTGGTGTATGTACGTACATCTGAAGTATATTCAGCAAGTTGTGTGATGACAGGGTACATTATATAGAACTTTTACTTTCTAAATACTTCATAACTTGATCTTTAAACAACAAATCTATGATATTTTGAGGGTTTTTTTTTTTTGAAGTTTGAAAAACAAATGAAGGGACTTCTTCCTGATGCTTAAACATGATCTATCTTGATATTTACCTGCAATGAAATCAGTTCCCAAATTGAATAGCTTTCCACTCTTATTTTTACCCCTTCATTAGTGTTAAGGTATGTACTATCCCCATTTAGATCTTATTTAAACATTCTTCATTAGTGTTTAAACTGATTGCCCAGGTGCTCAGACAAATGAAGTTGTATGATAATTGTCAGTGATAATTTTATAAAGTAGAAGAAGATAATGTGACTGTCTCTCACATCACGTAGTTTGTTATTTTGCAGTGTGTCGGTGTTAGATGTTAGGCTGTTGGTGAAGGCTGGGTATTTTGATATAGCAGCCAATACAGCACTGTGTATATTTGTATTTGTGATAATTATGGCTTTTCTCTATTAAAGCAAGGATGAAGCAGGTATTCATGTTTTAAATGTGGAAATAAACCACCAGCGTCTTTTAACATCAGTTCAGTTCAGGTCAGTAGCTCAGTCGTGTCCAGCTCTTTGTGACCCCATGAATTGGAGCACGCCAGGCCTCCCTGTCCATCACCAACTCCCGGAGTTCACTCAGACTCACATCCTTCGAGTTGGTGATGCCATCCAGCCATCTCATCCTCTGTCATCTCCTTCTCCTCCTACCCACAATCCCTCCCAGCATCAGAGTCTTTTCCAATGAGTCAACTCTTCGCATGAGGTGGCCAAAGTACTGGAGTTTCAGCTTGAGCATCATTCCTTCCAAAGAACACCCAGGACTGATCTCCTTCAGAATGGACTGGTTGGATCTCCTTGCAGTCTTTTAATATAGTATCAAGCATTTTGATCCACAGGGGTTTTCTAGATGCCTAATATCTATGAAACTAAATATTTCGTTTCAGTATTTTCTTTACTTTTCAGTCATTAAATATTCCACCTGCACATCCAGGTTTTATGTTCCTATTTTTCTTCTCTTTTTATCAACAGCATATTCACCAGTGCATGGTTACCACATTACCTCTTTTATCTCCAGCAATAAAATTAATTGGAATCATATTAAAGTTACTTAAGAGTGATAGTGATGTTGTCAAAGGATTATTCTTCTTTTGAAGTAGGAAATGCTTTTCTAGTGGATATGACTGATGATCACATGGTCCTAAAACTCAGATGTGCTGGAGTATAACATTTTCAGTAAGCCAGTTTATTATTTACTTCTACCCAATAGCAGAAAAGTTAGCTTTTCAATTCATTTTCTCTAAATTTATTTTATTCAAGTATAGTTGATTTACAGTGTTGTTAATTTTTGCTATACAGCAAAGTGACCAAGTTGTATATACATTCTTTTTCATATTCATTTCCATTACGGTTTATCAGAGGATATTGATTATAGTTCCCTGTGTAATAATTACTTCACCAATTCTAAGTATTTGTAGTCCAGCCCAATGATTTCTTCATTGCTCAGTTTAAAACACTGTTCCACTTCTAGGTGAATCCTCTTCTCAGATGCTTCCCTCACTCTCTCCCTAGGGATTGCCTCTGTTTTCCTGTTAGTCATATGGTGAACATTGTTGATTAAGTGGTTGCTGTCTCTTCTTAGCTTTGTCATTTCATTCTTATCTTGCTTTTGTTTGCAAACATATCCCCTTCCCCACCATTTCTCTGTGCATTCCCCATACAGTGCTCCACTGATGACTACGTCATTCGGCTTCCTAAAGTTTGTGATGCCTCTGAGGTGCTCAGCTAGGGTGGCTCATATCATTTTTTCTGCCACGGGGTACCCACATCACAGCTATGGGATAAAGAGGCAGGCCTGCCAGAAATCTCTCTGAAGCAACTTCTGTATCTTTGTTTGAGGAGCCCATGAGAACTTTAAGATTTTTTTTTTCATCAGACACCTAGGACTTGAAGGAAACAAGGGAGGGGGAAGTTTCTAGGCTTTCTCTGCTTAGGCACACCCTGCTGCCATCTCCACTTCCTTATTCCCAGAGGTCTTTTGCAAGAGAAGAAATCTGTGAAGCAATAAGCTCCCAAAAATTTCAGCTAGAAAATGAGTTACAATGCCTTGTTACATAGATTCTTCAAATTTTAAAGGGAAATCCAAATATGATTTCTTTTAACCAAAACTTCTAAAGGAGATCAGTCCTGGGTGTTCTTTGGAAGGAATGATGCTCAAGCTGAAACTCCAGTACTTTGGCCACCTCATGCGAAGAGTTGACTCATAGGAAAAGACTCTGATGCTGGGAGGGATTGGGGGCAGGAGGAAAAGGGGACGACAGAGGATGAGATGGCTGGATGGCATCACCGACTTGATGGACGTGAGTTTGAGTGAACTCTGGGAGTTGGTGATGGACAGGGAGGCCTGGCATGCTGCGATTCAGGGGGTTGCAAAGAGTCGGACGCGACTGAGCGACTGAACTGAACTGAACTGAGCCAAAACTTCTTTCCTACTCCTAAGTATTCAATGTATCTTTCCTATGTTTGTACTTCAGTTTTTCTATTCCTGGATTTGGTTTTTCTTTTTTCTTTTGATGGTCAGGTGGTGATGGTATTGGAACTGAAGCGAGGAACTGGGTCTGTGGGCTTGTGTTTTCTTTCAGGTTTATCTCCTGACTTGATCTCAGACTCTCAAACTCTGAAGTGAACAGTGTGATATCTTTGTTCTTTGGTCCCATTTCTGACAAACACCTGATGAGTCAGATGGCCACCCTACGTCTTCAGTTTTCATACTGTGGCAGTTTATTTGGGTGGGGGCAGGGAGGCGTAGTTACACATCTATTCATACAACATGTCCTATTACACGATCTGGAGTATAACAAAGGACTGTGTAATCATCTTCTGTGACTTAGAAAAACTTTGCAAATGTATAGTTTAAAAAAAACACAGTTATTTTATTAACACTGGTATCAGTTCTGATAAATCAGGGTGTTTCTAAATAGTGCAAAAATCAATATTTAAAATGTATTGACTTTTCTTTGAATTGATTTAATGAAAGGATTTTGACTCCAGGAGTTGCAAGAATACAGGCTGGTGTCACAACCTACAGACAATATAATCCACAAAAGGGGAGCCATATACATTGTGGTTAAAACTATTGACTCTGATATCAAACCACAAACATTCAGTCCTGGTTCTACCACATAATAATTGGCATAACCTCTCTTACTCTCACTTTTCTTATTTGTAAAATGAATATATATATCCATTATATATATAGCGTGATTGGAAGCATTAAATATTTCACATAAAATAGCACAATGTCTAGTGTGTTCAGCCCTAAGAAAGTGTTTGCTAACATTATCATTGTGATGTTTATTTTACTTTCACTGAAAATATCACAGAGTAAACAACCTAAAACAGAGTTACTAATATCAAGAGATAAACATGGGTGATTTCAGCAAGCCAGTAAGTACATTTCAAAATGTGTTGTAAACTAATTTCATATAGGTTTGAGTTTGAGGAGTGAGAAGCAAAAAAAAAAAAAAAAAAAAGCATGAATAGTAGCAAAATAATAGTAGAGTGTTTTATGTTCTTGTAAGAAAATTTGGGGAACCCCCAAGTATCTGTAGATCATGTAAGGATCATGGATTAAAGATTTATGCATCCAGTCCCATCACTTCATGGCAAATGGAAGGGGAAAAAGTGGACAGGTTTTCTTTTCTTGGGCTCTAAAATCACTGTGGGGGCTTCCCTCGTGGCTCAGCAGTAAGAATCCACCTGCAATGCAGGAGACACAGAAGACTTGAGTTTGATTCCTGGGTTGGGAATATCCCGGGGAGGAGGGCGTGACAACTCCCTCCAGTATTCTTGCCTGGAGAATCCCATGGACAGAGGAGCCTGGCAGGCTATAGCCCATAGCGTTGCAAAGAGTTGGACATGACTAAAGCAACTGGAGCACAAAATCACTGTAGACTGGGACTGCAGCCATGAAATCAAAAGATCATTACTCCTTGGAAGGAAAGCTATGAAAAAACCTAGACAGCATATTAAAAAGAAAATACATCACTTTGCCAATAAAGGTCTGTACAGTCAAAAGTATGGTTTTTACAGAAGTCATGTGTAAATGTGAAAGCTGGACCACAAAGAAGGCTGAGCACTGAAGAATTGATGCTTTCGAACTGTGGTGTTGGAGATGACTCTTGAGAGTCCCTTGGACTGCAAGGAGGTCAAATCAGTCAATCCTAAAGGAAATCAACTCTGAATATTGATTGGAAGGACTGGTGCTAAAGCTGAAACTCCAATAGTTTGGCCACCTGACGTGAAGAGCTGACTCATTGGAATAGACTCTGATGTTGGGAATGTTTGAAGGCAAAGGTGAAGCGGGGTGGCAGAGGGTGATGTGGTTAGATAGCATCACTGACTCAATGGACATGAATTTGAGCAAACTCCAGGAGATTGTGGAGGACAGAGGATTCTGGCATGCTACAGTTCATGGGGTTAAAAAGAGTGGGACATGTCTTAGTGACTGAACAACAACAAGACCACATTAAGAATCATGAGTTAATGATTTTGTCTCCTTTCACCACTGGGAAAACTCAGTGTACTGACTGATTCTTAAATATTTTAATCTTCCTTCAACAAGTGTTTAACAAGAAAAATCATATCCCTGTTACAACTTACTAGTAGTAGAGACTTTTGTCTGTGGTTGTTCCTTTTCTTTATATTTACTTTGAAATTTACAGGTATGGATACTTGGTAATCAAAGGAAAAGTTGTATTTATGTCCCATCAATGAGAAGAAATTAAGCCAAAAGGACAACATTAGCCATTTAATATGTTGTAGGCCATAGGTGAACTGAGTTTTTTAAGGTTTGCTTTGGAGTAATGCAGACTTGGAAACACAGTTGAAGAGCAAGAGTTATTCCAACCATTAACTCTGATTAGAATATTTAGGACTATGTTAAGTAACATAATTCTTGTCCACAGAAAAAGGCTAACATGATTTTGGTGGAGTCATCTCTTTGCAAACTAGGGATTGCTTTTATTTAAGAAGAAAAAAAGACACTCAAACCACTTGATGATTCCAACACTATTCATGACTTGCAGTGCTGACATTCTATAGATTGATGGGGTCTTCAAGTGTGGAAAATACTGAGTCATACAGAAGATGAGACGTTTTAATAATGAAAAAAATATTTATGCAGTCAGCAGATTGTCGGTTAAGGTGGTTTAGATTATAAAAGTCACCCAACGGAGACTTTGTCAGGTTGCAAATTATTCTGACCACAAAATTATTTGAAACTGAATAAAGCAAACTTAGAGTGAGTTGATATGCCCCAGATCCTTTTTATTTTTTGTCTTCCTCCTCCTCTTCTTTTGAAATGGGAAAGGGAAACTGTGGCCTGTCTGTCTAAACATAATGCTAGTACACGAGATAAAACATAAGACGGCACCAATCATTTGGCATTCAGAAAGAGCTGCTTTTTCCCAGTATACAAATGCTATAAAACCAAAGATGGTGCCTTGTGGTTCTATGAGGTGCTTCTTTGGCTCCTTTTTGTTCTTTTTCATTTTATGTAATTTGTTTAGTATAGTGTCTTAATGACTCCCATAATGACTGACTAATTGTATCTGTTTTGTAATGACATCCATTGCTTTACACAATTATTTGACAAGTTGAAAGACAAGAAATAAAATCACTACAGATGCTTTAGTGGGGCTTTCCTGGTGGCTCAAATGGTAAAGAATCTGCTCACAATGTGAGAGACCTGGGTTCGATCCCTGGGTTGGGAAGATCTTCCAGAGAAGGAAATGGCTACCCACTCCAGTATTCTTGCCTGGAGAATTCCATGCACAGAGGAGCCTAGCGGACTACAGTCGATGGGGTCACAAAGAGTTGGACACGACTGAATGCACACACACAAATATTTTCTGAAAGAAGAGGCAATAAAAATAAGTAAATTTAGTTCACTGCCTTAGTCCAAAAGTATCATCTGATGTTTGCTGAAAAGTGTTAACTGAAACGCTGCCTAAATATGCCCTAGAGATTAGTTGTATCCTTTTTTTCCCATGTCAGTAACTTTTGATATTAGAAATAAGAAAGCTTCACTTATATTATTTTATTTATTATTCATACCTACTCTAGTAAGATAAAGGCCACAGTAAAGAATGTGTACTGTGCTAATGGCACTGCTCCAGTCTAGAGTTTTCTTGGTCACTTAGTATTGGTTGGCTTTTTGAAACTTGTGAGCTCAGTTGCCACTTTGGTTTCTGTATCTAGTGTATTGTAGAAAATGCCCAGTCTCAAGTGCTACACATATTGATACTTTTCTATTTCTCACAACTTTTCTAGGTCTACAGCATCAAGACAAGGGCAAGGAATCACCGTGGTACTGAAACACACAGTATTATCAAGTTAAATTGGAGCATGAATCCATGGTCCCACTGGGAAAAGATGCTGCCAGGGACTGTCATTCTGCAGTGGGACATATTAGATGTGGAAGGAAAAGAGGAAGTGCTATCCAGCTGACTTTGGTTTGGAGCCTTTTCTTGAGAAAGCAGAATGAGTCCTAGACATTGAAGAAAAGCATTTTTGTTTATTTCTTTCCCTCATCTGAGCCTTTGCCAACTGTGCAACTCTCTCTCTTTCTTTTTCTTTTTGTCTTGCTTTTATCAGTATATGGTTTAATTTTTGGTTTGACTTTTTTTTTCCTTCTTTTTGAACCAGTTACCTTGTCAGGAAAAGATGAACCACAAAGAAAATGTTCATTCTTTCAGGAACACAATTTTGTATTTCTATGTTCTTCTATTTTTGTAAAAATACAGGAAGTTTGATTTAGCATTGATAGGCTATTTTTGAGGGATTTTTTTTTTAATATTGTAAAAATTGTTAAGTTCTGTTTAAAGAACTTGCTCTCAGAGAAGCACTGGCTAAAGTGTTTAAAATGCTCGTCTCTAAGATGTCTGTGATATGCTCTGTGCTCTAAGTTACCTCAAATGTTTGATAGTTTCTCCTTTTTGCGAAAGTAGCACCATAGCCAAACCAATATAGTATTGTTTTACATTAAGTCTCAGTGAAGATTTAATTCCATGATAGCTTACTTAGCTCTGAGTTACGTGTGTAGCTTGAAAAGGAAGATTTTTAATGATCACACTAAATAAAAGCTATTCATTACTTTGATTTCTCCCAAAGACTGCTTGGAGGTTGACTAAGAAAGTTTTCATAAACTTTGGATTAGATGGAGAATTATCTTTGTAGTCCATCCAACTTTGATAAAATGGAACCAGAATTTACAACCAACTACTGGAGAAAAAAAAAACAAAAAACATTTAACCATGCTATCTTTGAGTGCCAGTGACTTATTTTTCTTGTTTATAATGATTAATTCATGACAATTTTAGTCATATTTTAAGTGAGTTTTGCCTGAAGATAGTTTGAAAGGATTCTATTTGGGAAAGTACTAGACACATGACAGAACCTTTCATTCAGTGGCTGTTTCTGAGAGTTTGATCCATCATTATAAGTTGAAGGATAATGTATTGCATGTGTATAGTTTAAATAGGTTTTTGCGAGTCTTATTTGTTTAATTCTGGTTTTAATTGATCTGATTCTTTTTAAGAAAAGAATTGGGAGCAAGATAAATTTTTATACTATAATTACTGAAATTAATTTAATAAGCAATTTATTATTTGAAATTTATTTCTGGGGACTCAGGATTCAACTTGACATGTCCCTCAGGATCTAAATAAGAAAAGTTGGGATTATCATTAAAATACAATTAGGAAAAGATTAAGGTTATCAAATAGCAGTTATTGATATTTTAAGAACTTTCAATATAAAGTCCATTCTTTCGGACGCTTTCAGAGTTGGGTCATGTTAAAAAAGTAGTGTTACATAGATGTTTTAGTTCGTTAACAATGTTTCTCAAATTTTTCCCATCCCTGTCCTCATCCATGTGAAATTAAATGTTTAGTGAAATATCTTTTTCCATCTTAAATAGGATAACTTATATCTGTGAACATTTTAGGTATAAGAACAATGCAGTCTGCTTAGCTAGGCAAAATTCCCATGGATCATTTTCAAATTTCCCTATTGTTCCATAGTCTTCTTTCCTGGTGCATCTTATTAGTTATAAATTTATACCCTCTCTTGTATTTTCATCACTATATTTCTTCTTAACCAGAGTCCATTTAACAGGGTATACACGTTTACCTAATGTGAGGTCCAAACTTAAGGAATCGTCCACTTACTAATGATTTACTAAAGATATGAACTTAGATTTCTAGGGAGTGGTTTGATTAAATTATCTACATTTTGATCTGCAGTTTAATTTGATATAGTTATTTGTGCTCTGCCTTTATCTGTGTAGCACAAGGTTTAATGCATCTTTAAATTGGTTTTATTTTGTATCCTCCTGAATTCTTAAAGGCCAGTATTCAGCAGCTCCCACAGGATGGCTCAGTGGGGATGATTTATTTTTCTCTTCTTCCCTTGGAACCTGTTAATTTTGCAGTTTCTCTTAGAATTGTATGGTACTCCAGTTCATTCCGATCTCTCAATTGGATTTTCCCAATTTTGAGAAGAAATATATCAACTCTCTGCTTCTTTCCTTACTCTCTAGTGAACTGAGTTGAAGGAGAGAGAGCTGACAGATAGCTTCACCCTAAATTTAGGATGACACTGCGCCCTCTGTCATTCCTGGTAGCTATCTGGTAAAATATTCCTTGGCTCTGAGGACCCAAGAAAAGTTAGGGACCTAAATTCTGCTGTACACAGGAGAGATTTGTGAATAAGATCCCCCATTGAAAACAGGCCCAGGTGGTGTTGGCACTTTGCAAAGACTGGATCCTTGCATATACAAGGAGTGGATCAAAATCTAAGTCAAAGAAGAATGGATGTGTCTCTGTGATTGTCTGGCGTGCATTTGTTACCATTATATTACCATAACCACCAGATGTCATACAAGGGATGAGTTGTAATTTAGTATGATAGTCTGAGTTTAAGCTTAAAATGCCATCATTCTCTGGATGGATTTTCTCCCACCAAAAAGATGCAGTAATCTTGGAGGTTTCCAGACTGTGTTATTGAGGGCTACCATTTCCCTCTCCAGTTTCATTTGGAAACACTCCGCTTTTGGTTATTTCACAAATTAGTCTTTATTCAAGCTTTCTAAAGATCTGTGAGCTAGACCCTAGGAAATTATCTCATTGATTTTCCATCTAATCTATGTTTTGACCACTGAACTATCTTGATCTGAGGAACAATAAAATAGTGACTAGTTAGATCCTAACAGGTTATTTGGTTCCTCACTGTTTATTTGAAAAGCACCTCTAAATGTTTAAAAAATCAATGTTTCATCTTAATAAGGTTAACAATCCCTTCTTAACTTCCCCTTTAATTTTTCTCCCCTCTCTTTCATCTTAAAGTTATGTGCATTACTGTTTTAAGCAAAAAATAATGGGGATTGCTCTACATTTTGCCATGAGAACAAGTGGATTGCAAGTAACTGAGGAATTAATTTCTTTCATGTTGTAACAACCTTTAAAAAACAAAACAAAACAATTCCAGGCACTGGCATAAAAATGTGCCCTTATGAAGCTCCTTATTTATTATGCAAATAGCAATCAGATACTATATTTTAAGAAACTGCATTCTGTCCCTTACGGAGTACCCCTTCGTTACATAATATATGCCAAATTAAGAAAATGGGTCAGTGACACTGCTGCTGCTGCTGCTAAGTCGCTTCAGTCGTGTCCGACTCTGTGCGACCCCATGGACTGCAGCCCACCAGGCTTCTCCGTCCATGGGATTCTCCAGGCAAGAACACTGGAGTGGGTTGCCATTTCAAATCTCAATGTTACATGCTATCAATTAATCAACATGTTTCATAGGTATTTATTATTGATGATAGCTAAATTTTTAATATAAGAATTTTTAATAATACCAAACACACCCTTAAATGAAGACTCAAACCAAGACAAGATTTTTGATCATGATCTACCTTGGTCTCTTTCCTGACAGAGACATTATGATAATCTTCATTGTGGCAGAAGCTGAAGTCCACTCCAGTATCTGTTACTGGTTCCTACACATAGATACAGCCATAAATTTTTTGATCACAGGAATCATGGTAGAAACTTGAACAGCATTGAGAACCCACCATCTCCAATGTGCTCTTCCTCATGATTAAAATAGCTTACACTGTTATCAACTAAGGAATCTTTAGGGAAAACTGGCAGCCTAGAGATTGTGGTCTTTTCAGTCCAGGTGCACCCATTTAGTGGTCTTTGTCGCCCTCCTGACAGAGGCAACATGATGATCTTAATCAGAGCAGAAGCTGAAATCAGCTTGTAGGATCCATTATGACCCACATGTATTTATACACAGGAAAACCAGCAGAGACTAAGCAGTAGAAAAGGACAGTATTTATGTTACAATTCCGACTGGAGGATGAATAGAGAAGCAATGAATCAATGAACAAAAATTGACTTGGACATTAGGTCATTTTCTGAATTCTGGCTTAGCCACAATTAGATGTGTGTTTTGGGGCTTCATTTATTTATCTCATGAGTAAAGTAGGATAATAATACCTAACTGGCAGGCTAGGAAGGTTGAAAATTATATTACACACACACACACACACACACACATACACTCAATAACATGGCTCATAGTAGACATTCAGTCAATGACAGATTCCTCAAGTATCTGTCAGTTGAGTAAGTAAATCATCAAATTGAGCTCCCAAGTGTCCCTTTTCTTTATATACCCATATCTATAGCAAATTGATATACAGCTGTGCTTTTATGTAAAAAATTGTTGCAAGAGAATCTTTGTCTTCTACTAGATGTTGATGATAAAATGTAAATTTCTTAATTATTTCTGATATTTTAATGTGCTGTTTATGAAAGAAAATAAATTAACTTCTTAGTGGTATGTAGGTCCAACTCTGAGTTTTCTTACGTTTCAGACTTATATTCATCCAGAACCCTGTGATTATTGTCTCCAAAGTGAAAGTGACAGTTTCATGAAATTACCAAAGTTTTTATTTTGTTTCATTATATTTTGGGCTTTTTTAGCACCTAGAATAAAAACATCTCCTTTGAAGTTATCCGTTTTTTTAACTTGGAGGAAAAATTGCAAAATATGGTGGAAAAAAATTTTTCCGCATGAAAAGAGGAGAAAAAAAAAAAACAAAAACTCTTTACAGTCTCAGTCAGCAGATTTATTTGACTTGAGAAAAAAGAAACAACTTCATTGGAAGCAGATGTTGACACTGTGTCAGTTGTTGAAGATGGAAAGGGTTCTCTTGAGCCATTGTGGTTACAAGGGAGGTATCGATGGCCGTTAGAATTCTTGGGATTGAGCATCTTCACAGCAGATAGGACAGTGCAAAAGCCAAAACTATGATACCAAGACTGAAATCAGCCTGCCAATTTTAATTTACCGGACCCTAAAGACTCAGTTGTTTTATTTTTTCCTCCTCCAGAATAAAAGTCATATCTTTCAAAAGATTTAAGTGGATTTTGAGAGAGAAATTAAAAAATGTTCTCTAAAAACATGGCCCAAGAGCCCTTTATTATTAAAGATTAAAACTAATATTCAAGTCATTTTAGAAGAATCAGGGTAAAAATTTGGTTTAATGGTATATGTTGAAGAAATAATCTCAAAGACATAGAGAGCAGACTTCTGGTTGCCAAGGGAGAGATGAGGTGAGGGAAGGAAGGATTGGAGCTTGGGATTAGCAGATGGAAACTAGTACATTTAGGACTGATAAACAACAAGGTCTTACTGTGTAGCACAGGGAACTGTATTCAATATCCTGTGATAAATCATAATGGAAAAGAACATGAAAAGGATATATACATATATATGTGTGTGTGTATATGTGTATATATATATATATGAACTGAGTCACTTGGCTGTACCACTGTACTGAAAAAAGTAACACTGTAAATCAACTATACTTCAATATAATTAGAAAAATAATGTGTATTGAATAAGGATATGTAAACTGTGCACAAATGGAAGGCTCTAGAAAGTGGGGAAAAGGTGAGGTCCACAAAGGAACCTCACATCCTAATAGCTCCTCAATGTTAATTAATTGGTGACTTGATCTCAGAGATTGGGCACAGAACAGACTTTCAGAATTTTTCAGTAGGTTTTTTTCTTTTTAGTGCTCTCTGGGAATTTCCCTCTGTACACTTTTCCAAAGTATAGCAATAGTCATAATTAAAATATCTTAATTCTGTCATTTCTTTTATTGTCCATTGTGTGTGCTTGTTTGAAAAATATTTTTATGGTTTCAAAAAATTGATCAAACTAATGTTCTCTTGAAATTGCAAATTAATTTGATCCAATTCAATTATCCAAATCTTCTTTTAAAATTTTAAGAAATGATAAGTAAAATTTACCAATTCTCTTGTGTAAATAAACAGCCACAACTTCTAGAAAATGACAGGTCATCATCAGTTAGTTAGCTTTCTTGTTAACAATTTTTGGACTACTAAATTTTGACCTAAGAATAACTCTTTTAGAATACAATATCCTTTAATTAGTTGTTTGGTATATGTATGTGAACTCTTCTGTGATATCTTTTTATATTGATAGAGCTGTACATTTTTTTCTTTGCTATGACTAGGGCAAAAATTAATGATTATTTACACACTTGATTTAATTTTTTAGACTGTTTACAATCTTAGATACAGTATCTGATTTAAAAATCACTATTCCATACATGTTTCTGGATACACAATTTAGGGAAGGGTTTTTATGTGAATTCTTTGTATCATTTTAAAGTTCGTGTATTGAAAGGGAAAACATAGACTCTGTTTTCATCACATAAATTTAGATCAGGTGAAAGCTTTTGTAAAAATACATAGTACAATGAGATTTATATTTGTCACTTGATTAAGTGAACTGAAAACATAATAGAAATGTTATCTTAGAACCGTTAAATAAAAAAAATTCCAGATGTATTAGTTTGATGAGCAATTTTATGCTATCTTCCTTTTTACATGCCCAGAAAGAGAAATTAATCTTAGCTCTATTGTCATTCTTAATTTAGAAAGAATATATAACTCATAAAATTTTAGCTTCACAAGCTAACTATAAAATCATATATATATATATTTGTTGTTTTTCATCGGGATGCCGGAAGAGACATTTTTGTATTTCTATTCTCTCTTCAAATAGATCTCATAACTATGTGTTGATGATATAAAATAATGGAGGACTTTGTAGTTAAAACAAATGTCATCTTCAGTTCAATAAATAATGTGAACTCAATGCTTATATTTTAATGTAGCAGTTTGGTTTTGTCCACATTTCTTGACAATTAACTAAAGCCCTCTGTTTTTTTCTTATTCAATTAAGCAACTTACAAGTATCTTTAGAAATTAAAACACCTTAGGTGTTGTTTTTTTTGTAATGGGGTTAATTTTACAGCCAAGGGATTTATGTGTGGTGGTGAGAATTGTATGGTTAGAAAACAAGGGTTGTAACAGAACAGCAAGTGAAATGGGCTATATCAATTACATAATAACAGGCTTGGGAACTTTTTAATACAATGCTTCTGAAGTTATCAATTAACTCTTTAGCAGAGGTGTTCTTTGTTGTTTTGCTTTTGCATTTGTTAATGTGGAACTTGCTGTAAGTCCTGTGGAAAACTTGGCTGACAATTCATTGACATTGAAGAAATACGCCTAGAAAGGAGAAGTCCAAGACCTTATATTTTTAAAGGAAGCTAGAGGTTCCCTTGGAGAAGGAAATGCCAACCCACTCCAGCGTTCTTGTCTGCAGAATCCCAGGGATGGGGAGCCTGGTGGGCTGCCGTCTATGGGGTCACACAGAGTCGGACACGACTAAAGCTACTTAGCAGCAGCAGCAGCAGCAGAGGTTCCCTACATGGGCCCTCTATTTTCTTGTTAAATAAATTTTTGATATGTAAATGCAAAGCTTGGAGATCAGTATTTCAATTAGTAGACATTCATCACCACTGGTGAAAATAACATGACACAGCCTTCTTAACTGTTTACCATATTCAGACTAGACAAGTGTAATGAATTTTCTGTGGTTACTGTAAAAAGTTACCACAATCTTAATGGCTAAAAGCGACACAAATTTATCTGGTGGCTCTAAGTCCAGTATCCAGTACTGATCTCAGTGGGCTAGAAGCAAGATGTCAGCTGTGTTCTTTCAGCGAGAACTATTTCTCTGATGTTTCCAGAGTCCTTAGCTCATGGCCTCTTTCTTCCATCTTCAATTCCAAGAACCACTGGTCAAGTCCTTGTCATATGATATCACTCTGACCCTCTCTTTTGCTTCCCTTTTACAAGTTTAAGGACCTTTGTAATTGCATTGGCCCTGCCTGGATAATCTAGAATAGTCTCTCCATCTCAAGTTCTTCATTTTAACAAAAGTCCTTCGATGTGAGGTAACATATTCACAGGTTCTAGGGATTAGGAAGTGAACATTTTGAGGGTGTTATTCAACCTACCATAGTTACTATTGGATTTCAGTTAATGGTTATCAACGTTTTAATCTAAGAGGGTTTAATGTATCACTGTAAATAGCAAGGCGTGTTCCATGTTTTCAGTGGTCATTTGTGTAAGGATTCATCTACATTCACTTAAATAATTGCATATAAAGGAAATTCTTGTTATTTCAAATATTTATGTGCTTCTTATAGTGCCTTGGAATCCAAAGGGTTATATTGTGTTTATGTCAGAGAGGCACTCAGGGGGGTGGAGACCAGGACATCTGGTGCAGATTCTTCCTAGCTGAAGTGTGTTTTCTCTGGGGACAATCATCTACCATTTAATTGTTTTGCTTCCTTTTTTGGGAATATATGCCCATCCTGTGATGTCCTAAGTCTCCAAGCATCTTATTTGACCTGTTTATACTCATTTGACTAGCTATCCATATATGACTACATTGACGTGGTAAAGCTTTTACATTCCTGTCCAGATTGAATCCTTCCATCTGTTATCAGTTAAGCCGTGGAAAAACTGTTATGGAAAGCAAATATGTTTTGATACATTTAATGTGTAAAGTAGGAACCTAGATTCTGGAATGCTGTTGATCAATAAATGAACTAGAATCTCTTCAAAACAACACTTAAGCCCCACTGTTTTACTTTCCATACCAAGTTTGGCTGTGGCTGAATGAAGAACACCAGCATTGATCTTTGCTTTGCACTTGTACAAGAGACTATTTGTAGGGAGCCAAATATAGCCACAGAGGATTTAATATCTTGCCAAAAAATACAGAATCTGTTCCCCTTTAAGCACGACACTCTATCCTTTTCTTGTGGATCTTGCTAAAAGGAAAATATAACTTTCAACTAGCCCATTCCTCTGCTAGAAGTTCCCTAATCTTTTTCAAATGGGCTATGTGTGGTTTTCAGGAGATTTATGGTTCAAAAGAAAAAAAAAAAAAGGCTATATGAGAAATCCATTCAGTGTTATCATTTTTCTTACAAAAAACAACCCCTAAATCAAGAATGAGAGTAAACAGTAAGGAGGAAAATCACACTTTCGTGGTTTCAGGACTAACCAAGGATCACTGGGTCGTCTTTGTGTTTCATTTTGTATTGAAACAAAAGTAATAATAAAAAATTGGCTTCAACCAACCAGGTGCTTTAGAACATGGATGTTTCACACTGACTGTTGTCTGATGGGTAAATGAACGAGTCGAACTTTCTCTATAATGTGGGTAACGACAGTGCCTGTTCAGTCTCTTATGTTGTATATATAGAAATTTGAAAGCAGTGTTGCAAGTATCACCAAGAAAATAAATTTTGCACAGTGACAGCTTTACCAGACATCTCCGTGTGGGATTTAAAAAAAAACACAAGGCTATTTGGAAATACTTTGTATATGTAAATATGCAAAATATACTGATGAGTGCTAACAGCTGTATGGTGTACGCCCTTATCTTTGAGCAGAATATTTTGGTGGCAGCAGTTATTTTTTTCCATCTTTACTTGCCATTTCCCCTTTTTGTCTCCACCCACTCACCCATCCATTACCTCCTCTTAAAACACACTTAACACCCTTCCCCCCATCCCTCCACACTGCTTCCAAGAGTCATTTGAGTAGATTCCCACTGGAAAAGGCGGGTGGTGCCTTGAAGGAATGTGTGACTTGTACTGTGTTGTAAAGGTTGAGCTTCAGAGAACTTGCTTGCACTTGCTCTGACACCAGCCCCGCACACAGCCCAGACACTCTGCAGGCCAGATTCCATTAAGGCTCGTCATTGCCCAGGGAGGGAAAGTCCTGTTGAGAGTGGCCTTCCTGCCGTGAAGATTCCAAAGATCAGTGTAATCACTTTAAGTGTGTGTTATCAAGTTCTGTAATATCAAGACGCTCATCTATTTATGAAAATAAGCATATGCCTTTCAGTCCAAAGCCTTAAAAGGGAGGGAGGAAGGACTCAACAGAAGTTAAAAATGAAAGTCACTTCTTACAGGATTTTGACAGGTTTGGAGAGGAGAAAAGGTGACAGATGTAAAAGGAGAAACCCTGGGTCCCTAGGACCAGTTCCATGAAAAATGTATTGATATTGCTGAGTCCCAAATTTCCAGTTTCTCTGTCAGTTGAAGATCAAATGAAATAAAAGATGCAAACTGCTTTGAGAAAACTAAAAGTAGATACAAACAGACAGGAAATAATATTTACTATAAGTCCTCTATATACCTTGACCATTACATGAATGTATCTCAAGGAATTTTCACAAATAGCAACATGTAGATAGCATTATTTGTGAGGCTGTTAGCAATATTTTTAAAATGGGGATTTGAGTTTTAGTGATGCTGGTTAAGAGCTATGTATCCTTGAACAATTTCCTCAGCCTTTTTTAAAATACTTTCTGTGTTCACCCATAAGATGAAGATATTTAAAGTAACTATATCATAGAGTCATGAAGATTAATAAAGTGTGTAAATAGTTTAATACCAGGTAAACACTATGGATTTCTTATAATCTTATTTTTCTCTAATCTGAGTACTTGAGCCCAAGGGCACTTAGCCACAAGTAAAAGTCAGGATTCAACTCCCTCAAATAGAATCTTAGAACAATACACTGCTCCAATGTTTTTGCCATTGTCACATCTAAATGTATTTGTTGTGAACATATTTTAATCATCTCTTAGCCAACTGGAATAAAGAGTCAGTAGGAGGAACTAAAAATGTCCAGAAATAGCTAAGTTCTTTAAAAGAGTGAGAGTAATGTGGCTTTCAGGAGCCAAATAGAGTTCCGACAGATGTTGCAATTCTGGAGCATTATTTGTAATTTGGGAATACAGAATCAATTCACTCAATATATTCTTCTGGTCTGAAGGACACTGATTATTTTTCTACTTAGATCAACCTCAAGTCTCAGTAAAATAGTGAATAATGGGTTAGAAGAATTAAACTTTTATCTGCTGACATCTTGTCATAGTTTTCATCTGAAGGTGTCAACTCCCTAATCTCTTTAGGGATGAGCTCTCATTCACTGTGCTGAAAGAATCAATGTTACATTTTAATCCTGATTGTTTAAAATAATTCAGGTTATGTTTATGCAGTATTCTCATTTTTCATAACCTGAGTGTATGTTGGGTCAGGAGTAATGGTGGTAAAATAAATCATTTTAAAGTACACAGTATCTTAACTTGCAGATTCTCTGTTAGAAAGCTAAGAAATTACAAGATTTGGTTTTGATCTTTTTTACTCTCTGTTAGTTGTTTGATATGTGGAAAGTACTCTTCCTCATTAGTTAAAAAAAATGCTAACCCCTACTTTGTAAAGTAGACATGTGGATTAAATGAGATAATGTATAAATGCCTAATACAGACTTCTCAAAGGGGTATGATTTCCTGTATCAGTTACAAATGGCAGCAATTTACTAGGCCTTTTTAACAAGGACATTTACATCAGTCACCCCACTGAATCCTCACACAACTTTCCAAGGTGGGTTTTTAATTCCCACATTACAGAGGAAAAAGCTGAGTTATAGAGATTTTAGATCACTTTCCAAAGCAAAATTAGGATTGTATCCTCTGTCTGTATACTTACAAAACTCACATCTTTCCCACTGCACTGGTTTGCTTCTCAATCTACCTAAAGATTAAAATTGCGTGCCTGCTGTTTGCTCGTGTTCACATGCAGAATATAAGAATGAGTATAAACACGCTACTCTGGGTGATGGGATGCTTGGCTTCTAAACAGCTTATATTGCAAACTAGCTGTGCTCCCTGAACTAAATTACTGCACAGCTAATTTCATGACTGAGACACTATGATGAATAATCCAAAGTCTAGTCAAATTTCGCATCAGAAATCAGATTATCATAAACTTGTGCAAGAGCGAATTAATTCCTGTTTTCACCCTCCTCCAAATCCCATAAAAACAGAACAGGAAAATATCCCTCTCCCAGAACCCAAGAACTTGTGTGTACATCTGTGTACAACATTTTTTTCAACTATATATACTAAAAATACTAATAAAAGTAAAACAAAGTACTGATTTCAATCCCTAGAGGCTGTGGTCTTGAAGTATGTGTGTGTTAAATCTTTTCCCTTTGACAATTGTCAGTGAACGTAGCGTGTGTACTGACTGTTTGAAATAAGCCAAACTACTCTCCTATTAGGCAGTGCACATTCATAAAAACAAGTCTTAGAAATGTCAGCTCTTTCATGGAAATGTTCTTCTGTGCAACCACTGCTCATTACTCTCTGCAGTACAACTGGGCCTGTGAAACTTCTGAACCTCTGTTTTCTGGCACCATGATGATGCCCTTAGACTTGTCAACAGTCTCTGATGTTGATCTTTTTATTGCACTTCTCAGAAGAGGCTTTTACCTGTTTTGATTTCTTTGGTTGCTCATAATAGCTCTTTCCTGCCTCCACGTTGCTCAGTTCTGGCTCCTGGTTTCAGGCTGTGCTGAAACCCAAAAGAATTATCTTGGAAAGTTATTCACCTAAGGACTGATTTATGATCTTTTGGGCCTGAAACATGAAAGTAGGGGGTTAGAGGGACTCTTTAAAGAAAATACAAAATGATGCTAAATTACATATGAAAGTGAATATTTAGAATGAGAAAATACAACTAATAGATTTTGGAAAAACTGATAAATACCATAAACACAAAACTTAGAAAAATGATGGAAATTTGTATTAATACCTGCTTAAGACTCAAGTGGCTTCCCTGGTAGCTCAGACAGTAAAGAGTCTGCCTGCAATGCAGGAGACCTGGCTGGATCTTTTACTTTCACTCAAGACACAAGCATGGTATAGCATGCTACTCTTCCAACAGCTAGCCAATTGCCACATTTCAAAAATGCTCCTTTTTCAGTGCCTTCTTGTACTTGGTAGTAGAAACTTCATGGGCCCTGCTCATAGAGTGATAAGCTCTCAGCACCTAGAAACAGCACAGTGAGAGGCTGAAGTATTCCTAGGAACCACTGATGCATTCTCTCTCTCTATCTCTCTTTAGTCGCTAAGTCATGTCTGACTCTTGCGACCCCATGGACTGTAGCCTGCCCCCATGGACAGCTCCTCTGTCCATGGGATTCTCCAGGTAAGAATACTGATACAGTAGGGCATGGTTATTTATCTTTCCCTGGAAGTGTTTGAGAATACTATGAATATATACCATTCAGTCCAAATCCAAACTGTATATCTACCAACTCAATTTTCACTTAGCTTAATTCCCACTACCCCACTCAGGGAAAGTGTAATAGGGACATCTGAGTTTAGAAAAAAGAAAATATTCTGAAAAAGTTGTGGTTAAAATAGCTTATTTTTGGAAAAATTGCAAAAACATATGTCAACATAAATGCTGGGATCCATCCCAAGTCATTGGAGTGGGCCCTGAAGCTTTAGCTTCTTTAGCTTCAGGGCACATCTGTCTGTGTACATGCCACTTCAACAAGTCCCCCACATGTCATCCTTAAAAGACTATTGGTGTGTGGCTTTGCATTCTTTTCAGTTATTGTGATCTCCTTCATTACTTAGCATGCATCACGACTTCCTTTGCGTATCATTAAATAATTCATGGCCTCCTTTTCAAAGACTTTTCTTTCCATTCCCATCACAAGATGCTGACCATCCTCAATTGCTGTCTTTGACTTATTCTGAGGTAAGCTGTGATGGAAACACCTTCATGCCTTGGAGAGGAGGTCCTGCTCACTTGTGGACAGGTGTTCATACCATGGATCGTCTCTGAGAGACCAGATACTAAAGGACTCGAGGACAAAGTGTGGCTTCGAGTAGAATTCTGAGGGGGCCCTTTACACCACTCTGAAGCCACCATATGGTTCTCTCCATGGCTGCGGCATGTGTTCCAGGCAACACAGCACTGCCATTTCCAGGATGAGCTCTGACACTGGGAATTGGCCCAACGGCGCCTGAGGTTCCGGATGTTTCCTTCCCCAACCTTCACACCACACAGAGGACTCAGGTGTGCTGTGTGGGGCATCTCAAGCTCAGCGCTACTGAGAATGAGCCTGCAGGAGCAGCAGCAGCAACAACAACACACTTGTTAAAGATGTCATTTCATGGGCCCTGCCACAAACTTGCAGAATCATAACTTCTTAGAGGGGGGCCCTGATCCTCAAGAGATTTTCATACACTTTAAAGCAGCTTCAGAAGAAATACCGTTAAGTGGTTCCTATTAATTTCCCGCTAGGATCACAGTTTTGAGAAACATCATCACTTGTGCCCTCCCCCTCAGAGTCTGTCGACTGATCTGGGTGGAAGCATCAATGCTATTTTAATTACATGATTAATTAAATCACATAATTTAATTACGTGATTTAGAGTGATTCTAGAGTGAGGCCAGGGTTAAGCACGGAGGCTACTGGGTAGATCTGTGAGGGTTGCATCCAGCCTTTGGTCCAAGTTGGGGGTGACCGTATCAGCTCTGCATGCATTTGGAAGGGGCAGGTCAGTGTAGCCCACATACTTCACGTTGGAGCTGAAATGTTAGGTGTCTGTGGGAGGGGAGAGGATGTGCAAACAGGAAAGAAAGCAAATCACAGTTTGGTTTTCCTGTAGGAGCTCCTTGTTCCTGAATTTCTCCTGAGACAAAAAGCTGGAAAAACTGGCATCTTCAGCGTTTCAGGGTCCTCCCATTTCTGGATGCAGTGGGAGCAGGTGAAGGCATTGTGCTGATGCTTTTGAAGGTATGTTCTCAAGATGCAGATGTGACTCCTCAACTCAGCCTTGCCTGAGACCACAATCCATGGAGGGGGAGAAGGAAGGGTAAATGGGAGGCTCACAGGTAAATGCCCTGTCTCGGGTCAGAGGCTGTCAGCTTTTCCTCCTGAAGTGCCATAGACTGAGGATCTGCAAACATTTGATTCTCTGCCTCTCCTGTTCCTGCCTAGCAAGGTGGTTTTCAATTACTTTTTTTAAATTGAAATATAGTTGATGTAAAATATTATGTTCAGGTATAGAATATAGTGATATACAATTTTAAAAGTTATATTCCATTTATAGCTGTTATAAAATATTGGCTATATTCCCCATGTTGTATAATATATCCTTGTAGCTTATTTTATACATAATCATTTTTACTTCTTAATCCCCTACTCCTATATAGCCCTACCCACTTCTCCACACTGGTAGCCACTAGTTTGTTCTCTATGACTCTTTTTCTTTATGTTCACTAATTTTTTTTTTGATTCCACATATAAGTGATACCATACAGTATTTTTCTATGTCTGACTAATTTCATTTAGCATGATGTCCTACAAGTCCGTCCTTATTGTTTCAGAGAGAAACATTTCATTCTTTTCTTTTTTATGACTATAGTACTGTATGTATTTGCCACATATTCTTTAACCAATCATCTGTCAATGGGCATTTTGGTTGCTTCCACAAATGAAGAATCGTATATAATGTTGCTATGTTCAGATATATACCCAGGAGTGGAATTGCTGGGTCGAATGGTACTTACCTTTTTAGTTTTTGAGAATCATCCATTCTGTTTTCCACAGTGTCTGTACTAATTTACATTCCTACCAACAGTGTCCAAGGGTTCCTTTTCTCCACATCCTCGCTAAGGCTTATTTGATATTTGATGACAGCCATTCTGACAGGTGCAAGGTGATAGCCCATTGTGATTTTGATTTGCATTTCCCTGATGATTAGGAATATTGAGCCTTTTCATGTGCCTGTTGGCCATCTGCACTTCCTGTTTGGAAAGTGTTTATTTGGGTATTCTGCCCATTTTGAAATTGTATTGTTTGGAGTTTTGATGTTGAGCTATATGAGCTGCTTACATATGTTGGATGTAAACCACTTATTAGTCACATCATTCGCAAATAGTTTCTCTTCATTCAATAGATTGTCTTTTTCTTTCATTGCTGATTTCCTTTGCTGTGCAAAAGCTTTCAAGTTTAATTA
Organism: Bos indicus x Bos taurus; assembly: GCF_003369695.1. Lineage (NCBI taxonomy): Eukaryota > Metazoa > Chordata > Mammalia > Artiodactyla > Bovidae > Bos > Bos indicus x Bos taurus. Next base: position 34,815,941 of record NC_040076.1, on the reverse strand, counting down.
AGCCCAATTTGTTTATTTGTGCTTTCATTTCCCTTGCTTTAGGAGACAGATCCAAAAAAATATTACTACAATTTGTGTCAAAGAGTGTTCTGCATAAGTTTTTCTCTAGGAGTTTTATGGTTTCTGGTCTTACATTTATGCCTTTAATTCATTTTGAGTTTATTTTTGTATATGGTATTAAAGAATATTCTAATTTTATTTAGCTGTAGTTGTCCAGTTTTCCCAATACCAATTATTGAAGAGACTGTCTTTTCTCCATTGTATATTCATTCATGTGTCCTTTGTCATGGATTAATTGACCATATATACCTGGGTTTATTTCTGGGCTGTTTTGGATTTGTGTTTTTAACAGTTCCAGTTCCTATTTGTTGTAGTACACTAAACTATAAAGTAAAAAGATGATAAGAGAGTTCCATCTTGAATAGCCAAGATTAAAAAAGGCTTCAGTTTGAGAGAGGGAGGCAGAAGCAAAAGCTAAAATTTTTTGGAAGAAATTCAACATAGGCAAACAAGGAGAAAACAGTTTAAAAGATGACTCTGAACTGAAGAAATTTGTGTGCAAATAACCTGAAGCTGATAGCAGTAAGGAATGAGTTATCCCCTGGATAAGCCAGTTTTGTTTACCTTCAAAAATAAAACATAAGTGTTTGTAATGTTTGTACCGACTCATAATTATGAAGAAGAACTATATCACATGCTCCACCCTCGCCAATGAAGTATTACTATCAGTTCAGTTCAGTTCAGTCACTCAGTCATATTTGACTCTTTGCAAACCCATGGACTTCAGCACGCTAGGCTTCCCTGTCCATTACCAACTCCCGAAGCTTACTCAAACTCATGTCCATTAAGTCAGTGATACCATCCAACCACCTCATCCTCTGTCGTACCCTTCTCCTTCCACCTTCAATCTTTCCCAGCATCAGGGTCTTTTCTAAGTGAGTCAGTTCTTTACATCAGGTGGAGTACTGGAGTTTTAGCTTCAGCATCAGTCCTTCCAATGAATATTCAGGACTGATTTCCTTTAGGATGGACTGGTTGGATCTTCTTGCAGTCCAAGGGACTCTCAAGAGTCTTCTCCAACACCACAGTTCAAAAACATCAATTCTTCGGTGCTCAGCTTTCTTCACAGTCCAACTCTCACATCCATACATGACCAGTGGAAAAACCATAGCCTCAACTAGATGGACCTTGGTTGGCAAAGTAATGTCTCTGCTTCTTAATATGCTGTCATAGCTTTTCTTCCAAGGAGCAAGTGTCTTTTAATTTCATGGCTGCAGTCACCATCTGCAGTGATTTTGGAGCCCCCCCAAAAAAGTCTGTTACTGTTTCCATTGCTTCCCCATCTATTTCCCATGAGGTGATGGGACCAGATGCCATGCTCTTAGCTTTCTGAAAGTTGAGCTTTAAGCCAATTTTTTCACTCTTCTCTTTCACTTTTGTCAAGAGGCTCTTTAAGTCTTTTTCACTTTCTGCCATAAGGGTGATGTCATCTGCATATCTGAGGTTATTGATATTTCTCTTGGCAATCTTGGTTCCAGCTTGTGTTTTATCCAACCTGATATTTCTCATGATGTACTCTTCATATAAGTAAAATAAGCAGGGTGACAATATACAGCCTTGACATACTCCTTTTCCGATTTGGAACCAGTCTGTTGTTCTATGTCCAGTTCCAACTGTTGCTTCTTGACCTGCCTACAGATTTCTCAGAAGGCAGGTCAGGTGGTCTGTATTCCCATCTCTTGAAGAACTTTCCACAGTTTGTTGTGATCCACACAGTCAAAGGCTTTGGCATAGTCAACAAATGAAACATTAGTGAAAGAATGCTTTCCTAGATTATCTGGGAAAAAAATGGATTCCCAACCTGGCTCTGTCACCAATAATTTATGTACTTATGGAAAGATTGATAAATATCCTTGCCGTATTTCTCATCAGTGAAATAGGGGAAACAAAACTAGGTGACCTCTAAGACTTCTGGGCTTCCCTGGTGGCTCAGACGGTAAAGCATCTGCCTGAATGTGGGAGACCTGGGTTCGATCCCTGGGTCAGGAAGATCCCCTGGAAAAGGAAATGGCAACCCACTCCAGAACTCTTGTCTGGAAAATTCCATGGATGAAGCAGCCTGGTAGGCTATAGTCCATGAGATCACAAAGAGTTGGGCACAACTGAGCAACTTCATTGGTTCACTAAGACTCCTTCTATCTCTAAATGTTCTCTGTTTCTATAGGCATTTAAAAAAAAGAAATATAAAGCTATAATGCTAACCTAGTTAGACATCACCATTAATATTTTCCTGGGGTCAAAAAGTTTTGAAAAGAATAATCTAATTGGAAAAGTTTGTCAACTTCTTCAGAAGTTAATGGAAGGCTGAAATATAAAAATTCAATAATGACAATGTGTACACAGCAACACAAAGAAAAATTCCAAGTCTCTTTGCAACAAAATGCCATTGGTGTTTATGTAATCTTAAGACAATAAAAGCAGGAGAGACAAAATTCTCTTAGGAATTTGACATTCCAGAATTTATATTTCTATCACAGCTTGTCCTTTAAGGAGCCAATGTTCAAACCTGTGTACAATTAGAAGTTTTGCTCATCCCATGCGTTCAGTGTGCTGGATTGATTTATTCAATGATTGGAAACTAGGAATGTGGAATTAAAAAAAAAAAACATTTGCAGCATTCCTATAAGTAATTATGTACAACACAATAAATAAAATTATAGATATAAATCACTAAAGATGACTTGTCCCTATTTATTTAGTTCTATCTAGTTTGAAAAACAAAATCTTTGTGGTGTGTAAGCCTAATTTTGGAGAAGGCAATGGCACCCCACTCCAGTGTTCTTGCCTGGAGAATCCCAGGGACAGGGGAGCCTGGTGGGCTGCCATCTCAGGGGTCGCGCAGAGTTGGATACGACTGAAGCAACTTAGCAGCAGCAGCAGCAGCAAGCCTAATTTTAACAATCCATGTTGGCATCTATGACTTCCACTGGAAAATTAATAATAAAATTTCAATAAACACTTTCTTAGATTTTTATTTTATATTGGTTTATAGTTGATTTACAATGTTGTGTTAGTTTCAGGTATACAGAAAAGTGATTCAACTATAAATATACATATATCCATTCTTTTTCATATATGCTATTACAGAGTATTGAGAAAAGTTCTGTGTGCTGTACAGTAGGTCCTTGTTGGTTATCTATTTTATTAATAGAGGTGTGTATATGTTAATTGCCAAACTCCTAATTGATCCCTATGCACCCTTTCCCTTTGGTAACCATAAGCTTGTTTTCTATGCCTTTGGGTCTACTTCTGTTTTGTAAATAAATTCATTTGTATCTTTTTTCAAGATCTCACATGTAAGTAATATATATTTGTTTTCCTCTGTCTGATTTACTTGACTTAGTATGATAATCTCCAGGTCCATCCATTCTGCTGCAAATGGCATTATTTCACTCTTCTTGATGGCTGAGTGATATTCCATTGTATGTATGTACCACATCTTCTTTATCCATTCATCTGTCGACAGACATTTACATGGCTTCCGTATCTTAGCCAGTATAAACAGTACTGCAGTGAGTAGAGGGGTGCATGTATCCTTTCAAACCGAGTGTTGTTCCAGGTGTATGCCTAAGAGTGAGATTGCTGGATCATAGAGCAACTCTATTTTTAGTTTCTTAAGGAATTTTTGCACTGTTTTCCAAAATAGCTGCACTAATTTACATTTCCACCAGTAGGGTAGAATGGTTTCCTTTTCTCCACACCCTCTCTGACATTTATTGGTTGTAGGCTTTTTGATGATAGCCATTCTCACTGGTGTGAAGTGATGTCTCATTGCAGTTTTGATTTGCATTTCTCTAATTAGCAATGTTGAGCATTTTTTCATGTGCCTCTTGGTCATCTGTAAGCTTTCTTTGTAGAAATGTCTATTTAGGTCTTATGCTCATTTTTTGATTGGGTTATTTTTTTGTTTGAGCACTGAGCTGCATAAAAATGAAAGTGTTATTCGCTTAGTCATGTCTAACTCTTTGCAACCCCATGGACTGTAGCCAGCCAGGCTCCTCTGTCCATGGAATTCTCCAGGCAAGAATACAGGAGGGGGTTGTCGTTCCCTTCTCCAGCGAATCTTCCCAACCCGGGGATCGAACCCAGCGTTTCCTGCATTGCAGGTAGATTCTTTACTGTCTGAGCTACCAGGTATAAGCTGTTTGTAAATTTGGAGATGAATCCCTTGTCAGTAGCATTGTTTGCATATATTTTCTCCCATTCTGTAAGTTGTCCTTTCATTTTGTTTATGGTTTCCTATACAGTGCAAAAGCTTTAAAGTTTAAGTCTCATTTGTTTATTTTTGTTTTTCTTTTCATTACTTTCAGAAGTGGATCCAAAAAGATATTGCTGTGATTTATGTCAAAGTGTGTTCTGCATATGTTTTCTCCTAAGAGTTGTAAAATATCTGGTCTTACATTTCGTCCTTTATGATATTTCGAGTTTATTTTTGTGTATGGTTTATACAGTCTTCTAATTTCAATTTTTTATACATAACTGTCCAGTTTTCCCAGCACCACTTACTGAAGAGACTGTATTTTATCCATTGTATATTCTTGCTTCCTTTGTCATAAACTTATTGACTTTAGGTGTGTGGGTTTATTTCTGGGCTTTCTACCTTACTCCAGTGATCTGTAAGTCTCTCTTTGTGCCAGTACCATACTACTTCGACTACTGAAGCTTTACAGTCCTGTATGAGGTCAGGAAGTCTGATTGCCCCAGCTGTTTCTCTTTCTCAAAATTATTGTGACTATTCAGGGTCCTTTGTGTTCCCATACAAATTTTAAGATTTTCTTTGGTTTTAAATGTACAAAAAAAAATCATTGGTGATTTGATAGGAATTGTGTTGAATCTATAGATTACCTTGGATCATACAGTCATTTTGACAATATTGATTCTTTCAATCCAATAACATGGTATGTCTTTCCATCTGTTTGTGTCAACTACAATTTCTTTCAGTAGTGTCTTATAGTTTACAAAATACAAATCTGTTGCCTTGTTAGGTAGGTTTATTCCAAGGTATTCTATTCTTTTTGATGTGATGATCATTGGGATTGTTTCCTTAATTTCTCTTTCTGATCTTTAGTTGTTAGTGTATAGAAATGTAACAGATTTCTCTGTGTTAGTTTTGCATCCTGTAAATTTACTGAATTCATTTACTGCTTCTTTTCCAGTCGGGATTCCTTTTTCTTTGTTTCTTCTCTCACTGCTGTAGCTAGGACTTCCAAAACCATTTTGAATGAAAGGGGCAAAAATGGCCATCTTCGTCTTGTTCCTGATCTTAGAGGAAATGCTTTCAGGTTTTCCTCATTGAGTACAATGTTAGCTGTGGGTTTGTCATAGATGGCCTTTATTTTATTGAAGTAGTTTCCCTCTATGTCCACTTTCTGGAGAGTTTTAATTAAAAATGGGTGTTGAATTATTTTATCAAAAATTTTTTTGCATCTATTGAAATGGTCATATGGTTTTTACCCTTCAGTTTGTTGATGTGGAGTATTACACTGATTGATTTGTGAATATTGAAAAATCCTTGCATCTCTGTGATAAATCCCACTTGATCATGGTGTATGATTCTTTTAATGTATTGTTGAATTCAGATCACTAGTATTTTGTTAAGGATTTTGAAGTCTATGTTCATCAGTGATATTGGCATGTCATATGCTTTTTGTGTTATCTTCAGTTTTGGTATCAGGATGATGGTGGCCTCATACTATGAGTTTGGGAATGTTTCTTCCTCTGCAATTTTTTGGAATAGTTTGAGAAGGATAGGTGTTAGCCCTTCTCTAAATGTTTTATAGAATTCACCTGTGAAGCCATCTGGCCCTGGACTTGTATTTGTTGGGAGTTTTTAAATCATAGTTTCAGTTATGTTTTCTGTTTCTTGCTGGTTCAGTTTTGGGAGATTGTACCTTTCTAAGAATTGGTCCATTTTTATAGGTTTTCCATTTTATTGACATATAGTTGCTTATATCATTCCCTGGTGGACTCAGATGGTAAAGAATCTGCCTGCAATGCTGGAGACCTGGGTTCACAGTCCCTTGGTCGGGAAGATCCCCTGGAGAAGGGAATGGGAATCCTCTCCAGTATTCTTGCCTGGAGAATCCCATGGATACAGGAGCCTGGCAGGCTACAGTCCATGACATCACACAGAGTTGGACACGACTGAGTGACTAACACTTTTGCTTTCATTTTTGATCTCTTATGATCCATTATATTTCCTTTTTCATTTGTAATTTTGATTTGAGCCCTCTCCCTTTTTTCCCTTGATGAGTCTAGCAAATGGTTTACAAATTTTATCTTTTCAAAGAACCAGCTTTTCGTTTCACTGATCTTTTATATTGTTTTCTTTGCCCCCTCAGGGAGCCACAGTTGCCGTCTCCACCTTCCCAGGACACCCTGTAGCTCCAGCGGGTACATGTGGCCCAGTCTCCTATCAGCAGGCACATGTGGCCCAGTCTCCTATGAAGTCACTGTTTTTTCCCCTGTGCCCATTTTTCCCAGTGCACATAGGACATTGCACCCTCCAGGAGTGGAATTTCTGTTTCTCCCAGTCCTGTGGTGTTCCTGTGTTTAAGCCCTGTTGGTCTTCAAAGCCGAGTGTTCTGGGAGCTCCTCCTTCTGATGCCAGAGCTTCATCCTGGAGAGCCTGACGTGGGACTTGGAACTCCTATAGGAGAACCTCTGTGATATAATTATTTTCCTTTTGTGGGTCACCCACTCATGGGATATGGGATTTGATTGTATTGTGAATGTGCTTCCCCTACTATCTTTTCTGGTCGTCTCCAGTTTCTTTTTTTTCCAGTTGTTGTTCAGCCGTTTGTTGTGATTTTGGTATTTTTGTTGGAAAAGGTGAGCTCACGTCCTCTACTACACTACCTTGCCCTCAGACCCCAGACTCAATTAACATTTGCTAGCCATTTAATTCCTTGTGTTCAAATTTCATGTAATTATCTATAGTCTTTCGCCATTTCATCAGGAAGAACAATTATCACCATAACCTAAAAACTACCACCTACTCACACTGCCATCTCTCATGAGGGATAGACCAAATTAAATGGATCCAAGTCCTTTGTCCTAAAAACATCCTCATCCAACTTGGCCTATCTCAACTGTGTTTCTGAGTTTCTATCACGTTGTCTTTATCACTAATTTGACCAAATCTTCTTTCTTTCACTTTTCAAAGTTAAATGCTTCAGTTCAGTTCAGTCACACAGTTGTGTGCGAATCTTTGCAACTCCATGGACTGCAGCATGCCAGGCTTCCCTGTCCATCATCAGCTCCCAGAGCTTGCTCAAACTCATGTCCATTGAGTAGGTGATGCCATCCAACCACCTCATCCTCTGTTGTCCCCTTCTCCTCCCACCTTCAATCTTTCCCAGGATCAGGGTCGTTTCAAATGAGTCAGTTCTTCGCATCAGGTGGCCAAAGTATTGGAGTTTTAGCTTCAGCATCAGTCCTTCCAATGAACAGTCAGGACTAATCTCCTTTAGGATGGACTGGTTGGATCTCCTTGAGTCCAAGGGACTCTCAAGAGTCTTCTCCAACACCACAGTTCAAAAGCATCAATTCATCAAAGCTCAGCTTTCTTTATAGTCCAACTCTCACATCCATACATGATTACTTGAAAAAACAGCCTTGACTAGACGGACCTTTGTTGGCAAAGTAATGTTTCTCCTTTTTAACATGCTGCCTAGGTTGTTCATGACTTTTCTTCTAAGGAGTAAATGTCTTTTAATTTCATGGCTGCATTCACCATCTGCAGTCATTTTGGAGCCCCCCAAAATAAAGTCTGTCCCTGTTTCCACTGTTTCCCATCTATTTGCCATGACGTGGTGGTACCAGATGCCATGATCTTAGTTTTCTGAAAGTTGAGCTTTAATACAAATTTTTACTCTCCTCTTTCACTTTCATCAAGAGGCTCTTTAGTTCTTTGCTTTCTGCCATCAGGCTGGTGCCATCTGCATACCTGAGGTTATTAAGATTTCTCCCAGCAATCTTGATTCCAGCTTGTGATTCATCCAGCCCAGCGATGATGTGCTCTGCATATAAGTTAAATAAGCAGGGTGACAATACTCAACTTTGACTTACTCCTTTCCTGATTTGGAACCAGTCTGTTGTTCTATGTCCAGTTCTAACTGTTGCTTCCTGACCTGCATACAGATTTCCCAAGAGGCAGGTCAGGTGGTCTGGTATTCCCATCTCTTTCAGAATTTTCCACAATTTGTGATGATCCACACAGTCAAAGGCTTTGGCATAGTCAATAAAGCAAAAGTGGAGATTTTTCTGGAACTCTCTTGCTTTTTCAATGATCCAACACATGTTGGAAATTTGATCTCTGGTTCCTCTGCCTTTTCTAAATCCAGCTTGAACATCTGGAAGTTCACAGTTGAAGTACTGTTGAAGCCTGGCTTGGAGAATTTTGAGCATTACTTTGCTAGCGTGTGAGATGAGTGCAATTGTGCAGTAGTTAGCATTTTTTGGCATTGCCTTTCTTTGGGATTGGAAGGAAAACTGACCTTTTCCAGTCCTGTGTCCACTGCTCAGTTTTCCAAATTTTCAGGCATATTGAGTGCAGCACTTCCACAGCATCATCTTTTAGGATTTGAAATAGCTCAACTGGAATTCCATCACCTCCACTAGCTGTGTTCATAGTGATGCTTCCTAAGGTCCACTTGACTTCACATTCCAGGATGTCTGGCTCTAGGTGAGTGATCATACCACCATGATTATCTGGGCCATGAATATCTGTTTTGTATAGTTCTTCTATGTATTCTTGCCACCTCTTCTTAATATCTTCTGTTTTTTTTAGGTCCATACCATTTCTGTCCTTTATTGTGCCTATCTTTGCATGAAATGTTCACTTGATATCTCTAATTTTTTTGAAGAGACCTCTAGTCTTTCCTATCCTATTGTTTTCCTCTACTTCTTTGCACTGATCACTGAGGAAGGCTTTCTTGTCTCTCCTTGCTATTTTTTGGAACTCTGCATTCAAATGAGCATATATTTTTCCTTTTCTCCTTTGCTTTTCACTTCTCTTCTTTTCACAACTATTTGTAAGGCCTCCTCAGACAGCCATTTTGCCTTTTTGCATTTATTTTTCTTGGGGATGGTCTTAATCCCTGTCTCCTGTACAATGTCATGAACCTCCATCCTTAGTTCTTCAGGCACTCTGTCTATCAGATCTGTCCCTTGAATCTATTTCTCACTTCCACTGTATAATCGTAAGTGATCTGACTTAGGTCATATTTGAATGGTCTAATGGTTTTCCCCACTTTCTTCAATTTAAGTCTGAATTTGGCAATAAGGAGTTCATGATCTGAGCCACAGTCAGCTCCCAGTCTTGTTTTTGCTGACTGTATAGAGCTTCTCCATCTTTGGCTGCAAAGAATATAATCAATCTGATTTTGGTGTTGACCATCTGGTGATATCCATGTGTAGAGACTTCTCTTGTGTTGTTGGAAGAGGTTGTTTGTTATGACCAGTGCACTCCCATGGCAAAACTCTATTTTCCTTTGCCCTGCTTCATTCTGTACTCCAAGGCCAAATTTGTCTGTTACTCCAGGTGTTTCTTTACTTCCTACTTTTGCCTTCCAGTCTCTTATAAAGAAAAGCACATCTGTTTTGGGTGTTAGTTCTCGAATGTTTGTTTCCCCTCCATTTCTTACTCCTGGTCAACGTCCTAATGCATACTTAGTTGGTTTTCTTTCTCTTTCCTTCTTTCTAATTCTAGGTAGATTATCTGCAGGGGGTTGATGCCCTTTTCACTATGCAGTGATAATTGTTCAGTGTAACCAGAGCAGTTCACTCCAAGGTGGAGGGGGAAATATTTTCTCCTCCTAAGTGAATTGCTCTGTTCTAGAAAGGACAACAGCATTTGTTTATTTGTAGAGATTGTTTGCTCTCAGATCTCTTTCTAAACTCTCCAGTATTTCACTCAGTATCGTAGGAGGAGTGACCCCCAGCAATGCCAGGAGAATGAGGAATGAAACCAGGAGTTTGGGAGAAGTTGGGATATTTCTCCCTCTCCTGCTCTGCTTTGAATAAGATCTCTGGCAGCAGCTATGTCTCCAGAGATGACTATGGCTTCTCTATGGCCTCCATTCCTGCCATACTTCCAGGTAATGCTGGGTATCCTTGTCTCAGGCTCCTAAGGGAGTATTAAGATACTGATTCCCAGTTACAGAGGAAAGTGGCTTCCTATTGTTACTAACCTCTGGTTTGTTTCACCATATCCTTAGCTCTTCCATCAACATGAAACCAGTATCTTGCATTCAGTTTGCTTTGAGGACCCAGCGTGATTTCTGTTTGCTGCTGCTACTGATGCTGCTAAGTTGCTTCAGTCGTGTCCGACTCTGTACAACCCCATAGATGGCAACCCACCAGGCTCCCCCGTCCCTGGGATTCTCCAAGCAAGAACACTGGAGTGGGTTGCCATTTCCTTCTCCAAGGCATGAAAGTGAAAAAATAAAGTGAAGTCGCTCAGTCGTTTCCGACTCCTAGCGACCCCATGGACTGCAGCCTACCAGGCTCCTCCGCCCATGGGATTTTCCAGGCCAGAGTACTGGAGTGGGTTGCCATTGCCTTTACCTGGTTGAAATGTGGCAGAGACAATTTTACCTATAAGGAATAGTCCTAGAAAACAAACCCTCAAGAAAGGATGGGGCTTAGAGTTGTTCACGTGTTAGAGCATAAATGTAAGAATGACATTTTTGCAGGCAAAAAAGGGGACTTTTAGTAATCCATGGTATGCAATAGCATCAAAACTATTTGAAGTATCAGGGCTCTAAGAACTAAACAAACTGCTGAACTTGTCCACCATGGCAATAATGGTTATAAATATTGTAATTGAAATTGTATTGTATTGTATTTGAAACAGCATTGAAGGCCTTTCCAAAAAAAAAGAAAAAGGTTAACTCAAAATTTTGAACTCTTAGCTCAAAATTCTGATAAAAACCAAAGAACATCATAACAGTATTAAATGGATTTTTAAATTTGTAGACATGGTTGAAGATCAGGATTAAAGTCTTATGGTACAGTTTGGAGGAATTTAAAGGAAGTTGGACAGGAAACTTTACCAGTTTTATTAATGAGGAAGGAGTGATTTCCTCAGACATGGACAGAAATATTTGTGTGTTCTCAGAGAAAGTTGGAAACCCTGGGCCTCCAAAATTTAATAAATCCCATAATTGAGCCCCCAAATTCATTTGCCAGTTGAAACAACTCCCTTCCTCTTTTGGAGGAAATTAGCCTTCTTTCATAAAATACCCACATCATACTTCGAAAACTGGAGTCATTTATTGGGTTACCAATAAAACCCAGGGAGAGAATCATAATTATTTTGGGAGAAGGAGGCTTACAGAGCACACAGATGCAAAGGAATTGCTTATATTTACCATGTGAAAGCTAAGAATCATGTACGTGAATTGACGTTGAGCGTGATGGACTAAGAGGTAGAATAGAAAATTAAGTAGGCTGTATCTATCAGATGCAGGATTTAATGGACTAACTCAGCTGGAAATGACGAACCGTTTGCTTGGTTGACTGACTAAAGCATGGATTCCACAAAGGGCTATGTTTTATGAGGTCAAGATGCCAGAGTTTCCCTGTAATCATTTAGAGGAAGGAATCCAACAGGCTTAATCTAGTGATGTTACTATAAAATTACCATATGCAATTTGCTTTCTCTCCTTTTGACAATGTTAACTGAAAGTTACAGAAAACACTCCCAACCCTGGGGCATTAGGAAATGAATTATGAAGGGAGAAGCAGAATCCTTTCAAACTTGGTGTTAGCTGTCATGGATAGACTGGGTATGATGGTAGAATCTGCCACTGAATTAATCTACATGATTTTAATGGGAATGATAAAATCCCAGAGTGACAGAAGCCAGTTGACAGTACTTAACCATCAGAGATAAGAGCAACTGCCATTCAAAGTGTTTTAAAGTCTAGGGATCTGGGGCATGGCTGATTGATTACCGGGTCCTAGGAAAAAATATAATAAAATACAAATATGGGGAACAAAATCTTTCATCATTGCCATAAGATGTTCTCCCACCCAATTTCTCTACGCTACGTCATCTATAAACCAGAACCCCTTGACTGAAGAAGCGACCAGGCCCTCTTAAGGAGGGTCTTGCAACAGTTACGTGTACAGACTGTAAGGCATCCTCTAAACACCAGCCAGTAGGGTAAATAGTCATTTTGTCTGTGACTCTGCTGGAGAAAGAGAAAAACCCCAGACACTGACTGTGAGTTGACCTTAATCCCTGTGGACCTGAAATGCCACGATGATTCACTGAAGCTTATGGTGACCAGTAAATAGAGGTTTGGCCCAAGTCTATTTCAAAGTAAGCCTATTGAATCTATCCTTTGGTTATATTCCCAGTTCCTGAAAACTACATAGTTCGGTAAAGTAGATGAAGAAAATAACAGACTTCAGTTCAGTTCAGTTCAGTCACTCAGTTGTGTCCAACTCTTTTCGACTCCATGGCCTGCAGCACGCCAGGCCTCCCCGTCCATCCAAAATGACAAATTTGGAAGACCCTGAACTAACCTGTCCCATGGACACGCTGAATCTATACCTATATACAGGGCAATTCATCCTGAAGACCTGAGGATTGGTTGAATATCTTCTGCACATTCAATTATAGACCACATAAAGAAGGAAAGACCAGTCACAGACACATTATCTATGGGAATCGCACCCCTGATGGGGCAACATTCAGTAGGGAGGGCTATCAGTGAGGGACCTGTGTGCAGACTTGCAGGGCCTGGGGCACAGTATAAAACCCAAAATTTGTTTTCATAAAAATAGATAACATATTTCATAAGCAGATTGTCTTAGCGTCCACATTGGTTCCTCCTCCAGCACCATAATCCATACAATTTCAGAGCACCTTACTCTCGATCATACATCCCACACCTCATTACTTATAACTGAGAAAACCTATTTCAGTGTGAGAGAAGACAGTAATCCACATCCACCAAATGTACTTAACTCATGTACTGGCTGATTCAGCCGAATAGTGGAATGACCAAAGATTCAATGTGAGGGCCACCTGGGAGATAACACCTCTGAGGTTGTTTGTGCTGTTTTACAGACTTTGCTGGACTTGCTCTGAAATAGTGACATGGTGCTAATGTTATAGAGTTCACTGGTCTGGGAACTAAGAGAAGTTGGAGAGACCCTTCATATTATACTTGACAAGATAAGAATAAATGTGATAAATTCAGTAAGAGTCAAGTCTAGATTTTCTCTCCCCCTTTTTTCAAAGATCTGACTCCTAGTGCTAAGAGCCAATACAGAGACAAGAAGGCCTTTAACTTATATGCACATTTCTGGCATGCAAGACTTTCCCCAGGGCACTGAGTGCCCTGATTTTTATGCATCCCCTATGACATTCTAATTGAGCCCAGAGGTATCCTGACATATTTTTTGTTTCTTAATGAAACTAGACTTTTCCTATCTTTTCTAAGGCTCACCTGTGAATCTGCAATACAGTCTGGTCTTGGGCTTGTTTGCCGTCTTGGAATGCTCTCCCAGTCATTCATCCTCCTCCTCGTCCTGCAGGCCCTCTTTGGTTGAACAGTGACCAGCATGCATTCAGACCATCTCCACCATGCCTAAGTTCTGAAACAATAGTTCAGGAGACAGTGTGCACTGTGCTACTTCTCCCTTGTGAGTTATTCTCCAACAAATGCTATGTATACTTCTCTAGTAAATACTACATGTATACTAGAAGTACATGGGTTCCTTGTGGTATGTGTTTTGATTTCCTTGCAACAAAAAACATACTTGTAAGGTTTTGCTTTGCCTTCATGTAAACTTGTGGATGCTGTTTTGCTAGTTATCTTAGTTCCTAATACAGGAATATTTTGATCCAAGGGATATAATTATTTGCTTATACTGGAAGTAGAGACTAACACCTGGCTATTTTGAGCTCCTCATTCTGCTGAACCATCAGAGATAAAAAAGGATGGTTACAAAATGTAGGGGAAAATAGACTGCTAATAATTTGTCACAGGAAGAAATATGTATGGAATTGAAGGGATTCCTAGGGTGCATCTTATTACTTCTGTATTTCATAGTAAAGATCAACAGAAGATAACATAAAACCTATAAAAGACAGGCCTTAGGAAATCAGACCCTTCAGAAAAGTAGGTTTGATAACCCCAGTAAGTAATGAACCTGATCATCCAAGGTATAGGCTGAGGGCAAGAGTAATACAATTATGAAAGTTAAATTACATAGCTTTCTAGTTGTAGTACTCCAAAGACATGGTACGATTAATTCAAGTTACACTCAGAGTGTTTGGAGATATGGTTACTCCAACTTTTTTCTTGATCCTTGAACTTAGATCTCAGGAGAGAGACATGAATCAGACATGGATTCATTTCATAGGAGCTCAAGATATATAAAATAGGAAAGCGTACCAAATTCTCTTTCTTTCTTATTCCTTAGACTTGTAAGGAAAGGTCAGTATGATTATGTCAGCTTCATCTTTGAAGCAACTGCTTTTTACTCTACATGTATAAGAAGTCTTAAGATCTTAGTCCTTTTTATTAAGACCACCCTGAATGAACTGTGGGTGTGTTAGTCACTTAATCATGTTTGACTCTTTGCAATCCCATGGACTAGGGCCTTCCAGGCTCCTGTATCCATGGAATTCTCCAGGCAAGAATACTGGAGTGGGCTGCCATTTCCTTCTCCAGAGGACCTTCCTAATCCAGGGATAGAACCCAGGTCTCTTGCATTGCAGGCAGATTCTTTACCATTTGAACCACATTTCAGGGCTTAAATGAACTGAATGAACTGGCCCCATATTTAAAAAATCTCATTACTTCTTCTGATTTTCTAGACACCAAATAATTAGCTTTACATACTCTTACTTTGACTATATTTTGTGATTTTTGATTTAGCACAGGTGATTTCCCCAAGCTTGATTATTTTTTTTAAATTATGAGGAAAAACTATTCTTCCCTAAATTAGGGAAAATCTTCCTGGGCCAGAATAACCTATCAGCCCTTGTCTCATGGGTGGGACTTGGACATGAATGAAATTTTCATTTTATTCCGTCTAATAAGTTCACATTTCTTTTAAAGCAATAGTTAAGTTCTAATATCAGTTCTTCAGTCTATAAGTACAGAGCTTAAAGTAGTTACATTCTTATTGTCATATATAATTTATCTTAATATTTTATGATTAGCTATTAAGAATCTGCCTGCAGTGTAGGAGAGCCAGGTTTGATCATTGGGTGGAGAAGATCCCTGGAGGAGGGAATGACTACTGACTCCAGCATTTTTGACTGGAGAATTTCATGGAAAGAGGAGCAAGGTGGGCTACAGTCCATGGGGTCACCAAGAGTTGGGCACAACTGAATGACTAACACTTTTACTCTCAGTATTTTATGTGCTGAGCCATATATAATTGCATTGTAGAATCTTTATAAAAATTCACTTTTATGGCTTAGTGGCTGTATATATTAATATATTTCTCCTGATTAATAAGTAATTCATAGCCTATATTTTGGAGAACAGAAAATGCTATTCACATATAAAATATTACTGTTTCTGCAGGTAGTATCTTTAAATTGTCACCGAATTAATAAATGCACACTACTTAGAGCTAACCACACACAGTGTCTGTGCAAGTCATCCTGCTTTTGATTTTTGTCTTTAAAACTTGACTTTTTGCAAGTTTCTTCTCAATGTGTTGAGTCTAACTTGTCAGATATTTCATTAATGGAAATAGGTCTTATTGAAAAGAATTTTGGCATTGTTTATCTCAAAAGATTTTTTTCATATTAGTCTTTGTTACTTTACTTTCTCTATTACCTTTGTAGAATGAGTTGAGATTATATGAAAATTTTTATGAAAAGAATATTTCATCTTTTTAACTGAACATTTCTTGACTGTAAGTGATGTTTTAGGTCCCCATTTCCAGTGTTATTATTAATGTAGGTAACTTGTTGAAAATAACTAACTGTGACTAACTAGATTATTGCAAACCAAAGTAAGTTCCTTGAAATGCATTTTTAAACTAACATTTAGAATGACTATTGTCAGAAATATAGTTCAACATTATAATCTCAAGAAAGTATAGGGAGTTAATATATTTCTGAATATTTTTCCTTAGGTCTAAATATACTCTCCTCTAAACTTTAAAGGAAATTTACTTTGGGGAATTTAAACATGATTTATCCTTTCAATGAGAAAATATGTGATTGACTTAGTTCATGATATTAAATATGATGAAGCTCATTGACAACGGTCTAGCATTCCAATGTGTTCCAGTCACAGTTCTATGCATCACTAGTATTATAATTATGAAAGTTGTTTTACTGGTACTTGAACTATTCTTCTAAGTATCATCAGAGATATTGAAACTGATTTTTAAAAACCCTATTCTAGTACAATTTCATTATCTAAACATTCTGATAATTGAAGAATAATGTTCTTCAAATACTGACAGAATCCCAATCTGCAGTCACATTTGAGTGACAGTGGAAATGGTATTACAACTTTCTGAACTTAAATTTATAAATTTGTTCAGATAAAAGGATTTATCTTGAATATTAAAATGTGCTCTCTAACTAAAAACACCAAGCCCTTTTAATACATGTTAGTGTCCCTAAAAATAATTAAACCTACTATAAAGAGTTTTAAAATAAATTTTATCTGTAGTAAAAAGTATATAAATTTCCTGAAAGTCAAACTTCAAAAACAAATGTACAAACAAAATGTTAAAAAGAAAACACTCTTTTTAATGTGATTCATCTTATTATTTTGTCTTAGTGCAAGTTATGTAGATCATTCAATATATTTTACTTGATGGTTTTTTGGAATCTGGTTTCTGGGAATGTCACTGATTATTCTTATTGTAGGGTAAGCTTGGTATATCATTCTTTTAAACCAAACAGGATATTCAGGCTAAGATCATCCAACCTCAGAGGCTTCATCCAAGAAACATTTATTTCACACTAACTGTAGTTGTTGACAAGGGATCTCTACTCCTTTTAGCTGTTCTAGAACCCAGCTTACTCCTTGGAAGGAAAGTTATGACCAACCTAGATAGCATATTAAAAAGCAGACATTACTTTGCCAACAATGGCCTGTCTAGTCAAGGCTATGGTTTTTCCAATGGTCATGTATGGATGTGAGAGTTGGACTGTGAAGAAAGCTGAGCACCAAAGAATTGATGCTTTTGAACTGTGGTGTTGGATAAGACTCTTGGGAGTCTCTTGGATTACAAGGAGATCCAACCAGTCCATCTTAAAGGAGATCAGTCCTGGGTGTTCATTGGAAGGACTTATGCTGAAGCTGAAACTCCAATACTTTGGTCACCTCATGCAGAGTTGACTCATTGGAAAAGACCCTGATGCTGGGAAGGATTGGGGGCAGGAGGAGAAGGAGACAACAAAAGATGAGATGGCTGGATGACATCACCAACTCAATGGACATGAGTTTGAGTGAACTCTGGGAGTTGGTGATGGACAGGGCGGCCTGGCGCGCTGCGATTCATGGGGTCGCAAAGAGTCAGACACGACTGAGTGACTGAACTGAACTGAACTGAACTGTTTACATCTTGAAGTTGCAACATCTGGAACATTTAGTCTTTCCAACTTTTTTTTTTTTTTGGTGAATTCATTTTGGAAATTAAACATGTTCCTCTTTCTTATATCTAATTGGCTCCAACTATTCACATGATTCTATCAAGCTGCAAGAACATGGACAAATGTGGGAAGAAATTTTTGGTGAACATGTTCTCTGCCACAGCCATGAACAATAATAAACATTTATTGTTTACCTTGACTTATGTTAATCACTGAGCAAATAGCTCAGTAACATATTAAGATATTAATTCTCACTTGACCCTAGGAAGCCTATAAACCAAGGAAATATTTCTTCAGTAATACAATCATCGAGTTGAAATTATACAACAACCTTTCCAAAAGATTCCAAGAATCCCTTCACATTTGGAAGAAAGAAAATATCCAGTAAAAATTAACTGAAACACCGTATTTTCCTATGGATAGGAACGTAGCTGCTTATTTTTATTATTATATATAGTTTTAAAGTCAATTGCACTTTTAAATTGATGAGCCTGTGTTACAGAGAGCTTATATGCCTTATTTAACACATGCAACCAATAAATACTGAGACGAGGTTTAATTCATTTCTGAGTCTACAGCCCAGACAACTTGCGTTTATGGATTTGGTAGCGTTCTCTCTGCAAAAGAATATTCCAAGCACCATAGTTCAAGATAATAATCCTATGGTCACAGTGATAGTTCTTTATTGATCTCCATGTCTCTTCTGTGCTTTCTGTCAAAGCTTTGAGATGAATCTTCCTTTGAACAGTCAGTTTTTATGATACTTTATTAGCTTTGTAAAATGATTTAAATTGTGGTTTACCAGAGAAACAAAAGCTAAAATTTGTATGTGTATATATTTTATTCATTGTGCAAGTTCAAAGTCAGCAGAGTAGGCTGGCAGTTGGGAGACCTAATGTTGCAGGGAAGACCTAACGTGGTTAGGGAAGAGCTAATGTTGGAGACTAAAGGCAGAATTTTCTCTTCTTTGGGGGATGTCTTTCTCTTTTCACTTAGGACCTATTTTAGACAGGAGAGGAGTGTTAGGGTGTGATTGCAGTCATTCAACACTGGTAGTTTAATGTAAGAACCATTTATTTCAACTGACTGTATGAGGCTATATTACGAGGCTACTCTGCTTTATTCATAGGCTACTGATTTGAATGTTAAACTTATCTAGAAATTAACTTCACAGCAATATCAGACTAGTGCCTGCCCAAATATATTTGAGCATCATGTCCTACCCAGGTTGATGCATAAAATCACTGTTACAGATGAGAAAACCTCTGATAAAATACTTAGAAAATTATTGTGCTGTGTGCTAAGTCACTTCAGCATGTCCAACTCTTTGTGACCCTATGGACTGTAACCCTCTAGGCTCCTCTGTCCATGGAATTCTCCAGGCAAGAATAGTGCAGTGGGTTGCCATGCCTTTCTCCAGGGGATCTTTCCAACCCAGGGATCGAACCCATGTTGTGTCTCCTTCATTGGCAGGTGGGTTCTTTACCAGTAGTGCCACCTGTGAAGCTCCCTAGAAAATTATTGAAGGTAGAAATTTTTCCTGTGTATTAATGTAATATGTACTTTTAACATAAAGTTTTTAGAATAAATGCATACCACCCAAATGTCTTTCCAGACTCATTTTACATTTAAGTATTTAAAAAATATCCACAATTAGGTCCAAGTCTGCAGAATATTTACAATATGACAATGTTGACTTATTTTTTCCCAGAGAAGAAGCTGCTATCCAAGTTAATACACTCAATGCAACTCAACAAATATTCACAGAGCATCTGTTGAGAGTGAAGGACAAGACCTATTCTCTTCTATATCTGTTGTGCCATTCATTTTCCCTCATATGTAGCCTTACAGTCTTAATTATAGTTTTACTTCCCTAGGCCTTGATTTCCTAAGATAATTTCCCTCCAAAATGATATGCTTCTTGACATAAGGGGTCATGTCTTTTCTTGGTCCATTACAGCTCTACAACACATCTCTATGACACTGTTCACAAAGCCAGTACCATAAAATATGGCTTCAACATGTTAAAAATAAAATTCCTTCTATTTTAGAGATTTTTGTTTGGAGAGTAATGAGTTAAAACAAAACCGACAGTTTATTTTTATTTTTATTGAAGTATAGTTGATTTACAGAGTTATGCCAATCTCTGTTACAGAGCAAAATGACACAAACACATCTATACATTCTTTTTTATATTCTTTCCCATTATAGTTTATCACAGGATATTGAAAATAGTTTTCTGTGCTACATATTAAGACTTTGTTGTTTATCCATTTTAATGTAATAGTTTCTGTCTACCAACCCCAAACTCCAGTCCATTCCTCTCCCTCTCCCCTCTGCCTTGGCAACCACAAGTCTTTCTATGAATCAGTTTCTGTTTCGTAGGTAAATTCACTTGTGCCATATTTTTATTCCACGTATGAGTAATATCATATAGTATTTGTCTTTCTGACTTAACTTAGTATGATAATCTCTAGTTACATCCACGTTGCTGCAAATGGAATTATTTTGTTCTGTATATGGCTGAGTAGTATTCCTTTGTAAATATGAACCACATCTTCTTTATCAACTATAAGACTTATTTGTCAAAAATATATCTGAGGAGCAATTTGGTGGAAGAAGTACAAAACTGAGTACAAGGAGAGCTGGTATCTCCTTCTAGCTCAGTGGCAAACCGAGTGGCAAACTCAAGGCGTGTCAACCCTTCCTGCACCTGAGTTCCCCTCTTGGCAAAGGAGAAGCTTATATCAGAGAGCTTTAAGACTGTAGAGGTTCTATAGTTCTTTGAAATAGTCTAGGAATTTATTTACATTTTTATTGCTCCTAAATTATCTTGGTTATATTATACAGGCTTAAAGATAATTTCCTTAAAATATAGTAAATATTAAAGTAATACCTTTAAATTGTTTTGCAATTTTTAGGAGAAAAATCTTGTAGAAAGAATTCTATAATTAACAAAGAAAATCCAGATGGCACATTATAAACAGAAACATTCTGGTGTTGTATCATCCTGTTGCAGTTGAAAGATATTTTGAAAAAGAAAAATAAAAGCAATGCTAATAGCTTTGAAAGGACTGGACTTCCTTCAACATTCTGGCTGACATTTTTGATTATTTTCTACGTTGTTCTGATTGACAGTTTGAATAAATCTACATGAAATATTAGCAATCTATCCCCAAACAGTGTCAGAAACTCCATGCTCAGAATGAGTGTCAAACTCCCAACGTAATCCACAATTACAAGGCTCTTGCAAATCACAGTCTTGTCATTTTTTTTAAAAGAGAAATCTACAAGCATAATAATTGCTTCTTGGTAGGATACTTTTTTTTCCCCCTGAGGGGTCAAATTTAAACCATCTGCAAACAGATGGAAAGGAAAGCGGAATTAGGACTGCTACCAAACTCTTCTGCAGCTGTCAGGATGTATCTGAGGCAGCCCCAGTGGTCCTAACAGGCAGTACTACATCCTGGGAGAAAGAAGCAGGGCCTCGGGGGACAGGGACATTCTTCTCCTGGCTGATTGTTTGGACAGACATGAGTAAGTGATGACTGGATTCATCTTTGCAGAATACTGTTTCTCTGCACCTGGCCTGTAGGTTTTACTCAAAATCTTTGGTGTACTTTCAGGTCATCCGGACATACTGTGGTTTCCAGTCCTTCAAGGGAGAACCAACTCAAGCCGCGGCCCTAATTTCTCACACCTCCCACACCCACATTTTTCTTGTTGTGATCATCACCAGATCTCTCCTGTTTGTTTTAATCTTCGAAGAGAGCAAGAAAAAGAATAAGAAGTCTAGGATACTATAGAGCGTAGCCATTTCATGAAATAAAATGAAGCTGCTGCTGCTGCTAAGTTGCTTCAGTTGTGTCCGACTCTATACGACCCCATAGACGGCAGCCCACCAGGCTCCCCCGTCCCTGGGGTTCTCCAGGCAAGAACACTGGAGTGGGTTGCCATTTCCTTCTCCAGTGCATGAAAGTGAAAAGTGAAAGTGAAGTCGCTCAGTCATGTCTGACTCTTAGCGACTCCATGAACTGCAGCCCACCAGGCTCCTCCGTCCATGGGATTTTCCAGGGAAGAGTACTGGAGTGGGGTGCCTAGACCTGTGCAACAAAGCAAGGGTCTTCTGGAGACACCCACACTCATTACATGTTGGGTTCACCACCCAGGCCCTTCTCAGTTTCTGGATTCTTCAGGTGACAATCTTTCTAGCTTGCTGTATTTTTTTTTTTTTTTAATTTCCTATTTATTTGTTTCATGTAAGCAAATTAAACATGTTCCTACTTGGTGTCTCACATAACTTGCCAAAGTCAAATGGATTCTTGGAACATTAGGTCTCCATTAAAAAGAAAGGGTAAATGAGAAAAGCATACAGAAGAAATACAAGTTTACAACAAGAAGACTGTTTTCCTAATAGCCATCGTCCATACTGTGTTTTTGTTGATGTTTGGGTTCTTTTTCCTCTTTTTTTATGAACTCTGTGATTTTAACTAGATGGAAAAGTGATTCCATATTAAAATTTCTCACAGTGGCCAAAGCATTTTACTATTATTTCTCAGACATGTCGCACACCTTCTAGATTTTGCAGTGTGTGCTCCCTACATATCTCCTTTTGAGGATGCTCTGATAGCTCACTTTCCTTATCTCAGTCTTACTCATCATTTAAGACTCTTCAAAGCCATTCTTCATTCTGCATGAGGCACTTATTTCCTGCTACAGTTATAAGCCACACAGTAAATTTTACCTGGGTCTGTGATCTCTCGGCACTTGTATTAATACTATTTTCCTGAATAGACTCTTAATCTCTCCGTGGCCAAGATCCTGTGACACACTTCTCAGTGTTAATATCTTTGAAGCACCTTACTCAGTAGGAATTCATGAAAAGATGATGATGGTAATAACTTGAGGTCCCATTTGGAATGGTACATTTAGGATGGAAAAACAGTTGAAAAACACTCATGGAGATAAATCCATCATATACTATTGTCAAGATGTCAGAGTAAAAATATGTTGAAAGGTAAAAATCCTCTGGGCTTAAGTTTCACCATTTATCATGACCCAGTAGATTTCAAGTTTGCCTTTTCATTAAGAGCAGAGCTGTTTTCCAGAAGAAAGGGTGGAATGCAATGCAGTTCTCAGCACAAGAATGAGAAAGTAGCTTAACACTTTGAAAATTAAAACAAAGGCCATTACTGGAAATGTAGGCAGAAAGAAAATTGGAACCCAAAGATGAACGAGCTTGGGGGAAGAAAAGATGTGATTGGCCTCAAATATACTGATAGTCCAGAACAACTTCTGTACTAAACAGAAGTTAAGCTAAAACAGAAGGGGCTAAGTATGGTCAGACTTTCTCCGTGGGGTCCTTACAGGATGAGTTTTCAATGTTGTTGTCTGTTCAATATCATGGAAGTGCTTCAAGTGTCAGTCAGCCCTATGATTACTAAAATTTTTAAAAAGTAATTATTAATGTGAGTCATATCAATATATTGATTCACTGATCTATTAGCCCATCATTTATCCCTGGAAGGAAAGGAGACAGGAAATGGCAGATAATCAAATTTGCATTGTTTTAGCACCTTTTGTCTTGACGCTGTTTTTTTGAGGGCTTTGTGTATATTGACTGTCTTAATTATTACAATAGCTTTAAGAGGTGTTTGCTGTTATTATCCTGGTTATTCAGAGGGAAAAAGAGAGGCACAGAGAGGTTAAACAATAGGTTCAAGCTCACACATGGCTGGTGAGTGGAAGAAATGGAATTCAAAAAAATTCAAACGGGAAGATCCATAACCATTGCACTGCTGCTGCTGCTGCTGCTAAGTTGCTTCAGTCGTGTTAGACTCTGTTCAACCCCAGAGATGGCAGCCGGACAGGCTCCCCTGTTCCTGGGATTCTCCAGGCAAGAGTACTGGAGTGGGTTGCCATTGCCTCCTCCATAACCATTGCACTAAACCACCTCAAATGTCATTGGATATTTCAAGTAGTTTTGTGACAAGAATTGGGCAAGAATGGAACAGATTATAAGTTTATAGTTGCTAATCCGAATAGACAATTGGAATTTGAGAGAAGTTAATGAAGGCAGGCAACTAGTACATTTATTATTCAGTGGTTGCTTTCCTGTCCTGAATGAGGTACCTCTGCAAGAATATCGGAGAAGGCAATGGCACCCCACTCCAGTACTCTTGCTTGGAAAATCCCATGGACGGAGGAGCCTGGTGGGCTGCAGTCCATGGGGTCACTAAGAATCAGACATAACTGAGCGACTTCACTTTCACTTTTCACTTTCATGTATTGGAGAAGGAAATGGCAACCCACTCCAGTGTTCTTGCCTGGAGAATCCCAAGGATGGGGGAGCCTGGTGGGCTGCCGTCTATGGGGTGGCACAGAGTCGGACACACTGAAGTGACTTAGCAGTAGCAGCTGCAAGAATATATTTTAATGCATTGTTAGAGTTCTTGCTTGGTAATACGTCAGGTCCCTGGCCATCAGCAGGCTCGGTGCTGGTACGGATGCTAATCCAAGAACAGTCCAGGAAGCCACGGCTTCCTCCATATCTCTGGCTTTAGCACAGTTGTGATTCTGATGCTGATAGAAGGTCCTATTCTGTTGTGGCTTCCCTCTGAAAATCAGAATTACTATACATTGTCAGTAAAGATCTCCTGGAGGAGGGCATGGCAACCCACTCCAGTATTCTTTTGGGGAGAATCCCCATGGACAGGAAAGCCTGACGGGCTACAGTCTATGGGGTCACAAAGAGTTGGACATGACTGAAGGAACTGAGCATGCATGTCAGTAAAGATGCCCTGCCCTGGAGTTTACTGCAGTTAGTGCTGCTTGATGTAATAGAGCACTGAGTGCAGGTCGAGTCACACCCCCAGTCTAACAAATTTCATTCCTACATTGCTTGTAGAAACACCACACTTATGCTTATCAGATGGTGAAAATGACCATTATATTCATGCATTGCATCCTGGTATTTAACACAGAATCTGACCCATTATATAACTCAAGCCAATATACTTGGATTAAAATTTGTATCCTTAAATGTTTTTTCAACATTTGAAAAAATTAAAAGCACAAATAGTGATCATTGAATTTCCCACATTATCTCATGTTCTAAATTTATCCTCTCATTCAGGAGTTAGATTAAGAGTCTCTATTGTTTAATGTATGGTCAGACCACTCAAGATGGTCGCTCTCTTATTCTCTGGATATCCACTCTGGGACCAGTGCCTGCCTCACCTTTATCCTACTCACAAGACTGCCCTTCCTATATATTTGCCCTGGGTCCCAGCTAGTGATTGTACTTAGGAAAGGGGCAGTGAAGGGCACGTCCTTTTAGTTTCCTGCTAACTAATGAATCCACATGATGTTGGGCATGTGTGCTAAGTCACTTCAGTCAGGTTCAACTTTTGCAACCCTAGGGACTGTAGCCTGCTTGTCTTCTCTGATTGTGGTATTCTCTAGGCAAGAATACTGCAGTGGGTTGCCATGCCCTCCTCCAGGGGAACTTCCTAGCCCAGGGATGGAATCCAAGCCTCCTGTGTCTTCTGACCCAAGGATCAAACCCTTGTCTCCAGCATCTCTTGCATTGGCAGGTGAATTCTTTACCAGTAATACCGTCTCGGAAACCTCCACATAACGTCAACTCTCCTTTAACTAGAAACCTCTCCTTTCTCACTGGGAGAAAAGATTGCTCCCACAACCTACCTGCCATGCACCACACATGCTGGACTGTTGCTCCCAGACTTGGCTCCAGAAGTGTAAGCTCCCCGATCCATTAAACCATTGATGTCTCTGTTGCTGACTCCGGGCTCTTTCTTTGGTCTTGAAGCTAGGCAAACACAGGCCTTGCAGCCCAACACTTAATGTGTTACTTTGTATTTATTTCTCAATCCACCATCCTTGTATAGGAGGTCAGTTTAACTTTCACCTAAAGTATAATTATTTTCTTGCAAATATTTCAGATTTCACTACATTGACTACTAGGATGCCTCTCTCACAGCTTTCTGTTGCTGCTGCATTTTGTTGACCATTCCTGCCACTCATCTGTCTTTCCATTTGCCACTGTTTTTTTCCTAGAGATGAAATGCTTTTCTTTAGGTTTTCTTATCATTTCCACATCCATCACAGAAGATCTTATACTATTTGTAAAGCAATGTTAAACTAAAATCCAGGCTTATAGAATTTCCAGTTCAAGTTATAACAGAAAACACATATATTTGTTTCACTTGCTTCCTGAAAATTCAATGAACTAACAATGCTGCTGCTGCTGCTGCTAAGTCACTTCAGTCGTGTCCGACTCTGTGTGACCCCATAGACGGCAGCCCACCAGGCTCCCCTGTCCCTGGGATTCTCCAGGCAAGAAGACTGCAGTGGGTTGCTATTTCCTTCTCCAATGCATGAAAGGGAAAAGTGAAAGTGAAGTCGCTCAGTCGTGTCCGACTCCTAGCAACCCCATGGACCGCAGCCTACCAGGCTCCTCCATCCATAGGATTTTCCAGGCAAGAGTACTGGAGTGGGGTGCCATCGCCTTCTCTACAAATGACAAAAAAAGGAGCTGAGTAAAGTGAAGCTATCGTCAGAACAAATATTTAGTTAATTCCTAAATAATGAAATTCAGATGGAATTATTTGAAAGATAAACCATATGGAGGGCACCCAAGTTTAAAGCTGAGAAAGAAAAAAAATTCATAACAAAATAAAAATAAACTGCTATATATATTTAAAAAAATCACCAACACAAAATGTTAAAAATAGACTTGAAGGAAAAAAAAATCCATGAAATTACTGGAATATACACAAAAAAAGAAAGGAATGAAAAAGTAACAGATCAGTATGAGAGATATAGACAGTCATTCTGGGAAGGACAACATTTATGAAATAGGAATTCCAAAAATGCAGAATGAAGAAAATGGAGGGTGTGGTAGATAAAAGAGTGGTTCCAAAAATGTCTATGTCTTAATTCCCAGAACTGTGAATATGTTTCCTTATAAAGCTAAAGGGAATTTGCAAACATGATTAAATTGAAGATCTTAAAATGGGAAGAGTCACCTGAATTATTCAGGTGGGCCCAATGTAGTCACAAGGGTCTTTATAAGAGGACGATGGAGATGTCAGAGTCGGAGAAAGTGATGATAGAAGCAGAAGTTTGATTTGAGGAAGGAGCCCTGAGCCAAGGAAGGCATGCAGCCTCTGGAAGCTGGGGCGGGGGGGCAGGAAGGAAATGGGTTCGGTTTTAGAGCACCCAGAACAAACACAGCTCTGTTGACACCCTGATTTTAGAACTTCTGATCTTCAGAACCACAGATAATATGTGTGCATTGTTTCAAGTCACTAAGTTTGTGGTAATTTGTTACAAAATTAGTGCGAAATTAAGAGAGAATTAAATGATCAAAGGGAAAGTAGAGTGAAATTTCCTAAAGGAAAAAAAAAAGAGAACAGTGCATTCAAAATTGAATGAATCTCTAGTACAAAATAACATTCAATGAAAATAAAAAACACAGCTAGATATATCACAAAATTTAGAACAAAAGAAGCTCTTAAAAGTTATTGTCAGAAGGATTTAAAAGTTAAAGCTATGCTAAACAGCCACATGTTTTTGCTGCATAGTTGCTAAGTTGTGTCCAACTCTTTTGAGACCCCCTGGACTGTGGGCTGCCAGGCTCCTCTGTCCATGGGATTTCACAGGCAAAAACACTGAAAGGGTTGCCATTTTCTTCTCTAGGGGATCTTCCCAACCCAGGATCAAACCAACATCTCCTGCATTGGCAGGCAGATTCTTTACTGCTGAAGCACCAGAGAAGCCCAAGCAGTGACATACAAAAGATTGATTTAAAGATGGACATCATATTTCTTGCAAGCATCACTGGATAGAAGATGATGGAACATCCCTTTGAATGGATGTTTAAGGCAAATGGTTTTAAAAATTAGTATCTATCCACAGGAAAACCATTAATCAGGTAGAAACAAAGGTTTTTTTTGAAAATGTAAAACTCAGTTTTCTAACTGTAAATTAAAGTGTTAATAACTCAGTCATCTCCAACTCTTTGCAGTCCCATGGACTGTAGCCTACCAGGCTCCCCTTTCCATGGAATTCTCCAGACAAGAATACTGAAGTGGGTAGCTATTCCCTTCTCCAGGGGATCTTCCCAACCCAGGGATAGAACCTGGCTCTCCTGCATAGCAGGCAGATTCTTTACCATCTGAGCCACAGGGGAAGCCCTTACTAGCTGTAAATCCTTCCTTAAAGAAATACATAGAAGTATGCTCTGGCAAAATAAAGCCTGAATCTAAGAGAAAGGAAAATAAGGAATTTAAGAACACATGTACTAGATTTAGGAAAAGAAATGATAGAAATTTCTGGATGCATGATACAGGATGCTTGGGGCTGGTGCACTGGGATGACCCCGAGGGATGGTACAGGGAGGGAAGTGGCAGGGGGTTCAGGATGGGGAACATGTGTATACCCGTGGCAGATTCATGTTGATGTATGGCAGAACCAATACAATATTGTAAAGTAATTAGCCTCCAATTAAAATAAATAAATTTGTTAAAAAAAAAGAAATATCTGGATAACAGGTAAATAACAGTATAGAAACCAAGCAAATAAATGGGAAGTCAATGAGTTCTGAGAAACACTTGTTCAAGGAGAAAATGAATATCCTGGGACAAAGGTTGTATTGAGGAAGCTGGATGGTCTTGGAGGCAACATAAATGCATATTAAAACATAAAATCCTGTAAAAAGTACACTGCTGCTGCTTCTGCTAAGTCACATATCCTCTCAATTATACCAGTTTTCAATATTTCTTTGTTAATTGAAGCTAAATTCTATATTTGAAGAATTCATAAAAGTATGTGTTTGGTCACATCAGGAAGTATAGATTACTTAATAAATCTTTTTAAGGCAGAGATGGCTTTCAACAAAGGCTCTGATTTTTAGTGAATATTGAATCTGCTGCTCTCCTTACTGAAAATTTTTTATCACATCAAAGCTGGACAATACATTTCAATTCATATATACATTAAAAATTACTTTAAATACAATACTATGTAAAAGGCTCTGTCATAATGTAGGCATTTATCATACATTTTTTGCCTTCTTATTCTACCCTTGGAAGCACAAATTTGAACTCTCTTACTATTCACTATCCTGCATAAGATCTTAGATTCTCACAATTTATAAGAAAGAAAGAAAGTGAAGTCGCTCAGTCATGTCTGACTCTTTGCAACCCCATGGACTGTAGCCTACCAGGTTCCACCATCCATGGGATTTTCTAGGCAAGAATACTGGAGTGGGTTGCCATTTCCTTCTCCAGGAGATCTTCCCAACCCAGGGATTGAACCTGATCTCCTGCACTGTAGGCAGATGCTTTACCATCTGAGCCACCAGGGAAGATTCTCACAATTTATAAGAACATCCTCACTTTAACTTACTGCTGAGATTCTTTTTAGAATCTCTTTAGAAGTAATTCCTTTTCTAGTTGTCTACTTATAGCCAAAGTCTAAATATCAAAAGCAAGCACTGATGCGAAGATTCTTTACATTTTCAAGTAAGAATATTTCTTTTCATTATTGTAGTTCAATAAATGCTTGTTTAGGGAGTAGGGAGGAGAATCTTAAATTGTTTAACAAGCATGTTCCTTTTTACACCTACTCTTACTACTCATTGCCCAGAGAGTTTGAAAGAACATCCTGGAATGCCTGACAGTGTAGTTTCAAAATCTGTAGTGGTTGAAATGGTCCAACCATTTTTATAAACATTTCGTTTTCAGTTGAGACTTTTAATTTTTGACATTATTTGCAAATCCAGGAATTATTTTTAAGGACAAAAAGAAAGAACCTGAATTCCCACTAAACAATAATTCTTCAGTTTATTCTGGTTTTGCTATTTGTAGCCTCCCATTATCTGACTCCTGAAAAAATATACACATTCTTTTGGCATTTTCTCCATATTCAGTTCAGTTCAGTAGCTCAGTCATGTCCGACTCTTTGCGACCCCATGGACTGTAGCACGCCAGGCCTCCTTGTCCATCACCAAATTCTGGACTTTACCCAAACTCATTTTCATTGAGTCAGTGATACTATCCAACTGTCTCATCCTCTGTTGTCCCCTTCTCCTCTTGCCTTCAGTCTTTCCTAGCATCAGGGTCTTTTCAAATGAGTCAGCTTTTTGCATCAGCTGGCCAAAGTATTAGAGATTCAGCTTCAACATCAGTCCTTCCAATGACATTGGAAGCCAATGACAGTGACTAGTTAGATCTCCTTGCAGTCCAAGGGACTCTCAAGAGTCTTCTCCAACACCACAGTTCAAAAGCACCAATTCATTGGCGCTCAGCTTTCTTTATAGTCCAACTCCCACATCCAAACATGACCACTGAAAAAACCATAGCCTTGACTAGATGGACCTTTGTTGACAAAGTGATGTCTCTGCTTTTTAATATGCTATCTAGGTTGGTCATAACTTTCTTTTCAAGGAGTAAGTGTCTTTTAATTTCATGGCTGCAATCACCATCTGCAGTGTTTTTGGAGGCCAAAAAAAAAATAAAGTCTGACACTGTTTCCCCATCTATTTACCATGAAGTGTTGGGACTAGATGCCATGATCTTAGTTTTCTGAATGTTGAGCTTTAAGCCAACTTTTTCACTCTCCTCTTTCACTTTCATCAAGAGGCTCTTTAGTTCCTCTTCACTTTCTGCCATAAGGGTGGTGTCATCTACATATCTGATGTTATTGATATTTCTCCTGACAATCTTGATTCCAGCTTGTGCTTCATGCAGTCCAGTGTTTCTCATATGTACTCTGCACATAAGTTAAATAAGCAGGGTGACAATATACAGCCTTGACATACTCCTTTTCCTATTTGGAACCAGTCTGTTTTTCCATGTCCAGTTCTAACTGTTGCTTCCTGACCTGCATACAGGTTTCTCAAGAGGTAGGTCAGGTGGTCTGGTATTCCCATCTCTTTCAGAATGTTCCACAGTTTATTGTGAACCACACAGTCAAAGGCTTTGGCATAGTCAATAAAGCAGAAATAGATGTTTTTCTGGAACTCCCTAGCTTTTTCAATGATCCAGCAGATGTTGGCAATTTGATCTCTGGTTTCTCCATATTAAATGCCCTATATAGATTTTTGCAGTATATTTAAACCATAGATAGTATGTTTAAAGTGGTTTGAGTCATAACCATAACAAAGAGATTTTTTTTGTGATCATATTTTATCAGCTGTTATTAGTCTAAATATTTAAAATGGACATTTCTTTCTAAACAAATCCTGGGATATCTTTTTCTCTACCCTCAGCACTTTAATTTGGTGTTAAGTCTGTGGAAGCTTCTGAGTGGCCAATGAGGACAGCATGGACTCTACTGCATGTCTCTAGGGCTCTTGCCTTGGGGTTTCTTTCTCCTTATGTTCATCGATGACCAGAGATCTGCAGCAAGGGAAGGGATTCCAAATCCTAGCAAGAGGGATCCCTTGCTATAATACATTCAAATTACCTTCTCATTTTGAAGAGCCCAAATAATGCTTTTCAGTTCTGATGCTTTTTGTTCTCCCATCCACAAACATGCATGCACAAAAATAATGACTCTTTTCCCTTTGAGGCCTGCTAGCACACTGCAAAGGTCATGAGTGGACTTCTGGTTTCCAGTTCTGCATGGCAGAAGATTGGAAGTCAATACACAGTCTTAGGGCTTTCCAGGGGTGCTAGGGGTAAATCGTCTGCCTGTCAATGCAGGAGGTGCAGAGGCTTGGTTTCTGGAGGAGGGCATGGCAATCCATTCCAGTATTCTTGCCTTCAAAATCCCATGGAGGAGGAGTTTGGTGGGCTACAGTCCATAGGGTCGCAAAGAGTTGGACATGACTGAGTGACCAAGTGCCACGGGCATTCAGTCTCAAGACTAACATCAAGTAGAAAAACTGAACTGACTGAAAAATCAACAGCTGGAGAGAGGAAAGTCCACAGGGCAGACTGCTGTCTCCCAAACTGGAGAGGGAGTAAGGTAGATATAGGGAGTCTTGGTTTCTACGAGCAGAAACTTACAAGCAGAAATCTCTGCAGGAACTACTGCTGGGGTAGAAAAGCCTAAACTGTAGTTGGTACATTTCTGGAGGCTTTGTGTGGACAATGCTAAGAATTAAAAATTCTAGGGGCCTCAGTCATGGGGTGTCTTTACAATGTTGTGAGATTTACTTCTAGAAACTTGACTAGATTCTCACAATAAATGCCTGAGAAAAATCCTCTCAGACTTCCCACAATAGGAGGGGGAAAATAACCACTGGGAAATGCCCAAGAGTACAGGTTTCCCTCACATTTTCAAGTAGAGAGTTCGTGAAACCTTTCATAAACTGAAATGGTGTAAATCAGAGATGCAATTACCTTAGAATACATTTTGACAATGGTTGCACAAGGCGGAGTGAGATAAAGAACAGATGCCCTGAAACACAGTTCAAAGCTCAGTGGTAGATGCTTGAATGCAGTTTCTGGGGAAGAAGTTTGGGAGGGCTACCCTCACTACTCTGAGTATACACGGCCTCTGTGATGTCTCACTGCAAAACAAACACTGAATGCTAATTTTGTTTTTTTGCCTTTTTTTTCATAAATGTCAAAATCCTCTTCAGATTTCTTTTGGTTAGTGAAAACAGGTACTAAGGTAGATATTTCATAAAATTGAAATGGTATAAAGTGAGCTTTCAAAAAGGAAAAGATTCCTATACTCTGTTCTCTTTTTTATTTTTAATCTCATACTGGAGCATAGTTGATTAACAATATTGTATTATTAATAGTTTCAGGTATACAGCAAGGTGATTCTGTTATACATATACATCTATCCACTCTTTTTCAAATTCTTTTCCCACTTAAGTTATTATAGAATAAATTATGGCAGAAAGTGAAGAGGAACTAAAAAGCCTCTTGATGAAAGTGAAAGAGTAGAGTGAAAAAGTTGGCTTAAAGCTCAACATTCAGAAAACTAAGATCATGGCATCTGGTCCCATCACATCATGGCAAATAGATGGAGAAACAGTGGAAACAGTGGCTGACTTTATTTTTCTGGGCTCCAAAATCACTACAGATGGTGACTGCAGCCATGAAATTTAAAGACGCTTACTCCTTGGAAGGAAAGTTATGACCAACCTAGATAGCATATTCAAAAGCAGAGACATTATTTTGCCAACAAAGGTTCGTCTAGTCAAGGCTATGGTTTTTCCTGTGGTCATGTATGGATGTGAGAGTTGGACTGTGAACAAAAATGAGCACTGAAGAATTGATGCTTTTGAACTGTGGTGTTGAAGAAGACTCTTGAGAGTCCCTTGGACTGCAAGGAGATCCAACCAGTCCATTCTAAAGGAGATCAACCCTGGGTGTTCTTTGGAAGGAACGATGCTAATGCTGAAACTCCAATACTTTGGCCACCTCATGCGAAGAGTTGACTCATTGGAAAAGACTGATGCTGGGAGGGATTGGGGACAGGAGGAGAAGGGGATGACAGAGGATGAGATGGCTGGATGGCATCACTGACTCGATGGACATGAGTTTGAGTGAACTCCAGGAGTTGGTGATGGACAGGGAGGCCTGGCGTGCTGCGATTCATGGGGTCACAAAGAGTTGGACATGACTGAGTGAAAACTGAGCTGAACTGAGCAGTGTTTCTTGTGTTGTACAGTAGGCCCCTGTTTGTTTATCTATTTTAAATATAACATACATGTCAATACATGTCATACATGTCAATCCCAAACTTACTCTGTTCTTTATAATAAGACTTATCTTTAGGGGAAACTAGATAACCAGAGCCTAAGCTTCTGGCATTTTATCAGAGTCTAAATGACATGAAGACAGCAAATATCCAACTTTAACCTACTCTAGCCTTCCATGTGATAGAAGGAAATACAACTGACTCTTGAACAGCTTGAGTTTGATTCTTGAACAACCTGGGCTCTCGTATAGATGAATTTTTTGAATGAATATTATGGTACTATACAGTCCCTCACTGGTTGAATCTGCAGATGAAGAACTGTGGATGACTGAGGACTGACTATGGGACTTGAGCATCTTCAAAGTTTGGTATCTGCAGCAGGTACTGGGACCAACCCCTAGAGACACCAAGGGGTGACTGTAATTAACTCGAGTCCACTCTAGACATCTTTTCTCAGCTAAGAGGGGAGAAAGAAACCTGTGAATCACCTGCGAAGTGTTTCACAGTCCTGAGACATAGGGCCACTGAAAGACAGATCCTATCATGAGACTATAGAAAGCTCCCCCTCCCCATATACTTCACCACCACATCATTAACGGCTTATTTACAACAGTTTGTTTTACTCAATATTGTCATTGTTCAGCTCTCAAGAAAAATTTGAAGGCATATCAAAGGCAAAAAGAAAAAACCAACACAAAACACAATTTAAAGAGCCAGAGCAAGTATCAGAACCAGACATGGTAGGGATGTTGGAATTATCAGACTGGGAATTTAAGACAATTGTGACTGATATGCCAAAGGCTCTAATGGGTAGGCAGCCTGCAAGAACAGACAACATAAACTGAGATGGAAATCCTAAGAATGAAAAGGAAATGCTAAAGATCAAAAATGCTGTACTATGAATAGAAAAGATCTTTGATGAGCTTATTAGTAGACTGGATATGACTGAGGAAAGAATTTCTAATCTAAAAGATCAATGGAATCCTCAAAAACTAAATAGGAAAGAGAAAAAGAATAAGAAAACTAGAACGAGATATCCAAGGACTGTGAGAAAACTAAAGAAGGTGTGGCATACATATATTGGAAATACCAGAAGGAGGAAAAAAGAAAGGAACCGAAGAAATATTTGAAACAATAGTGACCAAGAATTTCCCCAAATTAATGCCAGGTATCAAGCCAGTTTCAAGAATCTCAGAAAACACCATGCAGGATAAATGCAGAAACAAACAAAATACACTTTGGGATAATGCTTTTAAATTACCAAAAAAATAAAAATAAATAAATCAAAGACAAAGAAAGAATTCTGGAAGAAGTCAGAAGTGGGAAAAATTCACCATATCTATAGAGGTGTAAAGATAAGAATTACATCCAGCTTCTCTTTAGGGGCTTCCCTGGTGGCTCAGAAGGTAAAGCATCTGACTGCAATACGGGAGACTAGGGTTCGATCCCTGGGTTGGAAACATTCCCCTGAAGAAAGAAATGACAACTCACTTTGGTACTCTTGCCTGGAAAATCCCATGGGTGGAGAAGCCTGTAGGCTAGAGTCTATGGGGTTTTAAAGAGTCGCACAGGACTGAGCGACTTCACCTTCACTTTCTCACCATTCAAGTAAGAAGAAAGTGGAATGACATATTTCAAGTTGTTGAGAGAAAAAAATGTTAATTATGTGCCCTGTAAATTGTCCTTCAAGAGTGAAGGAGAAATAAAAACTTTTTTAGACAAAAATTGAAATTTAATGCCACTAGACTTGCTTTGCAAGAAATATTAAAACACACAGTATTTTTTGAGAAAAGGAAAATAATACAGACAGATCTACACAAAGAAAGGGAATAAAAGAAGGTAAAATAAAATTTTATTTTTCTAATTCTTCATTGTTCTAACAATTTTTTCAAATTAATAACAAAAAGTTTTATGTATGCTTATATATGTATCTTATGTATGTTTGCTATGCATGCTTGTATATAAGTGAAATGAATAGTAATACAAAGGATACAAAGGATAAGGGGAAGAAATTAGGATTATTTTGTTTTTTAAGGTACTCACACTACCCATGAAGTTAACTGTAAAGTGAACTTGGATATAAGTACAACACAGGGACTATACCTTACATTTTATAAAAACTTTAAATGGAGTATAATCCATAAAATATTAAATCACTATGTTGTATGGCAGAAGCTAATATAGTATAGTAAATCAGTTATATTTCAATTTAAGATTGCAAAATTGAAAAAAAATGGTGTTGGAAGTAAAACTAGTGTGCAAAGTACAAAGAGAGAATGGAATCATATAAAATGCTCAATTAAAGCCACAAAAGGCAGAAAAAAATTGAACACAAAAATAGGAGCAAAGAACAAGCACAGAAGATAGAAACTGGGTTCAGGTTGTTTTTTGTTTTTTTTTTCTTTTACTTCACTTGCTAAGAAGTTGAATTTTCAGGACAGACTAAGGGGTATGCCATTCACGTATTTTCATGGTGACTGTTAGTTTTGCCTTATTTTGGTTTAATTTCCTGTTCATTGCACGTACGCTAGGTGATATCTTTTCCACCAGCCTTGTCCACTTTGTAGTTGGGCCTCCTATATGCCTCTGAAACTAAAGATTGAGGTTTTGAACCTAGGGGTGTGACTGTCCTTCTAGGAGTATAGCCATCTCCCACCTGGTTAATTCAGCTGACTCTCAGTGTCAGTTAGCTGCTGCTGCTGCTGCTAAGTCACTTCAGTTGTGTCCGACTCTGTGCAACCCCATAAACGGCAGCCCACCAGGCTCCCCTGTCCCTGGGATTCTCCAGGCAAGAACATTGGAGTGGGTTGCCATTTCCTTCTCTAATGCATGAAAGTGAAAAGTGAAAGTGAAGTTGCTCAGTCATGTCCGACTCTTCGTGACCCCATGGACTGCAGCCTACCAGATTCCTCCACCCATGGGATTTTCCAGGCAAGAGTACTAGAGTGGGATGCCATTGCCTTCTCCGGTGTCAGTTAGCAGAGACATGCAATTCTCCTCCATACATCTGCCTGGTCTTGGCCCAACATGACTCATCCCACCGCAGAAAGGATACTTACAGACCTGGTGACTTCCAGAGTGGTCCCTCTCAGTTCAGTTTAGTTCAGTCGCTGAGTCGTGTCTAACTCCTTGAGACCCCATGGTCTGAGCACACCAGGCTTCTGTGTCCATCACCAACTCCTGGAGCTTACTCAAACTCATGTCCATTGAGTCAGGACCAAGAGAGTGTCAACCATGTCTCTAACCATGCTGTTCCGCCTTCTTTATGAGACTCGGCTACCTCACCTTAGCACACTTTGTAGAGTGTCCTGGGTCCACCCAAGAGATCTCAATGGAAGGAGTGAGTCACAAAACCCTGGATATTGTATTCTTCTCACATTGTCTAATAGACTTTCCTCACCCCCAGGTCAAACCCAGAGAGAGAATTTTGAGTCACAGGGTAATCTCTCCCCTACCTCCATTTTCTGACTAATCTTCAAAGTCAAGGCAAAGTGTTATTTCACTTATCACATTGTCACCTGTCTTTCTATATTAACCTCGGGGAACATGGCTGCTTTCTCTAAATACTGGAAAAACCTAGCTTAGTCCTTCATATATTAAATACAAACTGAAGAAGTTAAGGTAATCTTTATTTTTCTCTACGATGTTGAGATTCAAGATCACAGTCTTATTGTAAAATATCAATACTCTGTCATCATTTTTTTCTTTGCATGTCTTCTGAAATACAGTTTAATTTTCTCATCTCCCAATGACTGATGCCCATAGCCCTGAACCTTGGTCAATTAACATGATGATTATATACACAGAAAAGTAAAAGAATAAAGTTCATGAATACTTTTCAAATAATTACCTTCATTGCCATTTTTATCTATCTCCTTTTGAATTTAGGTGTATATTTCAACCATCCATCTGAAAACTTCTATTACTAGGAAGTCCGATAATCAGTGCAAAGTCTTTATGCAAAATCTGAATTCCTTATATTCTACTTTACCCCTCACACTCTCCTGTAAATCTCATTTAATAGAACCATTTCTAGCTCAGTGCCTTACTCCAGAAACCAGAGTCAGACTTGACTTCATCATTTCTTTCTTCTTATCCTTCTTGCCAATTAAGATGTGGCAAATTACACTGCTTCCAGAGTTGCCTTTCCAAAATCCTTAGGAGAATAATTGACCTTTCTAAACGTATGCTTCTTTTTTGTTTTTAAAGGGTGCTGTTACATAAAGGAGATCATTCCTGGGTGTTCATTTGAAGGACCGATGCTAAAGCTGAAACTCCAATACTTTGGCCACTTCATGAGAAGAGTTGACTCATTGGAAAGGACCCTGATGCTGGGAGGGATGGAGGGCAGGAGGAGAAGGGGACGACAGAGGATGAGATGACTGGATGGCATCACCGACTCTATGGACATGAGTTTGAGTAAACTCTGGGAGTTAGTGATGGACAGGGAGGCCTGGAATGCTGCGATTCATGGGGTCGTGAAGAGTCAGACACGACTGAGTGACTGAACTGAGCTGATTACATAGATTATATATTGTTGAAAGAGTTAAGTGAGATAATGGATGGATATAAATTTCTTGGTAAATGGTAGACTGAGCGACTGATCTGGTCTGACTCTTGTTTTTTTCCTCATAAACTTCCACAAATGTCTCCTTTCCTACTGAGTCCCTCTGTATTACATTCAAGCTTTTAGCAAAATATTCAAGATCCTTCCTATTTGCTACCATCTTTAACGACTTGAACACTCAATTCTCAAGCCGCTATGAATTTTTTCTCCTTCAGCATCAGTCCTTGCTTTTTCATACTTAAGAATGCTCTCCGCTGTTTGTCTGACTGCTTAAAATGCATTTCTGCCCCAACCTGTAGTGCAGCTCTGCCAATAACTCTCCCAGGGACCTTGGGAAAATTTCAGAATCTCTCTGGGCCTCAGATTCCTAAATTCAAGGCTAGAGAAAAACACGAAACTATTTCTCTATTTCTGTTTAAATAATTGCACTTGCTTCTTTATTTGTTTTTAGATTCTATATATAAGTGATTTCATATATCATATGATATTTGTCTTTCTCTACCTGATTTACTTCCCTTAGTATGATAATCTCTAGATCCATCATAGAAAACGAACTTATGATTACCAGAGGGGAAGAGGGAGGGTCAATGAGCTTGAGATTAACAGATACACACTATAACACATAATATCAACAACAAGTTCTTACTCTATAGCACAGGGAACTTTATTCAATACCTTTGGCATAATGTATAATGGAAAAGGACCTAAATAAGTATATACATGTATATATCCTTTGCTGTACACCTGGAATTAACACAACATAGTAAATTAACTAGACTTCAACAAAGAAACATAAAAAATGAAACCAAAAGCATGAGGTCTAAGCAAAATAAGGCAATCTGATGTTGCAAATTTTCTGGCTATCATGAGGACCCAGTAAATGTTACATGTTAACTGCAGACTGCATTATTAATTACTGTTTATTATCATCATTATCAGCAGCAGCAGCAACAATTACCCAGAATGCCTTTATTTAACCTTCAAGAGCTAGTTAAAATTTCATCTCATCTGAAAAGACTGCTCCAGGAAAATATGTTCATTTATCCTATTGTGATGCCCTGTGCCATCTTGTATTCATTTCTTCCCAGTTTCTTAGCATCTAGTACCTGGCCAGTGACTGCATATATTAAATGCTCCATAAACAATTGATGAAGGAAGGAAAACAAACAAACAAAAATAATAAAACTTACTGCGTTGTCAATGTGTGACAAACTGTTCTAAAATATGCTAGGTATTAAGTCACTGAGTTCTCCAAAAGCTCTATAATTAGCTACTCCTATTATCACGGGGTCACAAAGAGTCGGACACGACTGAGCGACTGAACTGAACTGAACTGATTGTCATCTTATTGCACAGGTAAAAAACTAAAAGATGAAAAAATTACAGTAACTTGGTCATAACCAAGACCGGAACCAAGCTTATTTGGCCCCAGATTCTGTGTTTAACCTTAATGGTACATTGCTTTTTCTGGGACAGCAGAAAGACAAGAGTACAGAACTGGAAGTTCTCTAAAGTCTTTCCTGTTTCGTATTCTGCAACCCTAGCATTTTTCTTAAAGTTCTAATCTAATATATGCAGAAATAATATATAAAATAATATTTCTTCAGGAGTTTTATAAAAGGTTCTAACTATTCATATTTATTCACTGGGCATTTCTAGTCTGATAAAATGACTATGTCTCCTATAAGTTAACCACAGCATGCCTACTCACACTCTCACCTACTTATGATTTTATTCAAGTTCTTTTTTTTTTTTTTTTGCAATAAGTGGTTCTGTTTTAAATGGCATCAATTAGGAGTCACCTTGAATCTGGAATTTTATAATTCCTGAAGTTTAAGCTCTGTCTTCATCTTAAATAAAAGTTTTACCCAAATTTGACTATGCTAGATTCATACATTTAAAAATAAATTAGATTGAGTTCTGCTGGGAAGATGATGAGATATTGCAAGGCAAGCATTTTTTGTAGAGTTTTAATCAGCTTCCCTGAGCAGAAAGGACCTAGGTACACTGTATCTGTTTATATAACTCTTGTAAAGTAATGATAGTAAAAAGACTGTATTATAGAGTAAGCTGAATGAGGTGTGGAAGGACTAGAAGAGTAGATTAACAATGAAGGCAGCTGGAGTTCAGTTCTTCTAGGGACCCTTAGAATTGTTTCTCTGCAGGAGAGAAAGCTGGGTCCTTCCCCGTTAGGTCTGTCCATCATTGCTGAGGCTTGTGCCCTGTGGAAATTAGTTATCTCACACTACCAAGCTACCCTCTGTGCAGGGTGAGTGAGCTTCCTATAACTTTCACGAAAACTATCCAGCAGAAAAGCAGAGTAACAGGCATATGAACAAGATGCTGCCAGAGTGCATGTAGCAGAGTCTGCAATTGAAGCTGGCTTTATAGGCTTGCTTAGGGAACCTTAACAGTGAACCTCTTTTGTACCCCAAAATCATCTTCTACAGCATTCTTTTTTGCTGCTCAGAAATTTCACTGCCTCAGATGAAGTTCAACTTTTTAATAACTTTTTGAAAGTGTATCCGGCTGGCACCTCTTGAGAAAAAAGGATTAAAAATAGACTGAGTGTAGCAGATTCTAGTTCCTGCTACAGCTGTGGGTCCCAAGGTTATAAATGCTATTCACTGTCTCCCTCCCCTACCACTAGAGTCTTCTCACACCTGGCCAGCTCTCCAGTTGGCATATTAGCTGCTTGTCTGAAAGCAGAACACAGACCTTCATCCCTTAGTCATCTGAGTCTTTGTTTACTTTGCCCCTTTGCAGGCAGTTATTGCTGATGCCTTTTTCTGATATTATTGAGCATGGAAGCACTGACTGATGGCACAGTGATCCACCTCAGTGTCCCAAAGACTCCTCCTCCATGCCTCCATGACATGGCAGTGACCACAGAAATTCTTGATAATCACAGTCAGCAACACTGCCAATTTACTAGCTCCTTTATTTACCTGCTGGTCCACAGGTATAAGGAGCCCAGAACAACTAGGCACAAGTTGAGACTTTTGGACTGGAGGAATTTTTAGTATTAATATATACTTTGGAAGAACATTTCTCTGCCAGGGTTAAAGAGCTCAAATCCTTCAGAATTTAAAGTTGCAAGAATAAGCACAAACCCCCTTGTGGCTTATTGAGAAGTACGGTGACCATGGTTAATCCTTCTTTCAACATTTGATTCCCACACCTGTGCATTCTAGTACTAGGACAGACATCATGTAATACCCGTCCATTAAATATGAGCATTGCATCAGAGAAGGCAGTGTCCTAACCATAGAAGGTGTCTTTCCCATGCTGGCATTTTGTCTGAGCTTTTATGAAGCCATTCTTACATTCTGTCAGATTTTCTGTGATCCTGTGATCACATGCCTCCAACTTGAATGTAGAGTTACATCTGATTCACTACCATGGGTGGGAGGAGTAGGATAACCTCAAGTTTACTCTTGATATTTTACCCTTATTATCTTGCTACCTCTGATTCTCTAATCAGAACTCTAATGTAAGGTTTTCAACAGCTTCTAAATATTTATGATCTTTGAATAAAAACTCAGTGTTTTAGAAAATAATACAGGGTAAGTCTGCAAAACAGTTGGATCCATTGCAGGACAAGTTTAGGCCAGAAATCTATTTGCTGCATTGCAATAATATATTAGGGATTAGGGCCACTTTAATTTTAGTACTAAGTAAGGCTCAGTTGTCAACACCTCATGATAGACCTTGGGTATTCTTCCTCCTCACTATGCAGTTACTTTAAGGCTATAGGTTCTTTCAAGGAGATATTGGTTAAATGTTTTTTAGATATGCTTTTGGTGATATGACAGAATGTTTCCTCAAGAGAATTTGTCTCCCTTTTGATTATCAGACCAAAAGGTCTGGTGTGAAGTTAGCTCAGATCTGGAAACTGGGCAAGGAATAGTGATGTTTCATTGCAGAGGGTAATAGAAATCTTGGCCTACTATCTCTTGAGGGTTTTTTTTTTTTTTTTTTTCATATCAAAGATAACCCTTTTGGCTTTTCATTTATTTCACTCCTAGATGTGTCACTGTGTCTCACAATCATCATGGGACCCCATAAATTAAGGACCCCTTATGTATCATACCGAGCTTCCCTTGTGGCTCAGCTGGTAGAGAATCCACCTGCAATGAGTGAGACCTGGGTTCGATCCCTGAGTTGGGAAGGTCCCCTGGAGAAGGAAAGGCTACCCACTGCAGGATTCTGGCCTAAATAATGCCATGGATTATATAGTCCATGGGGTCACAAACAGTTGGACACGACTGAGCAACTTTCACTTTCACTATATATCATATTAGTATGCTGCTAAGTCACTTCAGTCGTGTGTGACTCTGTGCAACCCCATAGACAGCAGCCCATCAGGCTCCCCCGTCCCTGGGATTCTCCAGGCAAGAATACTGGAGTGGGTTTCCATGTCCTTCTCCAATGCATGAAAGTGAAAAGTGAAAGTGAAGTCACTCAGTCGTGTCCGACTCTTCCCGACCCCATGGACTGCAGCCTACCAGGCTCCTCTCTCCATGGGTATAGCTGTGCTTTATACTAGTTCAGTTGATTTTAGGGGGCTTCCCGGTGGCTCAGACAGTAAAAGCACCTGTTTGCAATGCAGGAGACCCAAGTTCAATCCCTGGGTCAGGAAGATCCCCTGGAGAAGGAAATGGCAACCCACTCCAGTACTCTTGCCTGGAAAATTCAGTGAATGGAGGAACCTCGTAGGCTACAGTCCATGGGGTCGCAAAGAGTCAGACACGACTGAGCGACTTCACTTTCATTTTCCTGATGGCTATGGACCACCATCTGGCCTTGGCTATTCTGGAACATGTCATCTTCATTGACATTAGGAGTCTCTCTCAGTGCACCAGCCCCTAGCATCCTGTATCATGCATGAAACCTGGACTGGCAATTCATTTCACATATGATAATATACATGTTTTAATGCCATTCTCCCAAATCATCCCACCCTCTCCCTCTCCCACAGAGTCCAAAAGACTGTTCTATACATCTGTGTCTCTTTTGCTATCTCGTATACAGGGTTATTGTTACCATCTTTCTAAATTCCATATAAATGCGTTAGTATACTCTATTGGTGTTTTTCATTCTGGCTTACTTCACTCTGTATAATAGGCTCCAGTTTCATCCACCTCATTAGAACTGATTCAAATGTATTCTTTTTAATGGCTGAGTAATACTCCATTGTGTAAATGTACAGGTTTGATGCATGATACAGGATGCTAGGGGCTGGTGCACTGGGATGACCCAGAGGGATGGCATGGGGAGGGAGGTGGAGGGGGGTTCAGGATGGGGAACACATGTACACCCGGGGTGGATTCATGTCAATGTATGGCAAAACCAATACAATATTGTAAAGTAATTAGCCTCCAATTAAAATAAATAAATGTATATTAAGAAAAATAATAATAATAAAAAATAAAAAAGGAGTCTCTCTCTCTCATGACATCATCTCTTCCTACTAATTCTGTCCTACAGAGGCCAGCCACACTGAGCTTCTCAAAGATACTAGTGTTCTTCATTAATGCATGTCTTCTTAAGTACTCCAAGCATCACCACTGCACACCTCAGATTCCTACTTATTCTGTATCTGCTCCATAATTTTATCATAGAAGACCTACTAAGGCTGAACATTAAGTCTCCTTTGCACTTTTTATACATTTACTATTAAATTCCAGTGTGTGAATTTCACCAAAGTTTCCCCCTAGATGTGGCAAATGAAAGTTTTGAAAAATTTTGTGAAGGCCTTTGACTTTTCCATCATTCCCTGAGTTAATAGGTGGATATCTCCATAACTGTCATTCTCTTTCTTCTTGGTTTCCAATATGAATAAATAAATAAGCAAACAAAAAGTTGGCTAATTCCATGGTTTTCAAAATTTACCATTGTCCCCACTCAGTTCAATGTCAGAGTTACTCCATAAACCAGGCTTCTCTCTCCTGCTTCTCATTCCATTCTAAAACAGGTGAAACTATGAGTGATCATGGTGCCCAAAGCAAAACTTAAGAACTTATTAAAATGAATCTTGTTTGGAAGGTGATACCCGGAAGCAGAAATGAATAGATGAGGATAAATGACACAGGAAAGGAAACTATTTGTTCTCACTGAGAGCATTGGCACTTAATCCCTCTGTGGGCTTCAATCTCTCTAAAAATCTGTATTGAATGCACTTGTTGAATGAAAAACCAGACGCTGGGACCTTGTCACTAACCCCTAGCTCCACTGATTAATGGATTCATTGACTCTGCATTTCTGGGCTGCTTTGAGGGTAGTGCCTAAATTGCTACAACAGAACAGCAGAGAAATATGGCTGGTGTTTCATATTGGATGTGATAAGTGTGATGAGCTCTATCTATGAAAAATGCAACTTAGTTTACACTGGTCTGAGGGGACGTGTCATGGGACACAAGAAGAAGCATTTCACTTATATTCATGATCACATTTTTACTCAATATATCCATTTTATAGATGAGAACATTTAGGTTCCAATCCTGAAATAAT
Organism: Bos indicus x Bos taurus; assembly: GCF_003369695.1. Taxonomy (NCBI): domain Eukaryota; kingdom Metazoa; phylum Chordata; class Mammalia; order Artiodactyla; family Bovidae; genus Bos; species Bos indicus x Bos taurus. Next base: position 34,771,515 of record NC_040076.1, on the reverse strand, counting down.
GCACACAAGATCACACAAAAAGTGACAGAATATGACTAAAGCTCATAAGAAATGAAGAATCTCCAGTCCCACCCCAGACCTACTGAATCAGAATCTGCATTTAATAGGATCGCTGCTGCTTCTGCTGCTGCTAAGTAGCCTCAGTTGTGTCCGACTCTGTGCGACCCCATAGACGGCAGCCCACCAGGCTCCCCCGTCCCTGGGATTCTCCAGGCAAGAACACTGGAGTGGGTTGCCATTTCCTTCTCCAATGCGTGAAAGTGAAAAGTGAAAGTGAAGTCGTTCAGTTGTGTCTGACTTGTAGCGACCTCACGGACTTCAGCCTACCAGGCTCCTCCCTCCATGGGATTTTCCAGGCAAGAGTACTGGAGTGGGTTGTCATTGCCTTCGCTGAGCTAAAATGAGAGGAATACTTGAATTCTTTCAACAAATATGCATTGACTAAATATTTTCTAGTATTCTGGGATTAAGGTTTTAGCTTTCAAGCAATAGGATGTTTCCAAGATTATTAAGTAGAAAGGTGGTTGAACGAACAGTATCAGAAATGCAGCCCAGAAATGCAGAGTTAGTGCCCATCACCTATGTTGCAGCCAGCAGGCTATGGGTTCATACTTGAAGTGGAAGAGAAACTGATGATTTCTTCCTTTTGGTAAATGCAGGTTAGTGATAGAGAGATAATGGCCTCCTTTGGAAAGCTGGCAATGGAAAGAAAAAAGAAAGGGTGAGTTTGAGGAAAGGTGCAGATAAATAATTGAAGAAACTCTGTGCTTGGCATAAAAGAGATAAAATTGATGAAAGCAATGCATGATGCTTGGGAGAATTTGAAGAATGACAAAATGTTCATTATAAAACAAATAATGCAAGAAGAAAGTAATGACCCCAAATCACTGAAATGCCATGGATGCTTGAATAGAAACACCTGGTAAGAGAACAGCAACAACAAAAATGAAAACATCATTTTTTTTCATTGTTTTTGTTTAATTGTTCTTTCTGCTTGTTGCAGGCCATGAAGACAGTCATTGCCTGTCATAATGCACGTTCTATAATCTTGACTTACCTACCAGTACATCTCAAAATAACCCAGCTCTTCAAGTTTCATAACAGCTCTGCCTATTTACAGGAACAAAGTGTCATCTTAGGAAGTGTCTTTCCAACAAATATACAGGCAGTAATTGGAATAAATCATGGGCCACATTATTCAAAAATGACTCAAATTGATCATATATTTGAGTTGTTTGAAGAGTACAAGAAAGATTCAGTTAACCCTACCACTAGGGAAAGGTTGACAATTTTAAAACAACACATATTCTGATGTTGTATCCTCTAATAAGTGACCCAGAAACATTATGAAGAAATAATGGAATAAACAGAGAGTATGACACAGATGGTGGGCATTTGCTTGAACACCTCGGGATGGGAGATTATTAAAAGAAAACTCAATAAAATCTTTAAGAAATTATTCATTCCTATTCACACTTGGTGTATATTTTATGGCTTCATTTCTCCTACTGAAAAACAGTGTTTATTTTTAGGTTAATAAACACAACAATGTTGAAGGTCATACTACAATCTAAAACTATTTCAAGTGTTTTTGGTTTGGCCTTATGAAAAATGCATTTTTCCAAACAGTTTTTCTCCTTAATTTTTAAACCCTTGTGTATTTTTAAAGAAAATGTAATCCACATGTTCCTTGTGCATTTACACTTAACTCATCAAATTCTTCTTGTGTAGGAGTGACTTGGAGACCAAAAGACGTTGGAAATTATTTTTTTTGCCTCTGAAGCTCTTTATTTTTATTTGGAAAGTAGCAGCATATTCTTTAGTATAGGTCATGTTAGATAACCAGGTATTCAGCTTTTCATGTATGTAGATAACATAATTTAGGATATCTATATTTGTCCTTACATCTTACTTTCCCTAATGCACCATTATATTAATTACCATTAGTATAATGGTAATTTTTATCTTCATCATTATCATCTGTTGCAGTACTATTACTTTATTAATTACTATTATCAATGTTGTTATAAATGTCATAATAACATTAATGGTATTGCAGAATATCTATATGTTCACAACATCTTCGTTTTCAAAGTGCCTTTATCTCACCTTTCCTTAAAGACTTGTGTGGAAAGAAACTCCCAAGCTTTGTAGTATACTCACCCATTTCATCTCCTGATAAAATATCAGGCAGAGAGAATTTGCCAATTGCTTTACATCCTCCAAAAATCTTCTCAGTTTATCTGTCTTATTTCTACTTTCTTGACTGAGTGTGCTATTCGTCTCTCATAGCTATTTTTAACCTCTTCAAATCCTTGCATAACTGTCTTGACTTTATAATCTGAATTAAAAGTCATATCTGACATACCTTATTGTTGAGCTGGAAGATTCTGTCCTACTTATTCCATTTATGTATTCTTTATATCCATGGACACTGCATTCTTCTAATTTGCTTGTTCTCTAAATTTTATCCATCACAGATCTTTAAGTATGCTTCAATAATCTTGTGGATGTGTGCTCTGAAACTCAAGCGCATTTTAAGTTCCTTTAAAAGTAAGGCCTATGTCTTTTTCTTTCTTTCATATCTTCTTCCCATGCCTAGTTCTGATTGCTACAACTTTTAATCTTAGTAATATGACTGGTGGGTTGTTAATTTTTAAAGTATTATGTGGCATGTACTACTTGTTTTCTCCGTGAAAATAATATAGTAACTTACCAAATAAAAGTAGATTCTGATTCAGTCTCTTTTTAAAATCAGATTGTATGCTTATAACCTATTGTAAGACTTGATCCTTAAATTTTTTTTTTTTATTTAACTAGAGTCTTGAAAACATAATACACATGGAAAGAACAAGTAGTGAACAAGATCTTCATCAAAATTGCCAGTTCATTTGAAAAACAGATGCTGATGGACCACAAGTAGTAGAGCCTTGCTTAGGCTTTGTGCTAGAGGCTGACAATGAAGAAAGACAACCTCTTCTCTCAGACAACTATTTTGGGAATCATGAATGCATATAATTTTAATACTGTGTGCAGAGAGATAAGACAAAGATCAAAGAGTAGAGGCAGGCATCTCTGTGTAGTTTCAGAAAAACACTTTTGGAGTAATCTCAAAGTTAAATGGAGAGGGCAATGGCACCCCACTCTAGTACTCTTGCCTGGAAAATCCCATGGAAGGAGGAGCCTGGTAGGCTGCAGTCCCTGGGGTCGGGAAGAGTCGGACACGACTGAGCGACTTCACTTTCACTTTTCACTTTCATGCATTGGAGAAGGAAATGGCAACCCACTCCAATGTTCTTGCCTGGAGAATCCCAGGTACGGGGGAGCCTGGTGGGCTGCCGTCTATGGGATCACACAGAGTCAGACATGACTGAAGCGACTTAGCAGCAGAAGCAGCAAAGTTAAATAGGGCTGTGCAAGCTAAAAATTATAACAGGCAATATAAAAGCCTCAATTTAATAGATATTTTACACAACACTTGTGTGGGTTACTGTTCCAAACATCTTACAGTTATGAAGTCATTCAATCCTCGTCACTATCCCATGGGTAAGCAGTGTTACTAGACTACTTTTACAAGTGAGAAACTTGAAATACATAACAGTTTAGTGAATGGCCCAAGGTCAACAGCAAGCACAGCCAGGACTTAAATATAGCTAGAGTGTGTCTCCAGAGTTCTTACAAGAGGCTTTTAATAGGAAATTTACAAACTCATGGAGAGCAATACACAGTCAGGGAAGAAAAAGTGGCTTGGCATTTCCTGAGGGCAAGTTATACCTGGGACAATGTCAAGAGATGGAGGAAGCTAAAGTAGTGAAAGCAAACAGTGGTACAGTGAAAAATGAGGGTTTTATCTTAAGTGGATCATTGTAATCTTTGGAATAACAGGGTTTTATCTCAATGTTAAAATGTTCTCTAGGATCATGGAGACTGGGATACAAGATGACTGGAGTGGAGGTGAAAAGACCTGGCAAAGGGAGTACCTGCAATAACACAAGTGAGAGAAACAGTGGAAATGTGGTTGGAGGGAAGCTGAAGTCATGTGAGTTATTCTAGGGGAGGACATACGAGGGATTGGTAATCCATTGATGTTGGACAAAAGAGAGAAACTTGTGTCTGGAATGGTTCCTCTGAATTTCTGATTAAGGCAACAGTGTATACAGAGGTGACTACTGAGATAGGGAAGAAAAGAAGAGAATTGAACATTAGAAAACACATCTGATAAAATGAAAAAGAAAGTAGAGCTCAAAATTGTATATTATCTATTGTCTTTAAAAAAATATATGTAATATGCACAGAAAAGCTCTGATGAAAACAAGAACAAATATTATTGTGATTAGTCAGATCAGATCAGATCAGATCAGTCACTCAGTCGTGTCCGACTCTTTGCGACCCCATGAATCGCAGCATGCCAGGCCTTCCTGTCCATCACCAACTCCCGGAGTTCACTCAGACTCATGTCCATCGAGTCAGTGATGCCATCCAGCCATCTCATCCTCTGTCGTCCCCTTCTCCTCTTGCCCCCAATCCCTCCCAGCATCAGAGTCTTTTCCAATGAGTCAACTCTTTGCATGAGGTGACCAAAATACTGGAGTTTCAGCTTTAACATCATTCCTTCCAAAGAAATCCCAGGGCTGATCTCCTTTAGAATGGACTGGTTGGATCTCTGTGCAGTTCAAGGGACTCTCAAGAGTCTTCTCCAACACCACAGTTCAAAAGCATCAATTCTTCGGTGCTCAGCCTTCTTCACAGTCCAACTCTCACATCCATACATGACCACTGGAAAAACCACAGCCTTGACTAGACGAACCTTTGTTGGCAAAGTAATGTCTTTGCTTTTGAATATGCTATCTAGGTTGGTCATAACTTTCCTTCCAAGGAGTAAGCGTCTTTTAATTTCATGGCTGCAGTCACCCTCTGCAGTGATTTTGGAGCCCCCCAAAATAAAGTCTGACACTGTTTCCACTGTTTCCCCATCTATTTCCCATGAAGTGATGGGACCGGATGCCATGATCTTCGTTTTCTGAATGTTGAGCTTTAAGCCAACTTTTTCACTCTCCTCTTTCACTTTCATCAAGAGGCTTTTTAGTTCCTCTTCACTTTCTGCCATAAGGGTGGTGTCATCTGCATATCTGAGGTTATTGATATTTCTCCTGGCAATCTTGATTCCAGCTTGTGTTTCTTCCAGTCCAGCGTTTCTCATGATGTACTCTGCATAGAAGTTAAATAAGCAGGGTGACAGTATACAGCCTTGACATACTCCTTTTCTTATTTGGAACCAGTCTGTTGTTCCATGTCCAGTTCTAACTGTTGCTTCCTGACCTGCATACAAATTTCTCAAGAGGCAGATCAGGTGGTCTGGTATTCCCATCTCTTTCAGAATTTTCCACAGTTTATTGTGATCCACACAGTCAAAGGCTTTGGCATAGTCAATAAAGCAGAAATAGATGTTTTTCTGGAACTCTCTTGCTTTTTCCATGATCCAGCAGATGTTGGCAGTTTGAACTCTGGTTCCTCTGCCTTTTCTTAAACCAGCTTGAACATCAGGAAGTTCACGGTTCACATATTGCTGAAGCCTGACTTGGAGAATTTTGAGCATGACTTTACTAGTGTGTGAGATGAGTGCAATTGTGCAGTAGTTTGAGCACTCTTTGGCATTGCCTTTCTTTGGGATTGCAATGAAAACTGACCTTTTCCAGTCCTGTGTCCACTGCTGAGTTTTCCAAATTTGCTGGCATATTGAGTGCAGCACTTTCACAGCATCATCTTTCAGGATTTGGAATAGCTCAACTAGAGTTCTGTCACCTCCACTAGCTTTGTTCGTAGTGATGCTTTCTAAGGCCCACTTGACTTCACATTCCAGGATGTCTGGCTCTAGGTCAGTGATCACACCATCGTGATTATCTGGGTCATGAAGATCTTTTTTGTACAGTTCTTCTGTGTATTCTTGCCATCTTTTCTTAGTATCTTCTGCTTCTGTTAGGTCCATACCATTTCTGTCCTTTATGGAGCCCATCTTTGCATGAAATGTTCCTTTGGTATCTCTGATTTTCTTGAAGAGATCTCTAGTCTTTCCCATTCTGTTGTTTTCCTCTATTTCTTTGCATTGATTGCTGAAGAAGGCGTTCTTATCTCTTCTTAAATTTTTCAGTAGAACTTTTGATTTTCCCCTATATTTTCTACATTTTCTTCAATGAACGTGAACTAAGTATATTCCATTAAACTAAAAATAAGTATTACTGGAACGTCTTTAAATGGTTATCTTATTTAAAGTTAACTTCTACGATCTTCGTGAAAAGCAAAATAAAGCACTTAGTAAAAGTAGATTTATTAACTTTGGATCAAGAGTTCCCTTCTTGGAAAGCTACTTTAAAGTAATACATAAATTCTCATTGTTTATTTATAAATATATTGTTATATGGAAAAATTAGCATCAACAATGTAGTTGTTGAAAACAATTATAGCACAGACATGTGAATGAATGCTACACATTCACTAGAACAGTTACTTATAAAAATACTTAATCTTCAGGGAAAATACTACTGATATATGAAAATAGCAGGGTATGAGTTCTTTGATCTTATTCACATAGGATATCTCTGAGCAAAAGATTATACTTAATTTTTTTGACTTGCATTTTTCAAGATCTTTAAAATATACATATATATTTACTTATAAAATGTGATAATAAAACATAGAAATAAAGGCATTTAGTTCATAGTGTGAGCAGTATCACTGCTGTTTAATCATTTCAAAGGGCTTACATTGCATTGTAAGTACCCAGGCAAAGAGGAGTGGACAAGTCACCTGTATTATGAGGCTGTCTGTGTCAGGGGAAGCAGCTAGTCAAAACCATGATTATAGACAAGAATAAGTATGAAAGGCCAATGATTAGATTGGAAGTATGTTTTTCAGGAGTATTTGAATAAGATAGGAGGGAGAATACGATAGGAGGGATAAAATTCTAGAATTTCAGATATTAAGAAGATAAAGGTATTTGTTGAGATGTTATATTCTTGGGATTTCTAAAAAACAATGTCCAGGGTCTATACATAGATAGTGGATTGATTTGTGTTTTAGGCAAGTACTACTTGTGCTGTTATATGTGTGGATACACTGACCAACTTTCGGATATGGTAGTGCTATGGAAATGCGAATCTTAAGGTAGCCATGTTTTTCCTTTGTCCCATGAAAAGGAATAGAATCTGGAAAATTTAATAATCTTTAATAACCTTTATCAGTTTTTGAAGAAAACATAAATATTTTAGGTTAATTTGACATAGCTAAAAATGCAAGGGTATTAAAATAATTGAAATGATGGTATCCACATGTAAATACATTTAACTGCATGTTAATAGGATGTTTATGCTATTTTTATACTAATTATGTATTGATATTTATTAAATGACTACTATAAGCAAGTGCTTTAAATGCATGATCTCATTTAATGGTCAGAAGAGATAAACTTATAGATAGATCAGAGACTGACTGAGACTAGTTGAATTGATTTTGTTATGCGGTCATCAAGAGACAGATTCATTAAAAAGCATAATATACATTTGGTAGATGTATATTCAGTTCAGTCGCTCAGTCATGTCTGACTCTTTGTGACCACATAAACTGCAGCATGCCAGGCCTCCCTGTCCATCACCAACTCCCGGAGTACACCTAAACCCATGTCCATTGAGTCGGTGATGCCATCTAACCATCTCATCCTCGGTCGTCCCCTTCTCCTTCTGCCTTCAAACTTTCCCAACATCAGGGTCTTTTCCAATGAGTCAGCTCTTCACATCAGGTGGCCAAAGTATTGGAGTTTCAGCTTCAACATCAGTCCTTCCAATGAACACCCAGGACTGATCTCCTTTAGGATGGACTGGTTGGATCTCCTTGCAGTCCAAGGGACTCTCAAGAGTCTTCTCCAAAACCACAGTTCAAAAGCATCAATTCTTCAGTGCTCAGCTTTCTTTATAGTCCAACACTCACAACTATACATGACTACTGGGAAAACCATAGCCTTGAGTAGATGGACCTTTGTGGACAAAATAATGTCTCCGCTTGTTAATATGCTGTCTAGGTTGGTCATAAGTTTCCTTCCAAGGAATAAACATCTTTTAATTTCATGGCTGCAATCACCATCTGCAGTGATTTTGGAGCCCCAAAAAATAAAGTCAGTGACTGTTTCCACTGTTTCCCCATCTATTTGCCATGAAGTAATGGGACCAGATGCCATGATCTTAGTTTTCTGAATGTTGAGCTTTAAGCCAACTTTTTCACTTTCCTCTTTCACTTTCATCAAGAGGCTCTTTAGTTCTTCTTCACTTTCTGCCATAAGGGTGGTGCCATCTGCATATCTAAAGTTAGTGATATTTCTCCCGGCAAGATGTATATTACATTATATCATATCAAGGCTGTGGCCCAATGTCATGTTCTTGCAGCACAGTGTTGGAATCAAGATTCAAATAAGATTTAGTTTGAGCCTCTATGTCCACACAGTTTTAGAAATTTCTAGAAAATAATATAGCACTTATCATCCTTTAGAGACACTCCAGAATCTGCGATCTTATTGACTGTTCTTTTCTTTTCTATATAACTGTTAAATACCTCTCATAGTGCTTCCATAGTTTTTTTGAAGACATTTCTTGAAGTCATACTTTTTATATATGTTGAATGATTTTATAAATATATAATCATTTTATATTCATTTTATAAATATAAAACTGCTGATTTATTTTATAAACATAAAACTGTTGATGATTTATTTCATAAATATATAATTGACATATGACGTGATATTAGTTTCAGGTGTACAACATAGTGATTTGATGTTTGTATATATTGAGAAATAATCACTACAGTAATTCTGGGAAACACCCATTACAGCTTCAGAAATTTTTCTTATGATAAGAACTTTTAAGATCTACTGTCTTAGCAACTTTCAAATATGCAATACAGTATTATTAACTAATCACCATGCTGTATGCTACATCCCCATGACTTCTTTCATAATGGAAGTTTGTACCTTTTTACTCCTTTTATCCACTTGAAACCACCACTCTGTTCTCTGTATCTGCAAGCTTTTCTCTTTACTTTTTATTTTAGATTCCACATGTAAGTGAGACCATACAGTATTTGACTTTTTTTGTTTGTTTGTTTTTTGAATTACATCACTTAGTATAATGCACTTAAGGTGCACCTCAGTTTGGTTCAGATCAGTCGCTCAGTCGAGTCTGACTCTTTGCGACCTCATGAATTACAGCACTCCAGGCCTCCCTGTCCATCACCAACTCCCGGAGTTCACTCAAACTCACGTCCATCGAGTCGGTGATGCCATCCAGCCATCTCCTCCTCTGTTGTCCCCTTCTCCTCCTGCCCCCAATCCCTCCCAGCATCAGGGTCTTCCCAATGAGTCAACTCTTCGCATGAGGTGGCCCAAGTACTGGAGTTTCAGCTTTAGCATCAGTCCTTCCAAAGAAATCCCAGGCTGATCTCCTTTAGAATGGACTTGTTGGATCTCCTTGCAGTCCAAGGGACTCTCAAGGGTCTTCTCCAACACCACAGTTCAAAAGCATCAATTCTTAGCTACTCAGCTTTATGTTGTCACAAATGGAAAGGTTTTGTTCTTTTTTGGCTGAATATTCCAGTGTATACAAATGTACACCACATCTTCTTTATCCATTCATTCACCGATGCACAATTAGGTCTTAAATGTATCTTGGTTGTTGTGCATAATGCTTCAGTGAATATAGGGGTGCATATATCATTTTAAGTTAGTATTTCTGCTTTCTTTGGTAAATACTCAGAAGTGGAATTGCTAGATCATTTGGTAGTTATATGTATGCATGCTCAGTTGCATCTGACTCTTGGAAACCCCATGGACTGTAGCCCACCAGGCTCCTCAGTTCATGGAATTTTCCAGGTAAGAATATTGGAGTGGGTTTCCATTTCCCACTCCAGGAGATCTTCCTGATCCAGGGATCAAACTCATATGTCTCCTACATTCGCAGGCAGATTCTTTACAATTATGCCACTTTTCGGGAAGCCCCTATGGTATCTCTAGTTTTAATTTTTTTGAGAAGCTTACATGGTATAGAGTGGCTGCACCAATTTATATTCCCACCAACAATGCACAAGGGTTCATTTTTCTCCATATCCTCACTAGCATTTTTTACCTTATCTTTTTGATAGTAGTATTCTAACACGTATGAGGTGATATTGTGGGTGAAAATCAGAGAGATTAATGATGCATCCAAGCAAGGTAGCATTTTGAATGTGGATTTTAACCCAGATATGCCTGGTGTCAATAGTAATGATCCTTTTCTACTCATATACTTGCTTCCTTTATTTTAAACATAGGATTACTAGACTTCAGAGATGAAAGAACAGTTGAGATTACTTATTTCAATTAGTTCAATTCATATTTTAGGGGACTATTGTCTAGAAGAGTTGAACTACTTACTTAAGGTCATGTAATGAACTATTAATTCTAGGTACCACCATGAATTGTGGTTGCTTTCTTTCCATATTTCAGGAACTAACAAGTTGGCCTAAAACCCTTACTGGGTTTAAATTGGAAGAAAAAAAAAATGACTCCTACAATTTCCTTTTCCTCAGCAAGATGGTGTAGTATGACTTGATTATTTACATCACACACTTTTTGGATCGGCTTCTAGTTCTTCCATTGCTTGAGTTTCTCTCTGTTAAGAAAAATATATAATGAAAAAAAATTATAATAGAAATTGGATCTTCTTAGGGCTACCAACATGGTAGACTTTGCTATTGATGTATTTCATTTATTCTGATGATATCCTCATGCTTTGAAAGAAAAAAAAAAACCAACATTGTTCAACAACTGAAACAACTTCAGGCATCAACCAATCGTGAACCAATTGTGAAGATGTTTGAAGATCCAGACACTACAAGGCAAATGCAATAAACCAGGGATGGTTGGATATAGTTTTACTACATGGTAGATAAGCCTGGCTTTAGATAGGAATATTTAGATACATGCTGTTGCTGCTGCTGCTAAGTCACTTCAGTCATGTCCAGCTCTGTGCGACCCTATAGACGGCAGCCCACCAGGCTCCCCCATCCCTGGGATTCTCCAGGCAAGAACACTGGAGTGGGTTGCCATTTCCTTCTCCAATGCATGAAAGTGAAAAGTCAAAGTGAAGCCGCTCAGTCGTGTCCGACTCTTAGTGACCCCATGGACTGCAGCCCACCAGGCTCCTCTGTCCTTGGGATTTTCCAGGCAAGAGTACTAGACTGGGGTGCCATAAATACTAAGTATGCAAAATTCCAATATGAATGTGGAATTTACTCTGGAGCAACAGAATATCTTTACTTCTTTAGAGGGTTGGTTCCAGCAATGAATAGAAATGCTTTGAGTTCACTCTGGGGACAACTGACCTCAGAAATTTTAATACAGAATTGGAATGCAGTCATGGAAGACTGCATGGCTAAAAGATAGATAATAATTCTGTGAATTCTCCACTTCAATCTCTTCAGCAGTGAATATGGTTCACTCATTGGTCTCTGTTTTCTTCTATCACCCCAAAGCACAATAACATTAAGGATCAATTCCTTTACCAGCCACAGTATCTTAGTGCAGTTCCAATGATGCGCCCACATATTCTCTACTATTTAACCACAGCAGTCATAACAAACAAAGATGTTCGAAAACACGGGCAAGTGCTAAAAGATCTGGTCAAATTTATTCAGTAGGAACCTTGCACATATTTATATAAAGACCCAATTTTAGAATTTGTTAAATGCTTATATGTTAACTTCCATGGGGCTCACATAAAGCTGAAGAAATGTGGATCAATGCAAGTGAATGACTTCTTCTTGGTGGCTTATCTTGAGGATTTCACTGAAGATACCTATTTCCGTATTTGAGACTTGTGTCACATCCATCAGTGTATCAGCATTAACATGTTGGCAGTTAAACTAAGCATGACTCCAGAATAAGTTCAAAAGTAGATTATAAATTTGGTTACAAATGCAAGACTGAGTATCAAGACTGATTCTAAATTAAGTCATGAGGTTATGAGTAACAATACCATCTCACAAGTGATGAAACCATGCAAGTGATTGAAAAGACCAAAAGCCTTTTATTTAAGAAGCCAAATACTGACCATGAATACTGAGAAGAAATTTAATCAGAATAGTAAGTAAGTAGAGGCTCCTAATTGTAACTCAGGATCCTGCCTTCTACTAAAGAGCTATATAGAAAAAAAAATGAAAAAAAAAAACTATAAAAGAAGGTGAAATATTAAAACTATCATATAAAGGTAAAACATTTTAGAACAATTAGCATATTGACTATACATTTTGGAGAATTTGAATAAAATTGACTGTTTCATTAAAAAGTAAAATAAGAAGTAGATCCCTGAATTGGGGAGATGAATTACAAAAAGATGTACCACTTGGACAAATGATTTTGTGCAAGTAAAACTGCACCGCTGCATCACTGTCAGGTTATCAGGGTTCAAGAATTCTAAGTGGACTTTTAAATCCCCTTGTCCACTTCTACTGGACACACTTGAGCTATGTATCAATTCATGACTCTTTGTAGTCACTCTTCAAATAGGGACTTCAAAAACCTTTCTTTTGTCTCACACAGCATCTCCCTTAACTTTTGTCACATTGGTGTTGCTTTGCTGCTCATCTTCATTTGGGGTGTATTGCTGATATGTTACTACAATCATGACACTTCTTTAATTATTGCTCTTAGGAGTGTCTTGGTCTTATGCCAATATCAACAGTGCTTTCATCTTTAGAGCTCTAAGCAAGCACTGTATTCTATAGTCATATGAACTGCAGACTCCACTATAATAGATCTGTTCTCAATAGACACTTTAAGCTTATATTCAATTACTTTTTCACTCACAGGATTTTAACATTAGGTCGAAATTGTACATCTTGTTCTACTAATTATGAACAATAAAATTTTTTACATTCTTTGAATTACTATAACTCGGAAATAAAATTAGAAACTCCTATGCTTTTAAACTAGTAGTTCTAAAAGTATGCTTAAGTGATTCAGACGTATTAACATCACCTGGTCACGTATTAGAAATAAAAATTCTTGGGCCCACTCAAGAATCACTACTGAATGATTCTGATGTGCATTGATGTTGATTGAGAGCAACAGATTTAAACCATGATGTTTTACTTGCTTTACTCCTCAAATATTGTATATTACAACCAAACATGATGAGCCATTATTTTCCAGGAATAGTACCAGGTTTGCCTATGTTCCTCTTTCCCAAATGGCATGTGTAAGTTAGGGAAACTTGAAAGCACACTGGAAAAAATAATGGTATGATGGGGATCATACCAAATGTCCCCATTGACTTCATGGTAAACACTATTTGCCAATTTTTTTTTATAGATGAAAATACTACAACATCCCTTTTTGTATATTTCTTAAGATTTATTTCATTATTCCTAATATCAGAGAACAAACTATATACTGGATTGGCCAAAAAATGTTCATTCAGTTTTTCCATAAGATGTTACATAAAAACCACAATGAATATTTTTGCTAATCCAATATATCAAAGATTTTAGAATATTTGTTTAGTATTCAGTTATCATATTTGTTCATTGCTTTGTAGTTTATTTCAAAATTAGACACTGTAAATGAAAAGCTTCTTGAGTTAAAAGTGCTGATTGAAGAAAGGGTCATTAATTTACTTTTAACTACAACTCTCCAATAGGAAAGTAACTAGGTATATTTAAAACTGAACAACAGATTGATACTAAAAATAAATTTACATTAGTTTATAAAAAATATATGTATAATTTTGCTCTAAAAAGTTTTAGACTAAGTTGCTTTCATTTTCCAGTCTCTAATTATGTTAGTTTGGGTATCTTGACCTCTGAGCTGTCTAACACAAACAAATTTGTACCATTCCAACTTAATTAGATAACTGATTATAATACAATTGTATTGGCTGAAGCCCAGCACACTTAAATATTGTAATTCTTTTGTTTCTTAATAAAAAGAGTACCTGTCTATGTGGTGATCATAAATTAGTTTTCTGCTATTTGTATTGCTGAATTTTATTTTTATATTTCAAAAGTGAATCTACTTTTGAAACAAAAGAAATAGTAGTTAGCTACTTGAGAAGCAAAGTTATTTCTTGAACATACATTTTCTTTCTTTTTAGAAACAATAACATTCATCTAATGATATTTGCATTTCTGGTGGAGTGTTTTTACTCTAACATCAAAATAGGTTTATGGGGTTTCTGAAACTGAGATTTCATATAGAGACAAAGACAAAGTGTGTGAAATTCCCCTACACTTTCTGGGGTAATTCTCAAATTCCACAGAGTATTTTGTAATGTAACAATAGATGTGTGCTGTCCATTCGGCACTGCTGTACCTTTTTGTCTAATTGAGCTTAATATTGTAGCTATCAGATACACTTCATCTTATTGTCAGCTGATACCATCTACAAGAAGTATTATTCGTAATTTCTATATGATAACATAAAATGGTTGTCTTTTTAATACTGGCTCTTTGTACAAAGTAGTTGTTTCTTCTGTATAATGTTTTCCAACTCCTCTGTCTTGTGGAAAACATAAATCTATTTTCTCTGCATGAGAGGTTTCCTCTAAGAGATAGAGTATTGGCTTAGAATAGTTCCAACATTCAGCAAATAATTCAGAAGTTGAAATTTTTTATATTTGAAAGGATAACATATATTTATTATAAAGAAAAAATTAATTAACAAAAGCACACACAAGCTCACATACATAATGTGAATGTACAGAAGACTACTGATGCTGGTTTGAGTACATGAGACCAAGGCAATCTGAAATGAGAGCTTTAGTGCAGTCATCTGATTTAATAGCAGGTGCTTACTTACCTTGTTCATCTCTATGATCTGTAAACGTATGAAGAAAAATTTCTGTTTGCTATTCTTGGGATCAGTTCAGTTCAGTTCAGTCGCTCAGTCATGTCTGACTCTTTGTGACCCCATGAACTGCAGCACGCCAGGCCTCCCTGTCCATCATCAACTCCTGGAGTTTACCCAAACTCATGTCCATCAAGTCAGTGATGCCATCCAGCCATCGCATCCTCTGTTGTCCCCTTCTCCTCCTGCCCCCAATCCCTCCAGCATCAGGGTCTTTTCCAATGAGTCAACTCTTCTCATGAGATAGCCAAAGTATTGGAGGTTCAGCTTCAGCATCAGTTCTTCCAATGAACACCCAGGACTGATCTCCTTTAGGATGGACTGGTTGGATCTCCTTGCTGTCCAAGGGACTCTCAAGAGTCTTCTCCAACACCACAGTTCAAAAGCATCAATTCTTCGGCACTCAGCTTTCTTCACAGTCCAACTCTCACATCCATACATGACCACTGGAAAAAACATAGCCTTGACTAGATGGGCCTTTGTTGGCAAAGTAATGTCTCTGCTTTTTAATATTCTGTCTAGGTTGGTCATAAATTTCCTTCCATGGAGTAAGTGTCTTTTAATTTCATGGCTGCAATCACAATCTGCAGTGATTTTGGAGCCCCCAAAAATAAAGTCTGACACAGTTTCCACTGTTTCCCCATCTATTTCCCATGAAATGATGGAACCAGATGCCATGATAGACATGGAAAATTATGAAGGTTTAAAAAGGAACAGGCTACTGGGGGTTAGGATTCCACCTAAACGAGGCAAATTCCAGATAATTTTCGATTTTTACGTTAAGAGAAAAATTATCATTAAGGCTATTTATAGTTTTTATAATGATTTTATTTTTGTGTAGTATCTTGGTATCATTTGATAGTCACTCCTAAAGTTATGAGTCAAAGAAAGTTGTGATAGTCTCCATGCGGAAATTGGGATATAAATGGCAAGAGGTCACACAATAATGCACAGTGAAACCAACCAGCTTTCAGGCCACTTATTCCTAAAACAATAGTGTTCAAATTATGCCAACAAACATCAGTAATTAAAATAAGGAAAAAGTTTTCTCTGTTAGCACCTATAATATTCAAATAGGCATACATGGTCTTATTAACCACTATATCTCATTGTCTCATTGATTTGACTTTTCTCACAAAGGGCTGAGGTGGGCTTAGTCATTAATTTATTCTTTAATTTACTTCACAGATATGTAGATGAACTGAGATAGGGATTGGTTATCTGTATACACAATCAGGGAAATCCTTCCATATAAATTTATGAACTTTATTGACTTATAAATGTGACATATTGATTAAAGAAGTCAATTCATTAGTACATCTAGACAATCTAAAGCAAAAATATGGATACTAAGAGTATTATAATATTAGAGTTTTAGATTAAGCCTCTAAATTAGTTGTTACAATTCTACAATTAAAATAATAGCTTGATTTGTTCAGTTATTTCTGTTGCTTTGAATATAATAATCACCCTGATGAATGTTCAGCTTTGAAAATAGAAACAACTATAAAAAATAATGAAATGTAAACATGGCAGTTCTTTGTCTCCCTTTTTAAGGAGAATACGTTATAGTGTGTCTGCTTTTGACAAGAAACAGTCTGTTCTATGGTCATGATTTGTCATGATGTGGCTCTCTGATATACAAGCAGCTAAGAGCATCCAAATGACATAATAGGAATAAAATTATGGCTGTTAAAGAGTCTGTTCCATCACAGTCATATCTGAATTGTCCCAATTGAAGAAGTAATAAGAGCACTGTTTTTGGTAATTTAAATACATGCATTTTCTACTCATTTCTAGATCAGAGTGGTTTTGATTTGTTCCTTAATTCAGGATCTCTTGTAGAATTTTTAGTTGTACGTTGACTTACATTAGTGAAAGAATAGCATGAAAGAAAAAAAAAAAAGAGAGAGACTTTCCTTTGCCTGAAAAACATTAGAATATCATAAACAACTAGACCTGTATCCAGACATGACTATGTAAGCACTTTGGGGAAGCCGGAAAACAAAACAAATCAAAGCCTTAACATATGAAAAATCTGGTGCTTAAAAATGAAGACTTTTTAATTCTTCAAGCTTTTATATCTCTGACCATATACCCTTCATATATGGAAAAGGAAAATATTATAGATTTTCAAATATTAAAAACAAATTATATTATTTGCATAAAATACTTTGAAAAATTTATCATTTCCAGCCTTGTACTTTTGATTCTAATTGTTGTCATTTAGTCACTAAATTGTATCTGCCTCTTTTGCGACCCTGTGGACTGTAGCCTTCAAGGCTCCTCTGTCCATAGAATTCTCCAGGCAAGAATACCAGAGTGGGTAGCCATTTTCTTTGGTAGGAGAACTTCCCAACCCAGGGATTGAGCCCACGTCTCCTGAACTGTAGGTGGATTCTTAACCACTGAGTCACCCGGGAAGCCTGAGACTTCATGGAATGAATTTGCTAAAGCAAGGACTCTAAATTGATTACACACAATTTAGTAAAAAATTATTTTTAAAAAATATTAAAGCAATGAATGTGGTACATACACATACTACCATGCCCGCAAAAATAGCCTTTTCAAAGACCATAACATAGTATACTGGCAATAATTTTGAATCTGCTAAGGCTGGCCCTGTTAATAGTGGTATAAACTAGGGCAGATTCTTTAACTTCTCTGCGTCTAGGTTAACAGGGATGCAATTATAATACCTACATCTTAGAGTTGTGAAATTTATGTAAAATAAAATAATGGTTAAATGATACTTAATAGGCAGAATTTTTTTAAGAAAAAATTCCTCATAACTATCAGACCGAGCACACACCCACACATCAGGCATCATGCATACAAACTGTTAATGATACTTTAAAAATGGAAATTTCAACATGTAAATTAACATTTTCACAAAGGGAACAACTTTAAGAACAAACTTAATTTCTTTGAGATTTAACCAAAGAAATCCACAGTACTGGTATTAAAAAGAGAACAGTGACTAAAGTTTTTGGCAAGCTGGGGGACTAACATACCTATCAAAAATCCTTGGAGATTTGTGAAAGGAAAATATTGTTGGCTGTTTGCAATGAGTATATTCCTCACTTTAACAGTTTTAAAAATAACCTCTAAATGCTAAGCAAGAGCAGTTTAGTACATTCAGACATTTGGTCATTTTTCCATTCAACAAGTATTTTAACTGCCTACTATGTGTCAGAGAATGTGCTAGACTCAAGATGAAAAACATATGGGTCCAGCTCAGGGACTTTCTGATGTTCTCACAAAACATTGGCAAGATGTCTTAAAAATCCCTCCTCTTTTATATCTACACCTAGCAGATGGTGACTGCAACCATGAAATTAAAAGATGCTTACACCTTAGAAGAAAATTTATGACCAAACTGGACAGCATATTAAAAAGCAGAGACATTACTTTGCCAACAAAGGTCCCTCTAGTCAAGGCTATGGTTTTTCCAGTAGCCGTGTATGGATGTGAGAGTTAAACTATCAATAAAGCTGAGCGTGGATGAATTGATGCTTTTGCACTGTGGTGTAGGAGAAGACTCTTGAGAGTCCTTTGGACAGCAAGGAGATCCAACCAGTCCATCCTAAAGGAGATCATTCTGGAGTGTTCAATACTTTGGCCACCTGATGCGAAGAACTGACTCATTTGAAAAGACCCTGATGCTGGGAAAGGTTGAAGGCAGGAGGAGAAGGGGACGACAGAGGATGAGATGATTGGATGGCATCACCGACTCAATGGATATGAGTTTGGGTAAACTCTGGGAGTTGGTGATGGACAGGGAGGCCTGGGGTGCTGCAGTCCATGGGGTCGCAAAGAGTCAGACACAACTGAGCAACTGAACTGAACTGAGCATTAAATCTTTTATGATATCCATAGAAGCTGTAATTTCTATATTTATCAATTCATTAACCATATGCTAAAGCTAAAAATATCTGGGGGAAAAAAACACTGTTCACTTCAGAAGAGATCATAAGGATGACCTATTTGAGGACATAGTTATTATATTTACAAATCAAAAGTTTTGAATTTATATTTTAATAAGTCCAAACCTTACCCATCAGAGCAGAAAAATTACACCATGTAATAACAATTTAAGTTAAATGTGCTAGTCATTTCACTCATGCTAGAAATTATCTAGTATTTTTGTTCATGTGCTAATTTTTTTTAATTCCACAAGAAAGTCTCCATTACAACAAGTTATAAGAAACAACCAATAGGAAAAATGTTGTCTCATTATTTATGTCATTGTATTTAAGAAATATCTTCATAGTCTGTTTAAGTATTAATTTTTAAGCAATTTTTAATATCATTTTGGAAGTTTTTTAAAGTAAATTTTGTCATATAGCTAATGCTATATATCTACAAGATCAAAATTCATTTAAGTCCTATGATCAGTTGTAAATATAAGAAAAGCAATTACTGCTTTGACATCAGGTTTTTTACTTTTTCTTAGAAATACTTCAATCACTTAAACAGTCCTTGTTGTTGAACACCAAAAACATGAAATACTTCTAACTTTTAAAGATTTCCCCTCCCCCACCATGCCCCAGCGTTTCTGGAATATCTTCATGAAGTCACCGAGAGTAGAACATTAATTTAGGAAAAAGAAATTCTCAGATGTAATTTGACTCATCTTTTTTTTTTTTTCTTTTTAGAAACCCCTCAGAACAAGGAAAGTTAAAAGGAAAATTATATTGTAAAATATAGCAACAAAATAGTATTCCCTATTATGTACAACACAGGTATACATACACACACACACACACACACACACACACACATATACTTCTGTCCAAGTGGTTATCATATATTGCACATGGGAAATTATGAAAGGACTGTCCTTTGCCAAAGAGGTTATGGTTAGATATTCCCACATGCTGTAAAGTGTTGTTTAGTATAAACAAAGTTCATAGACCTGAAACCTTGACTACTGCATAATGCAATTCTGGATATGTTAGTTCTGTTATGACTGATCTTAAGGCCACTGAAATTTTACACATAGTTTCTTCCTGATTCAGGGCTTCCCTGGTGACTCAGATGGTAAAGAATCACTGATTCAGTCCCTGGTCATGAAGATCCCCAAGAGAAAGGAATGGCTACTCACTCCACTATTCTTGCCTGGAGAATTCTATGGACAGAGGAGCCTGGCAGACTACAGTTCATGGGGTTGCAAAGAGTCAGACATGACTGAGTGACTAACACTTTCACTTTTTTACTTTTCCTTCTAAATCTAATACAGAGAGGAAGAAAGTGTTGCAGATAAGAATAGCCTGACTTCAAACCCTGATTCTACCATTTGTTAGCTTTATGACCTTCCCTGGGTCAGAATCCTCGTCTGTATTTGGGAATGACTCTTTTATTCACCTTCAAAATGTCTTTTTCTTTTAGGGGTATCATGAAGATTAAATGAGTTAATATACAAAGAAACACTTAGAGTAACACCTCAGTAAGAGTTAACTCTTATTTTTTAATGCTCATAGATTCATGACTATAAAAATTACCTTTGGCTTCTAGAAAATAAAATTGGTAAATCTAATGGAACACTCAGTGCTATGAATTTGTCCTATGAATTGATCAAGGCTCTGACTGCTTCCTATAAAAATCATTTGTTATCAAATCATTTCTCAATAGACTTATCTAATGCTAAAGTCCAGAAGAAAAAGAACAAACTTGAAAAAAAACAAAAAGTTTACTTAGGCTTTCAAATATTTCCAAATATCTAGACCCAGATATTCCTGTAACTGTGAAACTAAGCCAGGCAGATATTTTCATCTCCAGGTGATTGTATGACATTAAATGCCAGAAATGTAAAGGCTGGGATATGATGTTTTTATATGCTTTTCAAGAAAGTAATTAAAGTAGTTATTAATTAATTGGGGGACTAATTTGAGTCTGGGAATGCCAGAAGAGAAGTTGGCCAGCAGACCCACCCAATTCACAGAGAACAGACTGTGATTATGTTCTTACAACTTCCTGGACAAGGTCAAATTTAGAGACATATTTTAAAGAGTAAATGAGAATGTTCCATGAGAACAAGGAGAAGAGAAAGTTGTTCCCTCTTTAATCTGTTTCAACTGGCACGTGTTTTGGGTCAGTTTCTGAATAATTTTTGTATGTTAAATGAGCTAAAATGCAAGTGGAATTATTGTTTTCCAACTCATG
Source organism: Bos indicus x Bos taurus (assembly GCF_003369695.1). Lineage (NCBI taxonomy): Eukaryota > Metazoa > Chordata > Mammalia > Artiodactyla > Bovidae > Bos > Bos indicus x Bos taurus. The sequence goes on along the minus strand of NC_040076.1, from coordinate 34,750,427 downwards.
CAGGCATGTGTCTTCCAGGTTATTTACCTTAAAAATTAGCTATAAGAAGTTAGACCTTGAAAGATCCAATGAAATTAATATAGGCTCTCGTCACACCTAGTGTCATAGTGATTTCAAATGCAAAAAATAAAAATAAAAGGAAAGGTCTTAGTGATTTGCTTATGGAATAGTGCACCTAGCTATCTTCAAAATTTCCTGAATATAAAGAAATAGGAATCCTCATTAAATCTCAAGTGATTTCATGAAAACTGTAGGTCTTTCTGTCCAAACAGGCTGGACTTTAGATAACAAGAGAACTGTTATAGTGGAGCCAATACTGTTCAAGAATTTTCAGTTCAGTTCAGTCGCTCAGTCATGTCCGACTCTGTGACCCCATGAACCGCAGCACGCCAGGCCTCCCTGTCCATCACCAACTCCCGGAGTTTACCCAAACTCATGTCCATGGAGTCGGTGATGCCGTCCAGCCATCTCATCCTCTGTCGTCCCCTTCTCCTCCTTCCCTCAATCTTTCCCAGTATCAGGGTCTTTTCAAATGAGTCAGCTCTTTGCATCAGGTGGCCAAAGTACTGGAATTTCAGCTTCAACATCAGTCCTTCCAATGAACACCCAGGACTGATCTGCTTTAGGATGGACTGGTTGGATCTCTGAAGTCCAAGGGACTCTCAAGAGTCTTCTCCAACACCGCAGTTCAAAAGCATCAATTCTTCGGCACTCAGCTTTCTTTATAGTCCAACTCTCACATCCATACACAACTACTGGAAAAACCATAGCTTTGACTATACAGACCTTTGTCGGAAAAGCAGTGTCTCTGCTTTTTAATATGCTGTCTAGGTCGGTCATAACTTTCCTTCCAAGGAGTAAGTGTCTTTTAATTTAATGGCTGCAATCACCTTCTGCAGTGATTTTGAAGCCCCAAATAAAGTCAGCCACTGTTTCCACTGTTTCCCCATCTATTTGCCATGAAGTAATGGGACCGGATGCCATGATCTTAGTTTTCTCAGTTTAGAGTTTTAAGCCAACTTTTTCACTCTCCTCTTTCACTTTCATTAGAGGCTCTTTAGTTCTTCTTTGCTTTCTGCTATAAAGCTGGTATCATCTGCACATTTGAGGTTATTGATATTTCTCCCAGCAATCTTGATTCCAGCTTGTGCTTCATGCAGTCCAGCGTTTCTCATGATGTACACTGCATATAAGTTAAATAAGCAGGATGACAATATACAGCCTTGACATACTCCTTTTCCTATTTGGAACCAGTCTGTTATTCCATGTCCAGTTCTAACTGTTGCTTCCTGACCTGCGTACAGGTTTCTCAAGAGGCAGGTCAGGTGGTCTGGTATTCCCATCTCTTTCAGAATTTTCCACAGTTTATTGTGATCCACACAGTCAAAGACTTTGGCTTAGTCAATACTGCAGAAAGAATTAGATGTTTTTCTATAACTCTCTTGCTTTTTTTGATGACCCAGTGAATGTTGGCCATTTGATCTCTGGTTCCTCTGACTTTTTTTAAACCAGCTTGAACGTCTGAAATTTCATGGTTCACGTATTGGTGAAGCCTGGCTTGGAGAATTTTGAGCATTACTTTATTAGTGTGTGAGAGGAGGGCATTTGTGCAGTAGTTTGAGTGTTCTTTGGTATTGACTTTCTTTTGGATTGGAATGAAAACTGACCTTTTCCCGTCCTGTGGCCACTGCTGAGTTTTCCAAATTTGCTGGCATATTGAGTGAAGCACTGTCACAGCATCATCTTTTAAGATTTGAAATAGCTCACCTGGAATTCCATCACCTCCACTAGCTTTGTTCGTAGTGATGCTTCCTAATTTGTGATGCCCTAAATGATGCCCAGTTAACTTCACATTCCAGGATGTCTGGCTCTAGGTGAGTGGTCACACTATCATGATTATCTGGGTCATGAAGATCTTTTTTATACAGAATTTTACATGTTGTTATTTAAGGTATCTGTTGAGAGCTTAACTAAGCTATTCCATGGTATTGTTTACTCCTCATTCATTTTGTTTGGTTAAGTGGCGTGTGGTGGGGTGGAGGGGGTGGTAGAAATTAAAGTGAAAGTCTCTCAGTTGGTTTCTGACTCTTTGTAACTCCATGCTCTATACAGTCCATGAAATTCTCCAGGCCAGAATACTGGAGTGGGTAGGCTTTCCCTTCTCCAGGGATTTTCCCAATCCAGGGATCAAACCCAGGTCTCACGCATTGCAGGTGGATTCTTTACCAGCTGAGCCACAAGGGAAGCCCAAGAATACTGCAGTGGGTAGGCTTTCCCTTCTCCAGTGGATATTCCCAATCCAGGAATCAAACCAGGGTCACCTGCATTGCAGGCAGAATCTTTACCAACTGAGCTATCAGTGAAGCCTGCATATATGTGTGTGTCTGTGTGTGTGTGTGTGTGTGTGTATATATATATATATATATATATATATATATAAAACTTTTCTCTATAGATTATTATAGGATATTGAGTACAGTTTCCTGTGCTATGTGGTGGGACGCTGTTTATCTATTTCTATATATAGTAGTATTTATATGATAATCCCAATCTCCTGATTTATCATCCCTACTCCCTACTTTCCACTTTGTGTTTGTATGCTAGTCACTCAATCATGTCTGACTCTTGGCGACCCCATGGACTGTAGCTAGCCAGGCTCCTCTGTCCATGGGATTTTCCAGGCAAGAATACTGGAGTGGATTGCCATTCCATTCTCCAGGGGATCTTTCTGACCCAGAGATCAAACCCAAGTTTCCAACATTGCCAGCAGATTCTTTACCATCTGAGCCACAAGAAAACCCTTTCTTTCCCCTTTAGTAACTGTAAGTTTGTTTTCTATGCCTGTTGGTCTATTTCTGTTTTGCATATAAATTCATTTGTATCATTTTTTTTTAGATTTCACATATAAATGATATTATAGAATATTTGTTTTTCTCTGATTTACTTCATTTTATATGATAATCTTTAGGTTGATCCATGTTATTGGCATTATAGCACTAGTGGTAAAGAATTCACCTCCAAGGCAGGAGACATAAGAGATATGGATTCGATTCCAGGGTTGGGAAAATCCCCTGGAGGTGAGCATGGCAACCCATTCCAGTATTCTTACCTGGAGAATCCCATGGACAGATGAGCCTGGCAGGCTGCTGTCCATAGCTTCACAAAGAGTTGGATGTGACTGAAGCAATTTAGTACGCATGCCATATTCCAGTGTATATATGTATCACATCTTCCTTATTCATTCAGCTGTCAATGGACATTTAGGTTGCTTCCATGTCTTGGCTATTGTACATAGGGTTGCAATATCAGAGCATCCTGCAATCCCACTCCTGAGCATATATCTAAAGAAATCCATGTAACTTCTTGAGAGTGTAATATATTTCCCCCAAGACCTGTGAGTAATAACCTTCTCTAGTTCAATTTTCTTGAGGTCTGCAGTTGAACCTAACAGTATTTTTTGCTCCACTTAATAAATGTTAATTTGACAAAGTTATAACAATATCCTAGTAAAAGTTTGGCAGTTTAAAGATAAAGCACTTTTACAGAGAAAAGTTATTTAAAAATATTAACTCGCAGCTACATTAGATCCCAATTATTATAAGTCCTTAACAGTTACCCAAATTAAGGATTTCCATTGCTATAGCAGATATTCTTGGTGATCTTATCTGTCCTATTAAAGTAGACCTAGTGAATGAAAGGGAATGAAAAATGTGCCATAGTTAGGGAAAATTCTTGGATGATTTTATTGCTCCTGTAGGTGAATTTTCTTAAGTAATTTGCCTGGAATTTAGAATTATCTATCAAAGAAGACATCAGAAACTGAGACCATACTAATTAGATTGACATCTCAGGGCTACCAAAAGAGTGGTTTGCAAATTAATTCTCAAGCAGATAAAACACAGCCTTTAAGTCAAATAGAAGCAAAATCATAGTTATAATTTTTTTCAGTGGGAATTTAAAAATAAAGATCATTATATCATTAATGGTCATTGTATCTTTATGTAAGAGTTAAAAGATCCTAAAATCTGCATTGAGGTGAAAATAAACCATCTATAAATCCCCTTTTATAAGACAAATACCAATAGTGAATTGATATTTGCCGCATTTCGTAGATCCATATCACCACACTCAATATAAGATTAAGCAATGTTTCTCCGGCTGGATTTTAATTTATGAGTTCTAGAGTACACAACTGGGAAAATTTCATATTCTTATGGTACCAATGTCATTTCAGGTTTGGTTCAAACACTATACACACAAACATGCACACATACCAAATGCAACAAATCCTAAAGAGCTATCCAATCGTTTTAGGTGAGTTTGTTTATGATCATTGTTTTCGAGTAAATTTTGTAATTTTCCAAATGGATTGTATGGCAGATTAAAGGCAGCCACAAACTCTTTTGACTCTACTCCCATGAGGAATTGGAGCCTATGTGTTTGTGTGAGTACTGTGACCACTCTTATCACTAACACAGCCACCATGATGCTGTGGGCAAGTTCTGGGTCTGGATCTTAAGAGGCTAGAAACATCTACTTACTGCTTCTTGAAACATTCTCTCAAGTAGACCTGAGCCACTACACAAGAATTCTGTGTGCCCTGAGCCCAGTAGGCTGACTGGCACATATGGGCACCTTCCTTGGCAACCCCTGGCCTAGTTCAGCATTTTGGTCATCCCCACCAAGGCTCCAGACTTGGGAGTGAAGACACCTTGAGCCATTCAGATGAGCCTATCTGCTGCCGAGTACCAAGGTGGCCTTGGTCAAAACCAACAGAATAACATAACCAAGTTGTCGTTGTTCAGTCACTCAGTTGTGTCTGACTGACTCTTTTTGACTCCCTGAACTGCAGCATACCAGGCTTCCCTGTCCTTCACTATCTCCCAGTTTGCTCAAACTCATGTCCATTGAATCAGTGATGCCATACAACCATCTCATCCTGTCATCCCCTCTCCTCCTATTTCAATCTTTCCCAGCATCAGGGTCTTTTCCAGCCCAGCTGAGCTCTGCCTGAATTCTCAATCCACAACATCATAAGATATAATAAATTAAAAATTGGTTCTAAATATCCCCCACTGCTCCATTTGTAAACATATTTTCTGTATAGGTGAAGTTAATAAAAGCATTCTGTGAAACTCAGCTATATATATATATCCAAGGGATCTGACTTGGTTTCCTGTGATAAATAGAACAGAATTCCTCCATTTATATCTTATGATTTTTTGGGGAGCTTTGGCTTCTCCTTCATTTCAGAATAATAAAAATATTAAATAATTCTCCAAGAAAAACCACACCAGAATCAAACATGGTACCCTGGTTAAATGTCAACTCTTCAGAGAGGTCTTCCCTGACCAACCTGTTTATACATGATTTACTGATCTCCTTACTCTGCTTAATTTTTCTTGGTACATTTATCACTACTGACATTACAAAGGGCTTCTCTCGTAGCTCAGTTGGTAAAAAAATCTGTTTGCAATGCAGAAATCCACTTGCAATGCAGGAGACCTGGGTTCAATTCCTGGGTCTGGAAGATCCCCTGGAGAAGGAAACGGCAACCCACTCCAGTATTCTTGCCTGGAAAATCCCTGGAAGGCTATAGCCCATGGTGTCACAAGAGTTGGACACAACTTAGCATTACAAATTTCCACCTTCCTCTTGCATATCACCTCCATGAGGGTACTGTATTTGTCTATTGCATGGAACAGAGATTGGCACATAATGCCTAGATAAATATTCCCTGAAGAATTAAAGCTTTTTATTGAGATATTTTACCTGAAAATAGAAACTTTGTTTTTACAAATAAAACTATGAATCACCCCAAAACTTTAAAAGAGAAATGTTTTCTGCCTTTCAATGAATAATTAATAATATACATTTATTAATGTTTTGATTTTAGGGATAGTTATTGCAAATGTTTACTTGATATTTGTTTGTAATCAAAAGCCAATTAAAAGTCAATTTCTTTCAAATGTTGTATTAAGTCTGAGCTCTCTCTGGAGTTAATAATCAGCTAAATTTTGCTTTGTCTTCCTTTGATTTATGTTTAATTTACATGACAGTAAATTATATATGAAATACTAGTCCCCTTATTTCATGTAGTCATGTGTATAATTCATGATCCTGAGGGTGTCAAGTCATTTATTTTAGCACATGTAAGTTTATAATGCACTGAAAGCCTATGATGATAAAATTAATTGTCCTGCTTGACAAAGGGTGGAAAAAATGTAGAAGGCCTTTAAGTAAAAATGAAATTGACTTAAAAATGGCAAAACATACAGCGGCTCCCCATTTGGTTTAAATGAACATGCCATTATCAATCTATTCATAAAATCTCAGTGTGGTACCATTTCCCTATTAAAGCTTTATGCAGAGGGAGTGGAGCTATTTTGTATGCTTATCCTTTGTTCTTCTACCACTTTCTCTTTCCCATGTTTACATTACAAGAGGGAAGTTAAGAGAATAAAAGAAGAAGCCAACTGAGCAAGGCCACATTGAAGATTTCAAGCTTCAGAAGTGGGAGCAAGGAGCACAAATCCTTCAGGCATGTTGCTTGCATGGCTAACAATACATTTCTTTTTAAAATTCAGTTAAACTGCATGAGAAGCTACATCATTATTTTCCTGAATTAATTTCTCTTTCCCATGCAACAATGACTGTTCTTCTTATCAACCACTCTCATAATGGGGAGTAAACAGCCAACCACCTCAGCAACATATATTATTAAGATTCTTCCTTTTTCAGGCCAGCTGTCCCTACAATTATATTTTACAAATACAGTTCTACACAGCTCGTCTCAGTTGAACACAATAATGTAATTTTACTGAATGACTCTGCAGAAGGCCTAATTATTTCTTGAAGCAGGGCTCCTGATGTTATTTTGCATTTAATTCATGACCACATGCTGAAGGTTATTATCTGTGTAGCAGCCAATTGAAATGTTTCCTGAAGTATTTCATATACTTTTTAACCAGTGACTTTAAAAACAATTATGTTACAGGAAATGATGGCTCCTTCCAGAGCCCCAGAGTGGATTCTTGTCTAACACTCAGAAATGAACTGTTCTAAGAGATACCTGTGCTGACAAGGCAAGAGACTTTGTTGGGAAGGCATTCTAAAGGCAGAAAGCAGCAGAGCAAAGGAACCCAAGAGAACTGGTCTGCCTCATGGTTCACAGTTTGGGGCTTTATGGTAGCTGGATTAGTTTCAGAGTTGTCTCTGGCCAATCATTCACACATTGCTCAGCCAAGATGGATTCCAGCAAGAAGGATTCTGGGAGGCTGGTAGGATATATGGTCTGAGTCTCCTCTCTCCTTTTGATCTTTCTCAAATTCTTCCAGTTGGTGGTAGCTTACTGGCTCTTCATTCTGTACCAGGATGTTCTGTTTAAGATAACTCAGGCAAGTGGTTACTATGGTGCCTGGCCAAGGTGGGTGGTTTCAGTTAGTGGTTTCTGTAACAGTTGTACTTTGTACTTGACTCAAATATAATAGAGAATTAAATTATAAAGATTTTATGTGCATGCATGCCAAGTCCCTTTAATTGTGTCCGACTCTGGCACCCTATGGACACTAGCCTGCCAAGATCCTCTGTCCCTGGATTCTCCAGGTAAGAATCTAGAGTGGGTTGCCATGCCCTCCTCCAGAGGATCTTCCCAACCCAGGGATCAAACCGGAGTCTCTTATGTCTCCTGCATTGGCAGGTGGATTGTTTACTAGTGAGTCACCTGGGAAGCCCAAGAAGCTTATATACATTTAATTAAATTCATTCTTTATTTAGAAATATGTACTAATCCTAGTGTTATTGCTAGTACTCCTTTGTCATCTAATTATTCATGTATTTTATTTTAATATAAAAATGAGCTCATAAATCTGTTTATGCCTGGGAAAGATGTTATTCATTCATAGAATCTTTTCAGGATGCATTGATTAAAAATGATCTCTTCTTGAAATACCTAAGGCGTGTTTAGATTTCCTTATGACATTCATCTTTTATGCTGTCTTAAGTTGTGGTATTCTTTCCCCAAAGACATGTATTTATATGCATATCCTTACCTTCCATTTAAAAGTATATTGATATTAACAAATACCACAATAAAGTGATAATTAATGTGAAACAAGTGCTTACATAGTACTAGTACATTACCTTTTTTGTGTGTTATCTCCCTAAATCTTCACAATGGCCCTGGATAAAAGTTATATTGAACAGATAAGAATTTCAAACCTTGGAAAGATTTAGTAGCTTGCAAAGAATGAATAGGTAGTAAATGGAGAACACAGGATTCTAGTCAAGAGATCTGCTATCACAAATCTAGCTCATGACATTCTGACATATATTTAGATTAACTTTTCATTACAGAGACATTAAAAGTGTGTGTATGTTTGTCTAATTATCAAGATGAGTAGATTTTTTTGGAAGGAATATAAGGTTAGCATTAAAATTTCCCATATGTATATAGGATCTTTAAAAACAGATGAAAACTATGGCAATACCATTAACAAAGTACTAATATTCTAAATTCTAAAGTAAAGGATATAATAAAATGTGTCTTTGGTATGTGTCTTTACCTGGGGAAATTAAATGTAGTGCTTTATTTCCCACAGATGACAATAAAATTGATTCATTCTCTGATAAAGTACATAGTTATGTTTGAGAGGGAAAAGTACCCTGCTGAAGACTGAAGATGAAAATAATATTTATAACTAGAATAAAAGAAAGAAATGAACTTACAAATAATAATGCAGTAGTAAGCTTAAAATATAAACATGCTTTGTAGAAAGAAAAAACAAAAAAACAGAGTCTGTTCCACTTTTACAATAGTTCTGGAAGCCCAGCAAACCATCCCCAACATTTAGACTTATTTTGGGTTACAGGGGTAACATTTATTGAAATGACATTAAAGTATATCTACAAATCTCACAAATTCTACTATGGAGGCTTGTGTATAAGAATAATTAGCTATTAGTGAACCCTGGCTGCAATAATATATTTATATTACTTAGGAAGCATTTAATTCACACTGAAATTGCCTTGTGACAAAGCATAATTCCAAACCAAGAAGACAGAAAAATATCTATGTTAATGAAATTCACAGAGAAAGTGTTCTTCTGTTCCATAGAAATATCATGAGTCATTTTCCAATAGTTGTGACTTTGCTAATAATTCATATAGATATGTCATTAATTTTTTAATATCAATAAGAAAATTAGGAATCATAATTATTTAATTAGCAGTTGCTGTGCTATAATACTAATTGAAATAAGTAATAGTCTTCTAATGAAAATTATAATAACATTGTAAAAATAAATCCTAAGGTCTATTCTGCAAAATGAGAGTCAGAAAGACAGGATATGGGGTTTTAATAAACATGCTAAGACTGCAATGCTATTAATGATATGATTAATATAGTTATTTTTATGCTTTATATCCAGGTGGATAAAATGATTTGTACAATTGATGAAGTCATAAAAATATAAATATTTAAGCTGTGTTTTATCAAAAGGATATTATAGCATTAAACATTAGCTACTGCACGTATAGGAAGAGGCTTTCTATGAATAAAATGAAAACTGTCACTTAATCTTAGTACATTCAGAGTCTTAGTACGTTCAAAGAATATTCCTTAAGTATTTTTTAATATTAGTGGGAGACAAACAAAATTCAGATATAAAATATTTTTGCAACCAGAAGCAATATATAATTTAGGATTGAGGCACAGAGTGATTCTAGATGTAAGAGACTGATGAGATCTTGACTATTCTATAGTAATAAAGAAATCATAAAATGATCTTTCATTTGTATGGATTTACAGTGAATGGATTTTTTCAGATTATATTTTGCCAGATACTAATTGAGCATTAATTTGAATTAAAATATTGCATTTTGCAAAAGAGATGTTGCTTTATATCAGTTCTCAACCATGAGTCTGCTGTAACAATTGTTATATATTAAAAACTTGAGTCAATCAAGTAATTGATATAATACACAGAATAAAAGAACATATTTGAGTAACATGTTAAATTAAAGGGGAAGTGTTGATGATAGCTCAGTAGGTAAAGAATCCACCTACAATCCAGAAGTCCATGGTTCAATTCCTGGATAGGGAAGATCCCCTGGAGAAGGGGATAGGCTACCCACTCCAGTATTCTTGGGCTTCCCTTGCGGCTCAGCTGGTAAAGAATCCGCCTGCAATGGGTGAGACCTGGGTTTGATCTCTGGATTGGGAAGATCCCCTGGAGAAGGGAAAGCCTACACACTCCAGTATTCTGACCTGGAGAATTCCATGGGCTGTATAGCCCATGGAGTCACAAAGAATCGGACACTACTGAACGACTTTCACCTCACTTCATTGAGCCTAGCAACTAAACACTGAGAATATAACTTTTATAAATAGCTCATGAAAAATCCTTCAAAAAAGTGCATTTTGAGCACATCATAAATGAAACCTTGATGCATTTCTCAAAGAAGAAACTGTATAGTTCCCATTGTTAAATTTAAATAATCAAAATTAGATGTTAAAAGAATACCTCAATAAATTGAAAATAAATACAGAAAAGGAACAAGGCAGGATATCTCTGCTAGAGTACTGTATAAAATAGGAAGCAAATTATGATGACTGATTATTTAGCAGCTAACATCCTTGTAAAATGTATATGTCCAAAACTCTAGATACATGAACCTCAATTATCATTGCAGCTCTGTTTACAATAGTCGTGACATGGAAGTAACCTAAAAGTCCATCAACAGAGGAATGGATTAAGAAGATGTAAACAATGGAAACTTACTCAACCATGAAAAGGAACAAAACTGTGCCATTTGCTGAGACATGGATGGACCTAGAGACTGTCATACAGAGTGAAGTAAGTCAGAGAAAGGAAAGCAAATATCGTATGTGTGTTAAGTTGCTTCAGTTGTGTCTGACTCTTTGCGACCCTGTGGACTGTTGCCTGCCTGGCTCCTCTGTCTATGAGATTCTCCAGGCAAGAAATATTGAAGTGAGTTGCCATTTTCTCCTCCAGGGGATCTTCCTGACCCAGGGATCAAACCCGCGTCTCCTATGTCTCTTGCATTGGCAGGCAGGTTCTTTACCAGTAGTTCCACCTGGGAAGGCAAATATCATATAACATTACTTATACGTAGAATCTAGAAAAGTGGTATAGATGAATTTATTTGCAAAGCAGGAATTGGCATACAGATGTAGAGAACAAAGATGGATACCAAGGTGGTGGGTGGAAAGGAGGGTGTGGGATGGACTGGGAGATTGGGATTTGCATATATGCAAGACTATATATAAAATAGATAACAAATGAGAGCTGACTGTATAGTACAGGAAAATCTACTCAATACTTTGTAGTAACTGAAATGGGAAAGAAATCCAAGGAAGAGGGGATATATGTATGTTTTGGCTAATTCACTTTACTGTACAGCAGAAACTAACAACATTGTAAAGCAAATAGACTGCAAAAAGAAAAAAGAAAACTCAAGCATAATTTTGACTATTTTCTATATTTAAAAATAGAGAATAAAAAGTTAAATAACATTCACATTAATAGGCTATATGTGTATGTGTGTGTGCTCAGTCATTTCAGTCATGTCTGACTCTGTAACTCTATGAACTATAGCCCACCAGGCTCCTCAGTCCATGGCATTCTGCAGGCAAGAATACTGGAGTGGATTGTCATGATCTCCTTCAAGGTATCTTCCTAACCCAGGGATTGAACCCATGTATCCTACTTTATAGGTGGATTCTTTACCACTGAGCCACTGGGGAAGCCCCAATAAGCCTTACAAAGAACAGCAAAATATACCAGAAAGAGATAGGAGAGAGATTCAACACAACTGAGGAAAAAATAGTTATCAAAAAAAAGTAGAATTAATAAGTTTTTTAAAGATTTTTTTTTGCAAACATGGAATATATAAAAACTCTTCCAGTCTAATCTTAATTTATATTAATTATAAAATATTGATTTATAGGATATAATCTTTCGAATATCCTCAGCTCTGCTTCTAGCCAACAGCCAGCAACAACAGCCATACGATGTTGCCACTTTGGAAGTGATTTTTCCAGTTAAATTTCTTCATATGATGCATATCGAAACAGAGAAAACTATTCCCAGCAAGCACTACCTAAATTGTAGAAGTGTGAGTAAAAAAAATAGCTGCTGAATTGAAGCCACTGAAATTTGAAGAATCAATTATTTTACAGCAATAGATATTCACTAAAATAATTTATTCCTTTGGTGGTGGTTGTTCAGTTGCATCCAACTCTTTGCAAACCCATGGACTACACCATACCAGGTTTCCCTGTCCTTCACCATCTCCTGGAAATTGCTCAAACTCATGTCCAGTGAGTCGGTGATGCCATCCAACCATCTCATCCTCTGTCATCACTTACTCCTGCTGCCTTCAATCTTTCCCAGCATCAGGGTCTTTTCCTAGGAGTCAGCTCTTTGCATCAAGTGGCCAATGTATTGGAGTTTCAGTTTCTGTATCAGTCCTTCCAATGAATATTCAGGGTTGATTTCCTTTAGGATTGACTGGTTTGATCTCTTGAGGGACTCTCAAGAATCTTCTCCAACACCACAGTTCAAAAGCATCAATTCTTCGGCGCTCAGCTTTTTTTTATGGTCCAACTCTTACATTCAAACATGACTACTGGAAAGATCATAGCTTTGACTAGATGGAACTTTGTCAGCAAAGAAATGTTTCTGCTTTTTAATATGCTCTCTACGTTTGTCATAGCTTTTCTTCCAAGGAGGAAGCATCCCTTTGCAATTTACTTTTTGCTTTTAGATACCTTTTTTCCTTTCAATTGGTTCTCAACTTTTAAACAACTATTGAAATACTATACATAATATGTGAAAACATTTTTAAAATTCCAGCAATAGGGGCATATTTAAAACTATTGTTCATATATTTGTTTATGGATGGTGAGGCCATTCAAGATGGCTGTTCTCTTGCTCTCTGTACATTCTCTGCTCAACCAGTCCATACTTCACCTACACCCTACTCACATGACTATCCAATCCACTTAATCATTTGACTTAATCAGTAACTGCCTATGTGTTGCCCCCTCCCATAGCTGTTGATTTCCCTGGTAAGTGATGAGCCAACCTAACATCAATTCTCCCTATAATGGTGGCCTCCTTCTCCTTTGAATAGAGGAGTGGGGAGATTGCTGTTAAGTGGTGTTCTGCCTACCGGCCGTCTGCCATACATGATGGGGTGTTGCTCTAGGACCTTTTGCTTCAGACAGATAGGATTCCCTATCCAATAAACCATTCATGTCTCTCTTGCTGTCTCCTATCTCAAGACTGGGCAGTTATAAGACTTACAGTTCTCTGTGGGTGTATCCCAACAATTTACAAATATCAACATGTTTAAAAAGATGTTTCATAACACATAAAAAAGGCATATGACTTAATGTCTGTCATTGGTCAAATCACTTGCCAGATAAACCTTTCAAAGTGTCATTTTTTTTTTTCATAGTGTCTTTAATTTTTGTTTGCTTTTAAATCATTTTCATTGTTCAAGCTGTTTTATCAGTTTGTAAATAGATATAACCTTGTAGAATTTCATTTTTGTTTTTTGGGAGTGATTGCCTTTATAATTTTTAATTTATCAATGATTATCAAAATAAGAATCAATTGACCATTCTTACAACTTTTGCCATTTCTTCACTAGACCCACTGGAGCCAGGATTGGGCCATTTTTGCCTATGTGGGCAATTTGGATGATGGAAAAATGAGATTAAGATTGTCAGAAATTCCTGGAAAATGAGAATAACTCATGCAGGTTTATTGAAGACAAAGCTAACAAGGCAGAGTTTGGGGTTCCTTTGCCCTATCTTAATTATGGCTGTCTTCTATTTGTCAACATCCTTAAAATAGAATAATAAATTCAATTAATAGTTTGGTTTTTAAAATAAAGTATCTGTTTTGGGGATAAAAATAGGACTAAGAAATTAAACCAATTTTTTTGGGGGGGATGCATGTGGGATCTTATTTCCCTGACCAGGAATTGAACCTATGCCCCCTGCATTGTGAGCATGAAGTTTGCATTGCAAGCTTAATCACTAGACTGCCAGGGACGTCCCTGAAAGTGAAAGTGAAAGTCACTCAGTCATGTCCAACTCTTTGTGACCCCATGGACTATACAGTCCATGGAATTCTCCAGGCCACAATACTGGAGTGGGTAGCCTTTCCCTTCTCCATGGGCCCTTTCCCACCCAGGGATCAAACCTGGTCTCCCATGTTGCAGGCAGATTCTTTACCAGCTGAGCCACAAAGCAAGCCCAGGGAAGTCCCTAGACCAGTTTTTGTTTTTTTTTTGTTTCCTTACTGGATTATAAAAGTCTCACTGATTTTCAAAAACACATTCATTTCAATAAATAAATGTCATCTCAATTGACTCATTTGGTTGGAAGTGGTTTTGCATGCCAATCTGGCCTGATCTAAATGAATGCTCTTATAAAAGTACAGATTTTGAAATTTTCTTTTCATGCTATTAAGCCTTCTTCTTCCCCTGTGATATGATGCACTGAGCTCAGCGAAAAACATGGTTTTTCATAATAAAAGTATTTTTGAAAAAGGAAGCACAAAAGTTTTTTTACTTCCTTAGTATATTTATTTTTTATTTTTTTGCTAATATTCCCTCTACAGAGACCCTTTTTAACAAATGAATTTCAATTATACCACTTTACCAGCAAGTTGGTTCAAGTTTCTAAAACCTATGGCAATTTGTGATTTTGATAATATATGACTTTACATTTTGCAACCATGACATAAATATTACCCAAAACATTGATAAAGAGTCCCTCTGACTACTTAGGATAAATATTTTAGTAAATAGTATTTTCATTTAAATTTTATCATTTATGACTTGTTTGCTGCTGCTGCTGCTGCTGCTAAGTCGCCTCAGTCGTGTCCGACTCTGTGCCACCCCATGGACTGTAGCCCACCAGGCTCCTCCGTCCATGGGATTTTCCAGGCAAGAGTACTGGAGTGGGGTGCCATTGCCTTCTCCGATGACTTGTTTAGTTATTATTAATTTATTATTATTGATATTAGTTACTATTATTTTGATTGACGTGAGAAGGTAATGTTGTCCATTGTGATCCCTGTGTGGATCCATTGCTTTGTAAAGGAATCATTTATTTGTCAGAGAAAAATAAACATAAACCTCTTCTATATTTAGATTCAAAAATAATTTTTAATTATTTTTGTAGTAGGGTAGTATTTTTGTAGAAGGGTATAATATAGTTTATTATTTATGAATTTTATATTTTAAAAATATAACTGAATCCAAATATTATTTGAAGAAATAAACACATCATTTTCTTAATTTTAAATAGTTTTATATTTTTATATTCAATTTGAATCGTGAGAAATTTTACATATCAGAATAAGAAAATATGTTAATCCTTCATACAATTAAAATACTAAAATGTGACTTTAAAAATTATGGTTGAATTCCATTTATTAGGTTCAACACTGAATTTGAGGTTGTTTAAAATTAGATTCTTCAAAGCCAAATTTTCTATAAGAGAAGTTATTTTTGAAAAAATACAAAGGAATTTTAATAACAGTGACATGAATTAACTTTTTTTTGTAAAATATACATTTCAATATTAGTAATAACACTGATTATTGAAATTAAAGTATCAAAGCATTTCCTAATATTCTATTCTTTCTATCACCATCACTGTTAAAATATTTTAAAGACAGTCTTTCATTCTTTAGAGCATTCTTCTTCAGAAACAAAACAGAAATAGGTCAATTTTTGAAAATGTGTTGGAAACGTACGTGTAGTGAATCGAGCTTTGCATTTTACATTTTGTTGCATCATGTAGTTTTTAATTAGATGTGTTTTATAAAATAATAATACTTCTTGATTGTAATGATGAAATATGATCATCCAAGCAAATGCAATAACATTTTAAATTTATCAATTTGAGTTCTCAAAGCAAACTAGTAAAAAGCCTTCCAAGTAAAAAATTATCTAAAGAACATACAGGACCTCAATTCTCTTAATTTTCCCTCGATTGAATGTAAAGGGTGATTTATTGAAATGCTGATTATAAATGATTTTCAGGGTACACAAGTAGATTCAGTCAGCTATTTAAATTCCATAAGTACTTTTCCCATATAAAGCTGCATGGGTACAAATTGTCCCCTGAAACCAAGGCAATTAATTTCCACTTTGATAGATTAATATGTTTGAGGGGGACAACTTACTAGTACTAAATGATTCCTATTTCCAGAAATTCACGCTAAATTTATAGCTAGTATCAAAAGTTTACCACACATACACTCATCACCATCTTCTCCTATTTACACTTATTGAGCAGTATGTATAGAATATTGTATGCTAGACCTGTGTCATCTGTGGCGTTAACGTTTCTTAGATTGAAGCCAATTTCAGAAATCTGAATTAATACTAGAATTTTGTATGCTTATTATAAAAGTTACCTTGTGGTCAAAAGACACAAAAAGCTTCCAAGTAGATATTCAAACTGTTACGTATTCAGAGAAAAAAACAGACTTTCTAACTGTGTATGAAAATGCTTTCTAGTTCTATTGTACACAATTTTTTTTTGGACTAAAATTCTATTGAGTGAGTGTAATTAAAATGAAATTGGCTTTGTAGTAGAGCCTGAAGTCAGGCAGGTTGATTCCTCCAGTTCCATTCTTCTTTCTCAAGATAGCTTTGGCTATTTGAGGTTTTTTGTATTTCCATACAAATTGTGAAATTATTTGTTCTAGCTCTGTGAAGAATACCGTTGGTAGCTTGATAGGGATTGCATTGAATCTATAAATTGCTTTGGGTAGTATACTCATTTTCACTATATTGATTCTTCCAATCCATGAACATGATATATTTCTCCATCTATTAGTGTCTTCTTTGATTTCTTTCACCAGTGTTTTATAGTTTTCTATATATAGGTCTTTAGTTTCTTTAGGTAGATATATTCCTAAGTATTTTATTCTTTTCATTGCAATGGTGAATGGAATTGTTTCCTTAATTTCGCTTTCTATTTTCTCATTATTAGTGTGTAGGAATGCAAGGGATTTCTGTGTGTTGATTTTATATCCTGCAACTTTACTATATTCAAAGCCACACTCATCAAGACAGTATGGTACTGGCACAAAGACAGAAATATAGATCAATGGAACAAAATAGAAACCCCAGAGATAAATCCACGCACATATGGACCTTCAGAATGGGAGAAAATAATAGCAAATGAAGCAACTGACAAACAACTAATCTCAAATATATACAAGCAACTCCTACAGCTCAGTTCCAGAAAAATAAATGACCCAATCAAAAAATGGGCCAAAGAACTAAATAGACATTTCTCCAAAGAAGACATATAGATGGCTAACAAACACATGAAAAGATGCTCAACATCACTCATTATCAGAGAAATGCAAATCAAAACCACTCTGAGGTAGCATTTCACGCCAGTCAGAATGGCTGCGATCCAAAAGTCTACAAGCAATAAATGCTGGAGAGGGTGTGGAGAAAAGGGAACCTCTTACACTGTTGGTGGGAATGCAAACTAGTACAGTCACTATGGAGAACAGTGTGGAGATTCCTTAAAAAACTGGAAATAGAACTGCCTTATGATCCAGCAATCCCACTGCTGGGCATACACACTGAGGAAACCAGAATTGAAAGAGACACATGTACCCCAGTGTTCATCGCAGCACTGTTTATAATAGCCAGGACATGGAAGCAACTTAGATGTCCATCAGCAGATGAATGGATAAGAAAGCAGTGGTACATATACACAATGGAGTATTACTCAGCCATTAAAAAGAATACATTTGAATCAGTTCTAATGAGGTGGATGAAACTGGAGCCTATTATACAGAGTGAAGTAAGCCAGAAAGAAAAACACCAGTACAGTATACTAACGCATATATATGGAATTTAGAAAGATGGTAACAATAACCCTGTATACGAGACAGCAAAAGAGACACTGATGTATAGAACAGTCTTTTGGACTCTGTGGGAGAGGGACAGGGTGGGATGATTTGGGAGAATGGCATTGAAATATGTATAATATCATATATGAAACAAGTCACCAGTCCAAATTCAATGCACGATACTGGATGCTTGGGGCTGGTGCACTGGGACGGCCCAGAGTGATGGTATGGGGAGGGAGGAGGGAGGAGGGTTCAGGATGGGGAACACATGTATACCTGTGGCAGACTCATTTTGATATATGGCAAAACCAATACAATATTGTAACGTTAAATAAAATTAAATTAAAAAATAAAATAAAATGAAATTGGGAAGTACTCTAATTTATGTGGGTTGTGGCTCAAGGCATATTGATTCATATGGTTTAAATGATTGTCCTTAAAACTGTAAAAAAAATTGTAAGACATCTCAACCTATGTACATAATATAAATTTGTGTTCAATATGTACAAATTGGGTTTCCTTGGTGGCTTAGCTGATAAAGAATCCACTTGCAAGGCCAGATACCTGGGTTTGATCCCTGGATTGAGAAGATCCCCTGGAGAAGGGAACTACTACCCACTTCAGTATTCTGGCCTGGAGAATTCCATGGACTTTATTTCATGGGATCGCCAAGAGTCAGACGCGACTGAGCCACCTTCACTCACTTCACTCGCATGTAGAAATTAAAAAAAAAAAAAAAAAAAAACACAATGTATTTTTGACTCAAAATTCAAACTTCTAAAAGAAATAAGTTGTTACTTCTGTATGTCCTTCATAAATCTGAAAATTTTACCAAATCACGTAGATAGTGAACCAGATGCTAAGCAAAAATAATATAGCTATAACTTAAAAGAAGAGAGTGAGGAATGTACCCCTTGCTCTTATTAGAAGGCATATGTACTCAAAGGCAGGAAAATTATGAACAGCTGTTAGCCACCATGCCTAAATTGGTTGGGAATATCTGAAATAGTTGTCCATAGTAAAAGGAAATTCATGGTTATTTTACACCTTTAGAAAGCTTTAGTTCCAGCCTATCAAAGCTCATTCTTTCCTGGAGGAAGCTCAGAATTACACAGTTTCCACATCTGTGGAGCATGTTGTTGCTTTTCAATCATCTAACCGCCCTAAGACTGGCACAATAAGATCACTGTGTCTGGGCATTTTCTCAAGGCATGTTTGTTTTCAGCAGGACAGGAGCAAGGAGGCTAGGAGAAATAAAAGCAGATGCCCATTCACAGGGTGAGAGTCACTTTCCAGCCTACCTAAGACTGTTAGTGGAAACATGAACAAGAAACTCTTTTTGTTTTCACTTTTTTAACTGGCTTGACTGATTGGAAAAGAAAGTTCTCTGCACTTACCCTATCATAAGGAACTGAGTATTTTTTTTTTTTTTTATAGATGTAGTTTCTTAGATCTTTATTAGAGGGGAATACTATTCAGTGAGTAGCATGAAACACTGTTTTTATTATAAAATACCAACATCAGTCAAGCTTTACCAAAAAGAACCTGGTTTAGGTAACATTTTTACAAACCTATTTATCTTTTCCTCTTCTTAATGTTTTTGATCTCAAAATGTTAGGCAATAATAAATGATACTTAAATTTTACAATATTCCTGAGAATATCTGTCCATGTATAAAATGTGAAAGCTATTATATAAGAAAAATGATTACAAGGCTCTTTATTTCATTTTTTTAATTGAAGCATTAGCAAAGTATTTGTACAGCAATGTAATTCAGTTATACATATATATACATCCTTTTTCACATTATTTTCCATTACAGTATATCGTGGGATATTGAATATAGTTCCCTGTGCTATACAGTAGGACCTTATTTATCCATTCTAGAAATAATAGTTTGTATCTGCTAATCCCCAAATGCCAATCCATAGCCTACCTTTTGGCAGCCACAGTCTATTTAAAAGGCATTTTTAAATTAACTAAAAAATTGTCATATATTCTAAGTTTGGTGTGTGTGCCTGCTAAGTCGCTTCAGTCATGTCTGACTCTGTGCAACCCTATGGACTGTAACCCACCAGGCTCCTCTGTCCATGGGATTCTCCAGGCAAGAATACTGGAGTGGATTGCTATGCCCACCTCCAGGGGCATCTTCCTGACCCAGGGGGTTGAACCTGTGTCTCTTAAGTCTCCTGAACTGGCAGGCAGGTTCTTTACCACCTGGGAAGGCCTCTAAGCTTGGGGATTAAAAAAAATACAATAAATTTTCATCCATTTATGACCAAAAATAAAATCTAGTGAAATGGACAGTTGCAAAATCTATCTTAATGTACAGACAGACATCAACTATTATCCAAAGCAAACTTTTCAGAAGCAATCATCTTTTACTTCAGTAGTCACTGAAACTTTCTCTAGAAGACCAAATTCGTCCTTGATTAATTGGATTTCATGAAGTGGAATGAGCAGGAAGAAAGTAATGGTATATTTGCTATTTTTGACATAACTGTCACCACTTCCACACATTACTGGGTCAGGATATGTTGCCATTTGGATGGACATGACTAACTCACACTTTATAAGACTAATTGAATTTTGGTGGAAGAAAATGATCTTTGAAAACTGACCACGCAGTTGACCAAAAAGGTTTCCTAGCTATCAAAAATTATTCTCCAAATATGTTTTATGAGATATGCCCAGCATCAACTCATTTGTCTTTCATGAGTTTTTGAGGGTATTGGATAAATCAAATTTAGGAATATTACAGAGAGGAAAATATAAAGAAATTTACAACAAAGCAAAAAGATAACAATGACCTAGATTTATGGTTTAAGGCAAGAGATCACAATTCTTATTTAATAAATCACTGGCAAATTGCCATTTATCTAGTAGGAGGAATTCATCTTTTTTTAGGATCCTGTCTACAGGATAGTCCCACAAACAGAGGGGCAGAAATACCTTTTGATCATGATTTGATGACATTAAAAAACCTAAAAACAGTTTTATAACAATTAGAATCTGCCCATGTTGAGATCACTAGTTCCACTGTTATTATTTCTCTGAGAACTCTGGGGCAAAAAGCTGATGGTAGTAAAAAGATTAACTTCAAAACAGGATATAAAGAGCAGTTTTTTTTTTTGCTTTGGTGGGCTTCCTTCAGTGCTAATTCAGTGAAGTTATACTTAGGAGTCTATACCCTCTTGACTTCAGACATTGATCTCCAATCTATACACAATTTTATCCCTTCTCTGAGCTCATCATATCATTGCTTCTGTTATTTCACTGATTAGTGATTGTTTAGGGCTGACCCTTAACATTTTTATATGGCCCAATTTTGATCACTTAGTCTGTAGGCCAAACTAGAAAATATGTTTTCTGAAGGTAGGAATGATAGGTTTTTTCTCTAAAATTTATCATTTTAAATTAGCTCAGGATTGAGAACAAAAGTGTGTGTGGCTCATTATTCTTATCTGATTGAGTTTTGACTGTAGTTTGGCCAATAGGCTCTGACTTTTGTGTTTCTCACAATTTCTTCCCTGCCACCCTGCCCCCTGCCAGTATACACTCTGTTTTTTCCTCTCAGATTTGAATCTTCATGTTTTCAGCATTAGATTTATCAACTCAGGTCTTCTGAGTATTCTGTTGATTGGCTTTGTGGAGTGGATCCCTCAGTTCTTGATGTCTGTGCCTGCCTTTCTTTCTTAGCCTTCTGCCAAATTTCCTGTCTTACAGATGCTTTTCCATTTACTTCCAGCTTATTAACAACATATTTGTTAAGATAATCATGGGAATAAGCATTATGAGAAATTAAATAGCCTGTAAATTAAAAAACAAACAAACATGCAAACAAACAGAATTTGCTCTCCACAGCCTTCTTATAATCTGGGGATGGAAGAACAGAAAGCTGTTTTGATTTGGAAGCAGATCTTGTCCTGAAAACACTTCTGCTGCTGTAATAAAGGTGAAAAAATCACTGAAATTTTGGAGAAAATGTTTAGTGTTTGCAGCTTAAGTTATCAAAATCATTTATAGGTTAATCATCCTGCTTTAGACATATATTACTTACACACAGTTTAAACAATATCTGTATTTGTATTAAACCTGTCATTTGACTAAAATGAAAAGTTTTAAGACATTCACTGAGAGAACCAGGGATATGTTCCATGGTGCCCACTTGTACCATGCATTTATAGGGGTAAGACGTCAAGCTATTTGACCTCCGGTCACAAATCTAAATCCCCATCCCACATAGGACTGATGAAATGACCTGCTACATAGACCTGCAATATGGTTCTAAGTTGTGCATGTCATCCTCCCAAGAAGCAAGCGTCTTCTAATTTCATGGCTGCAGTCACCATCCTCAGTGATTTTGGAGCCCAAGAAAATAAAATCTGTCACTGCTTCCACTTTTTCCTCTTCTATTTGCCAGGAAGTGATAGAGCTGGATGCCATGATCTTGGTTTTTTAATGCTGAGTTTTAAACCAACTTTTTCATTCTCCACTTTCACCCTCATCAAGAGGCCCTGTAGTTCCTTTTCACTTTTTGTCATTAGAGAGGCATCATCTGCATAGCTGAGGTTGTTTATATTTCTTCCAGCAATCTTGACTTGAGGTTGTGATTCATTCAGCTCAGCATTTCACATTATGTATTATACATAGACATTCATATTCATTTTCCAAGAATATTTTCTTCAAGCCATCTGTGTTAAAAGCCAAATCATTAGGATATTGCTTTGTGAACTGAGTGTCAGGGCAAGGGACTACTGCTGTTTGACCCTCACTTGTGTGTTTATAGTTTCTTTCCACAAAGCATGGTGGACAAGATGCTGCTGTAGTTCTAGAAGGAGGTCTTGCATAGGATCTCTATTGCTTGGCAAACACCATCCCAAGTAGGATGTTAATTGGCTAAATATTCAATCATGCCCAAGTAACCATTAGGAATACATTTAACCAAGTCACAAATTAAATGCCACCTACATTATTTTTAGCTGAAGCATAACTCTTCCTTGAAGATACCTCTGTCTGCATCTTTCAGTTTTGAAATCGCTTTCTTGCTGTAGGAAGTAGGATTGTGTTTTGTGGCTGTACTGCATGGCTTGTGGGATCATAGTTCCCCAAGTTTCCCAATCAGGGATTGAACCCAGGTTCTTAGCAGTGAGAAAATGGAGCTTTAATCACTGGATTACCAGGAAATTTCCACCAGGAAAAGTATTTTCTAAAGTAAAATATTTTCTTCTGCTAATATTCTCAGCATTATGGTCAGTTATCTTGCCTTTTCATTGTCTTCTCTTTTCCTGATTTCTAGGTCAAGCCTACTCACTCACTGAAAAATTTGGCAGGGAGTGAATCACATTCCTTTTCACTCAAATTCCTCACTATTCTGAATTAATATCAATAGTTCTATTAAAGTGGAATTTCCATAGCCCAGAGGCTATTCTGACTCCTTATTGTGACTGTATATATTTCTGTAGCAATTCATTACAATTTAATGGTGAAGTTTAAATCTTTTAGGGAAATCTTATTTTCATGATCTTCAGGATCTTATAGTCATTCCTCAGTCTCCTCTATGCCCTGACTGTAGATAACAGCTACAGTGGTGGCAGAAAGTAAGTACTGGGTTTTTGTGGGGCGAGACATGGTAGAAGGGTTAGTGAAGGCTTAATCAGAGCTCAGTTTCAAAAGATCAGTAGTTCACCATGCTGGCCAGATACCCATATAGGGGGAGCTTCATCAATAAAGACATAAAGTATTAAATAGAGTGGTGAAGTATGTATGAAGGAACAATTAGAAATAGGATCAGGCATCAGTTCAGTTCAGTTCTGTTCAGTCACTCAGCCGTGTCTGAGTCTTTTCAACCTCATGGACTGCAGCACACCAGGTTTCCCTGTCCATCACCAACTCCTGGAGCTTGCTTAAACTCATGTCCATCGAGTCAGTGATGCCATCCAACCATCTAGCATCATCTTTTAGGACTTGAAATAGCTGAGCTGGAATTCCATCACCTCCACTAGCTTTGTTTGTACTGACGCTTCCTAAGGCCCACTTGACTTTGGACTCCAGGATGTCTGGCTCTAGGTGAGTGACCACACCATGATGGTTATCTGGGTCATTAAGATCTTTTTTGTATGGTTCTTCTGTGTATTCTTGCCACCTCTTCTTAATATCTCCTGCTTCTGTTAGGTCCATATCATTCCTGTCCTTTATTGTGCTCATCTTTGCATGAAATGTTCCCTTGGTATCTCTAATTTTCTTGAAGAGATCTCTAGTCTTTCCCATTCTCTTGTTTTCCTCTCTTTCTTTGCATTGATCATGTAGGAAGGCTTTCTTATCTCTCCTTGCTATTTTTTGAAACTGCATTCAGATGGGTATATCTTTTCTTTTCTCCTTTGCCTTTAGCTTCTCTTCTTTTCTCAGCTATTTGTAAGGCCTCCTCAGACAACCATTTTGCCTTTTTCATTTCTTTTTCTTGGGGATGGTTTTGATTACCGCCTCCTGTACAATGTCACGAATCTCCATCCATTGTTTTTCAGGCACTCTATCAGATCTAATCCCTTGAATCTGTTTGTCACTTCCACTGTATAATTGTAAGGGATTCGATTTAGGTCAAACCTAAATGGTCTATTGGTTTTCCCTACTTTTTCAATAAGACTGAAGTTTACAATAAGGAGGGTATTTTTTTTTCCCTGAACCCAGTAGGATATACTGGTCTTCTATACCAAATAATACATGTGTGCATCTTCCCTTCCCTGGCAGCAGTGCAGGGTGAAAGAGTGGTGGGGCCTCAGTCAGGGCTCTGCTGTCCCTGTCGCTGCCACCACTATGGTGGCTGCTGTAGCTGCTCCCGCCAGGACTGCACATAGAGAAAAAGATACTTAATCACTGTCTTCATACTTGGTTTCTTCCACTCACCTGCATATGTAAAATAAGCCTCAGATATTACATTTATAAGGAATTAATTTGTAACCTCTTTATACTTCTTCTGAGTCCCCAAACTTAATTTCATCCTGTCCCTTAAAATATCCATGTTTTTTTTGCTGCCACTCAGTTAACACAACTGCCACGCCTCAGGCAGCTGTTGGGCAAGAATGAGGTTGTTGCCTGATAATGGAGAACCTACTACATGCAGAATTTTGCTTTATCTTTTAGCCATCAGGAAATCATTGAAGTGATTAGAAATCCATTTTTTTAAGGGGAACTGGGAGCTTGAGTGACTGGGTAGATGGTGTTAACAATAGCTTCAGCATACTTCATTAACAACATTAAGAACGCAGTTAACTTTAACCCCTAGTGATGTTTATGGTACATTAAACAATTTCTAAGATAAAGCTATTCTGAAACAATAAACAATAATAAGGTTAAGGGAAAACTGCCTTAGTAAACTTTTACCATTCAAATAGCTGACAAGAGAAAACTTTTTTCAGTTGAAAAGATCTTCTGCAAGAAAATTTAGACTTCTTCAGCTGATGTTATAACATATATACCTATTTTTTAATGTACTTGAATAATTCCTATTAAGGAATCTGTACCCCCAAAATGAAACTTTCCCCCTAATTCTTGATCAACTGCTGGAGGATTAGATCTCATCTTTAATATCTGACCTGTTTAACTATGAACTAGTAGGGGCTGACTCGTTCATGGTTTCACAGATGTTAAAAATAATGATCCCTATGTTACTCTTGCCTGGAAAATCCCATGGGTGGAGGAGCCTGGTAGGCTGCAGTCCATGGGGTGGCAAAGAGTGGGACACGACTGAGCGACTTCACTTTCACTTTTCACTTTCACGCATTGGAGAAGGAAATGGCAACCCACTCCAGTGTTCTTGCCTGGAGAATCCCAGGGACGGGGGAGCCTGGTGGGCTGCTGTCTATGGGGTCGCACAGAGTCAGACATGACTGAAACGACTTAGCAGCATGTTACCTATACAAGAAGGATTTATAGTTTTTGCTACTAAGTTTGGTGGAGGATGTTTGCTGGATCATGGATAGTCAGTCTATTATCCAGGCCTCTCCAAGTAATCTTTGCTTTGACATATATAAACAGTTCCCCTGGATTCTGTTCAACCTTAAAGGAGCTAGAGACTTTGATTTACTGTTGAAGACATCAGTTGCCTTGTGGGCACCAACAGTTTCATTTTGGTTTTTTCTGGTATCAGTTTTATAGTTTCTATAAAATAGGGGCTACCACTGTAATCGGTCTTTGGCTATCTGCTCACATGCACTGAGCATGTTTTAACACTATCAACTGAAGTCCAGTAATTGGAACAATGAAGTAGTAATGATTATATTTCATTAAAGAAAAATTTAGAGAAAAGATTTGAATATGTTTCAAGCCTTCAATATATTTGATGTATGGGAAACTTTTAATGGCTTGGACTTCATAATGTCTGTAACTAACTTTCAAATACCATGACATGAATTGTGCTTTAACAATCTTTATAAAAAAGACTCATGTCAGTGAAGCAGACTCATGTAGGAAGAAAGAATTTAAATTGTCATATGATCCAGTTGTGCAGAAACCTGTATACCCCTAAGTCCTGGGAGAATTTGGAAATTTTGCAGAGAGTCTGAGAACCCTTTTTGCACATGCTCCTCAGGCATTATTCACAAAGGAAATAAAATATCTCTAGTAGTTAGGTTTTTTTTTTTTTTTCTTTACAAATCTATGAAGATACTTTCCTCCTATAAACACAATCAGAATTTTATGAAAAAGTTAAAGGGAAACCTAAGAATGTGTTTACATATTTCAACATAAAGCATGATAGAATAATATTAAAATATACAATTAAAATTCTGAAATCTACTGCAGAACAGAAGACTACTAGTGATAAAATATATATTAGGTTTTTGAATAGGAAAATACTAAAATGGGTCAATTCTCCCTAAATTAATCTATTAGTGCTGTGCAATTAATCCTGGTCAAATTCTTATTTTTTTTTTCTTAATGAAAAAATGACTCTAAAGAACATCTGTAGAAATAAACCTAAGGAAACAGGAAAATAATAGAAAAAATAAAAGCATATTTTAATAATAGTAATTGTGCTATAAAGTTTCATAAATTAAAATTTAATATGGACATAGATCAAGAGTCCACTAACCTAAATGGACTAGATTACACTCAAGTATAATGGCAATTTAGTATCTTATAAATCTCATTTAAAATTAGTAAAGATAATTGGATCATTATATAAATGGTAATAAAAATAAATATGGATATTTCTTCACTATTTACACAAAATAAGTAATAGATTTAAAGGCACAGTCTGAAATCATGTAAGTATCTACAAAATCCTGGGTATATAATCTATAATCTTGGTGTGGAGCAGGCCTCTTAACCACAAATTAAACATGAAATAAGAATATATTTAACATCTATATGTCCCCAACACAAGGTAGAAAGTCTGTAAGCCTATATTTATAACACATAGTAAAGAAAAATATCAAATATATGTTCAGTTCAGTTCAGTTCAGTTGCTCAGTCATGTCCGACTCTGCGATCTCATGAATTGCAGCACGCCAGTCCTTCCTGTCCATCACCAACTCCCGCAGTTCACTCAAACTCACGTCCATCGAGTAGGTGATGCCATCCAGCCATCTCATCCTCTGTCGTCCCCTTTTCCTCCTGCCCTAATCCCTCCCAGCCGCAGTCTTTTCCAATGAGTCAACTCTTCGCATGAGGTGGCCAAAGTACTGGAGTTTCAGCTTTAGCATCAGTCCTTCCAATGAACACCTAGGACTGATCTCCTTTAGGATGGACTCGTTGGATCTCCTTGCAGTCCAAGGGACTCTCAAGAGTCTTCTCCAACATCACAGTTCAAAAGCATCAATTCTTCGGCACTCAGCTTTCTTCACAGTCCAACTCTCGCATCCATACATGACCACTGGAAAAACCATAGCCTTGACTAGATGGACCTTTGTTGGCAAAGTAATGTCTCTGTTTTTGAATATGCTATCTAGGTTGGTCATAACTTTCCTTCCAAGGAATAAGCATCTTTTAATTTCATGGCTGCAGTCACCATTTGCAGTGATTTTGGAGCCCCCCAAAATAAAGTCTGACACTGTTTCCACTGTTTCCCCATCTATTTCCCATAACTATTATAAATCAATTTGAAAAATGTGTTTAAAATTCTCTCAATAGTAAGGAAAGAGTAGGATCATTTCCATTCTCTGTTTCTTGAACTATCCTGACATTCCCATGGACATGTGATTATGGCTAGGAGAGTGTTGGGGTTAGAGCATCTTCTTATATTAGACTCAAGTGGGCATGGAAGCTTAGCTTCTTTACATATTTTCCCCACTACAGTTAAGAAATAATGAAGTCCTTCAAGTTTAATGCCATATTCTTATAATTTTTTTTTCCTATTTCTGTGTGTTGAGACACCCTTAAAAGCTCTACTTGCTATGGACTCAAACCCATGTCTACCACAAACATGAGAGAATATATTTGTGTGGAAATGCTGAACTACCTCACTGTCAGGTTTTTGCTCT
This sequence comes from Bos indicus x Bos taurus, assembly GCF_003369695.1. Classification (NCBI taxonomy): domain Eukaryota; kingdom Metazoa; phylum Chordata; class Mammalia; order Artiodactyla; family Bovidae; genus Bos; species Bos indicus x Bos taurus. The sequence continues at coordinate 34,722,022 of NC_040076.1, read as the reverse complement.
TCTGGGTCATTGTGACCCCGTCTTTTATAGTACAAGAGCTGGAGAGCCACTCAGCAATTAGAAACTGACATCAACATCTATTGCTGATCAAGCAGAGGTTGAAATGCAACTGCATTACGGAAGCCGCATAAATCTCCTGTTAGTCAACTTGTGCTTGCCCACCTAAGTCTGAGGAGGTTGATATGTGCTCTCTGGTTTTTTGACCCAGCACAATAGACATGATTTTTCTGTAGGAGCTTCTTTACAGAGTACATTTGGCATGAGAAATCTAGAAAAAAAAATAATTTTTGAAACCTCTCAGAATCTTGAGGGCAGCCTGATATAATTATCAGTATTAATATTTGGCCATGGCCCGATTTATTATCTACCCTAGATCATAAAAATGGCATGTATGATCTTTAATAGAGATTGGATACTATAATTCAATACTATATCAAAAACAACAAAAGAAAACATTACCAAACTCTTCTGCCACATCTCTCTCAGGGATATTTTCCATGCAGATGGGTTTATGTATCAGGAGGTGCAGTGGGTGAAAACGGAAACAGGAAAACTGGTTAATAAGTTGTTTTGTCTCTATAATGCCAAATATCTCACCAGCCTACTTCACCAAACTTGCTGAGTCTTTCCTTACCAGAGAGATTAAACTGTCTGCTCATCTGCTTGTGATTAGAGTGTCTTAAAGACACCGACAGCTTACTTCTCCACTAGAGTGAGCTGGCATTAGCCTGCTCAAACAAACAAATCCAACCACCTAGAAAATGTCTCCTGCCAACACTTTGAAGCTCCTTGTTTTGACTTCCATAAGTATTTAAGTGAATGTGAAGAATTTAATTGGCTAAAATAGTCATGCTAATTTTGTTCTTCTCCAAAGACAGTTCACAGCAGGGGGAAAGACCTCTGCTTAATGCTGTACAATTTTCTTTCTTTTTTTAAAAAAAATTATTTAATAAATATGTGTAACAGACTACTATCTTTATAAGGGGTTTACATTTAATTTTTTTAGTAAGCAGTCTTAGTTAGTTTGTGCTGTTATAATAATAATATACCCTGGGTAGCTTACATAACAAACATGCATTCCTCATAGTTCTGGGGGCCAGGAGTCCAAGGCCAGGGTGTCAGCATGATCAGGTTTTGGTGACAATCTTCTTCCTGGTTTCCTAAAGAAACCCAACATAATACACCAAAGAGAAATATACAAATAAATGTAACATTGGTCTGTGTATGGATTTCACACTTGAGTGAAAGATTTGAGTTATAGGTTGTGAAGATCAACAGAAGAATAGTGTTAAAGGTTCTAAATGGGAAGGAAGAACACATGAAAACAACTTAAAATGACTCCAATGACTTGGAGCTAAATCTGTATTATTAGGGGAAAAAAATTTTTTTTTCAAATTAAAAAAATTTGAAGCCAGCTGTATATGAAGAGAGATTCTTGATCAAGTGGAGAACTGTGATTGTGAGATAATATAAACTGGTATTACAACTTGGGACAGGAGATGCAGTTCACAGAGTAACTTAGGAAAATGCTCCTCCCTAAAGCTGTGGGAGGCAGTAAAGCATCTACAGAGTCCAGGCCATACTGGTTGAATCACAACCTGAAAATAGAGTGTGACCAAGCTCTGAGAGTGGAAAAGAAAGGTTAAAGCTGAGAAGATGCTGTAAAAGACGAATTGGTAAAATCTGATGACTTGCATGTGGGACATACAGGATTAGGGATCAAAAAAAAATATTTAGTTTATGGGCCTGAGGAACGCAGAGTTTGGGTTTGAACTCCCCCAAAACTCAGCTGGATTTTGAAAGTCTTGCAGTTCTCTGGGAGAACTATAATTGATATTTTGGAATGAATGGAATGGTTTGCATGTACTTGAGGCAAACCATAGTCCATTTTGTAATAATAAGTAGGCTGTCAGATTTATTACTGTATATAAGTGAAAAAATATTACTAGGAATAAATGTTTAGGTTTTCTGCTTTTTTTTATGATGACATTTCAAGTTCTAAACCACAGTCAGCAAATATTACTTTTATATTTTCCCAGCCAGGTAACTAGTGCCCCTTTGTATAATTTTATTCCAACCGCTTTTTTAGGTTTGGCTGGTGGAAGTCTGCACTGCTACATTAATTTGAGGATTTATTAGGTTTGATTTCAAAAACGGAAGCATAACAAGATATACAGTTAAAAATTAATGGTGACAATTATCAATAAATGTATGTGTGCTTGCATGCTCAGTCGTGTCTGACTCTTTGTGACCCCAATGGACTGGCCTGCCAGGCTCCTCTGTCCATGGAATTTTCCAGACAAAAATACTGGAGTGGGTTTCCATTTCCTTCTCCAGAGGATCTTCCCAACCCGGTGATAGAACCTGGGTCTCATGCATTGGCAAGCAGATTCTTTACCACTGGTGCTACCTGGGAAACCATTAATAAATGCTTACTCCTAAACTATGGATAGATTCCTCAATTAAAATTAAATATAAGTATATTTTTTACAAGTTATTACGTGAGGAATATACTAAGGAAGAGATATATGTAGGATTTCTTCTAGAAGTTTATTCAAAACAGTACTATGGTAATACAGAGTATACTTATTTGTGTAGCTTTCTGGTAATTCTAGAATGTGCTGGGAACTGATAGTATTAAAAAGCCCTCTACCCTGGATTTTTAATATTAATCGAAGTAGTGAGCTGGTAGACATCCCTTGGCAATAATATTTGAATTATTAGATAGCAGGTTTAATTGACACTGGGATTGTCAATTCTCATGTCTTTTGTGGCATTTCCCAGGATCCAAGACAACTATCTCCAATGGGTTTCTTCTTTTAAAAAATAATTTTTTTCCTAATAATACAGATTTAGCTCCAAGCTGCCTTCTTGATCCAGACAGCATCAAACAGCAGTGATTTAAGAGCATACTCCGGACCCAAACTGCCTGTACAGTATTTATATCATGGCCTGCTCTTTGATGTATTAACTTGCATCAGTTACTTATAATCCTATTATACTTCCGTTTTCTTAGTTGTGCAATAGGCAAAATCGTAGTAACTACCTCACAGGATTTAGAAAATAAATTAATATCTTAGTTTTGGCCTTGTAGCATGTGGAGCATGAGGGAAGGTTTAAGAGGCTATCCTTTTCTGTGTTTCCAGCCTAGGGTGATAAAAGTGAGAGAAAAAGGCAACAGTTGTTAACAAAGTAGGTAAAATAATGCTATATCATGTTTACCAATCTGGGTTCTACATCACAGCAAGGAACATGGAAATAAAGCAAGTCTCTTGAGAGGCATGTTTATTGGGAATTACCTGGAAGCGTTATAATAAGGAACAGCCACAGAAAAGAGAAAGAAGAGAGAAATCATATTCATGGATCCTCATCTGTAATCCCATCAGTCAAAGTTTGTCTTAGTGCAGAGCTGGTTCTCATGCAATGCAATTTGAGTTGTCATCCAGTCCTTGGTGTTTTCTCAAGGAATCCTGCAGCAAGGTTCATCTGAGTCTTACAGTGGAGGAGACCAACACAAGGAAGACTTGATGAGAGGGAGGCCATCAGAGAAATCTGAGATGTCCAGGGTGTCTGAAGGCAATGGCACCCCACTCCAGTACTCTTGCCTGGAAAATCCCATGGATGGAAGAGCCTGGTAGGCTACAGTCCATGGGGTCGCTAAGAGTCGGACACGACTGAGCGACTTCACTTTCACTTTTCACTTTCATGCATTGGAGAATGAAATGGCAACCCACTCCAGTGTTCTTGCCTGGAGAATCCCAGGGACGGGGGAGCCTGGTGGGCTGCCGTCTCTGGGGTCACACAGAGTCGGACACAACTGAAGCGACTTAGCAGTAGAAGAGTACCCAAGGATGGTAAATATGTGTTAACTATTACTACTCTGAGACCAGCTACAGAGAATGTAAAATAAGAATGAGGCTTGTAAATAAAAGGTTGTGCTTGATAGTGGTTTTAATGAGATTCTAATTGTCCCAAGTTTGTCTCTGATGTCTTTTATTTGGCTGCTCTCGGTCTTCATTGCTACACAGGCTTTTCTCTAGTTCCAGTGCATGGTCTTCAGTAGTTGCAGCGGGTGGGCTCAGTAGTTGTGGTTCCCCGGCTCTAGGGCACAGGCTCAATAGTTGTGGCTCACGGGCTTAGTTGCTCCACAGCATGTGGGATATTCCAGGACCAGGGATCAAACTTGTATCTCCTGCATTGGAAGGTGGATTCTTTACCACTGAGCCACCAGGGAAGTGCTGTCTCTGGTGTCTTGTGTTAAACTGAGACATAATTAAAACTCCCTTTAAAGATTAAAAATCCAGAGGGACCTAGAAATGGTCAATGTTTTCAACTTTCCCCCCCACCGCCCCCCGCAAGACATATATAGCAATTTCAGACCAGGCTCAGCTCTAATTTGGATGATGGTCAATGTACTCAGGGATGCTGACCACAGAGGGGAAGACACTTGTTCCTCCATGGTTTTGGAGTAGATGCGAGAAAAATAAATAGGGAATGGTATTTGACTTTCTCTCTGGAAGTCTCTGTTTAGTACTATATCTTTGACTCCAGGGCTTCCCTGGTGGCTGAGACAGTAAAGAATCTGCCTTCAATGTAGAAGACCCAGCTTTAATCCCTGAGTTTCAGGAAGATCCTCTGGAGAAGGGAGTGGTGACCCATTCTAGTGTTTTTGCCTGGAGAATTCCATGGACAGAGGAGCCTGGTGGGCTACAGTCCACGGGGTCCCAAAGAGTCGGATATGACTGAGTGACTTTCACTTCCACGTCACTTTGACTTCAAGGCTTGTGAGTTTGGAGGAGGAATTCTCTAAACAAAACTGGAGTCATGGAATGTGTCATGAAGGACAAACAGCTACAACTTTGGGGAGCAAAGCTTAGAAGGTTTCTAGTAAATGTGGTTCTGCCCAGAATCTCACAGACGGACCAGACCAGTGCCCCAGTGTGAGGATTATCTGGTGAAAGCTATAACGTGCTTCAAGAAAAAAGTAAATAAAAGCACAAATATTAAAGCATAAAGATTATCTGTGTCCACCCAATGGCACCTCTTATTTATTTTATCCCCATCCTCATTCAAGTCGTCAAAGGTTTTACCAAACTATTGCAGTATAATGTTTTCAAACTTCGTGTGTCAGTGACATCCTGTAAATGTGCAATGCAATTTCAGACTTCCTGTGTAAATCTGAGTCATCTAGATGCTGACATAACAAAATTTCTTCTCTGGAATTTTAGCTGCTTTTCAAAAAAAAAAAGATTAACAAAGAAAATTGTTATGTTTCATTCTAATTAATATCACTAAAATGGAAGAAACTAAGTGTATCAGGCTTGACTGTTTGCATGTTAAGTGGGATTCCCTCTTTAAAGAAATTTTTGCATCGTCAAGGGATTAAACTGGCAGCTCTCTGCTGTTCTCATACAGACCACAGAATTTGCCCCTCCTTCTTGGTGTCTGATGGAGATTTATGCCAGATGCTTAGAATAAAGGACAGGATTTCAAAATCTTACAGTCAGCATTAGAGGGAGAGTGGATTGCAGGAGGAAAAAATGGATTGTTTCAGTATTCTGAAATACTTGAAAGCTTGGGAATGTGTGGTGTTAGCATATACATTATCTAACACACAAGACATAGATACCATCAAATAAAAATTCAGAAAACTTATTTGGTCAGGGTGGGTTTTCTCCTTGTCACATTGTTTTCTTGACTTCAGGAAAATGTGGGTGGATTTTGAGACGTTTGCCACAAAAACTCCAAATTTTGTTTTATGAGTGCTTCACTAAAATAAACATAGATGAGATTACCAAGAAACGATCACTACTCAAAGTTTAGGATCTGTATACTCCAAATGTATAATTCCTATTTTTTTTTTAACACATGCACAATGTAAAGGAAAATTGCTGTGACTTTTTTCTTTATGTTATGTCTTTCAAGATTTAAATATTGCTACACATAATATTTGTGTGTAGACATTTTACTGTATCATATCTATGATTTAGTTATTCATACCCAGGTTAATTAAAATAAATTTGACCCTAAAAATCTCATGATATTTTTACTTTATTCACATTCCTTGGAATATTTTATTAATTATACCCAGTCTACATCTATTTTTGCTAAAGTATAAAACTTTTTATCCACACTACCAGACCCTAGGGCTGAAGGGTAAACAAATTGATTTTTAAATTATGAAGTCTTATTCTTGAAATAATTACACCTGAGATTAGATTCCAGGAATAAGGGTTTGGCATGCAGGACTATTTGAACCAGCCATTTGATTCTGTCAATTATCTAAAATTTTACATGATTCTCTGTTTCCCTGTTAAAGATTATATTTCTTCAAATATCACTTTATCCATTCTATTAATGTTGTAAGCTCTAACTAAACAATATATAGTAGAAGAACTTCATCACAGTTCAGTTCAGTTGCTCAGTCGGGTCCGAATCTTTGCGACCCCATGAATTGTGGCACACCAGGCCTCCCTGACGATCACCAACGCCCGCAGTTCACTCAAACTCACATCCATCGAGTCGGTGATGCCATCCAGCCATCTCATCCTCTGTCGTCCCCTTTTCCTCCTGCCCCCAATCCCTCCCAGCAACAGAGTCTTTTCCAATGAGTCAACTCTTTGCATGAGGTGGCCAAAGTACTGGAGTTTTAGCTTCAGCATTATTCCTTCCAAAGAACACCCAGGACTAATCTCCTTTAAAATGTACTGGTTAGATCTCCCTGCAGTTCAAGGGACTCTCAAGAGCCTTCTCCAACATCACAGTTCAAAAGCATCAATTCTTCGGCGCTCAGCTTTCTTCACAGTCCCACTCTCACTATGACCACTGGAAAAACCATAGCATTGACTAGACTGACCTTTGTTGGCAAAGTAATGTCTCTGCTTTTGAATATGCTATTTAGGTTGGACATAAGTTTCCTTCCAAGGAGTAAGCGTCTTTTAATTTCATGGCTGCAGTCACCATCTGCAGTGATTTTGGAGGCCCCAAAAATAAAGTCTGACACTGTTTCCACTGTTTCCCCATCTATTTCCCATGAAGTGATGGGACCAGATGCCATGATCTTTGTTTTCTGAGTGTTGAGCTTTAAGCCAACTTTTTCACTCTCCACTTTCACTTTCATCAAGAGGCTTTTTAGTTCCTCTTCACTTTCTGCCATAAAGGTGGTGTCATCTGCATATCTGAGGTGATTGATATTTCTCCCGGCAATCTTGATTCCAGCTTGTGTTTCTTCCAGCCCAGCGTTTCTCATAATGTACTCTGCATAGAAGTTAAATAAGCAGGGTGACAATATACAGCCTTGACATACTCCTTTTCTTATTTGGAACCAGTCTGTTGTTCCATGTCCAGTTCTAACTGTTGCTTCCTGACCTGCATACAAATTTCTCAAGAGGCAGATCAGGTGGTCTGGTATTCCCATGTCTTTCAGAATTTTCCACAGTTTATTGTGATCCACATGGTCAAAGGCTTTGGCATAGTCGATAAAGCAGAAATAGATGTTTTTGTGGAACTCTCTTGCTTTTTCGATAATCCAGCAGATGTTGGCAATTTGATCTCTGGTTCCTCTGCCTTTTCTAAAACCAGCTTGAACATCTGGAAGTTCACGGTTCACATATTGCTGAAGCCTGGCTTGGAGAATTTTGAGCATTACTTTACTAGCGTGTGAGATGAGTGCAATTGTGTGGTAGTTTGAGCATTCTTTGGCATTGCCTTTCTTTGGGGTTGGAATGAAAACTGACCTTTTCCAATCCAGTAAAAGTTTATATATATATATATATATATATATATATATATATATATATATACACACACATATACCTGCCTGAGTGCTCAGTTGCTCAGGTGTGTCCAGATCTTTGCCACCCACGGACTGTAGCCTGCCAGGCTCCTCTGTCCATGGGATATCCCAGGCAAGAATACTGAAGTGGGTTGCCATTTCCTAGGGCAGAAGAGGATGAGATGGTTAGATGGCATGATTGACCCAATGGACATGAATCTGAGTAAGCTCTGGGAGATAGTGAAGGACAAGGGAGCCTGGTGTGCTGTAGTCCATGCAGCAGCAGAGTCAGACAGGATTAAGTGACTGAACAACAACAGCGACAACTCAAGGGCATCTTTCAGACCAGGAATCAAGCAGATGTGTCAGTTGAGTCTCCTGCATTGGCAAGCAGATTCTTTACCACTGCACCACCTTGGGAAGCCCAAACACACACACACACACACACACACACACATATGTCCAAATAGCAAATTTTTAAATTTTGCAGAAATTCATTACTAAATTTTTAGAGAATGTTGATAATATTTACACTGCTAGAGCTGTAAGTTGCTAATTATATGAAAGGAGAGAGTTGTAGGACTGCAACTTTTAGAGTGAATCTCTTCAAATATATATATTCACACTCACTCTTGATTTAAGGTGAAAAAATGGCTCCAAGGTTTTTTATAAATGTCACCATTGAAATATATTAGCATGATTAGCTCATGTCACTCCTCCGTCATTTCTTTCACAGTCATGTTTTATTTCTGGCTTTGTTTTTTATCTTCACAGAAAAATAAAACACATAATTTTAAAATTTCCTATTAGAAAATAATCCTAATGCAAGTGTGATTTCTGTATGCAGGACATTGGATTTAGCTCTTTAGACCATTTCTCACCGAAATCAATCTATTTACTTGTGTGTGTATGTGTGTGTACACACAAACAATATTTTCCTATTTGAAAATAGGAATGGGAATTCCTATTTGAAAACAAACTGCAGTGGAGATTAAGCTTTTAACTAAAGATCTTAGGTTCTTCTGCACACATAGGAAGCTGGACCCTTAAATTAAGCCTGACTCCATGAATTGCTTCAGCCTTTGCAATATGAGCAGAAACATTTCAGAGCTGGGTGCAGTTTACCTTGTCTGTCTTCCACACTGTGCAAGCTGGGTCTTTGAATGAAAATGATATGGAAAGAGTCCTTTCACAGTTTGTGACAGACATTTGATATTAAGCACACCCCACAAATAAAATAATAAACTTTTCTTGTTCAATCCACTAAGATTTGTAACCATATCAGTTACCATATAAGTAACCATACTGTTACGGATTTCAGGTTTTCCTGATTCTCTATCTCTTCCTCATTTCTTCTTACTCAAATACTCATATGACATAAAGCATTATAGTCAATCTTCTTTTCTAAATTAATAGTGTAACATGGAGCAAAAAGACAATGGTTAACTGAAATCCAGTTAGAAAGACAACAGAGGACTTTTTTCTCTATATATTTATCTCTTATTCAAAAAAATTCAAATACTAACCCTTGTAATTCCATCCTCTCTCCAACACAATCGGTACTTCATAAGTACCCACTTCCCAATGTTTTTCACCTGATCTATTTACATAGCTGTTGTTTAGTCATGCCCGATTCTTTTGACACCCCCATGGACTGTAGACTGCAGATTCCTCTGTCCATGGGATTTCCAGGCAAGAATACCGAAATGGGCTGCCATTCCTTCGATCTTCCCAACCCAGGGATCAAATCCTTATCTCCTGCATTGGTAGGTGGATTCTTTACCACTCAGCCACCAGGGAATGCATTTAAATAGATACTTAGTATAAAAAGCAGCCAAGGAGAGGCACAGAGAGAGTGAGTAACAGAGAAAACTTGCTATAGAAAAGAACTATGAAAATGACTTTAAATGGAGTGTAGTCTATAGTCAAGGATATGGTTTTCCCAGTGGTCATATATGGTTGTGAGAGCTGGAAAGTGAAGAATGCAGAAGGACAAAGAATTGATGCCTTCAAACCGAGGCACTGGAGAAGACTCCTGAAAGTCCCTTGGACAGCAGGGCAATCAAATCAGTCAGTCTTAAGGGAGATCAACCCTGAATATTCACTGCAAGGAGTGATGCTGAAGCTGAAGCTCCAGTATTTTGGTCATCTGATGCAAACAGCAGACTCATTGGAAAATTCCCTGGTGCTTGGAAAGATCAAGGGCAGAAGGAGTAGAGAGCATCACCAATGCAATGAACATGAACTTGGACAAACTCCAGGAGATGGTGAGGGACAAGGAGGCTTGGTGTGCCACAGTCCATGGGTCACAAACAGTTGGACATGACTGGGCGACTGAACAACAACAGCAACAATCTATAAAAACACTGAATCTATAAAAATACTGTTGTATAACTTAAAAAAATATAATATGATAAATCAGCCATACTTCAATAAAAAGGAAAAGAAATACGGGATAGTTATAGAAATTGTTCAAATGCTTATTGTTTTGACTCAATAATTTAAGAACTGAAATTCATAGATGTTAGGAATGTACAGGACACCTTAGATGATAGTCTTAAGGGCAGCTACTACTGATGTCCTTTGCTAAGAAAATTGGTTTGACTCACAAAAAGAAAAAAAAGCATAAATACTCTAAAATATGAAATAACATTAGTATTGTTAGTCTGATATCAGTTTTGTTACTAAATAATAAGATGAATCAATGAATAATTTCAAATTTGTCATCATCTGTCAAAATCCACGATCCAGTCTATATTTTCAGATTGGAGTTTCTAGATTTGCATTTCAAGTGTATAATTATTTCGGGCCACACCTAAAGTCATTTGAAACAGAATCCCTCAGAAGTAGTGAGACCAGTTTTGGGTAGGGTGCTTTTCAAATTGGTATCCCAGGTACTGAAAACACATTTTGATATGGCTCCCGTGATAGCATTAGAAATGAGCGGATTGGTGGCAAACATGGACTTCAATGCAAACGTTTCAAGGATTATATTATATCTTAATCCTTCCTTTAAGAGCTACTTTGCTTGTAGTTGTTATTTTTAACTCCAGGTGGCTCTAGAAACACCTACGTGCCCCAAATAAACTTAAGGGTCAAGATGGATGATACAACCAAATGGGTCAATGGATTTTACTAGATGAATATCTTTGTTAAGTCATATAATGGTAACTGGAAAGAACTTTAGAATGGAAGAGAAAAAACTGTTTTAGTTTTTTTCTTTTGAGGAGAGATCTTCTCTCCACCTTATCCCTACTCTTGTCTTGCTTTTCTTTTTTGTTTATTTGTCTTCATTTCTAAACACACCAACTGATATAAGCAATTTTAATTACTTGGTTCTGAAAAATGTCTTCTGAAGAGAACTTTGTATTATCTTCTGTGTTGTAGCAAATTGCAATTATTTAGGAACAGCTGCTGCCTGCTTCAGGCCTGCTGAGTGTCAAGGTATTCTACTCATTTGGATCTGAAGGTCACGAACTATAGGTCATTGAGTTCCTGCCATCAGGGATTCACTTGTTTTTCTTTTGTTCAGTTCACATTTTATTTTTGCTCCTTCTCTATTTTCCATTTTGATAGAGTGGAGATACCTTTTTATTATACCTTTTTATTATATATAAAAAGATACCTTTTTAGATACCTTTTTCGATACCTAATTCCAATTTCCATTGGTGAAAAAGAGCCTTCATCTTGATTGCAACATTTAACTTTTACTTGCAGGCTTCCCTCCCCCATTTTATTTATTTCCAGAGTTTATTTTCATGGAATTATTACCCTCATAGGTAAAATTTACTTTTATGTGTGTATGCATTTAAGCATATTTGACACTTGATTTTTATAGGGTATCTTATGTATCTTCACTTTAATTAAACTTGGATGATATGAAGGCTGAAGAATTGTTTGTACCTAAGGGGGATTTAATTTCTAAAAGCATGTGTAACATTTAAATATAGTTTATTAACTTATTTTAAACATAAAAGCATAAAATTATTAGGAAATTGCTTATTGGTTCCCCAGAAGACAGACTCAGAGTGGGTGTGGAGTGTGCAGGCTATTTATGATGGAGCAACCCCAAATCAACACCTGTGGAAAGAAGGGGCTATAAGCAGAATTGGTAGAGGAGGAAGCCAAGCTGCAGGGCAGATCTACCATATCCACACCCGTGGAGAAAGGAAATGCCTTTTTCAGGATTGGACTGATGAGAAAGCCAAGCTGAGGTTCTTCTGACTTAACACATTTCAGCTGACCCTACAGGTTAGTTTGAAACTTGAAGGCCTGTTAGAACTGCCCTGAGCTCTGTCAGGATGGCCAGAGCTTTATCCTCCTACATCCCCAGTCAGAGCATTCTGTGGGACACTCATGAGTAGGAACATGGCCTTAGGGGAAGATGACCTTGGGCAGCAGTACTGTGCATCTGAGGTGGTCCCTGAAGAGTGTTGTGAAGACTATCTATTGACATAGCTCCAGTGGCCAGGATATCAAGCCCTACATTGAAGGACTATCTGGGTGCTACATCACTGGGTAAGTTTGTGCGTGTTTCATATACTATGAATACATAAATATATGTTTATTTTTGTTGAGTAGATGTGAATAAGAGTGTCCTAGTGCCATTAGGAAGGTTTCCCAAACTTATCTAAAATGTGATTATTCCTTTAATATCCTCTTAATATAACCTCTTTAATTTTCTAAATCAGTCGGTTACTCAATTTGCTATTTTGCCTTTCTGTACAGTTTCAAGTGTACCAACCATCATTTATGAATTGGAAAATATGAGAATGAAAAAAAAAAAGCCTTTAGAAAAATATTTTAAGTGAGAAAAGGAAATTAAACCCCAAGTAGAGTTATGTACAAATAACTTCACTGAACATGTATTTGATTGCATTAAAGATGACTTTCTCTAATGGCTAGCCCCCACAAGGGGCTTCCCTTGTGGCTCAGCTGGTAAAGAATCTGCCTGCAATGTGAGAGACTTGGGTTCCACCTCTGGGTTGGGAAGATCCCCTGGAGAAGGGAAAGGCTGCCCATTCTAGTATTCTGGCCTGGAGAATTCCATGGACTGTATAGTCCATGGGGTTGCAAAGAGTTGGACGTCACTGAGCAACTTTCACTTAGCATCACTTAATGGCTAGCAGTCATTGACTATTAAAAAGAAACAGAGGTATATTAAAAACTGAGAAAATAATACAAACTCTGATCCAATGGCAAATATATTTGTTATGGCTATATATCTAATATTTTTGGTGGGAAAATGTAAAAGAACATGAGATGAGAAGAATCTAAAATTGAATTTTGTGCTTGGGCAAACAATGGCTCCTAAAGAGTATTTACAAGAAATAGGTTACACAGAAGAGTCAAATAATGGTAGGTGTAAAGAAGAACAGAACAGCAAGGTGTGTTTTAAAATGTTTCCATCTGATTCATCCTGCTCCAACTCTAAACTCTATGGGGCTTCTTCTCCCTCTAGGGGAGAGGAAGGATCAACAGAACTAATAGCCTAGAGAAAGGTACTGGGAAAGAAAGGGCAAAAAGTAGATAAGGGAATAAGAGTATAGAAAAAAACAGAAATATGAAAAGAGACAAGAAAAGAGAATCATTCATCAACAAAATTTTCAAAAATGGAAAAGAGAAAATTGGAAAAAAGAATGAGCATGTAGCTTTTCAACACCTTCAAGGCAAGCCTATGCTGTGCTCAGTTGAGTTTGACTCTTTGTTACTCTGTGGACTGTAGCTCACCAGGCTCCTCTGTTCAAAGGATTTTCCAGGCAAGAATATTGGAGTGTGTTGCCATGCCATCCTCCAGGGGGTCTTCCTGACCCAGGGTTTGAACCTGCATCTCCTGCACTGGTTGGCAGACTGTTTGCTACTAAGCCACCACGGCAACCCTAAGCAGGTGCAAACCCTTCCACCAAAGAGCAGTTGGGCAAATCTCCCAACTCCTTTATTTGTCCTATGTGTTATTTTTATGGCTAGCTTTGCCATTGGGGAAAAATTAAAATATCAAAGAGTAGGGCGTGGTTAAAAAACTCAAAACAGGTGTCACTAGGTCTTTTAAAAAATATTTCTGTTTACTTATTTGGCTGCACTGTGTCTCAGTTGCAGTTTGCAGGACCTTTTTGTTTGTGGAATCTTTTTGGTTGCAACCTGCAAACTTAGTTGTGGGATGTGGGATCTAGTTCCCAAGACAAACTTTGAACTCACGTCCCCTGCACTGGGAGCACAGAGTCAGCCAGTGGACCAGCGGGGAAGTCCCTAGACCTTAATATTGTTTTTCTGATCTTTTAGCACAATAAATATCTCTGCCTCTAATTTTATCTCAGAAATAAGCTACAGGTGGAATAGTGAAAATGTCTATAGCATAAAAGCTGTCAAATAATAGCTAACTGTTAACTGTAAGCCTAAGTAAAAAAGAATCTGAGAAACCCATATGTCATGCTTAGCATCTTCCTTAAAAATAGGTAAGTTGTGCAGTTGCTGGAGATGATATTTGGGAGGGGTCCAGCTCCTTGACTTAACCGGTTGCATGAATCATGATCCAGATATTTAACTTAATTACTTAACCCTCAGTTTCTTCATCTTTTTAATTGGAATAGCAAACTTCATTCATACAGTGGTTTTCAGATTAAATCAGATAATGCTTTTAATGGATTTAGCATAATGCCTGACACATGATACTTTATCAAACCACTTTATCAGTTAAAACTAGTACATTAAAAATTTTTAAATAGATTTAAAAATCAAGCATGAAGCATTTGAGGAGCTGATGAATTCTAGCTACTGTCAGTATCATTTATTCATTCTCAGTACTGATTAGTAAAATGCTGCCCTCAATATATAAGCCAAGGTGTAGTTATGCTAAGAATTCTGATGGTATTTTAAATATCTGACATTTGGAAATACTGTCTGTAAAAGTAGATTTTGCTACTTCACCAAAAAAAAAAAAAATGAGAAAAAGCTATGGATAATTATATCCTAGTGATTCTGGCTTTGTAAGGGAAGGCCCTCTGGAAAAATATGTAGAAAGCTCCATGTAGTGTTCATTGTAAATTTTAGTTAAGTGACAGCACAGATGTTCTCAGACAGTAAAGAATCTGCCCCTAACGCAGGAGCCCTGGGTTTAACCGATGAGTTGGGAAGATCCCCTGGAGAAAGGCATGGTAACCCACTCCAGTATTCTTGCCTGGAGAATCTAATGGACTAGGGAGCCTGGCAGGCTACAGCCCATAGGGTTGCAAAGATTTGGACATGACTGAAGTGACTTAGCACCCAGGCACGCACCTAAGCTGAGAGGCCAGATGTAGTTAAAAAAAAAAAAAGTCCCTGGAATACGACTTGTTGAATTTTTTAAAAAAAATTATAGTTCATGTTTCTGCAGAAAACATTGTAACAAGAGAATGTAAGAATTTCAGATTTCTTTATCATGGTAAAAACCACTTACTTGAATTGTCATGGTTTAAGGTAACACTTAAGCTAAATATGTGTAAGTACATTTTATCATTTAAGAATTTTCAAGGTCAACTTTTAAAAGAACTCTTAATTTTTGCCAATTTAACTTTAAAAGGGAAATGCATACATCTATTAAAATTCTGCACTTCCCAAAGTGTGAATCCACCAATATCCATTACATTGATTAAAAGTTATGAAAACCAAATGAAATAGTTGTGATAGTAACATTAATTTCTGGTTCTTTATGAAATCACACCTTTTCTGTTTTGTTTAATTAAATCTTTATTATCACTTCCTGATATTTCCACCCTGAAATTCCTTATACATTTCAGATGCCATTGTGGGCACTAAGAGGTTAAATAACAAAATAAATTAAAAGGTATGATGCCTCTTTTCAAGGAACTTACAGTCCTACATATGCATGAACTTATTTAGACATTAGGCACCTGTTTTATTGTGGTAAAGTACACAGAACATAAAATTTAGTATTTTAACCATTTTTCAGTATTTGCTTCTGTGGCATTGATTATACTCATACTGTTGTGAGACATCCACCATTAACCATCTCCAGAAAATTTTCACCTTTCCAAACTCAAATGTAGTACCCCTTAAACACTAATTCATCATTGTCCCCTCCCCTCATTCTGGCAACCACGATTCCACTTGCTGTGTCTGTGAATTTGACTCTTGGAATATCCTTTTGTGACTGGCTTGTTTCACTTGGCATAATATCTATGTTACAACCTCTGTCAAAATCTCCTTCTGTTTTAAGACTAAATAACAATAATATTACACTGCACACATGATATTAGGTGACTTTTACACTGTCTTAATTGCCAGTGATTTCCTTTTAAAGAATTATATTTTAAGATCTTTGCTATAAGCCTTTTGTTTTAGAATAGTTTTAGATTTACAAAAACTTTTAGAGAGTATGGAGAGTTTCTATATGCCTCATAATTTTTCCTATTGTTAAACAGTCCTGTTCAAATTCTCCAGGCCAGAATACTGGAGTGGGTAGCCTTTCCTTTCTCCAGGGGATCTTCCCAACCCAGGGATCAAACCCAGGTCTTCCCTATTGCAGGTGGATTCTTTACCAGATGAGCCACAAGGGAAGTCCTAGCCTATCCCTTCTCTATCAGATCTTCCCAAAACAGGAATTGAACTGGGGTCTCCTGCATTGCAGGCAGATTCTTGACCAA
This sequence comes from Bos indicus x Bos taurus, assembly GCF_003369695.1. Lineage (NCBI taxonomy): Eukaryota > Metazoa > Chordata > Mammalia > Artiodactyla > Bovidae > Bos > Bos indicus x Bos taurus. Next base: position 34,705,609 of record NC_040076.1, on the reverse strand, counting down.
CTGAGCTATCAGGGAAGCCCTGCTGTTGCTAACACCTTATATTAATTAGTATGGTTTGTTTGTTACAACCAATGAACTGACATTAATATATTATTTTTGTCTAAGGTCTTTATTTAGATTCTTTTCATTCAGTTCAGTTGCGTTCATATCCAGTTCTTTGAAGCCCCATGGACTGCAGCATGCCAGGCTCATGTCCATCGAGTTGGTGATGCCATTCACCAACTGTCCTCTGTCATCCCCTTCTCCTTCCTTTAATCCTGCCCAGCATCAGGATCTTTTTCAGCGAGTCAGTTCTTTGCATCAGGTGGCCAAAGTGTTGGAATTTCAGTTTCAGCATCAGTCCTTCCAATGAACATTCAGGAGTGATTTCCTTTAGGATGGACTGTTTGGATCTCCTTGCAGTCCAAGAGACTCTCAAGAGTCTTCTCCAACACCACAGTTCAAAAGCATTGATCCTTTGGCACTCAGCTTTCTTTATAGTCCAACTCTCACATCCATACATCACTACTGGAAAAACCATAGCTTTGACTAGATGGACCTTTGTTGGCAAAGTAATGTCTCTGCTTTTTAATATGCTGTTTAGTTTGGTCATAGCTTTTCTTCCAAGGAGCAAGCATCTTTTAATTTCATGGCTGCAGTCACCATCTGCAGTGATTTTTGGAGCCCAGAAAAATAAAGTCTCTCATTGTTTCTACTTAGATTCTCTTAGTGTTTACTTTAAATTTTCTTATTCTGTTCAGGATGCTATCTAGGATATCACATTACCTTTAGTTGTGTTCCCATAGGCTCTTCTAGATTGTAACTTCTTCTCAGACTTTTCTTGTTTTTTTTTTTTTTAAAGACTTTGGCAGTTTTTAGGAGTTCAGGTATTTTGGATCCATCTTATGCTTCACTCATGATTAGACTGATGCTATGGATTTTAGGAGAAAAAAAGCACACAAGTGCTATTTTCGTCACATATCAAGGGTACACACTATCAGCAAACATTATCATTAACGTTAATTCTAATCACCTGCTGGGAGGAGGTGGTTGCCAGTTTCTTCCACTGTAAAACCACTTTCCCTCTCCTTTCATACTGTTGTCTTTGGAAGTAAGTCTTTATGCAGTACCAACATTTAGCAGGTAGAGAGTGATGCTCCCCTCCATAAAGGAGAAATATCTATACCACTTAACTTGGATTTCTTCTATATAAGAGATTTATCTATTCTTCCCCTTTTATAAATTTTTGCCTTCATTTTTTATATCAATTTGGATGAAGCCATTTTTAGGAAAGGAAATAATGTCATTTAGTGTTTGCTGTTGGAGAAGGCAATGGCACCCCACTCCAGTACTCTTGCCTGGAAAATCCCATGGACAGAGGAGCCTGGTGGGCTGCAGTCCATGGGGTCGCTGAGTGTCAGACACGACTGAGCGACTTCACTTTCATGCATTGGAGAAGGAAATGGCAACCCACTCCAGTGTTCTTGCCTGGAGAACCCCAGGGACGGGGGAGCCTGGTGGGCTGCCGTCTATGGGGTCCCACAGAGTCGGATACGACTGAAGTGATTTAGCAGTAGCAGCAGTGTTTGCTGTGCCATAGGGATCTGTGTTAAGTGTGAAAGTGAAAGTGTTAGTTGCTCAGTCGTGTTTGACACTTTCCAATCCCATGGACTGTAGCCTGCCAGACTTCATGTAGTACCCATTAATTTTTTGTGTAATCCTAGCCATAAACAATTTGTGATAGATATATATTTTCACATTGTTGATCAATAAATGAAATCTCAGCCTTAGAAACTTCAGTTCTGTGAGAAATGTACATCTAACTATTTTGCTCATGTAACTGAGATTTGAAGTTACTCTGTGACTCCAAGAAATGGATTAGATTTTGAAATTAACTATTTTGTTTTCAGTAACTCCTTTGATAAGAGCTTTAGATATGAGCTTTGTGTAATCCTTAGAGTTATGGACCTAAGTAGCTTTGCTAATCTGTACAACAAATAAGTGTCTGTTCCATGGTAAGTGTGTAGGTCTATCAAATCCCAACCACTGCCTTTTATAGTTTTCATAGCTCTCTGTGCTGTATAGATCTATATCATTTAAAAACTGAATTTATGAAGGAGAGGTTAAAACTGTAGGCTTCGGTTCTTTGGCTAGCTGAGAGCCTTGGGAAAATTGCGTATCTATTCAGAACTTCTGATTCTGTATATATAAATTGCAGAGAGGGAGCAGTGACGATGATAGTAATAGGTACTACAGGATTAAATACAGTGACTGATGATTAATTAGAGTTCTTTTGCATTGTGTCTGGTACAGAGTAGGTACTCACTTTGAGTTAGATGTCATTATCAATATTGTTCTTGTGTTTTTTGTTCCATACTTCAGTATGTGAGATAGTCTTATATTTTAGGTTGGGTTTTCTGGAGGACAAGTTGGAGATAGTTCCATCTGCAAATGATTAAGGCTGGAGGTAGGCAAGGCAGGAAACAGAAGGTGAGCCAAGGTATGATCAGGTGAAGTCAAGTCTCAGCCTAGTCTGTTGCCATGGCAATGGTTTCACCTGGTTATAGAGCTGGCCTTTTGTATACTCTGTCAGTCAGTCACTGGCTATGGGCTATGGAGGAGGGGAATGGTGTCAAATTTTAGGCACAATCAGGAAGTTCATGGACCATCCTCAGAAAGAAGGTTCCCAAGTGCAGGGTATCCTCAGCTAAGTAGTGCAGAACCAATAAAAAGCACTGGAGGAGATCAGGCAGGGCACAAAAAGGGCCCATGGTTTTTCCTCCCCAGCTACACAGGAAATTTCCTTAGACAAGACTTTTAGTAGAATTACAGATATTTCTCAGACTCTGCAGATTAAGAGCAGTGAGTTTGCAGATGGAAAATTGGGCATTACATGCGTGCTTTGGAAGCTTTTAGCAAAATAACCTGGTTTGTTGTGGATTGTATTTTTCACAATTGTTTAGTTCGCATTGGCTGTGCTAGAGATGGCTTAGTTCTCTTCCTGGAAACTAAAATATTTATCAAGAACTATTCATAGAAACCTCCTGTGGCTAGAACTAGTACTTCCAATAAAATATCACTAAGGTTATATTGCTGTGGTTCTCTAGCTCATGGTGCATTAATCCTCACCCCCTCCTTTGTTTAGTACCTCTCCTTTGGCCCCACCCCCAGATACTCTGATTCATTTGGTATGGGGTGAGGCCTCGGTTTTAATTTGCTTTCAATGCTTTCCAGCCAAGATTGAGAATAACCAGATTGCAGTAAAAATTAGCCAGTTGGAAAGTTTTAAATTGTCTAACTGCTTCAAAATGCAAGCAAAGAGATCTGCCTCATCTTGAAATTATTGCATTTAAAAATACCGAAAAGGTATATAATAACATTTTAAATGACAATGTTGAGAAAAATACAGATTTCAGAGTGCAACAAAGTGTTCATTCAAGATGATCCTGAAAATGCAGAAATTCTATCACCTTTCCTATGCCCTCCATAACAGGAGTCCTTGGTCTAAAAGAATATTAAACCATTTTGTTTTTTGGTTTTTTTTTTTAAACCATTTTGAGTGAACATTAACTTGCACATCAAGTAATGTAGATATTAGACCAGGTATCCATGCAAGCACAATCAAAGTGAAATTTTAGTATATATTCAAAAGTTAAGCACTCATAACTGGACACAAATGCCCAAGAGAAATTCAGATTGGTATAATATAACTGATATAGTTAAACTAGCTCTAACATAATTCTAGTCAGAATATTTTAAAGGCAATAAAATGCATGTCACAATATTTTCCTTTCTCTGAAATTAGCATTAAGAGTTTCAATAATATATTTAAAATGAAAGCAAGTGAAAGAGTTTTAATTATTTTATTAACTATTAAAAGAATGACAATGTTTTAGTTCCTAAATAACCATAATTTTCCTCCCAAGTAGTCATCTGTCAACAATATTTCTTAAGCTATTTCTGTACTTATAAGTAATATAATTTATAGAATTATCAAATAAAGATAAAAATATGTGTGTTACTTATCCTATTATTATTATTAAACATTGAGCTCTAGTTTTTCTTTCCGCAAAGAGGAGCATTGGTGATTGACAGTGCTAGAGAAGAAAAGAATGTTTGACTACAGAACTTTCCCTTCAGAAGAATTTATTGCCCTCCATTAAAAAAATTCTACTCAGATTTTCACTGTAATACTATGAAGATTACCTTTAGAAAACCCCAGTTTTGTTTTTCCTGGCCACAAAAAGTTAAAAAGTAAAAAAAGACTACCATTAAGTTTCTGCTAGTGTTGTTAAGTTTGCCAGATAAATGTCTCAATTGAAAACTGAAACTGTGATTTATTGGGCTTGAAATATGAGGCATATCTTTTATGTAGGAATTTTAAGTATCTTATTAAGCAATGGTAAAGTTGATTCAGTATTTAATCAAAACAAACCACAAAACAAGTATGTGCAGTACTTATCCCTCTCTCAGGAATCACCAGCTACTGGAGATGGAGGAAGAAAATATTCTTACATTCTCAAACTCTTATTTCACTTTCTAGCAGTATTTCAAAAACTACTGTCTCTCCAGATTTATAAGCCTAGGAAACATTTGAATGCAGATAAATATATATGTGTGTTACTCTTGTGACCCCATGGACTGTAGCCTGCCAGGTTCCTCTGTCCATGGAATTTTCCAAGCAAGAATACTGGAGTGGGTTACCATTTCCTTCTCCAGGGGATCTTCCTGACCCAGGGATCAAACCTAGGACTCCTGCAATGCAGGCAGATTCTTTACCACCTGAGCTACCAGGGGATTCCCAAATATATATGTTTACAAGAGCAATTCTAGTGCACAGGACCTTTATCATAAAATATCAGACAAACTCACCTATTATTGTCCTCAGTAAAATGAAGAGAGTGAACCTGAATTATTTTGAAAAGATGCCAAGATGCATGTAGCATATGTTAACTCAGCTTTCACTCATGTTTGAGAATACACTTTTCAAATCTTGTAAAAGGGCAAATGTTTCCATGCTTCTGCAAAAATGCCTCATAGATATTTTAGATGCTTGGAAAATATCACTTCTTATTTTTTTTAAATAAAATTTAGTCTGTGAAAAATATACATTTTACTTCTGATTTTTCCCTCTTCATTTTTTTCTCTGTGACAACAATGGTGCTTAAGGGGTAGGGACAGTGCATTTTAAAATGATGATATTTGTGCTTATTAAATAAGCCTAAATTTGTTGGAAGAAAATGGACAACGAAACACACATGCTAGAAATATCATTATAATATTAGCAGAAATAATAGATAAGAACTTTTTGCTCTGCAACATACTGAAAAATGAATAGAACTGAATAAAAGTGAACATTTTTTTCAAAAAAAGCCAAGAACAACTCTAGAATGGTAAGTACAGAATTACACTCACCTTTATGTGAATTAAAGAACTTAAATATAACTGGCTATTTAATTGGTCTGGTTGTAACACTGCTGTTACCTCCCTCAGGATGTGCAGAATTGGATAAATGGAAATACAGAGCTTTTATTAAATTTTAATTGTATTTTATTAAGGCACAGGAAAAAAGACATTTTTGTGGTTTTATTATTATCATGGTAATTTGCCAAGAGAAGGATTTTAATGGTTTAAATGCTAATTATTCAAAGATAGATTAAGCTTTACAAAAAGAAAAATGGTTTCTCAGAGATTTGGACATGCTGAGGAATAAAAGATAACATTTGATATAACAACCCATGCTGATCCTTTAAAAAAGGAAACAGTTGGATTAAGAAAAATCTGCATTTTGAAAAGCCAAATGAATACATAAAACCATAACAAAGACAAATAAATATTCATTCATTTATTCAGCAAATGTTTATTAATTGCCTCCTTTGTGTACCAGTAACTTTTAATCACTGGATATACAAAGTCAAATTATACATGGTCCTGCCATTGCAGGTGTTCTGTGGGAGGAAGTGAGAGATGTGAATCAACAATAATATAAGACAGGGCTGGGAAGGATTGAAGTTCTGTAGAATTGCAAACAGAGGCACCTGTGGGAGCAAAGGAAAGGAAGGGAAGTTTCTCCAGAAACTTATGAATTTTAAGGCATTAGGAAATAGTTCAATGCAAATAGGCAAAGCCAGTCTAGGTCCAGTATGGCAAAGCAGAGAAACAGAAGGAACTGGGGAAGTAGGCAAGGGCTAGATAGCAAAAGATCCTTCTTGCCAAGGTAAGGAGCTTGAAATTTATCTGAAAATTTAGGAAGGAGCTATTGGGAGATCCCCACCACCCTTAAATTGAGGTAAAATTTATGGATTGTGAAGTATACTTAGTGAAAGTTCCTTAGTAGGCCAAGGATATAGTGAGCTCTTCCTTTTAAAAGTATGAACTTGGCAGAAGTATAGGCTCCCCAGATGGCATAGTGGTAAAGAACCCACCTACCAGTGCAGGGGACATAGAGACAATGGTTCAATCCATGGGTCAGGAAGATTCCCGGAGGAGAGCATGGCCACCCACTCCAGTATTCTTGCCTGGAGAATTCCATGGACAGAGGACCCTGGAGGGCTATAATCCATAGGGTAGCAAAGAGTTGGACATGGCTGAAGCTACTTAGCACACATGCATGCATGCACACATGGGAAGTAAACCATCTACCATCTATCTTTATAGCAGTCATCTTGCTCACCAAATGTCTATGTACTCCCATACTTTTCCTACCTTCATTCAGTTAGGTAAGACCATATGATTAGTTCTGGCCAGGGAATTGTGTCAAAGGATACAGAGAGTTGGCAAGGGCTCCTCCACCTTACCTTCTTCCCTTTGATGCAGGCTTAGAACCTGTGCTCTGTGTGGTGCAGCCTCAACATTAAAAGACTCATGCTCCTTGGAAGAAAAGCTATAACAAACCTAGTCAGCATATTAAAAAGCAGGGACATCTCTTTGCCAACAAAGGTCCACATAGTCAAAGCTGTGGTTTTTTCAGTAGTCATTGGTAGATGTGAGAGTTGGACCATAAAGAAGGCTGAGTGCCAAAGAATTGATGCTTTTGAACTGTGGTGTTGGAGAAGCCTCTTGAAAAAATCTCTTGGACTGCAAGGAGATCAAACTAGTTAATCCTAAAGGAAATCAACCCTGAATATTCATTGGAAGGACTGATGCTAAAGCTGAAGCTCCAATACTTTATTTTTAGCCACCTCATGTGAAGAGCCAATTCATTGAAAAAGACCTTGATGCTGGGAAAGATTGAGGGCAGGAAGAGAAGGGGATAACAGAGGATGAAATGGTTGGATGGCATCATCGACTCAATGGACACTAGTTTGAGCAAATTCCATGAGATAGTGAAAAACAGGGAAGCCTGGTATGCTGCAATCCATGGAGCTGCAAACAGTCGGACATGACTGAGCAAGTGAACAACAACATCTCTCCCTAATATAGTTCTTGGCCCACTTTGGCCCATTCTCAAAATAAAAGGTAGACTTTTTTTTTTTGAAACACAAGTAAATCATGTCACTCTTCAAAATCCTCCAGTGGGTACCTTTCTCAGAGTAAAGTCCCTAAAATGATCTATAATGTTCTATATTTTCTGGTCCCTAATATTTCTCTGATTTCAGTCGTTTCTCCTGTTAGTCACTGCTCTAACAATGTTCATCTTCTTGCTGTCACTATAACATGCCAGGAAAGTGCCTTCTTCAGGTCTCTCAGACTCACTACTCACTGTATCTAGAGTATCATTCCCCCAGATCTCTGTAGGTCTGTCTCCTTCTCTGCCTTTGGATAGCTGCTCCAGTATCCTTCTAAGTTAGGTCATCCCAAACCACCCAAAATTAGCATTCTCATTCTCTCAGCGATCTTGTGAGTTAGATAGTTATTTTTACATTTAAGTTGAGGGAAAATGTTCACAAGATGTTATCCCCATTATAAAAAGAAGGAAACAGAAGCTCACAGAATCATGACTATGGTGTTAGTTTGTACGTTATTCTACATTCTTTATATCTATGAACCTATTTAATCATAATAAGAAATCTGTTATCCACAAAAATCACATAAAATATCTAGAATCACATAGTCATTAAGCTGCATAGATAAGCTGAGACAGCATCTTTGAATTAATAATCTTTTCTTTTACTCTATTGGCTTCTGACATTATAATTCAAATCATGCAGAACCATAGTATTAATTATAAATATGTGCTCAGGGATTGGTTACACATATTTTTCAGTTAAATATCTCCTTCTATAATTTATATTACCCTGACTATAATTTTCAAAGTTGTGAAATATTAAAAGCCAGAGTAATTGGAAATTTTGTGTTGTTGGCATCTCAATATGGGCTGTTCTGCAGTACTTTAGTCTATATTGTAAATTACTGTAAACTTTTATCACAATCCTATTCTCCCCAAGAGATAGTCTGTTTCTCTATAGCAATTAACTTAGAATTGCTTTAGAAATGTCAATATATAACTTCTAAAAAATGCTATTTCAGAATTTTGCATTCCTTTTCTTCTTTGGATGATTTTTTAAATATTATTTGTGCAACTAGTTCACTATTACAACATCAACGGTGCCTAACTAACAATAGCTGGCATTGCATAAAGCCATAAAATATTCAAAACTGAAGAAATACAAAGATCTTATTTAAAGCAGGGATTAGTGTATCTCTCTAATTCGATCATAGGAACAGTTATAAACGACATAAAGACAGGTAGATATTTAAAGTTTTTTTCCAAAGTTGAAATAATTTAAGATACCATTTGGCGGCTCAAATTGCATTTGTTTATAAATTATCTATTAAAATTTTCCCATGCTTCTGCCCATCACTTATAAAAGTATTTTATATTATACACAGAAAGTTGTATTAATGATATTGCTCAATAGTGTATGCAAACCTCATTTTTGTTGTATTTCCCTTTACTTCTAATCTCTATTTTATTTCCTATCATACAATTGAAGCCCATTCTATTGTGTTTGATATGTTTTTAAACATTCATGTAATCATATAAAATATTTAGAAATATTTGTAATTGTGTGTTTTTAAATTTTAAATATGGTATTGGGCTATAAATCTTACTCTGCTCCTTATCTGTTTTTAAACTCAAGGCTGCTTTTAAGTGATATATAGTTTATTATCTTCATCTAGTTGTTTCTAATTGGTGAATAAAATTTCACAAGTGTGTGTCCACCTCATTTTTTTTCACCCACACTTCCAGTTACCTGTGCTTCCTGCCCTTACTGGTAAAACTGCAATTAATTGCTCTCATACAGGTTATGGGAGATTTTCTCTGAGATCCTTATTCAGAATTATGATCCCTGCCTCCAAGGGCCTTCCTCTACTTAATTGTACTAAGCACTGCCATTTACTTCCAGAATGCCTGTGCCAATGTAAACCTTCAACAGTAACTCATTTCACTCATATTTTTCAATCTGTTTTGCACTGGTAGTCACTCATTTTGTTTGGGTATCCCTACTTTTCCACATTTTTATTGCTAACCTCATGCATGTTCTTGTATTAGCACTTAACAACAGAATGATAGAGATTTGCTTTAGATCAAAATGTCTCTCTTCTAATGTTAGGCTGTGCTGCGCTATGTCGTTTCAGTCGTGTCCAGCTCTTTGTGATCCCATGGACTGTAGCACTCCTGGCTTCTCTGTCTATGGGATTCTTCAGGTAAGAATACTGGAGTGGGTTGCTGTGCCCTAGAGAGTACAAGTAATTTGTGAGATAAATCTGGACTTTTACAATTAATTGTTTCTTTCTTTGCCTTATAGTTGTTTTGTTTGCCTTATTGGATCCTATATATAAGCCTCTAAAAGATAGGAGTTTTGCCTTAGATATTCTGATATTCATCCATTCATTTATTCATTAAAATATTTACTAAGCACTTCTCTCATTATAGTAGTTTTCTAGGTAGTGCTAATAGAGATGTTCAGTTCAGTTCAGTCGCTCAGTCGTGTCTGACTCTTTGCGACCCCATGAATCGCAGCACGCCAGGCCTCCCTGTCCATCACCAAATCCCAGAATTCACCGAGACTCACACCCATCGAGTCAGTGATATCATCCAGCCATCTCATCCTCTGTCGTCCCCTTCTCCTCCTGCCCCCAATCCCTCCCAGCATCAGAGTCTTTTCCAATGAGTCAACTCTTTGCATGAGGTGGCCAAAGTACTGGAGTTTCAGCTTTAGCATCATTCCTTCCAAAGAAATCCCAAGGCTGATCTCCTTCAGAATGGACTGGTTGGATCTCCTTGCAGTCCAAGGGATTCTCAAGAGTCTTCTCCAACACCACAGTTCAAAAGCACCGTAAGACCCAGTTTCTATCTTAAGCACCTCAAATTAATAGTGGAGCAAAGCATGAAAATAAATGATCAAAATGCAAAATAACTGATGCTGTAGAAATGTATACACATATATGGATTATCTCTTTTGCATTTTGTTTATGCTTCTCTGGCCTTGAAACATGAGAAAGTACAGAAAGATAAAATTTTTAATTTTCCTTTTCTTCCTCTTTATCTACCTCATTCTTTGTTACTGCAGAGCAAGTACTATGATAACAAAATGACCTCTTATACTTAAGTAGGTCAGAAATGAACTGAAGACTGATTACTTCAAATGTGTACCAAAATATTGACTTTGGAACCAAGTTTTAAAAACTGAACAGATAATACCTAAATGCTTCTTATGAGAGACTGAGTGTTAACAAGACAATGGAAAGTAAAATCCCACTTTTGATATAAAAAATTTAGTGAAGATGCACTATGGTAACTAACTTCTTACTCCTGGTATAAGACTTGGTCAAGAAACAGAACCTCCATCAGATCAGATCAGTCGCTCAGTTGTGTCTGACTGTGACCCCATGAATTGCAGCACGCCAGGCCTCCCTGTCCCTCAGCAATTTGTAAAAGGGATGTCTTAATTCTTGGCTTCTTACTTATGAAATTTCCTGGAATTAGTTCTTTTGAAAGGCACCAAGTAGACTCAGTTTATAATTTTGTAAAATTTTGTAAATTCTCTATGTTTTGGCCAGCCATATGCAATTCAAGGTGAAGAGTCCAGGAGATGGAAATAAAGAAGGTTAGTGGTATATACTGCTAATAACTTTGTCCAAATTTGAAAAAGAGGACTCTGTACCCTTTTTTACATGTTCTCAACTTGATTGGCACATGCATTTAGGATAAGATGATCAGAAATGAGTTTTAAATTCTGGAATGTTAAGAAACAATAGACTTAAAGAAGAAAGAGTAGGGGAAAAAAGCTTTATCAGAATTGTGTCCTATTACGTTTCTTAGAGGAAGAAATACTTGACTAGAATCCTCAAATGTGGCTCACCAGGGGACTTTGCCAGGTAAATGAGGGAGAAAGGGAAAGTTTTGGTAGACAAAATAATATCTGCAGAGGCACAGAGATATGCAACAGCATACTTTGTTCAGGAAGTTAAAAATAGCTCATTAATGCTGGAGCAGAGTCAGGGTTGGGTTAGAAGGCCAGGAAGGCCGAGCTGTGTGAAATAAGCCTGGAGAGGTAGGTCTCATGAGAAAAGAAATATAGGTTATTTTAGAGCAATGGGGGAGAAGGCGATGGCAACCTACTCCACTACTCTTGCCTGGAAAATCCCATGGGCGGAGGAGCCTGGTAGGCTGCGGTCCATGGGGTCACGAAGAGTCGGACATGACTGAGGGACTTCACTTTCACGTTTCACTTTCACGCATTGGAGAAGGAAATGGCAACCCACTCCAGTGTTCTTGCCTGGAGAATCCCAGGGATGGGGGAGCCTGGTGGGCTGCAGTCTATGGAATTTCACAGAGTCGGACACAACTGAAGCAACTTAGCAGCAGCAGCAGCAGCAGAGCAATGGGAATATACTGAAATCTTTTTCTCACTCTTTTTTCTTAATTAGAAAGCTATATTTATTACAGAAAAATTGAAAAATGTAGAAAAGTAAAAAGATTAAAATACATGTTTTCACCGTCCTATCCTCCTGAGATGACTATTATTAACATTCCTTTCTGTATCACCAGCCCCACCTGTCTATCCATCTATCTGTATTTTTAGTGGATTACTATTATTTTAGCTTAATATTTAGTTTACTATACATTTTAGCTTGTATATCTTTAGTTTACTGTATCTTTAAGGATTGCTGTGCTTTGTAATAAGCATTTTTACTTAATATACTGTATTATTCCAATATTTATGATATTTCTATAGTACTTCATATTCAAAATAAACCCTATTTTATTTGAAAGTTAAATTTAAAACATGTCAAAATTCCTTGTTGATGAGTTTATTTTGAAAGGAGAGTCAAAATAAACATATTGTGCACTAGTTATTTCTGGCTTCTGATAATCTAGGTAACATTTTTATCTTATTTGATTTTCTTTCAAAGAATTTGCCACTAGATTTTAGTGTAAAATTGTCTGTGACTCTTTAGTCTTGCTGCCCTACTTTCTATGTTTAATGGAAATATCCCAAAGTATGCCAATGATATTTTCCCCATTGTCTTTTGAAAGCACTCTGATTATAACCCTCCCCTCAGAATTCATATGAAATTGCACTCTTGTCAAGATTTCTGATCATTTTTTGTTGCTGAATGCAATTTAGTCATCTTCATCCTGGACCTATAAGAGTCATTTGACATTGCTAATTTTTTTCTACCTCACTGAAACACTGATTTTGACTTGGCTGCTGGGCACCTATTCTTACAATTTTCTTTTTACTTCGCTACTTATGTCTTTTGAACATTGTTTGCTGATTCCTCATTAGTTGGCTTCTAAACTTTGGAATACCGCAGGGCTTAGTATTTGGATTTCTCTTTTATATGCATGTGTATGGACAGGGAGGCCTGGCATGCTGCAGTCCATGAGGTCGCAAAGAGTCGGACACAACTAAGTGACTGAACTGAACATATATATATATATATATATATATATATAATATATTATATATATACAATATACTCACTTAAAATTTATATGTATGTGAAAGTCACTCGGTCATGTCTGACTCTTTGCACCCCAGTGGCCTATACAGTACATGGAATTATCCAGGACAGAATACTGGAGTGGGTAACCTTTCTCTTCTCCAGGGAATCTTCCCAACTGAGGAATCGAACCCAGGTCTCATGCATTGTAGGTGGATCTTTTCCCAGCTGAGCCACAAGGGAAGCCCAATTTATATGTATATATGTGCATAAATATAGATCAATTATATATTGATACATATATTTTTATTATATTTATACATAACATACAAATACACACTACACATATATTTATACATACCATATAAATACATTATACGTGTTCATTCTATGGATGATTTGACTTAGTTTCTGATATGTATTATGCAGCTTATACGATATACATTGTTTTTTTCAGTCATGTCCAACTCTTTGCAACCCCCGTGGACACACCAGGCTTGCCTGTCCTTCACCATCTTCAGGAGTTTGCTCAGATTCATGCCAGTATAACATATAGATATGATTCTTGGCTTTTTTGGATAAAAAGCATAAAATTCTTAATGATGATATTTCATAGTTTATTATACTTAGAAGAAACTCCACACTATTGAATTTCTTACTGTATTTCTTGATGTCAGTCATATTTTAAGTAGAATTAACAGATGCAAAGGAAGGGGAGGGAAAAATCAAAGTTATTTTAAAAATTCAAAATGGTTTGAACTATTATGTTGAAAATGAATACATGACCTCAGACACACTGCCTCAAAACATGGCCCCTTGGCCAGTTGTACTATTACTTTAAGATGAAGGAATTTGATAGTGACAGGTGCAGGAAGGACTTAGTGGCCTGGCTATTTTACCTGAAGCCATAACACCCTTATGTGGGAGATGCCCTACCTAAACCTGAAAGAAAGGAGTATCCTTATCTTCAAAGACAGTGGGGTGCCAAGAGGAATCTGAAAGAATGGTCATCACCGTTTCCCTGATTCACTACCCTTAGCTTATGCCCTTTTTGTCTTCTGCTGCTTTCCCTGACTTCACTCTTCACCAAACCTAATACAAAAATGTTCAGGCTTAACCTTTTCTTCAAGTCTTTGTTTCTCCATGAAGGCTCCTATGTCTCATAAAACTTCTGTCGAATAAATGTGCTTGCTTTTCTCTTATTAATCTGTCTTTTGACAATCTACTTTATAGGACCCCGGCAGAAAACTTAGAAGGGCAGTAGGAAAAATAACTTTTTCCTCCTTTACAAAAGTATTCAAAGTTTTTCTTATCCTAAACAGAATAAGTTTCTCTATAAATTTACTGTAAAATAACATGAAATAAAATATTTTGTTTTATATGAATAATACATGTATATAAATATATGAATATATATTTAAATATATATAAAGTTAAGGAGAAAGAAAAATATAGGTGGATGTATTCACTTTGAAACTCTTGATACTTTTTAGCTGACTTGCATATTTCAAGGCTTTATATTCATTTAGCACATATTTCTGCAACTGAAGGAACACTGATTTCTTTCCCCCTCAGGTTATACATAACTCAATCCTTTTCTTAAGTTGGGAAGTTTGGTTGTACTTTAGTCTTGGTATTTAGTCTTGACTGTGAAACACAGGCTCTGGATCAAAGGGCTTAAAATCTCATCATCCTAAAGCTAGTAAGTGACAGAAAAGCTTTTCAAAAGCTCTATGGAAACCACTTATGTTGAGTAAATTATATGCCACAGTCAAACATTTTTCAGAAAGTTTTAGACAACATAATGGGCGTGGGAATTCCACCAGTTTGGTTTCTTCATTCAGGAAAGTTCTATAATATGATTTCTGTGCTAATGTTTTACATATGCCCCAGATTTTATTACTCTATCAGATTTGGAGTGTAGCATTGAAGATAATCAAGCAACAAATTATGGAATTCTGAGTCACAGCAGTTATGCAGCAAACAGGCAAATAAAGAAAAACAATAACTATTTGAAAATGTAAAACTAAAACTGAACCTTTCAGTTAACAGCTAGAGACATGTGAATTCCACAGTTTTTTAGCTATATTAAGAAATAAGGAATTTTAGCTGTAATAAAACAAAAAAAGCAAAGAAGTGGGAACCAATTAAAAAATGGGCCTTATTCTATTGATCAAATATTAAAAATATAGACTAAGCTTTCTACATCATACAAAAAATAACAAGATGAAATATTTTGTTAAGAATGTAAGAATGTTTATATTCTAATAGCCAGCCTATCATAGCATTCCACTCTGCAGTGACCCTGATCCACTTCTTACTTCTCATATAATAATCATTTCATTTTGCCCTACAACTTTGTGGCTCTGTGGCATCTGCATTGGAAGGGTAGAAATTCTAGCTCTTCTATGAAAGACAATAGTCAGTGTGGGATGGAATGGAGAAACTTCAAGGCAGTAAACAGATGTAAAAAATCTCCTTGTCCTGTTTCCCAACAGCTATCAATCACAGGATTTTCACAATAAGATACCCCTGAGAACAAAGTCAGCCATCTCTTGGTGCTTGTCATCTTCATAGAGGACTCACAGCAGGCAGGATAGCAAGATTGGCTACCTGGGAAATCCAGGCTTGGGGGATGTATAACAATGAGAATGACGTTAAACAAATGGACAAGGATGGTATGCACTCTCTTCATTGGTGCCTGTTTAGCTCACAGGACTCCAGTGGCTAGAACAATGCAGATCCCAAGAGAATTAACAACCAGCTTGTGTCAAACCCTCAGTTTGGGCTGTGTTCTTTGCTTTTCATTGTCAAAAACAGCTAAAAGCTGGATGTTGTGCTTCACAGATTAAGACAATGCCTGTTCTCCCCTTTCACAAATAGGATTACAGTACTATGTGCTTAAAACACATTTTTTTTGTCTGGTTCTTGTTTTTGTACTCAAATGCTTGATTGACGATACCCTGGGAGATGTCATTGTTTCTGTAGCAATCATTGTAGTATCCTTGAACACAGAGAGCCATGAAGACTCTCTTCCAGGTGTTTCATCAATGTACCAGAAGGATGGCCTCTTGGAGGGTTCACTTGTCCACTGCTTTAACATCAACTGATGTCTATTAAGAGCATATAAGAAAGAAGACATTAAATGGTACAGGGCAGAAAGGAGGGCGACTAAGTTCATTAAGGGCCTCCATCTGAAAGCAGCATGTGTGGAATGTCAATTTAATAATAGAATTGACAGCTTTTCTCTGGTGTCACTCTGTAACAATGGCTCCTTTGACAATTTATAAAATGGACCCTTTGTAGATGTCAGTGAGTGGCACTGCATACATTTGCGAATGCCCTGCATAACTAACATTCTCCCTGATGCTGCACTTTCGGATCTGTCCCAAGGATCTTTTCAAACTGACCCAGGGAACGGGTAAATGAAGATCCAATGAACCTATGCTGTGTATTTGATACAGTTTTTAATGTTGAAACCCCAACATCATCAGATCATAAATCAAACTGTTTAAGTTGTTTGGCAAATAGTCTTGGGCTAGAAAATACTTTTGGACTACATTACTCTAACACTAATACAAAATACATCTAATCACTTAATAATTTTGTGATGAGCTTACTATAAAGTGATTTCATTATTTCAGGCAAAATTTGGCCTTTCAGTGTAAACATAGATCATTCTCATGAATTGATTCAATCAATACTGTGTACACAGGTAAAGTTTTTTTAAAAAACCTTGACTGGCACTGACAGCAAAAAATGAACAATATAGAAACAACAAAAATTCCTCAACACTCAAATTGCAGATTGTATTACTTAGATTATTCTTAGTGCTTTAAACATTTTTTTTTTTTTTGCCTATTAGTATTGAATTAATCAGGAAAGTCTTTAAAAAATGCAAATGGATTTCTCAAGTATCCAAAATCAAATTTCTATTTAGACTTAAGTGATTCATGCTATCTATAGGGAAACTACTGTATTTTCTTATTTCAGCAGTTTCACAAATTGTTATTCCTAAATGAGCAAATACATACAAAGCATTTGAATCAAGATGGCAAATATATAGATTTTACTTTAGTCATCATGAAGAGTTGATTCGACCTGAGCAATGACAATTTCATTCACTGTGCTAAAACTACAATTACAAAATGTATCGCGTCTTTACGAGAATACTGAGTAGTAGTTTTTAGTGATAGATGACAGAAACATATGCATATTAGTTTTAAAGGAATATTCATTGATTCATTAATCCTTTAACCATGTTTTATTTCCTTGAATAATTTTTACAGTATTCACATTAAAATAATAACATGGTTTAAGTTAGAAAATGTTGAACTTTCTTATTTGATAACTGTTATGCTAATTCTGCTAAGTATCTAATAATTTATAATATTCAGTATTCTACTCTGTATAGGATTAACTTAATTTGGAGTTGAAAGACGAGAATCATAAAGTAATTCTGTAGTTAATATATGAAGTTCTGGACCTGTAAAGAGGCTTAAAGATTCATATATCTAACTTCATCATTTTACCTATTAGGAAACTAAAGCCATAAAATTTACTGATTTTGTAAGTTTTAAGACAAATTTTCTGTTAGTAATCACAATATAGAACATATTAATCATAAATTGTCAAATAATTTAAAGAATTTTTAAAAATGAGAACATAGAAAGTCAGCTCAGATTCTTTGACTGTGAAACACCTCCATCTACAGTGGTTATTTGCCCTGTGTATGTGAACTACTGGGCAGGTTGTAACAAAATGGATATATATGTATATATGCATGTTTCATGGAAATATTAAATGTAAATTAAATGTGAAGTCAAAATTAATCATTATTTACTCTCAATCCTGATTTAACAGTTAACAAAATTGATCAAAACAAAGTATTACCTTAAGCATTTTTAGGGATAATTCCCTGGTGGCTGCCCGCAATGTAGAAGACCTGGGTTCGATCCCTGGGTCTGTAAGATCCCCTGGAGGAGGAAATGGTGACCTACTCCAACATTCTTGCCTGGAAAATCCCATGGACAGGGGAGCCTGGCAAGCTACAGGCCATGGGATTACAAAGAGTTGGACACAACTGAGAGACTAACACAAAAATTTTTAAAGAGTTAATTTTAATTTGATTTAATAAACTAATTTGATTTAATAAATAAGGTAGCCTATGAAATGGGAGAAAATATTTGTAAATCATATACCTGATAAGATGTTAATATCTAAAATATCTAAGAAACTCATATGACTCAAAAAAAAAAAAAACCCTACTAAGCTAATTAAAATAATTGACAGAGGAACTAAACATTTTTCTAAAGAAGATATACAATTAGACAGTGAGTGCATGAAAAGATCACTAGTCATCAGGGAAGCACAGTTCAGTTCAGTTCAGTCACTCAGTCGTGTCCAACTCTTTGCGACCCCATGAACTGCAACACGCCAGGCCTCCCTGTCCATCACCAACTCCCAGAGTCTACCCAAACCCATGTCCATTGAGTTGGTGATGCCATCTAGCCATCTCATCCTCTGTTGTTCCCTTCTCTTCCTGCCCTCAATCTTTCCCAGGATCAGGGTTTTTTCAAATGAGTCAGCTCTTCACATCAGGTGGCCAAAGTATTGGAGTTTCAGCTTCAACATCAGTCCTTCCAATGAACACCCGGGACTGATCTTTAGGATGGACTGGTTGGATCTCCCTGCAGCCCAAAGGACTCTCAAGAGTCTTCTCCAACACCACAGTTCAAAAGCATCAATTCTTCAGCACTCAGCTTTCTTTATAGTCCAACTCTCACATCCATACATGGCCACTGGAAAAACCATAGCCTTGACTAGACGGACCTTTGTTGGCAAACCAAATTGAAATAACACTTCAAATCTGTTAGAACAGATTATCACCAAAAAGATAAGAGATAAACAGTGTTGGCAAAGGTGTGAAGAAGAGTGAACCCTTGTGACTTTACTATGTGTTAGCGTAGGCACAATACTTAACATCTCTAAACCTTTTTGGTCCTCAGCTATAAAATAAACAAAAAAATTTGAAGTCCTTCCTACATTATATGATACATAGTAAGAGCAAGATAACGCTAGTTAGCTGTCACTGATAGTGGCACATGTGTTACTGGTAGAACTAAACCACTTTACAAATCTCATTGAGGGGTTACAGTGATGCCAGTGAGAGGAATGTTCAATGTGGGTGCAGGCAGATGACAGTATGTTGTGTGTGTGTGGTTTAATACTGCAATTTTATATTTTCAAAATATTTATTTTGGGAATTTACCTATAGAAAAACAAAAGCTTGAAAATAATTGTACTGCTATTGCGGGCATGTTTGATCAATTAAAGCAGGACCGTGGAGGTGAAATTTAGCCTGTCATGTCTTTGAAGTTGAATTCTATAATCAAAAAGAGGGCATAGTAAATAATAGATTGAGAAAACTGGTTAAACTGTCTTTGCAATCTTGTGTCTGCAAGAATAAAATAACTCTCATGAAATAAGCTATAGACCGATTGATTGTAATACATTACATTGAAAAGTTACTGTATCAGTGTAGATACATGTTCTTGGAATGTAGATGATGCTATCCAACCACCTCATCCTGCCGCCTCCTTCTCCTCCTCCCACTATCTTTTCCAGCATCAGGGTCTTTTCCAATGAATTGGCTCCTAGCATCAGGTGGCCAGAGTATTGGAGCTTCAGCTTCATCAGTCCTTCCAATGAACATTCAGGGTTGATTTCCATTAGGATTGACTAGTTTGGTCTCCTTGCAGTGCAAAGGACTCTCAAGAGTCTTCTCCAACACCACAGTTAGAAAGCATCTATTCTTCAGCACTCAGCCTTCTTTAAGGTCCAACTCTCACATCCATACATGACTACTGGAAAAACTATAGCTTTGACAATACAGACATTTGTCAGCAAAGTGATGTCTCTGCTTTATAAGGCAGTGTCTAGGTTTGTCATAGGTTTTATTCCAAGGAGCAAACATCTTTTAATTTAAGTGAAAGAGGAGAGCGAAAACAGTTGGCTTAAAGCTCAACATTCAGAAAACAAAGATCATGGCATCTGGTCCCATCACTTCATGGGAAATAGATGGGGAAACAGTGGAAACACTGTCAGACTTTATTTTTTGGGGGCTCCAAAATCACTGCAGATGGTGATTGCAGCCATGAAATTAAAAGATGCTTACTCCTTGGAAGGAAAGATATGACCAACCTAGACAGCATATTAAAAAGTGGAGACATTACTTTGCCAACAAAGGTCCATCTAGTCAAGACTATGGTGTTTCCAGTGGTCCTGTATGGATGTGAGAGTTGGACTATAAAGAAAGCTGACCGCTGAAGAATTGCTGCTTTTGAACTGTGGTGTTGGAGAAGACTCTTGAGAGTCCCTTGCACTGCAAGGAGATCCAACCAGTCCTGGGTGTTCATTGGAAGGACTGATGCTGAAGCTGAAACTCCAGTACTTTGGCCACCTCATGCGAAGAGTTGACTCATTGGAAAGGACTCTGATGCTGGGAGGGATTGGGGGCAAGAGGAGAAGGGGACGACAGAGGATGAGATGGCTAGATGGCATCACCGACTCGATGGACATGAGTTTGAGTGAACTCCTGGAGTTGGTGATGGACAGGGATTCCTGGCGTGCTGCGATTCATGGGGTCACAAAGAGTCAGACATGACTAAGCAACTGAACTGAACTGAACTGAGTCAACATCTGCAGTGATTTTGGAGCCCAAGTAAATAAAATCTGTCACTGTTTCCACTTTTTCACTATTTATATACCATGAAGTGATGGGACCAGAAGCCATGATCTTAGTTTTTCGAATGTTGAGTTTTAAGCCAGCTTTTTCACTCCTCTCTTTCAACTTCATCAAGATGCTTTTTCATTCTTCTTCACTTTCTGCCCTTAGAGTGATATCATCTGCCTATTTGATGTTGACCTTTCTCCCAGAAACCTTGATTCCAGCTTGTGAGTCATCTAGCCTGGAATTTTTCATGATATAATCTGCATTTAAGTTAAAGAAGCAGGGTTACAATCTACAAGGAGCCTTGACATACTCCTTTCTCAATTTTGAACCAGTCCATTGTTCCATGTGGTTCTGACTGTTGCTTCTTGACCTGCATGCAGGTTTCTCAAGAGGCAGGTAAGGTGGTCTGGTATTCCCATCTCTTGAAGAATTTTCCACAGTTTGTTGTAATCCACACAGCCAAAGCTTTAGCATAGTCAATGAAGAAGAAGTAGATATTTTTCTAGAATTCCATTTCTTTTCCTATGATCCAGCAGGTGTTGGTAATTTGATCTCTGGTTCCTCTGTCCTTTTCTAAATCCATCTCATACATCTGGAAGTTCTTGATTCATGTACTGCTAAAGCCTAGCTTAAAGGATTTTAAATATAATCTTGTTAGCATGTGAAATGAATGTAATTGTATGGTAATTTGAACATTCTTAGGCATTGCCTTTCATTGGGATTGCAATGAAAACTAACCTTTTCCAGTCATGTAGCTTTGCTGAGTTTTCCAAATTTGCTGGCATATTGAGTGCAACACTTTAACAGCATCATCTTAGTGGGACAACAAGGGCACTGGGCATGTCATCTGAATATGTGGAGCTGCTGAAGGGCATGTCCCTGATAGTCAGGGCCTGACACAACATGGTCCAGTGGAGATGGAAATGGAAAACTATTTTTGTACTCTTGCCTTGAGAACCCATGAACACAATGAAAAGACAAACAGATATGACAATGGAAGGTGAGCCCCCCAGGTCAGTAGA
This sequence comes from Bos indicus x Bos taurus, assembly GCF_003369695.1. Taxonomy (NCBI): domain Eukaryota; kingdom Metazoa; phylum Chordata; class Mammalia; order Artiodactyla; family Bovidae; genus Bos; species Bos indicus x Bos taurus. The sequence continues at coordinate 34,683,976 of NC_040076.1, read as the reverse complement.
TCTCCAATATGCTACTAGGGAAGAGCAGAGAAACAGCTCCATAAGGAATTATCCATTACAAGTTATTTAAATTGGTTTCAATGTCAAGCTCTTATAGTAGTTCATTCTCATTCAACTCTTGACTGATTTGAATGGATCATTAACTTGATTATTTGTAGAAATGAACCCACCGCAAATATTTAATGCCAATGCTATTTACTCAGCCCTTCCTAGATGCTCGTGGCACAATATCTTTGGAACATGATTTTCTCCATGTGGGGAATTAACAAGAAAAACCTCTAGGGGCCTAACCAGTAAAAAAGACTCAGCTGTGTTCACTAAAACAGACTTCTTGTGTTCATTAGACTCCCCTTCCAAGCACCCTATCTTTTGGAGATGAGAACCCCCCAAATGGTTAATTTCATTATTGCAGATTGGAAGATAGCACATATCTAGAGTGTGTGAATTCACTGATATCCTCATTTATAAATGAGCGGCCTGTGCATTTACTTACCATGAAATAATTCCACAAAGTATTGTTGTGTTAGGACAACTGAAAGGAAAACAAACAAACAAAAAATTATTTTTTGCAACACAAATACCAAGTATTCCAAGGGCATAACTGGACTCTCTTTAAATTGAGGCCATAGGCCATAGCACAGCATTTCTAGTTAAAAATAAAATAACTTATTCAGTGATGGTTTTCTAAATCCATATAAATTTGCCAGGAGCAGTTGATGGTTCCACATGTTTTTGAATTTCATCTGTGTAAGGAGTAAATAAAAGGAATGTGAATGGTATTTCAGTGTCCTGGAACAAACCCTTTTATGTTTTTATACATATTGCTAAAAATGTGGCATGTGAAATATTTAAGTTCACTTCCTTATAGTCTTAAAGCAGGATTGAAATGGATCAAGAACTATATATAACCAGTGAGCCAGCCAAGTCAAGCATATGTGAAGATAGAAAATCCTCCATAAATGGGATACACAACATTAACTATAAATGTAACCATGGCCTCCCATTTCATTGATGATTTCCAATATCCTTCTCAAGTGTTATGTCAGTATAATTCATCAAAAATTCAGACAGAAAGCGTCCCTTGTGGCTCAGAAATAAAGAATCCACCTCCAGTGCAGGAGACAGGGGTTCTAACTTGGTCTGGGAAGATTCCACATGTTGTGGAGCAACTAAGCCCATGAGCCACAGCTGCTGACCCTGTGTACTACAGCCCGGGAGCTTCAACTACTGAAGCCCACACAGCCTAGTGTCCATGCTCAACAACAAGAGAAGTTGTTGAAATGAGATTCCGTGCACCACAAGTGGAGAGTAGCTCCCACTCGCCACAACTAGGGAAAAGTCTGCCCAGCGAGGAAGACCCAGCACAGCCAAAAATAAGTGGATAAATAAATAAAAATTTACAAATTCAGACAGAAAAGCCAGATGGCAGGCAAAGCTTCATCAAAATCCTTATGTGAGAGACACTGCTTTTCTAGAATTTAAAAACAGCAGTCCGTTATATTAAAGGCAGATTTAGCCTAAAGAAACTTCCCAAGTAGCAAATGCTACTCCACATTTCTTCATATCATGTTATTGTGAGAGATAGTCAGTCATGGTGCTTCCATAGAGACAGTGTATGATGTCAAAATCATTGCTTATTCAAACAAATGTATTCATCCAGTGTGATGGTTAGTCATCAAATGAATAGAACACTTAATTTTTTCATTTCTCAGAGAGACATGATGTAAAAATTGCCCATGAAAGCAGAACTTCAGTATGTGTGTGTTAGTCACTTAGTCATGTCCAACTCTTTGAGACCCCCATGGATTGTAGCCCGACAGGCCCTTCTGTCTATGGGATTCTCCAGGCAAGAATCCTGGAGTGGGTTGCCATTTCCTTCTCCAGGGAATCTTCCTGACCCAGGGATTGAACCTGGGTCTCCTGCATCACAGGAAGATTCATTACCATCTGAGCAATAGGGAAGTCCATCAACTTTAGCATAGGATGGTATAAAAAAAAAGTAGTCAAAATGAGCAATTAAAAGAATAAACTCAGAGTAAGTTAATGATGATTATAGCCTTATTGTCAATTTTTTCTACATGCCATTATATTAATGCTTCCCATATCATTTTTCTGATGTATTGTCTGGGTTGTACTCAAAATGCAACTTTAAACATTACAGTTTCAACAGTAAATTCGGAGTTTTACAAAAAAAGAGAGGATATACTGCTCTTGTTTTTATTCTTGCTGTAACCAATTACAAAAAACATCGTGGCTCAAAACTATTCACGTTTATTTTCTTTCAGTTTGGTCATTCAGAAGTTTGACAAAGGTCTCACTGTGTTAAAATTAAGGCATGGAATGGACTGTGTTCTTTCTATAGGCTCTAGGGGATTATCCATGTCTTTCCCTTTTCCATATAGCTGACCTGCATTCCTTGGCTTATGACCTCTTCCTCCATCTTAAGAGCCAGGACCCATCACATCTCTCTGACTGTTCTTCAGCTGTTGCATCTCTGTCTATCTGATCTAGTCTGGAAAGGTCCTTTGCTTTTAAGAACTCATAACTAGGTTGGGCCAACCAGGATAATCCATCCCATGTCAAGGTCTTTAACTTTAATAGCATTCAAAAAGTCACTTTTATTCTGTAAAATAACATATTCACAGGTTTAGGGAATGCCTACCCTAAAGCACAAATACAGCAAATGATTAAAGTGTATTTGACTGCAGTTACAATTGATTGTCATTGGCATTCTTGCTCCAATTTTTGTCAGCATTTTCTATTGAGTCTCTAATGTTTATTCAGTTTACTTAAAAACTTTAACATAATCTGAATCAAAAATCTGTCGTTCATTACAGGGTGTGGAAATAACCTGCTGACCTTTGTACTACAAAAAGTTGACAGAATTCTCTGGTTTGGTATGTACAGCCAGCAGTTTGGAGATGCTTTCCAAAGGCCTTGCCAATTCTTACAACTAAAAAGATGCTGAAAACATTACTTGGCACTTAGACCTTTAGCTGTGTACTTAGACCAGCCTTTTTCCTTTTGAGATAACTTAAAAAATTATATATGGTAAGTATTTCAAAAAGACTAGTGACTGTTTAGTAAGAATACCTAGTTATATGCTTTTACAGATTTTTGTGAACTTAACCAAATAACTCAGTCTCTCTCATTTTTTGCTTTCTCATTTTTATCCATTCTTATCATATCTCATCATGTAGGGGTGAGGGTCAAATGTACTGACATTAGATTTGTAGGCAATTAGATGCTATGCAAATGTTAATTATTTATAATTTATTCTCTTAGCACTCACATTATTATTTCCATTTTAATTAAAACAGTAAATCACTCACATACATACATGTGCACTCATATGCACATGGAGAAAAAGACAAGCAACACGATTAGCTAGGTGGTTCAAGAAATAGTTCCAGAACTTCCATATTTGCTGTCTTTTTCTTTACGTGGAACCACTTTAAATTTTCCATATCCTCTCTGAGATGGAACTGAGACTGGGGCAGGACTAGGGTTTAAACTGCCCTGCTGCTGCTGCTGCTGCTTAATCGCTTCAGTTGTGTCTGACTCTTTGCAACCCTGTGGACTGTAGCCTGGCAGATTCCTCTGTCCATGGAATTCTCCAGGCAAGAATACTGAAGTGATTTTCCATGCCCTCCTCTAGGGGAGCTTCTCAATCCAGGGATCAAATCTGGGTCTCCTGCATTGCACTGCCATTCTGAAGGAGATCAGCCCTGGGATTTCTTTGGAAGGAATGATGCTAAAGCTGAAACTCCAGTACTTTGGCCACCTCATGCAAAGAGTTGACTCACTGGAAAAGACTCAGATGCTGGGAGGGATTGGGGGCAGGAGGAGAAGGGGACGACAGAGGATGAGATGGCTGGATGGCATCACTGACTCGATGGACATGAGTCTGAGTGAACTCTGGGAGTTGGTGATGGACAGGGAGGCCTGGTGTGCTGCGATTCATGGGGTTGCAAAGAGTCGGACACAACTGAGCGACTGAACTGAACTGAGACACCAGGGAAGCCAGTTAAATTGCCCCTAGGGTATCTAGCATAAATTAAATTCCTAAGACCCTTGGGGTGTATAAATTAATGTCCTTATTCCACTTTTACTTTGGAAGAATTGTTTCAAAATAAACCATCTCACAGCAAGTTATAGGCACTCAAGAGATCTGCAGGAGAGAGAGGGAACTTGTCTTTCCAGTTTGCTTCTTAGCAGGAAAGAAAGTAGGGAAGTGGGGTTGCCTAAGTGGTCATAATGTCTTCTTAGTTGTGCCTATTTGTGCTCACTTCCATTAATACTTTAATTTTCAAATTAATTTTGGCTAAGGCCTTGTGTGTACAGGAAATACCACTGGAATTTTCATAAATTCTAGAAGAAATGCCTTGTGTTTGGATTTTCATAGCATCTTTTCCTGGAGGCTCAGGGCACCTGCTCCATTTCAGGTTCATATGATCCACCCCACAGAAGCACATAAGACTTTCTGAAAGATCCCTCTGCCAGGGGGCTTGCAGTAAATCCCTCTGCAGCCAGACAAGTTGGCCTTTATTTTTTGCATTGCTCTGGGCATCTCACATGACATTCCCAAATAAGGTATTGTGCTACAAGCCTGCTATGATTGCTAGTAATGACTTAACTGCAAAGGAATTATAACAGTATGAATAACAGTGGTTTGCACTGTGAATGTCCTCGCTACTCAAAAAATGCCAGAGCAACAAATAGAAAATGCTTTTTATTTGAAAGTATGAAAGGAGTAAAAGTCAGAAGACTACAACTGCTGCTAATCTGTAAACATTGATTGTTCATTCAACAGCAGGAAGCAAAACAAATGTAAAACGAGAGATGGCATTAGCCATTTTGCTGTATGCAAAGGCAGTTATATAAAAGGAATGAAAATAAAATAAAAATCATATTCAAACACAAAACATTTGGGCGGAAGTAACTTTTTGCTTCCAAACTTGTTAAACCAGAAATTCTTGTGCATTTTGACTCTGATGTTTGTTAGGGACAGGGGAGCCTGGTGGGCTGCCGTCTATGGGGTCGCACAGAGTCGGACACGACTGAAGTGACTTAGCAGCAGCAGCAGCAGCAGAATCACATTACTATTGTTATGGGATATGTGTCTTTTCCCTTATAGTCTATCTAGCATTGTAGATCAGGGTCAGAGAAGTACAAAATTAAATTTATGTTCTCAATACCTCTTGCTTCCAAACATTAATAAATATCACATCATTTTTTAAAAGCACAAAAGTTCTTTAGAAAAAACCAGATATTAAATGGCATTATTTATTACACGGCATATAAGGATAAACATGAATTAAAGAGTTTACCTACTCAAGATTCAGTAAATATTCCTATAACATATGTACAACTTCAAACAGTCATTTATTACGAAACTGATTTTTAAACTCTATCTTAGAATTTAACTGTACATTAGAATTGTAATGTACAGTTAAAGATTATAGATTGGATGAAACCTTGTGTCACATTATAAATTATGACAGTGAATTGAACAGACATTTATTTAATAAGAGATAGGAAACTGAGAGATTTCCTAGTCTAGAGAACGAATGAATGCTTCTTAGCTTTTAGAAATTTAGAATTGCTAATATATAGGACTTTGCACACAGTAATGAATAACCTTTAATTCATGACTTTGAATAGATGCTATATTCCATTAATAATCTTGCTCTGCCAACTTATTTTTAAGCATCTTTGTATTCTAAAATAGAAAAGATGTGTGAACTCTCTAAATTATTTCAAAAATCTACCTACTTGGACATTCCTTTTACTCATGTATCCTTTCCACTTGAAACTTTCCTAATCTGATTTAATTGCTTCTTTTCATGACCTCATGAATGTTTTTTTTTTTTTGTCTAAACATCTATTCTACTTCCCATGATACTGAATGCCTCAAGCCCAGCATCCTGAAATCTTGGCAAACCAGATGCATGAAAGAAGGATGGTATCTCAAACTGGTAGGGGCATCTTCCGCAATGACAGTTACCTGTAGAGACTCACTGGCTACTCAACTATCAGATGAACCCTAGGTTTGGAGATTTACTTCCTTCTCTTGCTCTCTCTGTTTGAATACTCGCTTGTTCCCCCATGGGACAAGAAATGGCTTACACTTAGGATTCTTGAATGATTGCCAGAAAGGAATTGACTCTGAGAATTGTCATTTTCCAGGTTCCCATAGCGTGCAGTAAACCTGAGAGACTGGCTTGATATGAACATAGCAGTAATGATCTAGATGATAATCATAACTAATTACATAGTTATCTTCTAAGCTAGGGTAGAAGGATCTGTCAGACCTCATTTTGGTACTACTATAAGAAAATTAATATTCATACTTATATTAACAGCCTTAGGTCACTGAAATCACATAAAGACTATGATGCAAAACTTACCACACAATTTCATGCATTAGTCCCAAATACTTAAGTATTTTCTCATTTTCTAAACTAGGTCAGGGGTTGACACACTATGGATGGCAGGCCAAATGGGGCCTGCTCTCTGTCTTTGGCAAGCCCATAAGCTAAAATATGATTTCGGATCTGTTGAAAAAACTAAAGGAGGAATCACATATCACAGCATATAAAAAATATATTAAATACAAATTTTAGTCTACATAAATAAATATGCATTTGAATACAGCCATCCTTGTTTATGTATATATTCTTGATGACTGCTTTTACACTACAATTGCAGAGTTGAGGAGTTACAACAGAAACCATATGGCCCATAAAGTCTCAAATATTTACTCTCTGGCCATTTACAGAAGATCTCTCTACCTCTGAACTGGATTATTTACTCTTCAGGGTCAGAGACCATATTTTGGACATTTCTAACAGCTCTCAGATTAAAGGAAAAATAAGAGGTACTCAATGACAATTTACTGTTACTCACTCCAATGTGATCATCAAATCAAACAGGCCTAGGCTACTCTTGTTATCAGAGGACATTGTGGCCTGGAGACATTTTAAGGCTTGTGAGCAGGACTCCTGGTATGCATGGCAGAGTGGCGACACATTGAACAAATGCTCTGTATAATTAATTACTTACTCTACCTTCATTCTTCAACTGGAGAGAATGCAAACTTAAATTAGTGGAGAGAAAATGGAAAGAAAAAGGAAACTCTTTTTCTCTCTATCATACACACACACACACACACACACACATACATGGGGGGGGTGTAGAAAAAGAAAGAAATGGGAAGAGTACTACTCTGTAGTGTAAAATAGTAACTTACAAAGTATGTGATAAGCACATATTGTAATTTGTTAATTTTTTCCTTTGTATGTATGTGCTTAGTTGCTCAGCTGTGTCTGACTCTTGGCAACCCCTTGCACTGCAGCCCACCAGGCCCCTCTGTCCATGGGGATTCTCCAGGCAAGAACACTGGAGTGGGTTGCCATGTCCTCCTCCAGGGCATCTTCCCAACCCAGGGACTGAACCCAGGTCTCCCAAATTGCAGCCAGATTGTTTACCACCTGAGCTATCAGAGAAGCACAATTTTTTCCTTTAATGCTCACAAAAATCTCTTAAGCTGGTTTTTTGCTATTGCCAGGGATTCCATGGTGGCTCAGATAGTAAAGAATCCACCTGCAAGGCAGGAGACCCAGGTTTGGTCTTTGGTTTGGGAAGATCCTTTGGAAAAGGGAGTGGATTCACACTTCAATATTCTTGCCTGGAGAATTCCATGGACAGAGGAGCCTAGAGGGCTACAGTCCATGGAGTCACAAAGAATTGGATGTAACTGACCAACCTAGATAGCATATTAAAAAGCAGACACATTACTTTGCCAACAAAGGTCCATCTAGTCAAGGCTATGGTTTTTCCAGTATTCATGTATGGATGTGAGAGTTGGACTGTGAAGAAAGCTGAGCGCCAAAGAACTGATGCTTTTGAACTGTGGTGTTGGAGAAGACTCTTGAGAATTCCCCTGGACTGCAAGGAGATCCAACCAGTCCATCCTAAAGGAGATCCGTCCTGGGTGTTCATTGGAAGGACTAATGCTAAAGCTGAAACTCCAATCCTTTGGCCACCTCATGCAAAGAGTTGACTCATTGGAAAAGACCCTGATGCTGGGAGGGATTGGGGGCAGGAGGAGAAGGGGACGACAGAGGATGAGATGGCTGGATGGCACCACCGACTCAATGGACATAAGTTTGAGTAGACTCCAGTAGTTGGTGATGGACAGGGAGGCCTAGCGTGCTGCAATTCATGGGGTCGCAAAGAGTTGGACACGACTGAGTGACTGAACTGAACTGAACTGGAGTGACTAACACTTTCACTTTCATACTATTATCATCTCAGAGTTGAATATACAGATTGATTGTGATTAATTAACTTCTATAGGTTTGAAAAGTTGGGAAAAGTAGATTAGGATGAAGATCTTTCCTTTAATAAGTATTTGTTATGAGTTTGAATTGTGCTCCCCCTAACCCATGCATTTAGATATTGAAGCTCTATCCCTCAGTATCTCAGAATGTGTCTGTATTTGGAGATAGAATCTTCAAAGAGGTAATTATGCTAAAATAAGGTCATTTGATGTTCTCTGATCTAATGTGACTAGCTAGTATCCTTATAAAAATATGAAAGCCTGTCACAGATATGTATAGAGGGAAATACAGAGGGAAGACTATGTGAACACACAAAAGGAAGATGACCTTGGACAAGCCAAGGAGAAAGGCTCAAAAGAAACCAAACCTACTGACACTTGATAATAGACTCCTATCCTCTAGAACTGTGAGAAAATAATTTCTGTTGTTTAAAACTCCCTGTCTGAAGAACTTGTCATGGTGGGTCTAGAAAACTAATACCATATCTAAAAAAGTTCAAGACAAATGTGATTTCTATGAGACTATCTGCTACTCAGTTCAGTTCAGTTCAGTCTCTCAGTCGTGTCCAACTCTTTGCTACCCCAAGAACTGCAGCATGCCAGGCCTCCCTGTCTATCACCAACTCCCGGGGTTTACTCAAACTCATGTCCCTTGAGTCAGTGATGCCATCTAACCATCTCATCCTCTGTTGCCCTCTTCTCCTCCTGCCTTCAATCTTTCCCAGCATCAGGGTCTTTTCCAATGAGTCAGTTCTTCACATCAGGTAGCCAAAGTATTGGAGTTTCAGCTTCAGATCAGTCCTTCCAATGAACATTCAGGACTGATTTCCTTTAGGATGGACTGATTGAATCTCCTTGTCCAAGGGACTCTCAAGAGTCTTCTCCAACACAACGGTTCAAAAACATCAGTTCTTTGGCACTCAGCTTTCTGTATAGTCCAACTCTCACATCCATATATGACTACTGGAAAAACCGTAGCTTTGATTAGATATACCTTTGTTGGCAAAGTGATGTCTCTGCTTTTTAATAAGCTGTCTAGGTTGGTCATAACTTTTCTTCAAAGGAGCAAGTGTCTTTTAATTTCATGGCTGCAGTCACCATCTGCAGTGATTTTGGAGCCCCTCCCCCCCCAAAAAATAAAGTCTGATACTGTTTCCATAGGTGAAAGATAGAGATAAGATGCAAGCTCTTTTGAAGAAATAGGTCTAAATAAGATTATACAAAGAGAAATTGTAGGTGGAAAAGAAAAACAAAGGCTTAATAGAAACCTGAAGAAATTCAGCTTTTAAAACCAGCAAACATACCTGAGAAGAAGTGGCCAGTAAGTTAAAAAGACAATCAGAGGAATATGGTGTCACAGAAGCTTAGGGAAATAGTCTATCAAATGGGAGGGAGCAGAGAACTGTGTAAAGGGTTTATTCAGAGGACATATTACAACAAGGAGATCACTAGAGCCATTTTAAAGAATAATTTCTGTGAAATGGAGGGGAATTGAAACCCAATTGGGGTCGGTTGAAAGAAGGTTCCATAAGTATGAAAACTTTTTCTAAGATGTTTTAACATTAAAAGAGCAAAGGAAATGAATAGCAGCTTGTGGCTGGTGGGAAATGTGAAGTCTTTCTTTTTTTTTTTATTTTTTAAGGTGGAGTGATATTAAGGCTTTGTTGCTGATGCTTGTTTTGCTGTTGGAAATAATTTAGGAGTGAGAAAAACTTGATGCAGTGAGAAAGTGGCTAATTGTGCACGCAGTATTGAAAAGGAAAGCCATTAAATGAGTGGAAGTGAAGGGAGATCTTCAGGCTATGAAGAAACTGGTCTTAGATAAGAGTGGACGTCACCTTGCTTTCTTTCTAAGCGGAGGAAAGAGACTATCGGATTATGGACACAGATGAGTGAGTGAATTTAGTTACAGGAAGATAAGATATATTCTTAGGGTAACAATTTATTTTCAATGATTTTGGTGTGGATAACTTTCTTCAGTGTAGAGTGAGAGAGAATGGTGTAAGTGTTTGAGAGAGAGAAGCAAAGGTGTGAAATTGGAACTTAAGACCTTGAAGAAGTGTAGTGGAATTATAATATGTGCTGAGTGCCCATTTGAGATCCATAAACATAAATTTAAAGTGAGATCAGTCCACAGAGTGGAGGAATTTTTTTTTCCTCCAGCCATACACAGCTGCTGAGGAGACCAGTTGTCGGTGAATAGTTGGATTTAACCATGGTTGGGGGTGTGCCAGCAAGTAGGTCAGAAGAAGAGGAGGTCAAAGGCATGGGTCATAGTGCTGCACAGTTATCCAAGGAATCTAAGGAATCTCCACTGGATAAGAGAGTAGCCAGGACGGGGATTTGGAAAAAAATAAAGAAAAAGATGGGTTTGAAGCGTAAAAAAGTAGAGTCAAGAACTGGAGGTCTAGGGAAGCTCGAAACTTAGCTGGAGTGCAGCAAGAAAGAATGGTCATGAAAAGGGAAATTTAAAATGCAGGCTTTTGAGTTGGAGTTAATAGAAATGAAAACAAGATCCAGGAGGGAATAACCTTAGAAGCTGCAGAGATCAAAGATTTTAGATGAATCAATGTTGAATTCCCAAGCATGGTAACTAGAGTAGCAAAGGAGATATCAGTGAACCAAGGAACTAAATATGATTATGAATAAGGAGAGTTGTACATTTTCTCTCAAAATGCTAAAGGTTGAAAGAGTCTTTACATCTTAGTAAAGCACTTTTTCTACCTTCCAGAAGCTGCAGCTAATGATTGAGTTTTTAGAGATGAATAAATTCTGTTTATCCCATCACTAAATGGTACAAATCAGTTAGTAACAGGGAATATGTGTGTTAGTTGCTCAGTCATGACCTATTCTTTGTGACTTCATGGACTGTTGCCCACCAGGCTTCTCTGTCCATGGAATTCTCCAGGAAAAAAATACTGGAGTGGATTTCTATTTCCTTCTCCAGGGGATCTTCCCAACCCAGGGATCAAACCCAGGTCTCGCATATTGCAGGCAGATTCACCACCTAAGCTATCATATTAAAACACCTGAAAAAACTGTTTCTTATCAGACCCAAGAATTACTGGCACATATACATGTTTAGGGATACTTGTAATTGCTTTATTCTGTCTAGCAAAAGGTTAGAGTATTTCTCAGAAACAATCTTATATTTGCATGTTATTTGGAAATTTTGTTTTCTAAATTAATAAGAGAAGTTAAAGAAGTAGCATTTTAAAAATTATATTAATTTCAGTCTAGAATAAAAAAAAAAAATTCTCCTAAATGGAGAAGAAATAGCCATACAATAGAGTGGCTTTAGTTACTTCAGAAAAGTTGAGAAAGAAGATTAGAACACACTTAAATGGGTAAACTCTAGTCAATTAACGGTTTATTCTTTGGTCTAAAAATGTAAAGCAGGATAGCATGAAGGTATGTCCAGAGGTGAAATTAGAAGTGATATGCAAAAGTAGACTATGAAGAATTAATATGCACTACTAGATTGTATGTGCCTTTACATAGCATCCAGTCTCTAATGGGATATGAAAGATGAGTAGAGCATTTTCAGAAGGAAATATTTATTTGACTTATGGTATACTGCTATAATCCTTGACAGGTGATTGATTTTTTTAAAAGAACCATGAAGAAAATTAAATAATTCTTCTATAAGGCATGCTGCTAAGTCACTTCAGTCGTGTCCGACTCTGTGCGACCCCATAGATGGCTGCCCACCAGGCTCCCCCATCCCTGGGATACACCAGGCTCCGCCATCCCTGGGATTTTCCAGGCAAGAACACTGGAGTGGGTTGCCATTTCCTTCTCCAATGCATGAAAGTGAAAAGTGAAAGTGAAGTCGCTCAGTCGTGTCCGACCCTCAGCGACCCCATGGACTGCAGCCTACCAGGCTTCTCCGTCCATGGGATTTTCCAGACAAGAGTACTGGAGTGGGTTGCTATTGCCTTCTCCGTCTATAAGGCATAGCTTATTTTAAAGGAATAGCACGTTCTTGGGGTCGCTGAGGGTCGGACATGACTGAAGCGACTTAGCAGCAGCAGCAGCAAAGTCCTATTAAAAGGATCCTTTCTGTAGGTAAGTGAAGTCGCTCAGTCGTATCCAACTCTTAGCGACCCCATCGACTGCAGCCCACCAGGCTCCTCCGTCCATGGGATTTTCCAGGCAAGAGTACTGGAGTGGGGTGCCATTGCCTTGTTACTTCGGTAGGTAACCAGACTGGTAAATCATAAAATGATAAGGAGGTAAGTGTGCCATCTATTGGTGAAACAAGCACAATGTAAGAATACGTGCAAAGCCATTGCTCTCAGGTCAAGTTACATAGGCATCCTTTTCTATGTCATATAAAATAATGCTTCATGAGAGCAAAATACCATAATCTACTCACAGAAAAACTGGGGCTTGTCGCTGTTAGTAGCCCAGCAACAAAAGGATGTCAAATCAGAAGTCAGGGCATCATAGTTCTCAACCAGCTTTATGCAATATGCAACGTAAGGTTGCATGTATTGTTTCATGTCCCAAGGTTCCACTTTGCTTTTTTATAATAATAAATTAAGAGATAACAAGGATTAATTAGTTCCTTTAAGTTCTAACATTTTGCAAATTTTATAGCTTGAATGTATGCATAGATGCAGATGCTGTTTCATTTAAGTAAGTTTACCATTTTTTAAATTTACTCTTAGAGACATACAGATTCCTTTGATGTAAACTCTAGATGCCATTGCATATAAGGTCTTACTTTTAGAGGCAGAGAAATTACTCAGTAAGTTTTATTTGAATGTGTGCTAAGTCACTTCAATCGTGTCCAACTCTTAGAGACCCTATGGAATGTAGCCTGCCAGGCTCCTCTGTCCATGGGATTCTACAGACAAGGCTACCATAGTGGGTTGCCATATCCTCCTCCAGGGGATCTTCCCAACCCAGGGATTGAACCCTCGTCTCTTATGTTTCCTGCATTGGCAAGCAAGTTCTTTATCTCTTGCACCACCTGGGAAGCCCCTAAAACTGAATACACAAACAAATAGTAAACCACAATTTTTTTTTTTTTCAACTGAAGTACAGATGACTCACAATACTGTATTAGTTTCTGGTGAATATCTAAAGAAAACAGAAACACAAATTTGAAAAGATATATGCACTTCAATATTTAAAGCAGCATTATTTGCAATAGTCAAAATATGAAAACAACTTAAGGGTCCATTAGGAGATTAATGGATAAAGAAGATACATATATTAGAATTTATGTAAATATTGTGCTGTGCAGCTGTGCTCTGTCATGTCCAACTCTGTGTGACCCCATGGACTATAGACTACCAGGCTCCTCTATCCATGGGATTTTTGAGGTAAGAATACTGGAGCAGGTTGCCATTTCCTCCTCCAAGGGATCTTCCCAACCATGGATTGAACCCACATCTCCTGCATCAGCAGGTGGATTCTTTACTCTTGAGGCACCTGAGAAGCCCATAATGGAATATTACATATCCAGGATGATATTTTGCCATCTGAAAAAACATGGATGGACCTGGAACAAATTATGCTTAGTGAAGTAGGTTAGACAAAGACAAACACTGTATATATGTTGAATTTGAAAAAATAAAACAAATGACCAAATATAACCAGACAGAAATTGATTCACAGGTTAAAAAAAATTATTTTTCAAAATTATAATTCTATACCTCTTTAAGCTGTGTAAGCATTAACTTTTATTAACCTGTGGCTCAGTGTTTACTTATACATTATAAATTCAAGAAATCTTTTATTTAAATTTTTATTTAAAGAAATTTAAGTACTATTTCTGGGTTTTGTTGTCATTTTTTGTTCGCTTTTTAAGTGACATAAAGATTTAGGGTTTTTTTTGAAAAATGTTCTAAACAAAATGTGTTACCATTTTCTGAATCCATTTCAAAATTAGTATATTTAAGACATGACGCTACCTTGTGATGAATATTACAGGGAAGCTCTCTGATGCAGAGAAATTGGTACAACTTTTGTGGACATTATTAGTATGCTTTAATTCAGTAATTCTTCTTCTGGGATCTATCCTTAAGATATACTCTACAATGCATGGCAAGAGTTATGTACACGTATGTTCACTGTCATTTATAATTGATATGTCCTCAACATTAAGTTGTGGCTTCCCTGGTGGCTTAGACAGTAAAGCATCTGCCCGCAATGCGGGAGACCCAGTTCGATTCCTGGGTCAGGAAGATCCCCTGGAGAAGGAAATGGCAACCCACTCCAGCACTCTTGCCTGGAAAATTCCATGGACGGAGGAGCCTGAGAGGCTGCAGTCCGTGGGGTTGCAGAGAGTTGGATACGACTGAGCGATTTCACTTTCAAACATTAAGTTAGCAATAGGTATGTGGTTTTTCAACAATAGTTGTAGCTCTAAAGAATATAAAAAAGTTGAGAAATTCAGACAACATGATCATCATATTTATATGGTACATTCATCAATAGTTACAGTTGACATCCTCATTAGCAAAAAAGAGAAAAAGAAATCTAAATATCAGTGCCCCAAATAGAAGTTAAAATGGGAAAGCTAAAAACAAAGTCAATTTACAATTTCATATTTGAATAATCTTAATATAATGTATTGTTATACATTTTAATTAGGATTGCATTCACAAATAGCTCATTACATTTTAGTCCAGAAGTGACTGTAAATCTTAGACCTTGAGGTGTATACCAGTCATGGGCTGTTCTGAGAAGTGAGATCTCTCTGGAAAGTAACAGTACTCACTTATTAAAGTGAAATCACAGACAAAGGGAAGGCCAGCTGAACTGTTTTCCTTTTAAAGATGAAGCTGAATATATCTTAAATAGAAAAAAAAAAAAAGGGAAAGGAAATAGCTCTATTATAGGGTTCTTTTCCTAACTTTAGCACTAATATTTTATTACTTTAATGTTTTAACCATCAATAAGTTAGCTGGTTAACAATGAGGATCATTAGGATAATTTTTCTTAGAGGACAAGGAGATGGCGTTTATGAGGTGGAGATGACAATATTTATAAGGCTCTTGAGTCCTCACACGTTTCAGTCATTAAACTAAGCCTGAAGCATAAGCAAACTGAGTCTTTGTGTCTATGTTTCCCATTCATTTTTTTATGTGAAAAATCATTTCATCACAAATTTTGGACAATGTATCATGATATAAAACTAGAACTTCAGGTATGTGTTTGTGCTATCAATGCGAATCCATTTTGTATTGAGAAGGAATAAGAGGTGAAAGAATGATGATACAACTTCAGTTGTTAAAGACCCCATTTACGTTCCAGAAGTATCAAGTCTGGAAATTCACTTACTTTTTTCAGCAAGAACCATTTATTTGGTGCCTATTTGCAATGTTAAATTGTTTTACTTTCCTCAGCTCACTTTGCGTATTATTTCAGCATATA
Source organism: Bos indicus x Bos taurus (assembly GCF_003369695.1). Taxonomy (NCBI): domain Eukaryota; kingdom Metazoa; phylum Chordata; class Mammalia; order Artiodactyla; family Bovidae; genus Bos; species Bos indicus x Bos taurus. The sequence goes on along the minus strand of NC_040076.1, from coordinate 34,668,243 downwards.
TGGACATAACATCTGAAGAAACAGTTGTGTCTGTGTACATGTGTGTTCAGTCGCTCAGTCATGTCCAACTCTTTTGTGACCTCATGGACTGTAACCCACCAGGCTCCTCTGTCCTGGAATTTTCCAGGCAAGCATACTGGAGAGGGTTACTATTACCTTACTCCGGGGGTCTCCCCAACCCAAGGGTGAACCTGCATCTCTTGTACCTCCTGCATTGGTAGGTGGATTCTTTATCACTGTGTCACCTGGGAATCCCAAAAGAATAGATAACAAGTCACAATTCAAAACCTATTTCTACAATCAATGGAAATACCAGTATTTTTATACATTCATACAGCGTGTCAGAAAAAAATATATTATTTCTTTGAGAAGTTATACCATACTGATTTTGTAATCTTCTGAAAATTTGAATTATTGGCACAAACAGAAACCCTTTCATCTTCCAGAGTGGTAACTGGACATGAAAATGTGAAAATGTCTACTGAGACATTAAGTGTAGAATGTCCCCTCTTCCTCAAAATAAATCAAAATAAGACCAAAAAAAAGGCATTTTTAAAAAAATTTATGAAGGGACTTAAAAGGTTTTCATTTTTGTCACTTAAGAAACGCACTGGGAAAGCTATACCAAGGAGGGACTTGGGAAGGACATTTGTACAGATGACATTTTGAAATGTTGTTTTGGAGGAATGAGAGTCTTATGCAGCTACAAAGAGATAAGAGAAATTTATGTACATATATCCAGTTATCTGAACATAATTTATAATTAACTGGATATATCTTTGCTTTCTCATATGTTTCCTTATCAGTTTCACATTTCTTGCAATGATACTCCAAATGTTTAAGAGCCATCTGCTATGTAAATTCCCTGATTTCAAGTGCTCTATAACCTTCTGAATGAATTAATTTTGAATCAAAATGTATCATGCTATTCTTAGTCTGACTTTTTTTAAGTTGATAGAAGTAGTTTGGCTATCTTTCAGTCATTCAAGCATGAAAGAGCCATATTTTTTTTTCATACTTTCAGACATATTTGGAAAGATTTCCACCCTTGGTTAACTCAAGCTTATGTGCAGAATGACAATCTGATATCTGTCTTCTGGCTTCTCCAGATGTCAGTCTATTATTAGGGCCCACATTCATCTCAAGAGACTGAAGATGGAGGATGGAATGAGGGTAAATGTGAATTAATGCTAGGAAAGAGAAAAAGCAACAGGAGTAAGAAAACTTGGAATGTATTACCAATAGGTGAGATTCCCTACCAAACTCTCATTTTTCCCTTTCACATGAGATCTGACAAATAAATTGTGCTTTTACAAGTGAGGGACTCTGAGAGCAAGTCATCTGATTAATTTTCAAATACAATTTTAGAGAAAAGGAGTAGGAGTCAATAGAAAGGGAGTGTAGGCAAAAATAGAAAGAGTAGATGTAAGGATTCCTAGAGCCAGGATTTAGATTCATTATAATTCTGAATAGAAAAGGCATAATTTACAAAACATAGAAAAACAGCATATGCATCTTCTCTGTTTAATAAACAATGAAAAAACATGATTCCAGTATAGACAGTTTAACTTTGATTCCTTGGAAGATTGTAGAAAGACTCACTCAATAATCAATTTGATGTTGCGGAGAAGGCAATGGCACCCCACTCCAGTACTCTTGCCTGGAAAATCCCATGGATGGAGGAGCCTGGTGGGTTGTAGTCCATGGGGTCGCTGAGGGTCGGAAACGACTGAGGGACTTCCCTTTCACTTTTCATTTTCATGCATTGGAGAAGGAAATGGCAACCACTCCAGTGTTCTTGCCTGGAGAATCCCAGGGATGGCAGAGCCTGGTGGGCTGCCGTCTATGGAGTCGCACAGAGTTGGACATGACTGAAGCGACTTAGCAGCAGTAGCAGCAGCAGCAGAAAAAGAGTAAACATTAGGATAGTATAAACAGTCAGGCTGTGTGGAGAATAAATTTGGGTCCAGTTAATTTTCTTCTCACTGTGACAGAATGGTGACTTCAAGAGAAAGAGAAAGAACATAGTGTTTCAAGAAATCTTCAAGTTTCACAAAAGATCTCTTTTCCATCCCAGATGGCCTTCTCTTACAGGTAAGACTTAAAAACAAACCTGTGAGACACATATGTTATGTTCCATGGGCTCCAATCTAGAGTTATTACTTCATGAAGTCTGATTACATTGCATAATAGCTATTATATTTGTTCAAATGTGTTTAAAGGAATTTATTACTTTAATTGATATTAGTGGGTCTTTAGAAATAAAATATTTAAGGGAATATTTGAAGCAGTTTAGAACATCACAATCAGGAGATGGTGTCAGAAGTTTTGATCGCATTAATCACTGAGAATAAAGCTTAGGTGTAAAAATTCTGCTTGGGCATCATTTATTCCAATTAGAATGGAAGAGGGGACAATCAATTCTTTTTCTCTGAAAAAAAAAAAAAATTCTACCAGAATGCTGTAGACTGAGAATTGTATGAGACACTGAAATAGTTCCAATTTGAGAGATTACCTTGGGTAATTGAGTAAAGAACATTTGGAGGTACATCTCTCTTCAACTTCTCACTTCTGAGAAATGTTTCCATCATTTTATTAAAGTCAGCGTGATTTTGAATACCTTTATTGAGAAGTCCAGAATGCAAGTGTGACCACATCCACTACTGTTTAACTTATCTTAGACGCTTCTTTAGTAAAATGAAGAGAATGGATGATACTTATCTTTAAGATTCTTTGTATCTCTACAAAGGATATGATTCTCTTTCTCTCAAGATCACCCAGGTTTGTTAATGAATGAGCAATACTGAAGGTTTTGTTTGAGCTTCATAACAGTATTATTTAGAACTTTTGTATTTCTTGAAACTGACTTCTGCTTAATTTTGTGTGTATGTTTTAAATGTGGGATTTATAATGTATACAATATCACATTTTAATGTTAGTGGAAAAAATCATCCTAGCGTAATAGTAAGGATTGGGGCCTGTAGTGCTTCTCTCTCCCCCTGGAAGTTTTGGTAGAAGAGTTGGAATGTTTTAGTGCTAGCAATCACTGATAGGAGGAACTACTGGCATTTACTGCTTGAGAATAGGGATGCTAACATTCTGTAATGCATCAGCCAACCCCTCATAACAAAGGATTGCTCTTCCCAGTATCCAGGATTGCCCTTGAAAAAGACTGAAGAATTGTCCTAATATTTCATACTAAAAAATTTTCAGGCCTCTCCATTTACCTTTATGTCCAATATCAGAAGAATTAATACAAGGACTAGAAAGCTTCTAGAAGGTTAGTCTTTCAAGGCTATTATCATAATCTGATAATAGCCAGACATCATTACTTCATGTGTAAGAGATGCTCAGCTTGTGGTTGTCAATCTTTTTCATGTGTTGCCTTGAGTGTTCTTCTCTGAAAGGAAAGAGAGTCAAGAAACTATTGACCAATGTGTCCAAGGACTGTTCTCAGAGGGGCATATACTGATCTTTAGAAAATACTTTGCAATGAGTATGTAGTCAAGTCTCCTTGGACAGAAGCCATAGAAATGCTCAACAGCTGAGGAGAACTTGGCAGGAAATAAGAGAAAGAGGGAAAAATAACTTTCCTCTGTTGGGATATTACATAGGTGGTTGAACTCTAAGCTCCTTGTGGATGAGGATGCTGGCCTCTAATGTCTTTATCCTCTGTCTAGCATCTGGAAGAATTGTAAGCAGATTGATAATATTTCATGAGTTGAGCAATTCCTAGATTGATAAATTCTCGAAATAGAATTAAATAGTTAACTCATTTCAGTACTCTGTGTGTATGTGTTTGTGTGTATATTTTAATAAGCAGACAATATCATTTGGTGAGCATTACAACTACCTTAAGTCTTCAATGGGTTTCCCTGGTGGCTCAGCTGGTCAAGAATCCGCCTGCAATGCAGGAAACCTGGGTTAGATTCCTGAGTTGGGAAGATCCCCTGGAGAAGGGAACAGCTACCCACTCCAATATTCTGGCCTTGAGAATTCCATGGACCCCATAGTCCATGGGGTCAAAAAGAGTCAGACATGACTGAGCGACTTTCATTTTAAATCTTCAATGGGACTAAAAATTTCCTGGATAGTTGAGAGATGCAAAATGTCAATGAATATACAAAATGTAATAAAGAAACATAAAATGTTCATACTTGCCACATATTCCTGTTGTTTAGTTCCTCGCATGTAATATGAGAATAAGTGAGACATCAACCGTGGGACAAGCAATGAAGAGTTACAATGGGAATGTCCTGGGCCATACACAGTGTATTTCTTGCTTGTGTTGCAAGGGAAAAAACCAATCTTAATGGTAAATATAAAATGTGAAGGAAAATACATTTTTCTCTTAAATATTGAATAGAGTCTTAGTAAATCGTTGCTTATAGTTTCATTCTTATTGTAATGGGATGTCAAAATTTCAGAGAACATCAAATAAAACTTTATAGGTACAATATGAGTTTAATGCTAGAAATATTATTTTTATAACTTGGTAGTTCTATCAATTATGTGTACACCCATGGCTGATGCATGCTGATATATGGCAAAAACAATACAATATTATAAAGTAAAAACATAATAATAATAAAAAAAGAAAAAAAATGTTAAAGACAGTAGGAAGTTTTTCAAATAGGGAATCTTTTTAAATGGTGAATTTATAGTTGTTTTTTCTTTAAGCGCAGAACAAATTAAAGGTGCATATTTAAAATTTAGCAGGATAGTAATATAAACTAGGTGATTTCCTGGTGGCTCGGACAGTAAAGAGTCTGCCTGCAATGTGGGAGACCTTGGTTCAATCCGTGGGTTGGAAAGATCCCTGAGAGAAGTAAATGGCAACCCACTCCAGTATTCTTGCCTGGAAAATCCCATGGATGGAGGAGCCTGGTGGGCTATAGTCTATGGGTTCACAAAGAGTCAGACATGACTGAGCAACTAACATTGGATTGGATTAGCAATATAAACTAGCATCTTCTAGTTGGCGAATTTTCCTTTCCTTTCTATTTTCTTTAAATTTCTTGACAGTCATTTTATCGAGAAAAACATAAAATGTATCCATAGAAGGTTATAATTATTCTTTTCAATATAGAGACATTGTGGATAGATTATTTACGGAAAGATTAACTAGTCTGTATTTTTTTCCTTCACTGAGAGCTCTTCCTTTGAGATGAGTGAGTGGGGATTTTTTCCAGCTGTTGGTAAATTGATATGTGGTGGAGATTAAGTTTCCTAGGATGATTATAAGAACAATGTAAACACATTAAGGGAGCAAATCCTAAATATTAAGAAAAATGGATTATATATCAAAGGTTATTAAATGAAAGAAAATATGCCCCGATTAAAATGTGAGGTTTTCTGCTTTTCTTGCTTCAGTGAGACTGAGATAGGGGCCACTTCTTTAGCCTTGAACTCAAATGAAAATGATTTGTGCAGGAGAACTGCAGACAATTTCAGCCTACAGGTGACATAGTGAGACAAACTTTTCTTAAGCTTTTTGGAGGCTGTTATTTTAGCAAAATCTAGCTAAAGCTATTATATTCCTTCAAGGTCCTAGGTCAGTGTTTGGCATATTAGGAAATCAATTCATGTTAGCAAAGTTGTTGTCATCACCACTTCTGTTGTTATTCATAGTTGCTGGATTGTTATGTACACTTGCATTCTGAGAAATGAAATTGTTGGATGCTGGAACTCCACTTATGATTACTAAGATAGAAGTCACAGAGATTTGGGGAAAGTATACTTAATATTGAATACCACCAGGCTGGATGCAATCCCTAAGGGGAGCTGAACAAATTAACTGTCTAAAAAAGTAATCATATGCAGTTTGGCAGGCATAAATAAATAATTTGGATCTTGCTTTTCATTTGGAGGCCTGAGTGCTGTTGTGGTTCAGTCTCTCAGTCGTGTCCAACTCTTTGTGACCCCATGAACTGCAGCACGTCAGGCTTCCCTGTCCATCATCATTACCCAGAGACTGCTCAAACTCATTTCCATTAAGTAGGTGATGCCACCCAACCATCTCATCCTCTGTCACCCGCTTCTCCTTCTGCCTTCAATCCTTCCCAGGATCAGGGTCTTTTCCAATGAGTCAGTTCTTTGCGTCAGATGGCCAAAGTATTGGAGCTTCAGCTTCAACATCAGTCCTTCCAATGTATATTCAGGACTGATTTCCTTTAGGATTAACTGGTTTGATGTCCTAGCAGTCTAAGAGACTTTTAAGAGTCTTCTCAAATACCACAGTTCAAAAGCATCGATTTTTCAGTGCTCAGCTTTTTTTATAGTCCAACTCTCACATCCATACATTACTATTGGAAAAACCATAACCTTGACTAGACAGAGCTTTGTTGGCAAAGTAATGTCTCTGCTTTTTAATAAGCTGTCCAGGTTGGTCATAGCTTTTCTTCTAAGGGGCAAACATCCTTTAATTTCATGACTGCTGTCATCATCTGCAGTGATTTTGGCTCCCAAGAAAATAAAGTCTGTTACTGTTTCAATAGCAAGGAGAGATAAAAAAGCCTTCCTCAGTGATCAATGAAAAAAAAAAAATAGAGGAAAACAATAGAATGGGAAAGACTAGAGATCTCTTCAAGAAAATTAGAGATACCAAAGGAACATTTCATGTAAAGACGGACTCAATAAAGGACAGAAATGGTATGGACATAACAGAAGCAGAAGATATTAAGAAGAGGTGGCAAGAATACACAGAACTATACAGAAAAGATCTTCATGGCCCAGATAATCAAGATGGTGTGATCACTCACCTTGAGCCAGACATTCTGGAATGTGAAGTCAAGTGGGCCTTAGGAAGTATCACTACGAACAAAGCTAGTGGAGGTGATGGAATTCCAGTTGAGCTATTCCAAATCCTGAAAGATGATGCTGTGACAGTGCTGCACTCAATATGCCAGCAAATTTGGAAAACTCAGCTGTGGCCACAGGACTGGAAAAGGTCAGTTTTCATTCCAATCCCAAAGAATGCTCAGACTACCACACAATTGCACTCGTCTCACATGCTAGTAAAGTAATGCTCAAAATTCTCCAGGCCAGGCTTCAACAATACCGTGGACCATGAACTTCCAGATGTTCAAGTTGGTTTTAGAAAAGTCAGAGGAACCAGAGATCAAATTGCCAACATCCACTGGATCATCAAAAAAGCAAGAGAGTTCCATAAAAACATGTACTTCTGCATTATTGACTATACCAAAGCCTTTGACTGTGTGGATCACAATAAGCCATGGAACATTCTGAAAGAGATGGGAACACCAGACCCCCTGACCTGCCTCTTCAGAAATCTGTATGGAGGTCAGGAAGCAACAGTTAGAATTGGACATGGAACAACAGACTGGTTCCAAACAGGGAAAGGAGTTCGTCAAGGCTGTATATTGTCACCCTGTTTATGTAACTTATATGCAGACTACATCATGAGAAACACTGAGCTGGAATCAAGATTGCAGGGAGAAATATCAATAACCTCAGATATGCAGATGACACCACCCTTATGGCAGAAAATAAAGAGGGACTAAAAAGACTCTTGATGAAAGTGAAAGAGGAGAGTGCAGAAGTTGGCTTAAAGCTCAACATTCAAAAAACTAAGATCATGGCATCTGCTCCCATCATTTCATGCCATATAGATGGGGAAACAGTGGAAACAGTGGCTGGTTGACTTTATTTTTTTGGGCTCCAAAATGACTGCAGATGGTGATTGCAGCCATGAAATTAAAAGATGCTTGCTCCTTGGAAAGAAAATTATGACTAACCTGGACAGCATATTAAAAAGCAGAGACATCACTTTGTCTACAAAGGTCCATCTAGGCAAGGTTATGGTTTTTCCAGAAGTAATGTATGGATGTGAGAGTTGGACTACAAAAAAGCTGAGCACCGAAGAACTGATACTTTTGCACTGTGGTGTTGGAGAAGACTCATGAGAGTCCCTTGGACAGCAAGGAGATCCAACCAGTCCATCCTAAAGATCAGTCCTGGGTGTTCATTGGAAGGACTGATGTTGAAGCTGAAACTCCAATACTTTGGCCACCTGATGCGAAGAGCTGACTCATTTGAAAAGACCCTGATGCTGGGAAAGATTGAAGGCAGGAGTAGAAGGGGACGACAGAGCATGAGATGGTTAGATGGCATCACCAACTCAATGGACATGAGTTTGGGTAAACTCTGGGAGTTGATGTTGGACAGGGAGGCCTGGCGTGCTGCGGTTCATGGGATCACAAAGAGTCGGCGATGACTGAGCGACTGTACTGTACTGAACTGTTTTATCATTTCCCCATATTTTTCAGGAAGTGATGGGACTGATGCCATGATCTAATTTTTCTGAATTTTGAGTTTTAAGCCACCTCTTTTACTTTTCTCCTTCACCTTCATCAAGAGGCTCTTTAGTTCCTCTTCACTCTCTGCCATAAGTGTGGTGTCATCTATATGTCTGAGGTTATTAATATTTTTCCCAGCAATCTTGATTTTGAGAATTACAAATAAGCCTGGAATCAGAGTCTATTGAAATCATCTGTAGATGATCTTTTTTTTTAATCTAAAATATCTCTCAGCCTCAGAACAAACAGTAGAAGTGGCTGAACGTCAAAATGGTAACCAAAAAAGCTCTGAAAATGATAGAAAGAATTGAGGGTTGAAGTCAGCTTACTCAAGTGGCCTCAGTATGCACTTGGGTTTTCATTCATGGTTATCCTTACACAGTTTCAAGTCACACGGTGAATTGTTTATCTTTACTAAATGACATTTATGCAAAATTATACTTAAAGGGTCAAAAGATAAGTAGTATTAAAATACAAAACACTAAGAAAATAGAGCTTTTGAGATCAGTGGAAATGTGTGTTTGGAAATTATGAATGGATATGGACCATCATACTTTAGAAAGGGTCATGATAAAAATTTCATTTTTCATTGGTTACATAATAAGAAGGTAATCAATCCATAAATATTTATTAAATGAACATATGATTATAAGAATGTCCAGAAGTTAAATATGGCTCAGATATTGTCCCAGTCCACACAATGCTAACACGCTCATTAGATGAGAAAACTTTTAACATTTTTTAACACATTATTATAGTACTTAAGCAAAAGAGCAAATGTGAGTATACGTCAGATGTTATAGGTAGGTTTGCATTTGATTTCTTGGTCATAACTTTTATGAAGTCAATACTTAGTACTTTTTCATACATAAGATATACAGCTTACTAGTATACATACAGAGACACACACATAGTTATATATATTCAGTTCAGTTCAGTTCAGTGGCTCAGTCATGCCCTACTCTTTGTGACCCCATAGACTGCAGCACGCCAGGCCTCCCTGCCCATCAGCAATTCCCAGAGTCTCAAGTCCATTGAGTCAGAGATGCCATCCAACCATCTTATCCTCTGTCAGCCCTTTCTCTTTCCACCTTCAATCTTTCCCAGCATCAAGGTCTTTTCAGATGAGTCAGTTCTTTGCATCAGGTGGCCAAAATATTGGAGTTTCAGGTTGAACATCAGTCCTTTTAATGAACACTCAGGACTGATTTCCTTTAGGATGTACTGGTTGGATCTTACAGTCCCAGGGATTCTCAATAATATTCTACAACACCACAATCCAAAAACATAAATTCTTGGGTGCTCAGCTTTCTTTATAGTCCAACTCTCACATCCATACATGACTACTAGAAAAACCATAGCCTTGACTAAATGGACTTATGTTGGCAAAGTAATGTCTCTGCTTTTTAATATGTTGTCTAGGTTGGTCATAACCTTCCTTCCAAGGAGCAAGCATCTTTAATTTCATGGCTACAGTCATCATGAAATCATCAGAAGTGATTTTGGAGCCCCCCAAAAATAAAGTCAGCCACTGTTTCCACTGTTTCCCCATCTATTTGCCATGAAGTGATGTGACCAGATGCCATGATCTTAGTTTTCCCAATGTTGGGCTTTAAGCCAACTTTTTCACTCTCCTCTTTCACTTTCATCAAGAGGCTGTTTAGTTCTTCTTCACTTTCTGCCATAAGGGTGGTGTCATCTGCATATCTGAGGCTGTTGATATTTCTCTTGGCATCTTGATTCCAGCTTGTGCTTCCTCCAGCCTAGCGTTTCTCATGATGTACTCTGCATATACATTAAATAAGCAGGGTGACAATATACAGTCTTGACATACTCCTTTCCCTATTTGGAACCAGTCTGTTGTTCCATGTCCAATTCTAACTGTTGCTTCCTGTCCTGCAAACAGATTTCTGAAGAGGCAGGTCAGGTGGTCTGGTATTCTCATCTCTTTCAGAATTTCCCACAGTTTATTGTGATCCACACAGTCAAAGTCTTTGGCATAGTCAATAAAGCAGAAATACATGTTTTCTGGAACTCTCTTGCTTTTTCGATGATCCAGCGGATGTTGGCAATTTGATCTCTGGTTTCTCTGCCTTTTCTAAAACCAGCTTGAATATCTGGAAGTTCACGGTTCACGTATTGCTGAAGCCTGGCTGGGAGAATTTTGAGCATTACTTTACTAGCGTGTGAGATGAGTGCAATTGTGGGGTAGTTTGTGCATTCTTTGACATTGCCTTTTTTGGGATTGAAATGAAAAATGACCTTTTCCAGTCTTGTGGCCACTGCTGAGTGTTTCAAATTTACTGGCGTATTGAGTTTAGCACTTTCATGGCATCTCTTTTAGGATTTGAAATAGTTCAACTGGAATTCCGTCACCTCCACTAGCTTTTTTCGTAGTGATGCTCCCTAAGGCCCCCTTGACTTCACATTCCAGGATGTCTGGCTCTAGGTGAGTGATCACACCATCATCTGGGTCATGAAGATCTTTTTTGTACCGTTCTGTGTATTCTTGCCATCTCTTCTTAATATCTTCTGCTTTTGTTAGGTCCATAGCATTTCTCTCTTTGATTGATCCCATCTTTGTATGAAATGTTCCCTTGGTATCTCTAATTATCTTGAAGAGATCTCTAGTCTAGCATATATATTATGTATCACCTATGTGTATGTGTGTGTATCACACACACCAAATAAAGTATACAGTTTTCCACATTAAATGATATATTTGATAAAAGTTTTAAGACTTGTTGATATTAAAGCCTTATTAAATGACATATATCTATGTTGATTCCAGTAAGATTTTTAAGTGCACTGTATGTTTTTGTTGTTATATTGAGTGTTTTAAATTACTTATACATACATATGTGCTGTTTCAGATTCTTTTACATTATAGGTTATTACAAGATAGTGAATATAGTTGCCTGTGTTATACCAAAAGTCCTTGTTTTATCTATGTTATATATAGCAGTGTGTATCTGTTAATCCCAATTTCTAATTTATCCCTATTCTCCTTTTCTTCCCTTTGGTAACCATAAGTTTGTTTACTATGCCTGTGAGTTTTTCTGTTTTCTAAGTAAGTTCATTTGTATGTTTTTTAGATTCCACACATAAGTGGTATCACTTAATATTTGTCTTTCTCTATCTGAGTTACTTCACTTAGTATGATAATCTCTAGGTAAATTCATGTTGCTGCTAGAGGCATTGTAATTGCACTATACATTTTAATGTATTGAATATCTAATGGAATGTTTCTGATCTTTTTCTGCCATCTAGTGGTATACTCAACAGTAAGTTGTTCTTACAAGGCAAGTGTAAGACTTTCTGTATTGGAATTACAGCTTTAGGTCATTTAATAAAGTTGTGAATGAACAGGAATAGAAAGTTAGTGTATGCATTTGTAGGATAGGTGTACACTACCTGGTCAGTTCCAACGTTTCTCAAGGTTTCTTTCTCATTTCTTACAAAATGAAAAACTTCAGTGTTAGAGTGAGCTGAATGTGGCTTTGCCCAAAAGTCACAATCTCTCAAATGAAGTACCAAATAAATTAAATGTAAAATAATAGGTTTTAAAATTCTAACTAACTGTCACATATTGCTTCCGTATTTATAATTAGGTAACACTTACCATGTGGCAGATATTATTTTAAGCACATGTACACATACTAGTTTTTTTATTTATGGTACATATCTTGAATGAAAATGTTTATGTCATCACTGAATATGTTGCTTAACACTAAGGTAAACATAGGCAGTACACTCTTTGAGCATATAGCACAGCAAGATCCAATTTGACCCACCTCCTAGAGTAATGGAAATAAAAACAAAAATAAACAAATGAGACCTAATTAAACTTAAAAGCTTTTGCATAGCAAAGGAAAAAAATAAACAAGGTTAAAAGACAAGCCTTAGAATGGGAGAAAACAATTGCAAATAAAACAACTGACAAAGGATTAATCTCAAGAGTATATAAGCAGCTCATACAGCTCAGTATTAGGAAAACAAACAGCCCAGTCAAAAGTGGGCATAAGACCTAATCAGATATTTCTCAAAAGAGGACATACAAATGTTGAATAAATGTAAAGATGTTCAACATCACTAATTATTACAAAAATGCACATCCAAATTATGATGTGGTATTATCTAATGCCTGGAGAAGGCAATGGCACCCCACTCCAGTACTGTTGCCTGGAGAACCCCATGGATGGAGGAGCCTGGTGGGCTGCAGTCCATGGGGTAGCGAAGAGTGGGAAACAACTGAACGCCTTCACCTTTACTTTTTACTTTCATGCATTGGGGATGGAAATGGCAACCCACTCCAGTGTTCTTGCCTGGAGAATCCCAGGGACGGGGGAGCCTGGTGGGCTGCCATCTATGGGGTTGCACATAATCGGACACGACTGAAGCGACGCAGCAGCAGCAGCAGCATCTAATGCCAGTCACAATGGCCATCATCAAAAAACCTACAGGTGATAAATGCTAGAGAGGATGTGGAGAAAAGGGAACCTTCCTACACTGTTAGTGGGAATGTAAAGTGTTATAGCCATTATGGAGAACAGTATGGAGATTCCTTAAAAAAAAAAAAAAAAAAAACTAAGAATAAATCTACCACATGACCCAGCAACCCTAGTACTGGGCATATACCCTGAGGAAACCATAATCAAAAAACACATGAACCTTAATGTTCATGGGAGCACTATTTACAATAGCCAGGACATGTAACCCACCTAGAATGGCCATCAGCAGATGAACGGATAAAGAAGATGTGGTACGTATGTGCAATGGAGGCAGAAAGGGAAAGGTCTACCCACCTGAATGCAGAGTTCCAGAGAAGAGCAAGGAAAGACAAGAAGGCCTTCTTCAATGAACAATGCAAAGAAATAAGGAAAACAACAGAAGGGAAAAGCTAGAGATCTTGTCAAGAAAATTGGAGATATCGAAGGAACATTTCATCCAAAGATGGACACAGTACATGACAAAAACAGTAAAGAACTAATAGTAGCAGAAGAGATGGCAAGAGTACAAAGAAAAACTGTATAAAAAGGATCTTAATGACCTAGATAACCACAATGGTGTGGTCACTCATCTTGAGCCAGATATCCTGAAGTGTGAAGTCAAGTGGGCCTTAGGAAATACTGCTGCAAATAAAGCTAGTGATGGTGATGGAATTCTAGCAGGGCTATTTCAAATCATAAACAATCATGCTATGAAAGTGTTGGACTCAATATGGCAGCAAATTTGGAAAACCCAGCAGTGGCCACAGAACTGGAAAAGGTCAAACTTCATTCCGATTTCCAAGAATGGCAATAGTAAAGAATATTTAAACTAATGGACAATTGCACTCATTTCATATGCTAATAAGATTATAACTCAAAATACTTCAAGCTAGGCTTCAGCAGTACTTGAATCAAGAACTTTCGAATATGCAAGCTGGGTTTAGAAAAGGCAAAGGAACCAGAGATCAAATTGCCAACATCCGTTGGATCATAGAAAAAGCAAAGGAATCCAGAAAAACATCACTTTTGCTTCCTTGACTATGCTAAAGTCTTTGATTGTGGATCACTACAAACTTTGGAAAATTCTTAAAGGAATGGGAATACCAGATCATCTTACCTGCCTCCTGAGAAACCTGTATGCAGGTCAAGAAGCAACGGTTAGAACCAGACATGGAACAATGGACTGGTTCCAAACTGGGAAAGGAGTACATCAAGGCTGTATATAGTCACCCTGTTTATTTAACTTCTATTCAGAGTCCATCATGAGAAATGCCTGGCTGGATAAATCACAAGCTAAAATCAAGATTGCCAGGAGAAATATCAACAATTTCAGATAGGCAGATGATATCATTCTAATGGCAGAAAGTGAAGAGGAACTAAAGAACCTCTTGATGAGGGTGAAAGAGGAGAGTGAAAAAGCTGGCTTACACTCAGTATTAAAAAAAAACTGATTTTGTGGCATCCAGTCCCATCACTTCATGGCAATAGAAGGGGACAAGATGGAAGCAGTTGACAGATTTCCTTCTTTTGAGTTCTAAAATCAAGGCAGATGGTGACAACAGCCATGAAATTAGAAGATGATTGCTAATTTAAAAAGCTATGACAAAACCCAAACAGTTTATTAAAAGCAAAGACATCACATTGCCAACAAAAGTCCATATAGTCAAGGCAATGGTCTTTGCAGTAGTCATGTACAGATGTGAGAGTTATACCATAAAGAAAGCTGAGAGCCAAAGAATTGATGCTTTCAAACTATGGTGCTGGAAAAGACTCCTGAGAGCCCCTCAGACTGCTAGATCAAACCTGTCAATCCTAAAGGAAATGAGTCCTGAATATTCATTGGAAGGACTGATGCTGAAGGTGAAGCTCCAATAATTTGGCTACCTGATGCAAAGAGCCAAGTCACTGGAGAAGACCTTGGTGCTGGGAAGGATTGAAAGCAGAAGGAGAAGGGAGCGACAGAGGATGAGGTGGTCGGATGATATCACCGATTGAATAGACATGAATTTGGGCAAACTCTGTTCGATGGTGAGAGACAGGGAAGCTTGGAGTGTTGCAGTCCATAGGGTCACAAAGCATCAGAAATGACTTGGTGACTTAACAGCAACACCAGCATTTTCCAGCCATAAAAAAGAACAAATTTGAGTCAGTTCTAGTGAGGTGGATGAACCTAGAGCCTATTACACAGAGCAAAGTAAGTCAGAAAGAGAAAAACAAATGCAGTATATTAATGCATATATATGGAATCTAGAAAAAATGATATTGATAGACCTATTTGCAGGGAAGGAATGGAGATGCAGATGTAGAGCATGGACTCAACCACACAGTTGGGGAGGGAGAGAGTGGGATGAATGGAGAATGTATCATCAACATATATACACTGTGTGAAGTCACTTCAGTTATGTCTGACTCTTTGTGACCCTATGGACCATAGATCACTAGGCTCCTTTGTCCATGGGCTTCCCCAGGCAAGGATAGGGGAGTGGGTTGCTATTTCCTTCCCCAGGGATCTTCCCTACCCAGGGATCGAACCTGAGTCTCTTAAGTCTCCTGCATTGGCAGGCAGGTTCTTTACTGCTAGCGCCATCTGGGAAACCCTATAGATTAGCTGGTGAGAAGAGGCTGTGTAGCACAGGGAGCAGAGTCTGGTGCTTCCTGTACTTGGAGGGATAGGATGGAGGGAGGAAAGGGGAGGGATATATGTACAATTATGGCTGATTTGCATTGTTGTATGGCAAAAACCAACACAGTATTGTTAAAATTTATTTATTTATGTATATATATATTTTTTTTAATAGAAAAAAAAAGTAGGGGAAAAAATGAAGTGATTTACAAGACTATAAGTTAGAAGGGGCTTCTTTGACAGCCCAGCAGTAAAGAAGCCATCTGCAATGTAGGAGACACAGGAGACCTAGGTTCAATCCCTGAGTTGAGAAGATCCTCTGGAGGAGGAATTTGACAACCCATTCCAATATTTTTGCCTGGAAAATCCCATGAACAGTGGAGCCCAGCAGGCTTCAGTCCCCAGGTTTGCAAAGTCGGACACGACTGAGCAACTGAGCATATACAAGCACAAAAAAAATACAATTTAGTAGAATAGAATGACAATCGGCTACACATTCAAGCTCTTCTGTCTGGGTTAGAGACTGTCTTCTTTAGTGAAGGGAGAGTCACAAGAGAAGGCAAGGGTAATTGGCATGAATAGGAAACACAATGAATTTCTAAAATAAAACCCACCAAAATGAAACATTTAGTAGCATGTACTACTTAAAAGGGTTATCATATTAAAAGATGATATTGACAAGTTCATATATACTGCCTTTGAAATACTTGACCAATAAAAATAGCTTGTTATCAACCACCCCAAAACACTGTTTTGTGATCAAAGTTTGTTTTATATGAAAAACTTATGGGTCTTCACTGTAATCTGTAGAAAAGAGAAAGAACTTTTAATATAATGAGATTTGATACATGCAAATATTAAAATTTCCTAGAGTGTGGAAGAAATTAATATCACATATTATACAAAAATTAATAATAAAAATAATTTAAACACGTGGTTTGTTTGTCTTAATGTCAGTAGAAAAGAGAAGTAAACCTATAGGTTATGCATTTTTTTTGAGAAATGTCAATTTGCTCATTTGAGTCCATTTGGTTCTCTACTTTTAATTTTAAAAATGATTATTCTACTTATATATAATTAGTATTAATAATCTAACTTTTATACAATTAAATAACATACTAAAAGAAAAACAGAATTTTTAGAAAACTATATAAAATTTATGAAATTCTAATTTTCATATGAGGAAAATCTCATCAACATTTTCTGTGGAAAGCTATTCTGGTGCTTATGAGAATACCAAAAGTGAAACTAAAGAGGGCTTATTAAAAATTCTGCAATTAGTTCCTAAGAACATAGTAAAATTTATTATAATCACTAATAGATTCAGAATGAGAACTGAAGGCATTTATTTGCCTGCTTAAAGCATAGAACCTTGTTCATAGGTAGCAAGTTACAGTGCACCTCTTTGAAGTAGATATTTTATCAGTTCAGTTCAGTTCAGTTGCTCAGTTGTGTCCAGCACTTTGTGACCCCATGAACCACAGCACGCCAGGCCTCCCTGTCCATCACCAACTCCCAGAGTCCACCCAAACCCATGTGCATTGAGTCGGTGATGCCATCTAACCATCTTATCCTCTGTCATCCCCTTCTCCTCCTGCCATCAATCTTTCCCACTATCAGAGTCTTTTCAAATGAGTCACCTCTTCACATCAGGTGGCCAAAGTATTGGAGTTTCAGCTTCAACATCAGTCCTTCCAATGAACACCCAGGACTGATCTTTAGGATGGACTGGTTGGATCTCCTTGCAGTCCAAGGGACTCTCAAGAGTCTTCTCCAACACCACAGTTCAAAAGCATCAATTCTTCGGTGCTCAGCATTCTTTATAGTCCAACTCTCACATCCATACATTACTACTGGAAAAACCATAGCCTTGACTAGATGGACCTTTGTTGACAAAGTAATGTCTGCTTTTTAATATGCTGTCTAGGTTGGTCATAACTTTCCTTCCAAGGAGTAAGCTTCTTTTAATTTCATTGCTGCAGTCTCCATCTGCAGTGATTTTGGAGCCCAAGAAAATAAAGCCTGACACTGTTTCCACTGTTTCCCCATCTATTTGCCATGAAGTGATGGGACCGGATGCTATGATCTTTGTTTTCTGAATGTTGAGCTTTAAGCCAACGTCTGCACTCTCCTCTTTCACTTTCATCAAGACGCTCTTTAGTTCTTCTTCACTTTCTGCCATAAGGGTGGTGTCATCTGCATGTCTGAGGTTATTGATATTTCTCCTGGCAATCTTTATTTCAGCTTGTGCTTCCTCCAGCCCAGCATTTCTCCTGATGTACTCTGCATATAAGTTAAAAAGCAGGGTGACAATATAGGAGCCTTGGAGTACTCCTTTCCCTATTTGGAACCAGTCTGTTGTTCCATATCCAATTCTAACTGTTGCTTCCTGATCTGCATATAGGTTTCTCAAGAGGTAGGTCAGGTGGTCTGATATTCCCATTTCTTTAAGAATTTTCCACAGTTTATTGTGATCCACACAGTCAAAGTCTTTGGCATAGTTAATAAAGCAGAAATATATGTTTTTCTGGAACTCTCTAGCTTTTTTGATGATCCAGCGGATGTTGGCAATTTGATCTCTGGTTCCTCTGCCTTTTCTAAAACCAAACTGAACATCTGGAAGTTCCCAGTTCACGTATGACTGAAGCCTATCTTGGCGAATTTTAACCATCACTTTACCAGCATGTGAGATGAGTGTAATTGTGCGGTAGTTTGAACATTCTTTGGCATTGTCTTTCTTTGGGATTAGAATGAAAACTGCCCCTTTTCAGTCCTGTGGCCACTGCTGAGTTTTCCAAATTTGCTGGCATATTGAGTGCAGCACTTTCACAGCATCATCTTTTAGCATTTGAAATAGCTCAACTAGAATTTCATCACCTCCACTAGCTTTTTTTGTAGTGATGCTTTCTAAGGCCCACTTGACTTCACATTCCAGGATGTTTGGCTCTAGGTCAGTGATCACACCATCGTGATTATCTGGGTCGTGAAGATCTTTTTTGTACAGTTCTTCTGTGTATTCTTGCCACCTCTTCCGTTATCTTTTGCTTCTGTTAGGTCCCTACCATTTCTGTCCTTTATTGAGCCCATGTTTGCATGAAATGTTCCCTTGGTATCTCTAATTTTCTTGAAGAGATCTCTAGTCTTTCCCATTCTGTTGTTTTCCTCTATTTCTTTGCATTGATCGCTGAGGAAGGCTTTCTTATCTCTCCTTGCTATTCTTTGGAACTCTGCATTCAGAATCTTATATCTTTCCTTTTCTCCTTAGCTTTTCTCTTCCTTTCTTTTTACAGCTATTTGTAAGGCCTCCTCAGACAGCCATTTTGCTTTTTTCCATTTCTCTTTGTTGGGTATAATCTTGATTCCTGTTTGCTGTACAATGTCATGAACTTCCATCCATGTTTAGTCAGGCACTCTGTCTATCAGATGTAGTCCTTTAAAACTATTTCTCACTTTCACTATATAGTCATAAGGCATTTGATTTAGGTCATATCTGGTCTAGTGGTTTTCTCCACTTTCTTCAATTTAAGTCTGAATTTGGCAATAAAGAGTTCATGATCTGAGCCACAGTCAGCTCGCAATCTTTTTTTTTGACTGTATAGAGCTTCTCCATCTTTGGCTGTTTTATCAGTACATTTTAATTTATATTGAAAGGTCTAACATAGTTTAGTAAGCATGCATAGAAATTAATGCCATTTAATATGCTATATCTCTGAAATGATAACTGTGAAGTACTTTGAATATAACAAGTATTTCCAAAGTATTTTGCAAAGATGACTTCAAAATTGTGTTTCTAATTTATAATATGTACTTAGTATCTTACTGATTTTTATATTTATTTCAGTTTGTTGTTGTTCAGTACTCAGTTCAGTTCAGTTCAGTTGCTCAGTCATGTTGGACTCTTTGCAACCCCATAAATCGCAGCACGCCAGGCCTCCCTGTCCATCACCAACTCCCGGAGTTCACCCAGACTCACGCCCATCGAGTCAGTGATGACATCCAGCCATCTCATCCTCTGTCATCCCCTTCTCCTCCTGCCCCCAATCCCTCCCAGCATCAGAGTCTTTTCCAGTGAGTCAACTCTTCGCATGAGGTGGCCAAAGTACTGGAGTTTCAGCTTTAGCATCATTCCTTCCAAAGGAATCCCAGGGCTGATCTCCTTCAGAATGGACTTGTTGTATCTCCTTGAGAAGACTCTCGAGAGTCTTCTCCAACACCACAGTTCAAAAGCATCAATTCTTCAGTGCTCAGCCTTCTTCACAGTCCAACTCTCACATCCATACATGACCACAGGAAAAACCATAGCCTTGACTAGATGGACCTTTGTTGCCAAAGTAATGTCTCTGCTTTTCAATATGCTATCTAGGTTGGTCATAACTTTCCTTCCAAGGAGTAAGCGTCTTTTAATTTCATGGCTGCAGTCACCATCTGCAGTGATTTTGGAGCCCAGAAAAATAAAGTGTGACACTGTTTCCACTGTTTCCCCATCTATTTCCCATGAAGTGATGGGACCAGAGGCCATGATCTTCGTTTTCTGAATGTTGAGCTTTAAACCAACTTTTTCACTCTCCACTTTCACTTTCATCAAGAGGCTTTTTAGTTCCTCTTCACTTTCTGCCATAAGGGTGGTGTCATCTGCATATCTGAGGTTATTGATACTTCTCCCGGCAATCTGGATTCCAGTTTGTGCTTCTTCCAGTCCAGCGTTTCTCATGATGTACTCTGCATATAAGTTAAATAAGCAGGGTGACAATATGCAGCCTTGACATACTCCTTTTCCTATTTGGAACCAGTCTGTTGTTCCATGTCCAGTTCTAACTGTTGCCTCCTGACCTACATACAGATTTCTCAAGAGGCAGGTCAGGTGGTCATATCTAACTCTGCGACCCCATGGATTGCAGCACACTATATTTCCCTGTCTTTCACCATCTCTCAGAGTTTGCTTAAATTCATGTCCATTGGGTCGATGATGCCATCCAACCATGTCATCCTTTGTCAGCCCCTTCTCCTCCTACCTTCAATCTTTCCCAGCTTCAAGGTCTTTTCTGATGAGTTGGCTCTTTGCATGAGTGGCAAAAGTATTGGAGCTTCTGCATTGGTCCTTCCAATGAAATTCAGATTGACTCAATTTGTTAGCAACTATGAAATAACTTAAAAATTAATAAAAATTATGCTATATATTTTGTAAAATTTTTCTACATATGGCAAAGTCTATTTGCTAAAAGATATGGGGTTATTGGGCTTCCCTGGTAGCTCAGCTGGTAAAGAATCCATCAGCAATGGAGGAGACCTCAGGAAGATCCCCTGGAGAAGGGATAGGTACCAACTCCAGTATTCATGGGCTTCCCTGGTGGCTCAGATGGTAAAGAATTCCCCTGCAATAGGAAGACCTCAGTTCAATCCTTGGGTTGGGAAGATCCTCTGCAGGAATGTATGGCAACCCACTCCAATATTCTTGCCTGGAGAATCCCCTTGGACAGAGGAGCCTGGCAGACTACAGGCCGTGGGGTCCCAAAGAGTCAGACATGACTGAACAACTGAGCACATAGCGCACATGGGGTTATTAAGCATAGTGCAAAGAGAAAACGAGTGGTTTTTTCCCCCCTGAGAAAAGACATATATATCTATTTTCAACCCAAATGAAGTGAAATATCATCTTATCAGACATTAATCTGGGCTTCCCTTGTGGCTCAGCTGGTAAAGAATCTGCCTGCAATGCAGGAGACCTGGATTTGATCCCTGGATTGGGAAGATCCCCTGGAGAAGGGAAATGCTACTTCTCCAGTATTCTGGCCTAGAAAATCCTGAGGACTGTATGGGGTCACAAAGATTCAGACACAATTGAGTGAATTTCACTTCCAGCCATTAATCTAGTTAATGAATGTCCCATCCATTGTCATCTAATACTCATGAAAGAAGCACATAGGCTTTTTATAATAGTGGTCTGTTTTGTAAATATGTTTTGCCAAGACAAAGTCACCAATTTTGACCTTTTTGGGTAAAGAGTTGAATTATCTTATGAGACGCCCTTTCAGCAAGATTTCTAAATTGAAAAAAAATTATATGTATGCACCTATCAGTACTACTGTCTTAAATTTAAAGCATGTAATTTGCCTCATTACACAAAGTGTACAATTATTTAAAAGTACATTTAGCTTGAAAAATAGACTCATGGTTTGTAAAGCCAAGGAAAATGACATTTTCACTCAAGGCTAGTGTAAACAAAGCTGGCAAACTTTATATAGTTGTATTTTCTGATTATAACATCTATTATGAAATGTAAATACACACAT
Organism: Bos indicus x Bos taurus; assembly: GCF_003369695.1. Lineage (NCBI taxonomy): Eukaryota > Metazoa > Chordata > Mammalia > Artiodactyla > Bovidae > Bos > Bos indicus x Bos taurus. The sequence goes on along the minus strand of NC_040076.1, from coordinate 34,646,522 downwards.
GTAAAAACTTAAAAGTAACATATAAAATGCATGTGCTTCTATAAGGTCTATATAAGTAATAATGAATATATAATAACATATATATATGAATGATAATAAATAATATGAACATATAATAAATATTTTGTATGTAAACAATGCTGTATATATATATATATATAAATATAGTCATATATATATATATAAAACCATGTGTGTAATCAACAAGTTTTTATCCTAACACTATCAAAAACAATTTTATATTTTTTTTGCTTCAAGAATATTTTATTGGCTATAAAATGTTATATAGCTTTATTTCTGAATTTAAGGTAACCATTTCTTATTGTTATATTTTTCTGATTAAAATCAATAAATAGCTCCAAGTATTTTAGCCTATTCATTACTAATTTTGTTACAAATGCCTTATAGTCAAGTTAAATGACAAAGGCATTTTAAAGATTCTGATATATATTTTCATATCACCATCCAGATAGCCAATAAAAGCTCAGAGAAACAATTTCCAAGTAAGTATCAAAAGCCTTAATATTTTATGTCCCTTGACTAATATTTCTACTCCTATAAATCTGCCCAAAGGAAACAATACAAAATTTATACAGTACTTTAAGCCTGAAATTCATTTCAGTATCATTTATTACTTTGAAATATTGGAAACCATGTACATACTTAAAAATGCAATAATGCTTAAGCAAACTATGATGGAGAATATTCTTTAAGAGATACAGTCATTATAATACCAAATAATCTATAATACTATAGGAAATATAGACAATATAATATAAAGAAGATACTTATGGTATGTTAATACTTTTTAAAGAAAAAAAAATTCAAGAATACTAGAAAATCTCCCCAAATAACACTGGTCATCATAAAATGGTGGGAATAGTGGTGCTTTAATTATATTTTCATTCTTTTACTTATACATTTTATAAATAAGCAAGTATTAATATATCATGGAAAATACCTAATTTATTTTATAACATTACTCATGCAAATTTATCTTTACCAAAATGGAATCATTTGAATTTTTGACTATTTACTTAAGATGTCAAAATAGAATTCTAGAAATTAATGTTAACAATTTATAGTCACTGACTCTGTTCTCAAAATTATTTCTCCAACTTTAAGAAAACTCACAGATGAACATATACCAGAACACATTTCTTTTCCCAGATATATGAATATCGCATAGCTATGACTAGTTACAGATATGAAGAATGGGTAAATATTATTATTTGGTGCAGCATAGGCATGAAATAATTTACAGTTTGCAATAGTAGTTCCTAAACTACAAGCCAAAGAGCTCCAGAGATTTGAAAAAGTTAATGGATCCACTGTTGTTAGTTGTTCAGTTGTTAAGTCATGTCTGACTCTTTGCGACATCATGAACTGCAGCACTCCAGACTTCCCTGTATTTCACTATCTCCCCGAGTTTGCTCAAACTCATGCCCATTGAGTCAGTGATGCCATCCAAATATCTCATCCTGTTGCCCCCTTCTCCTCTTTCCCTCTATTTTTCCCAGCATGAGGGTCTTTTCCAATGAGTTGGATCTTTGCGTCAGGTGGCCAGAATATTGGAGCTTCAGCACTAGTTCTTCCAATGGATATTCACAGTTGGTTTCCTTTAGGATTGACTAATTTGATCTTCTTTCTGTCCAAGGGACTCTCAAGAGTCTTTTCCAGTACCACAGTTTGAAAGCATCAATTCTTTGGCTCTTAGTCTTCTTTATGGTCCAATTCTCACATCCATACATGACTATTGGAAAAACCATTGCTCTGACTATATGGAGCTTTGTCAGCAAAGTGATGTCTCCACTTTTTAATACACTGTCTAGGTTTGTCATAGCTATTCTTCCCAGAACCAGTGATCTTTAAATTTTGTGGCTGCAGTCACAAAATTTGGGGTTGCAAAGAGTCGGACACAACTGAGCAACTGAACTGAACTGAACTGCAGTCACAATCTGCATTGCTTTTGGAGCCCAAGAAAGTGAAATCTGACAGTTTCCACTTTTTCCCCATTTGCCATGAAGTGATGGAAGCAGATGCCATGATCTTTATTTTTTGAATGTTGGGTTTTCTTTTATTATTATTTTTTTAAGCCAGCTTTTTCACTATCCTCCTTCACCTTCCTCACAAGGCTGCTAGTTCCTCTTACACTTTTGCTGTTAAAGTTGTTTCATATGCATATCTGAGGTTGTTAATACTTCTTTTGGCAATCTTGATTCCAGCTTGCAAGTCATCTGGCCCAGAATTTTGTATGATGTACTCTGCATATAAGTTAAGTAAGCAGGGTGATAATGTACAGCCTTGACATATTCCTTTCCTGATTTTGAACCAGACCAATTTTGTTTCATGTCCTTATCTAACTGCTGCTTCTTGACCTGCGTACAGGTTTCTCAGGAGGCAGGTAATATGGTCTGGTATTCACAACTCATTGAGAATATTCCACAGCTTGTTGTGATCCACACAGGCTTTAGTGTAGTCAGTGAAGTAGAAATAGATTTTTAAAAAAATTATCTTGCTTTTACTATGATCTAGTAGATGTTGGCAATTAGATCTCTGGTTCCTCTGCCTTCCCTCAATCCAGCTCGTACTTCTGAAATTTCTTGGTTCACATACTGCTGAAGCCTAACTCAAAAGGTTTTGAGCATAACCTTCTTGGCATTTGAAGTGAATACAGTTCTGTGGTATTTTGAACATTCTTTGGCATTGCCTTTCTTTGGGATTGGAATGAAAACTGACCTTTTCCAGTCCTGTGGCCATTGCTGAGTTTTCCAAATTTGCTGACATGTTGAGTGTAGTACTTTCACAGCATCATCTTTTAGGATTTGAAATGGCTCAGCTGGAATTCCATCACCTCCACTATTTTTTTTTCATAGTAAGGCCCACTTGACTTCACTCTCCAGGATGTTTGGCTCTGGATGAATGACCACACCATTGTGGTTATCTGGATCATTAAGAGCTTTTGTGTACAGTTCATCTGTGTATTCTTGCCACCTCTTTCTTCTGCTTCTGTTACGTCTTTGCCATTTTTGTCCTTTATTGTACCCATCTTTGCATGAAATGTTCCCTTGGTATCTCTAATGTCCTTAAAGAGATCTCTGGTCTTTCCCATTCTATCATTTTCCTCTGTTTCTTTGCATTGTTCACTTAGAAAGCTTTCTTATCTCTCCTTGCTGTTCTCTGGAACTCTGCATTAGTTGTATATATCTTTCCTTTTCTCCTTTGCCTTTTGCTTCTCTTTTTTCCTCAGCTATTTGGACCAAATATATATGGATAAAAATGTATATTTCATATTTATTTAATTGTAAATGTAAAAGAACCTGTATCAACATTATAGTTTTATGAATAAGTGGATAAATAAAGTCTTTGTGGCAAGTAAACAATTAACATTTAATTGAAAGTATATATTCATTATATTTTTTCAAATTGCAGCTATTATCATCTAATATTTATATTTAATATTACAATACAATCTTAGATTAAAAACTGTGATTAAATATCTTCAATTATCAATTCTTAAAATATAGTGTCTATAGGGATCATGTGGGGTGTTTATAATAAAGATTTCACTGCCTAATCCCAGAGATTGTCATAGAGAAGTTTGGGGGGAAATGCATTTGTATTATGCATTCTAGACGATTCTGATGAGTGTGGTCTTTGGACCTTTATTTTAAAAACAGCACTTAGATGCTGGGAACAACTAGACACTTAGGAGATATAATGATGTTCTTGCTTAAAGAAAGGACAGCACCACTGTCGCCCAGTAATAAACATTTCGAGCCTATTAGCAAGACGATATTCAAAGCAGGAAATTGTCACTAAAGACTTGCAAAAGTCTAGTCTAATTGAGCAATAAGAACCAGTGTCCACAGGGCTAATATGTATGAAAACAAGCTCTGTGTATATGTATACACACATGTATAAGAATGCACATGCAAGCAAAATAAATTACCCTACGGGGTTCTTAAAAATAAATAAAATTGGAAGAAAAAAAAAAATGCTATAAAAAAAAAAAAATTATCATAATTGGCTCTGTTTTGCTTGTTGTATTGTCAACAGGAAGGCACTGACCACATTGTATATTTCCTTTGAATGTCCCTACTTTTAATTTACTATGCAAACTAAACAAGTATTGAAAACTGCATGATTAGTGTTTTAGAAAATTCTTGAAATTTTATAGTATAGCAATTTTTACAAAACTGCTCAAACCAAATCTTAGACAAAGGATCAGGTAGTAATTAAATGCCAGCAACCTCTCCAGCGAAGCAGAATTTAGATGCTTCAAACACATAACACCTTCTTCATAGTTGTTATTCTTGAGATTTCTGTTGTTTATTTTCTGCCCTCTTGTCTTCTCTGTTTTCTTCTCCTACTGGCCTGTAGCTAGCAGGAGACGCTCTGAAGCAGTGATGCGATTTTGCCCCTGACCCTTGCTGTGACTGTGGATTTTGTAATCTAAGTCAATTTCACTCACAGCAGGTCCATTGGTAAAGTATTTCAGTTCTAAATGGCAAACTGCTTAAACTCTTCAGTTTTGGGTGTCCAAGGGATATCCATGGGCAACTGACTTCTGTAAACCCAGACAAAGGCTTCTTGACCCAGTGTGACAAATACATACTTTATATGCTCCATTGAGACAGAGCGATACTTATAATCTTTCAACTCAAATATATTCAAATCTTGTTTATATGATTACTTTCATTATTATCTGTAATCAGAGCAGTGATTTACAAGAATATAAGCTAACCATTCTCAGAGAAACTAAATGATAGCACATCATAAAAGAGGGGGCAAGATATGGTACAAATTTTGAATTTGTGGCATTGCAAGCAGCAATCAAGTAGGCAAAGCAAGGATAAGCCAGCTCATGTCTAATGAAACTCAGAAGCAGCCTTAATCTAAATTCTTGGGTAAAAGAACTTCTCAGATTTCAGAGAGCAAATAAGAAGTAGAATAGTTTATGTAGAGCATGAACCAGAAACTCAAGAGGCTGCTCTTTCGTGTCTGACTCTTTGCAACCCCATAGACTGTAGCCTACAGTGTTCCTCCATCCATGGGATTTTCAGGCAAGAGTATTAGAGTGGGCTGCCATGTCCTTCTCCAGGGGATCTTCCCAACCCAGGGATCAAATCTGGGTCTCCTGAATTGCAGCCAGATGCTTTACCATCTGAGCCACCAGGGAAGCCCCCTAAGAGGCCACTAAAGAACATAATTATATGATTGAGGCTGTATGTAGGACAACAAGAAATGATGGGGCCAGTGACAAATTGACAAGTACATGGTTCTCCTAAAATCATTTTGCTGTACAAATAATTAACACACATATAACAACACTGTGACTACAGGGAAAACATATTTGTGAGCTTAATTTTGTCTATATGATAGACCCTTAGATATTCATTTATTAGAGTTCAATTCAGGAACTATTCTCTACCCACCCTCCATACCCCACCCCCCAATTTCCCCTCTTCTGAAAGCCCTGGTTGACCATTAAGTATTGCAGCTTAGGGGTCCTGTGTGCAGCACTGTAACCCTTTTCAGCTAAGTATGTTATTCTGATGAGGGACTGCTATCCAATATATCATATTAAATTTGAATGATTTAAATTTAGAAAGACAGTGAACAAAGATGGCTTGATTCCTGATGTATTGGAAGGCACCAGATAAGATTCAGGTCCTTTTATTAATGCTTTAAGAAAACATGTGATTTCTCCTTATTATACTACACAGATAATATAGTTTTACTTTTGATAAGGACCTGATTCTCTGGATTAAACCATTTGTACATTCCAGCCTAAGAGGATTCTGCAGAATTTTGCCCACCATGTTTTTAGAGTTCTTGCAATGCCAATTATACAAGAATACACTTTAGCATGAAACTAAATTCTTAGTGGACAAAATGAGAGATGGCAGTTCTGATGGAAGTGAGCTTTAAAAGCTAGTTGCAGTATGTGTTGTGAAACTTAGTCCATCCTTTGAATATGCCATGAATCTTTGTTTTCTAGAAACTATGACTTATTTCATGATTACATGAGACAAATTTCACATATGAAAATTTGACAGAAAAATTGCATTATTCTTAAGTTAAAGTAGATCTTAATAAATAGCTTTCAGCAAAGAATTACTTTGATATTTAATTTGAATTGCTATGAAAGTTCAAGCCCGTTGAAGTGAATTAATCACAAAGTAACATCATTTTTTATTTGATCTACATTACTTAATTTGTTATATCCATGGAAAAATACAATATCTGTTGTTGCATTCAAACCATGTTCATATATTTTAAGAACAGGCATTGAAATGGTCATATAGGCTAGAAGGGAGTATCAGTAACTAGAAGTGATCATGCCTTATGACCTCTCTATAAATTTGAAGGATAAAAGGATTCAAAACTATAAGCAGAAATATGAAGTGTCTGTATCTAAAAACAAAACTCTCCTTTATTCAGGAGCAAAGTATATTTTCCCCAAAGGGCTGAAAATATTTTTTTTTGTTATTTACAATATTAAAAAAAAATTCTGTTCATAAAGGTTTCTTTCTGGCTTGAAACATATTATTCAAAGCGGTTTTTCCATCTCATCTCTTCCCTACTCAGTGTCTATTTTATCCTCTCTGCAGCTTTCAAATTTCCCAATCCCCAGGTAAGATCGCTTTAGGCATCATGTCTGTTTTTTCACCAAATAACAGCACAGAGTACCTCGCCCATAGTTATTGCTCAACAAATACGTGTTGAATGAGTTGGAAGAGACTCGTTCCTCCACACATGCCCAGAAGTAGAGGTCATATACCCAACAAGACCGGTCAAGTGTATTGATTTATTTTCCCTGAAAATGTCCCAGGAAAGAGAATTCAAAATCCTTAACAACTGATCTAATATATATGGATCTGCTGGTAGGGTTCCAGGTAGGGATAATATACATGATTTTCTTAAATAAAAAACATTTTCCATTCTATGTGTAGTTAAACAAGAAGTTTGACTTTGAAAAGTATATTGGGTCAAGACTTTGGAATTATTCTCTGATCTGTTGATAATTTCTGTACTTATGAGAGAGATTAAAATAGTTGACTCATATTTAGGTCTAGAAGACTTTATTATGTCTTACACTTGTGAACATATTTGTGAAAATTTTCTTAAAATGTTTTCTGACTAAGCATCACAATGATTAAATTAAAGATTTGAATGAAAAATATTATAATATTGTTTTACAGAGAGTTGTAAATTATTGGTTAATATATTTTTCTCAGTTATCGGTGGATTAAGGAAAGGTTATAATACTGTACAAGGATATATTTGTTTTGAATATGTGGTTGATTTGTTATTCACATAAAATAAGGGAATGCAAAAAATATGCTGATGGCTTTTTTTGGATGTTCATGTTACTAAATATTAATAAAATTGTTTGATCTGGAGGTCAAAAACATTTTTTTTTATTTCCCAAACTTTCTAGTGCTGTTTGCACTTTTCATTTGGAAAAAGAAGCAATATATGGAAAATATTTAGCTGTTTGGGAAAAGCAATTGCCACATAATATATCAGTTACCACACAACTGTCATATAATACACTGAAGTGGTTACCAAAACAACATGGTTTAATTTTATTTGTTTGTTATTTGCACATAAATATTTTCCACATGAATAACGTCAAAATATCTTCTGATTCAAGCAGAGGCTCACAAACCGTTTCTTTCTTTTCCATACAAATCTTAACATGTAAGATTTTCTTAGTTCTTGCTGAAACATGAAAGTTAAGGTAAAAGCCTGTTAAATCATTTGCTCAGATAAAATATCACAATTCACAACACTGTGACAACTAGGGGAAAAAAGCAACAAACACAATGTAAAAGCTGCGATTCAAGTGTATTCAGTATCTTATTGCGGACAGTCTCTCAGATAGCTCTGGCAAAGGCTCTGAAGAGGTGGTGCGGAGGTTAGCACATATGCGATTTGGATGAAGGGGGTGCATGCAACCCAGTGCACATCTCAGTAGAAAACTGCTGCTAGTCATGAGGAGTTAATGGTTTTAGTGTATTTTTAGGAGTGGGAAGATGCAAAAGACTTCTCCTGAAAATATCTAATTATCTGAAGGCCTCTTCTGCCAGTCTTCCCAGAGCACAGAGTGCCTCATTACACCCTGGATTCCTTGCAGGGTGTATTGAAGGTCAGTGACTGCAAGTGGCTATTGACCTAATTCTTGTAGAACAGGTTGCACGTAACATTCCTCGGGTGACAACTACATTTACAATATTCTCTCCTAGGAATAAGTTTTTTCAAAGATATATGAGCAAACTGACCAGGAGTTATAGAATTCTGGGAAAGGCAACCGAGAAAATGGTGGGTTCTTACACAATAATCTTAGCTAAGAAACGATCTACAGATGCTCAGAAATTATTTCTGTCCTTCTTATTCAAAGAGAATCCACTGTCACCATATATGTTGAGATGTTGCTGAGATGATTCCTTCATAGGTTTTCCAAGTGTTGATCATGATCTCCTATCTTTACCTCAAATATCAACTGCCACCCCTATTGGTGTTCCAATGGTGGCTGGTGAGAATTTGTGATTCACACCATAATTTTCAAAGTCAAGCTTCCGGGTTTGGTGTCATGAGGACCACATTCTAGCAAATTGAAATATTCTACTAAATATCAATAAAATCTCTTAACAGTTATGAGATCAACCACTTGATATTCTTTTGCTAACTTGTGGCTTAATTTTGAAGGTAAAGGATTACCCATCTTTTGACAAAATAGCCATGTATTTATAAACATCTTTTATTGTTAATTAGCCTCAGGTAAGCTCTTTATACAGCAAGTGCTCCTTTGATTGCAACACCTTTGGGATCTAAAAAGTTCTAGAATATATTTTCATTCCTGTAGCAACTTCTCCATAAGAAAGCAATGGTTGAATAGACAATACTACAGGCAGAAGAAAAGCTAGAGTTGCTTTTTAAAATTTTTATAAGAAAATGATAGGGATTAATTTTAAAATGAACCTCAGAATTGTTTCACATGCAGATCTTGGTATAGAAGAGTTCATCAGCATGGAGGAATAATTAAGGCAGTGTTTGCAATGGAAACAAAAGTAACCATTTTTAGTCTGAACTAGAGCTGTAGCATCAAGTCTTATAATAAGTATATAGTTTCTCTTGTCTTGATGCAAGGTAACTTTTGGGGTTTGATGTAAACATTTTAAAATCCTGTGTTTTTCCACATGTAACTAAACATCAAAATAAGATCAAAAGATCACTTCTCATTAAATATTTGCCTGCTGGTCTTTTAAGTATATAACTTATTGATGTGTATAAATTTATAATATGTAAAATGAGAAATGTAAATAGTATATGCTCATCTCTGTTCCTAGGGAGTTCTGTGAATAAATTTCCATTAATCTAGTGGTAAATGCACCCTAAAGTTGTATAATTCATGCCCTTTCTGGATGAGTTTAATAAGAAATAATCTGCTATTTCTCATTTCCTTTCCTCTCCCTACTCCAATTGCACTTCTATAGAAGTCTTAAATGTTTATGTATGTATCTGGTTATGCGTATTGTAAACATCTGTCAGCTCAGTAAAACTCACTGCAGGGTAGTTATTATTTTGAAGGAAAACTGAGCTCATAGCAGTGAAAATAAATTTAAAACCTGCTTCAATCTAAAATTAAGAAATACCAAGTCAGAAATTTTAGTTTTACTTCATTGATTTGACCAGGGTAGCATGAAAGAAAAATAACTTATATGTTTTTACTTTCACAACAGTCTTAAGATATGTGTATATATATACTTCTAAATATCTGTGTTTTTATATAAAAAGAACATCATTACCTGGATTCTGAGGTAGAATCATGTCATATGACACAAATCATACCTGGATTCTAAGATATGACTGGGCGTGGTGGAGGCATAGTCTACATAGTTTATGTATAGTATCTGTGCTAGTCAGGTATCATGAGTTGCCAAGTGAAAGTGCACAGTTACCCTGCAAAGGCAAAAGCAAACTGTTACTGAGAGGCTGTTGAATGAGGCACTGAGCAGAATACGTTGGCCAAATATCACAGCGAAGTATTTTCTAATGGCCAATTGATTAGAGTTTGTTTTTTAATAGAAAATTTATAGACTTAGAAATTTATAGGAGGTGCAATCAGTTCAGTTACTCAGTTTTGTCCAACTCTTTGCAACCCCATGGATCGCAGCACGCCCAGCCTCCCTGTCCATCACCAAGTCCCGGAGTTCACTCAGACTCACGTCCATCGAGTCAGTGATGCCATCCAGCCATCTCATCCTCTGTCGTCTCCTTCTCCTCCTGCCCCCAATCCCTCCCAGCATCAAAGTCTTTTCCAATGAGTCAACTCTTCGCATGAGGTGGCCAAAGTACTGGAGTTTCAGCTTTAGCATCATTCCTTCCAAAGGAATCCCAGGGCTGATCTCCTTCAGAATGGACTGGTTGGATCTCCTTGCAGTCCAAGGGACTCTCAAGAGTCTTCTCCAACACCACAGTTCAAAAGCATCAATTCTTCGGCACTCAGCCTTCTTCACAGTCCAACTCTCAAGCCATACATGACCACAGGAAAAACCATAGCCTTGACTAGACAGACCTTTGTTGGCAAAGTAATGTCTCTGCTTTTGAATATGCTATCTAGGTTGGTCATAACTTTCCTTCCAAAGAGTAAGCGTCTTTTAATTTCATGGCTGCAATCACCATCTGCAGTGATTTTGGAGCCCCCCAAAATAAAGTCTGACACTGTTTCCACTGTTTCCCTATCTATTTGCCATGAAGTGATGGGACCAGATGCTATGATCTTCGTTTTCTGAATGTTGAGCTTTAAGCCAATTTTTTCACTCTCCTCTTTAGAACTATGATAATTCATAGTCTGGTAACATTCATTTTTACTTTGTCTTACTTGAATTACTAAAAGGGAAATCACTGGACTAATTATCCTTTCCTTTAGGACATTTTATAGCCTGGGTTATAATTTGTTAGCTTTTATTAGTTGATGTTGTTGAGATTTTAGGTCAGATCACACATTTAAAAGGCCCATTTAGTAAGATATATCCTTAAAACTAAAAATTTAATTATAAATGGTTTATTATATCTAGTTTGAGTCTTAAATAGAAAGCCAGTTATCCCTCCTTTCCTTTGTTATGCAACTTTATCCCAAAGTTTGAATTTTACCCTAGGATTTTTAATGGTAAAACCAAACTTGGATCATTATTACAATTTTTTTTCTTACAGAAATTTTATTCATAGCTTTGTAATTCAGTATATTTTAGGGGAATTTTTCTTGTAATTCTTCCTTTGTGAAATCCCAGTGTGGGTCAATCTTTCATGAAATGAGGAGGATGGAAAGCCCAACAGTTTTCTATCCACACTATTAGAATCTGAATGCCACACAGTATTAATAACTATATGGCTACATAGGAGATCCACTCTTCTTTAATGTATAGTATTCTGGAAATACAGGATTCAATGCCTGGTCAGACACACCATAATCTTGTGTTCTCTAAGCAACTCAGTCTCTTTTCATTTTTTTCTTTTCTCCAGTTCTACCTTAAAGGTCAGGCTCTTTGCTACTTTTCTTCACTTATATGGGCCAACTTAGGTTAGATAAATGTAAGACTGCTAAAACCTAGCCAAGCCAATATAAAGGGACACAGCCCAAACACAATCACACAAGCTCAGCAATTGGTTGATCCCATTCAGGCCCACTGACTTGTATGTAGTCAATTCAGTTTATAAGTCAGGAGGGAGAGACTGAAGATACATCACATTGAGGATCATTGCCATGGCATCCTGCTCATAGTGCCAATTGTTTTATTAGGGCACTCAGCATCCTCTGCTGAGTGCCGGCTGTGTGTTTCTGCAAAATTTATGGAAGATAGGTACCAATGGACAGAAAATAGAAAGAAACATAAATAATCAAAGAATTCTCTGAGAAAGGCTCAAATTTGGTCTGTAGTGAACAAAGCAGGTGAGAAGATGAAGATGCAGGCAGTTGGTTCTGGGTTTTTTTGTTTGTTTGTTTGTTTTATGTTAACAGGTGGGGTCCAGAGGGACAGAGTTTGCATGATTTGAATTCCCCCTGTACAACTAAAGGAAGCTTTCTTATTCCCTTGCACACCTGTGGGGATGAGGGAAAAGAAAGGAAGAGTGTGTATGGAAGATGTCAGAGGTCAAACAACAGAAATGAAGTCAGCCAGCCTCTTAATTACACTCTCTAGTCTTAATTTTTTAAAATTATATTGGAAAAAATTGCATTCTATTAAATAGTCAAGAATTAGCAAGAGAAAAACTGTAACTGTGAAGTACTACAGAAATTCTGCAATGATTTTATATCACTGCAAAAAGAATCTAAGCTTCAAGAAGGAAAGAAATCGATATTTTCCCACTGATCATAGTACTTGACATAGAAAAAAAGGTCAATTCACATTTTTGAATGAATGAATGATAGTTTGGGGACACATCTCCCAGGAAATGATATTTGAACTGATGCCTACAGTTATTTGAAGAGCAAGGTAATTTTTATACAGAGGAGAAAGAAATAGAAAGGCCTTTAGACAGAAAGAACTTGGAACTTTGGAGGAACAGAAAATAAACGATTATGGTTGGAACCTAGTGACTTAGGGACAGAGTTTAATGAAATAAAAATGGAGAGGTAAACAGGAACCAGACCATGCAGGGCTATCAGGCATGATGAGCAGATTTAAATATATATTTAAAGAAAATATATGAGCTTTAAATATATATTTAAAGAAAAGTCATTTTAAAGAGTTTAAGCAAGGGGGGACATGATGTACTAGAAAAGAATATTCTGTTCTTGTGATGTGCAAAATGGAATGCAGAGGGTGAGGTGGGGATGGGAAGATACTACATGAGTGGAGAAAAGCGGTGTGAGTTGAGTGGTCACAGTGAAGATGGAGGAAGTGATAGTCATGGATGGGGGGGGAGTATTAAAATATAATGTGTATTTTGGAGATAAATCTTAACGTATTCAGCAATGGACCAGTTTGTGGAAAAGAGAAAATGGCAGGATTTCCAGATATTTTTGGCTTGAACCATGGAATATATGGAGTGCTATTTATGGCAATGGGGAAAATTGGAGGGATGGTGAAGGAATACACTGATTTGAGATGGAATAAACAGCTCCATTTAGAAATGTTAAAATTGAAATGTCAATGTATAGCCATTAAGAAGGAATTTGGTAACATGAGTCTTGAGTTACATTTTGAAATATCAGCTAGTCAGTGTTTTTGAAAGCCTTGACAAAGTTTAAAGCCCAGTCAGCTAAGCCTCATGGAATCACCTGAGCTAAGCTAATGAGAAAAGAGGCTGAGACTGAGTTCTGAATGTTAAAAATTTAAATTGATGGAGGAATAGCCAAGAAAATGAAGCAGGTATTACAGAGGAAAAGGCAATGCGGTAGAATTAAAAACTGTAAGTATATGATGTAATAAGCCCAAGACAGGAGAGGAAGACAGGCACTAAGGAATTAAGAAGGCACTCATCATATAAATCAGTCACTGTATGTAACCAGATAATGGAAGTATGTGTAAGTCAGATAATATAAGTATGGAGACAATCAAGCTGGAAAAAGAGAGCTTGATGGAGTGGAGAGTTGGTTTTAGACAGAGTTGTTCTCGAAGATCTCTCCAAGGAGATGATTCGACAGGGGGATCTCCTTAATGGGAAAGGGCAAGCCATGTGAAGATCTAAAGGGAATACTCTCCAGGTCACGGAGAAAGATGGCATGAAAACTGATAAGGCCGCAAGCTTGAGATGTTGAAGGAACACCAGCATGTCCAGTGCCTCTGGAGTTAAAGGAAAATTGGCCCTAGAGGCAAACAAGATCTGGTCACGCGGGACATTGTATCCATGGCAGAGTTGGCATTGATCAGTGGTACTTTTTAGCATCACATGAAACAATGAGTTAAGTAGCACTGGGGGAATTTCCAAAAGTGTATAAAATTGAGAGAAATTTTTCTGGTATTTCTAACAGATTTGACCCTTAGTGTTCTTAGAATAAAAATCAATGCCTTAACTTTACCATGTTTACTTCAGTAATACTTAGAATATTGAAAGATGGATAACTAGTTAGATATAAACATGGATATTTGAATTAATAGGAAGTAGTTGGAATATTTTGAGAAAAATGATTTGTGATTTATATATAAATATTTAAAAAGTCATTTTTTATGAGAATAAAGACTACATAAAATATAGAAAGTTATTTTAGTAATTTGCAGGGGGTATACTAAGTGGTACTTGTACTAGACAACTTGTACTAAGTAGTATGAAATGTCCAGCTTCTGGCTGTATTTTGAAAAGTGAAACCTACAAGAAATACTAATAGATTGAATATGGAAGTTAAAGGAATTATGTTAGTGTTTGAGAAGGAAAAACACTTTGGATAATATGCATTGTATTAAATTTAATGATGAGTGTATTTGGAGTCTGGGTATATTCTAATATATATAATATATATGCAGTCTGGGTATATATATATGTATGCTGCTGCTGCTGCTAAGTCAATTCAGTCGTGTCCGACTCTGTGCGACCCCATAGACGGCAGCCCACCAGGCTCCCCCGTCCCTGGGATTCTCCAGGCAAGAACACTGGAGTGGGTTGCCATTTCCTTCTCCAATGCAGGAAAGTGAAAAGTGAAAGTGAACTCACTCAGTCATGTCTGACTCTTAGCGACCCCATGGACTGGAGCCTACCAGGCTCCTCCGTCCATGGGATTTTCCAGGCAAGAGTGCTGGAGTGGGGTGCCATTGTCTTCTCCAATATATATGTATAAATATGTATAATATATATGCAGTCTGGGTATATTCATATATATATATAATATATATATATATACAGTCTAGGTATATTCTAATACCCAGAAAAGTGCTTTGCTTATGGACAAAGCAAAATACATGTTTATTACATGCAGTAAAATATTGCAAAAGTGACTTGAAAATATGAGTATCCTGCTTACTGTGCTAAAATATTTAAGGAAAAAAATTAGAACATCAAAGGTCTTGAAGAAAATTTTTCAATTTTTACTTTCAATTCTTCTAAAAACAAAATAAAAACCTAACAGAAATAAAAATCTGTTCATAGACCCTTATGTAAATATATGTGCTTATATGCTAATAGTGATTATAAAATGAAATTAATGTTATTTATATTATTAAGGATAAAGATTAGAGCAAGCTAATTGAATGGAATAGGGTATGTAAGAAAATATGTGTAAGAAAATATAAAATTGGATGATATTTTCTGTGAGGTAACATTTACAGCTATCTGTTTCACATGTATGTTTCATATATTTATATCTCTTTAAGTCTTCTAGCTATCTTCAAAGTAAACATGGTGAAATTAAGACACTTTTATTCTAAAATTCTTGAGTCAAATCTGTTAGAAGTATCAGAATTCCTCTTAAATTTATACACTTTTAGAAAGTTATCCAAAGCTATTTATTTTGTCTTATTCCCAAAGCATCATTTATTAATATAATATGTTTTACACTTTGGTCTATAAATAACTAAAAATAAAGAACTTTCTTTAATCTTGGGTTAAATAATTGGAATATTATCCTCAAAGTCTTTCCCTGGTTCTAAAATGTAGGAGTATCAAAAAGTATAGAAGATTAAGGATCTGTCTTGTCAATGAAATGGAGGCTAAAGATCTAGAAAAAAATCAGATGTCTCCCTGACATTAACCTATGTAACTAACAATTGCTAAACATTTATAAAATATAAAACATATGCTATTTTATGATAAAAATACATGATCTCATATTTAAAAAAAAATAACTTGTACAAAATAAATACCAATTGGTCTTAGATATTCTCTTCCTATTTTTCACTCTGCTTTTCTCTTTTCCAAATCTTTGAAGCTGCAAATGGACTGAACACAATTTTAAGGCTGCTCCAGGAGGCATATCATTGTCTCTTTCTGTGTATCTTTGGTAAGACTTGGAATCTTTTATTCTTCCTGAAATAACAACTAGAATCCCATGGTCCCCCCCCACCCCCCAAAAAATCAGCTGCCGATCATATCTGGAAATGACTAATTCAGGAACAAATGCTATGTAATGAAGGGATCAACAAGCCTAAAATCTACTTCTTTCTTCTTCTCTGGTATTGACCTAGCCTACCTACTTGTATTTCTTTGTACTTTCTCATTTTTATTTCCTATTGATTTTCCTATACCCTTAGCTCCTGCTTTCAGCCTGCCAAGACTATGTGCCTGACTGGATTTTTTTAGTCCTCTTTCCCTTTATCTGGATCTTGGAAGAGTGTCTTCACGAAATCCAAGTCTGGCATAATGATGTGTCAATACTTACATACAAAATACTCATTTTACACATAAGTATGTTGATACCTGGGCTTCCCAGGTGGTGCTAATGGTAAAGAACCCACCTGCCAATGCAGCAGACATAAGAGATGAAGGTTTGATCCCTGGGTGGGGAAGATCCCCTAGAGAAGGGAATTGTAACCCACTCCACTATTCTTGCCTGGAAAATTCCATGGACAGAGGAGCCTGGTGGGCTACAGTCCATAGAATCACAGAGTCAGACATGACTCAAGCGACTTAGCATGCACATGCGCATGTTGGTACCCACCTCAGTAGATGTTAGTGAGTAAAAGAATGTGTAGTTAAGAGTACTTGAAAAAAGAGAACATTTTGATTAAAGTCTTAAGCTATAGAAAGCAAAACATTAAGAACAATTTAAAAATTGTTATCTATATAAATGGAATATCTCCCTTGTGTATTCCAGCCCCTTTTTATGACCAGTCCTGAAATAGGTTCTTCTTAATAGATTTTCCATTTTTGGTCAATAGCACCACGGAATATTAGATTAAAGCAATTGGAACTACTTTTGCTTCATACTGCATCTTTATTCTTTATCCCCAGGAATTTCTGTCCAATGGCAATTTTTCATTTGGAAAGTTTCTTTTATCCATAATTTTCCTACTATATAGGATTTCCTTATTTAATACCACCATAATTATCACTTGCCTTTTCCTTCTGTTTCATTTTACACTCTGCCTCCTCCAGTCAGATGTATTCTGAGAGACGATGAGACCAAATTTACAACCAATTAATCTAAGCACGTTAACCCTAAAGATAAAATTATAAGATTTCTATTATTTAAAAAATAGCAACCTATTGAGATGTAATTCATATACCATACAAATCAGTTAAAATGTTCAACTCAATTTTTTTAATATGTTCATAGAGATTTGCAACCATTATCATCACAGTGAATATAAGAACATTTTTGCCACCACCCAAAAGAAACCTGATACCCATAAATACTCATCTAACTCCTCCAACCTTCCCCTTCCCTAAGCAACCACTCTCTGCCTGTATAAGTTTGCCTATTTTGAATATTTCATATATCAGTATCATATGAAATGTGTTCTTTTGTGTCTTGATTCTTTTACATTAATATAGGTTTTTAAGATTCATCCATATTATAGTATGTATCAATACTTTGGTTTTTTTTATAACCAAATAGTATTCCATTGCATAAACATGTTACATTTTATTTATGCATTTACAGTTGATGGATATTTGGATTTTTCTCCTATTTTGGCTATTATAACTAATAATGAACATTTCTGTATGACTTTTTATGTGCTCATTGTTTTCATTTCTCTTGGGTATATATCTAAGACTGTCATTACAGGGTTAATGATGCCCTATTGTTTAAACTACTGTGAGACCGCTACTCTGTTTTCCAAAGCTCTGCACCATTCTATATCTTAAATCACATTGCATGAGGGTATCAATGTCTCTATATCCTCTCCAATGCTTTTTATAATCTTTCTTTTTTATTACATTCATCTTAGTAGGTGTAAAGTGGTTTTGATTTGCATTTCCCTGATTGCTATCCAATGTTTTGAGTATCTCAAATTATACTACATACCTGGGAGAACTTACAAAGTGCCATGTTTTAGATAGATGCTGAGTTTACCTCAAACATAATTTAAAATGCTAAGCTTGAGCAATAATGGACATTATCAAAATACAGATAGAAAAGCAGCTGCATATGCAGGATCCTTTCAATGGTTATTCCTACTTTATGATTTCTCTACGGGCCTTCTGCCTGTGGCAGTGTCTACCAATGGAGGTAGAATCAGAGGTACCTGGGGATGCACTATATGTCATGTTTTTTTTTTTTTTTTCCAATTAGGTGACCCATAACAATAGCACAAATGGTATTTCTAAATAGTTATAATGGCCTCTATCCTCTCTCATGTATCATTCTAATGAGAATTACAGATTGGTTTTATAAGAGATTAACTAGAAATTACAAAAAAGGCAATAACTTTTTTTATATCACTATCTTCTTTTCCCCGATGCTCCTAAATCATCTTAAATAAATGTATTTAACAGATGGTTGGCTCTCAAAGAAATCCACAGTTCTTTTGGGGGAAGAATCTTCTTGGTGTATTAATAACAATGGCAATTGGTGTAACATGAGAAACAGGTGTTATCCAGAAAAAAACACACTTACTTGATCACTCAAAGCAAGTTCAAATAGATTGCTTTGACTTTCAGTCTTGTTTTGCCTTTTTTTCTATGTGTATTATGCACACTGTTAGATCTTTAAATGAATCTGCTATTTAGCCTTTATTTACAAAATGTGACATGATTCTTGAATAAGTAATTTGTGCAAGGATATTAAAAGTCTATTCATATTGTGGTTTAGAAATTAATAATCTTAATGATTTTTAAGCACAGAAATTTTGGAAGTTATGTGTTTGAATAAGTGTATTTTTAGACGTTAAATTCTGTCAAAATTGCATTTCTATATGGCTATAACAAATAATTCATAACTATATAAATTTCAGAATTGTCCTACAGTGCTGTCCTATAACACTGTAGGACACTCCAGCAAGAATGATGGAGTATATTTGTCCATGCCATCTGGAAGCCTTTTTACAGTCAATTAGTTAGTAAGATTATTAAAATATTCTCAGTTAATAGATTCTGTCAGTTTCAAGCTCTAGGTTTGTTTGCGGTTGAAGAACTGTTTGTATGTTTGAAATAAGTGCTTGGTTATTTCAGTGATGGGAGTGGCTATTATTAATTGCTACTTATACATTCCTTTATATCTTATTGTGTTAATAAATTTTGGACAAAGAACATACAGTGTGCATAATTGCAAATGATCCATAAAGCAGTACTCAACCTTTATTTAGAGCTGCTGCTGCTAAGTCGCTTCAGTCATGTCCGACTCTGTGTGACCCCAGAGACGGCAGCCCACCAGGCTCTCCCGTCCCTGGGATTCACCAGGCAAGAACACTGGAGTGGGTTGCCATTTCCTTCTCCAGTGCATGAAAGTGGGAAGTGAAAGTGAAGTCACTTAGTCGTGTCCGACTCTTCGCGACCTCATGGACTGCAGCCCACCAGGCTCCTCCATCCATGGGATTTTCCAGGCAAAAGTACTGGAGTTGGGTGCCATCGCCTTCTCCTTTATTTAGAGCTACTCTGGGCCAAATTATCTCTTTGATGTAGTAGGTTTTAGAGTAAGAGACAATGAAACGTAAATGAAAGAGACAATATTCCCCTAATTGGACATGTACACCTTTGTTGCAGAAAAAAAGAATGTATCTGTTCTCTGTACATAGTTTCTAAGAGGGAACTTCTAAAACTTTATAATTTCGAGAGATCAGAGTATCTTTTATTCATAACAGAAACTTGGACCATAGTTGAATTTTTGCTAAAGAAATGCCTCAGGCTGGGAACTGGTCATGCCAGAAAACTAACCACATGTTTAGAGGTTTGTGGCTTTGAGCCACGTAATGTCAGCTAGACCACCTGACATTTGGGGAGGAGAGAGGAGCTAGAGATGGAGTCCAGTCATGTGGCCAAGGAGGAAATCAATCATGCTTACACAATGAAACCTCAGTAAAAACTCTGGACACTGAGGATGAGGTGAACTTCCTGGTTGGTGAACACATTGATGTACCAGGAGGATGACACATCTAAATCCCTCAGGTAGGGCACGTGAAAGTTCTGTACTCAGGACCCTCTCAAGTCTAACCTGATGTGTTTCTTTTTGTGACTTGGCCTGAATTGTTTGTTTAATAATAAAATTGTAGTCATTAATATACCGCTGTATTGAATTTTGTATGTCGTTCTACTGAATTATTAAACCTAAGGGGGTCATAGGAAACCTTGAATTTATATTCAGTTTACCAGAAGTGCAAGTGAACTGGAGATTTCAATCTTGCAGGTGATATCTGAATGAGGGCAGCCTTGTTGGAGACCATGACCTTATGTGCTGATATCTGCACCAACTTTGGATAGTCAGTTCTAGAATCATATCATGTTTATTGCAACAGTCCAGTTTATTTCTACCTATGGCTCTTCATTTCTCCTTGAAGTTTTGCATGCAAGCCTCTAAATGGCCAAATTCTAAACCTTGCAAAATGGTGTTACTTGGCAGCTAAATACTGGATTTTCTGTATTCTATCATAAAATGTCACTCCATTATTTAAACCAACTGCAGACAGTGCTTTATAGAGATTATAATGTGATGGAGAGATAATATGGCTTTGAGAAAATAAAACCAGGCTTGGTTTTTAGATAGGCATTCTGTCACTATAAGAACTTTGACCTGGAAAATAATTGGTTAATCATCCTGGACCTATTTCATCATTCAAAGGATAAGATATTTGATTAAATAAACTTTAAAGTCTCTGGAATCTCTTAGGTAGTAAGATTCTTTGAATTTTAATGCCTCAGTTTCCCCTGTCAGCAAATGGTTGTCAATTTGCATATCATTCAACTACGAGAAATCGGAGAAGGCAATGGCACCCCATTCCAGTACTCTTGTCTGGAAAAATCCCATGGACGGAGGAGCCTGGTGGGCTGCAGTCCATGGGGTCGCTAAGAGTCAGACACGACTGAGCGACTTCACTTTCACTTTTCACTTTCATGCACTGGAGAAGGAAATGGCAACCCACTCCAGTGTTCTCGCCTGGAGAAGCCCAGGGACGGGGGAGCCTGGTGGGCTGCCATCTATGGGATCGCACAGAGTCGGACATGACTGAAGTGACTTAGCAGCAGCAGCAGCAACTACGAGAAATAACTGAACCATTTCTACGTGTAGGAAACAAATAGACTATTCATTCTAAATATGTTATGACTGTCAAGATTTCAACAGGAAAATGAGAAGACAAAAAGTATAAAGCTTCTAGTTTCAATAGAAAGCAGTTTTCCATAAGAATCCATCAATTAAGTAAAATGTGGATGTTTATATCATAGGAAGCAGAGGTGGAAATATTGTTGTATTTGATTTCTACTTGAATATAATTTTAAAATTAATACAAAGTGGAAATATCTGTTAAAATATGTTTGTAATAGGTGACATGATATCTGCTTATGCTTAAATGTCTATATTTAATTTTTCCTTTTTTCTTTCTGTTTAATATCCCACACCCAATTCTGACTTTTGAGGGAAGTTACTCATATCTGTGCACAAGCCAGTGTATAACTCAGGAGATTCAGTCACACATTAACTCATGTGTATCATTGAACATGATGGCAAAGGAACTGTGTAATTATAATGCAACAGAAGTTCATGTTATATTCAATTTACGAAAGGAGCATGGAATCTGGAGTCATGTAGGGCTTAATATGAATCCTAGCTGTCCTGTACATTAACTATGTGACCCTAGATAGTTTACATTAACTTTAAAGAGTCTGTTTTCTCTTACAAAATTTCTGTTTTACAGGACTATGTTTAGTGTTTACCATCGTGGCTAGTATATAAATGGTAACTAATGAATTGGGATTCATGAGATCCAGTTTTCCTTTTTAAAATTCAGGTTCTTCATCTTTCAAGTGAGCAGGTTAGACCAAATAATCACTAAAGACCCCCTAGGGCTTCCCCGGTGGTGCTAGTGGTAAAGAATCTGCCTGCCAATGCAGGAAATGCAGGAGATGTAGTTCGATCCGTGGGTAGAAAAGATGTCCTAGAGCAGGGCATGACAGCCCACTCCAGTATTCTTGTCGGGAGAATCCCAAGGACAGAGGAGCCTGGTCAGCTACAGTCCATAGTTTTGCTAAGAGTCCTACAGGACTGAGGTGACTTAACAAGCAAAGACACTCCCACGTTATTTAAGGAACTGTTTATTGATGTAACTTGGTAACACTAGGCAATATAACGTACATTTGGGGGCCTGGGAGCATTGAACAACACCCCCTTTTGAGGCTGGCAGTTCTCAGCTGGTAATTCAGGTCCATGATGCCCTCATGCACCCAGATTCTTGCTAGTTTTCTGCTCTTCCGTACTTTGTCTGCGGCTTTCATCCTTGTGAATGTAAGTAGTTGTACCACCTCTGTCATCATGTCTGTGTTCTGATAGTGACTTGGCAGCAGTCCAATACTTTAACGAGTATTTTTCATCTTCTCTCAGTCATCCTGTGAGGTTTGGTAAACTGTGGTCATCTCCTATTGACCAGCTCTCGAATAGCTATTCACAAGACTGGGTTTGCTTATGGATTCTTCCAGGAAGCTAACAATTTTCTCTTAGTCTTTCCTATGAATCAGTGGTTTGGACTTCTTGACTCATGCTTTGCTTCTAGGTATACTTGAGCTATTCCAATCCAGAGAAGCTATTATTTTTATTGGCATTTGTGGCTCAGATGGTAAAGCATCTGTCTACAATGCGGGAGACCCTGGTTCAAGCCCTGGGTTGGGAAGATCCCCTGGAGAAGGAAATGGTAATCCACTCCAGGACTATTGCCTGGAGAATCCCATGGACAGAGGAGCCTGGTAGGCTACAGTCCATGGGGTCGCAAAGAGTTGGACATGACTGAGCGACTTCACTCACTCACCATATTATTGTATCTGTAAAATTTACAGCACCAAGTTGTATAATATTGGGCTTCCATGGTTGTTCAGATGGTAAAGAATCTGATGCAGTATGGGAGTCCTGGGTTCTTCTATTATTTTGTAAAAGACAAATAAGTAAATTCAAGTTATTTATATTGTTCTTGGTGTTTTGCAATAGCTCTCAGAAAGAGTAGAATTAAGTGCTTTGCATTTATTTCCTTGCCACTATCCCTTTCCTTCATTGGTGTTTAAAGTCAAGCACATTCTCTGTGGAGGTAATTAACACAAGTATGTTATTTGGTGGTAGAACAATTTTCATTTTGAATGAAGTATCTCAGTCTAGTCAGTGTACAGAATATTTGGTCAGGAACTCCTGCATGAAGAGGAAGGGGCATTATAGCATCTCTTTGGCAGGTCCCAATTTAAGGACCTCGGTTCAACATTGCACTAATTACACTGTTTATGTGAAAATTCAACTTCTTACTATAGACTGGGGCATAATTGTGGGTTTTACAAATAAATGCAAATATGAAATTTATTTAGGATTTGCCTTTTTGTGCTTTTGTGGACTTTGTATTTTGGGGGATATATGTGTTATATATTATCATACATTGGAAAAGACTCTCATGCTGGGAAAGATTGAGGGCAGGAGGAGAAGGGGACGACAGAGGATGAGATGGTTGAATGGCATCATTGACTCAATGGACGTGAGTTTGAGCAAACTCCAGGAGATGGTGAAGGACAAGGAGGTCCAGCATGCTGCCGTCCATGGGGTCTCAAAAAGTCAGACATGACTGAGAGATTGAACAACAAATGTATAATATGTATAATATAAGTAGAACCCTAGACTATTTTGCAGATGTTGAACTTTGGGTGTTTTCATTCTTAATGCTAAGACAGGTCACAAACACTGAAAAATAAGAATGGGATTTTTAAATTAACAGCCACTTATGTTACACACTATTAAGCTTTGAGCTCTAATCGGAATTATTTGTTTTTTTCAGGAGAACTGGTGATTTTTTTTTCTTTAAAAATCTATGCCTCATAGCATTATTATGCAAATAAAAATAAAATTCCTTGTCCTCACATGGTTAAAGAGGGCAACAAGTGGAGCAAAGTGATTTATTTAAGTGGTTGATTTTACATTAGTGTTCGAAAAAACACAATAAGCATTTCCTATTTGCTGATGGAGCTGTCAGATAAGGATATAATTTTTTAAAAAGTGAGTTAAAAGGCTGTTCAAATGCTCCAACCCTCAATTTGTTTGTATTTACAGCCATTTACAATATTATCTTCATCTACTCATAACAGATTTGATTTTTATGAGCCTCAAATTTTCTTTGTATTGAACTTCTGTCACATTATAATCACAAAATAAGATTTATTATAGTACAACGTTTTGGTAAGTGCGGGACTGTGCCTGTAAAATGATATTTGAAAGCACACTTGAGGAATGGCAAAATTTTAGATAGACACATTTTTTGATATTAGTTTCTAAGAACCCTAACTTGGAAGTTTCTCTTATAATTAATAATTCAATGGCCAATAAAAGCTATATAGGAAAGGATGACTTGATATAACAAAATGAAAAATTTGAGGAAAGTGCTGGATATTTTGCCCTATCCCCCAAATTATTTCTAATAAAAAATGTAAAAACCATTTAACTTTAGATTTATTTTTTAGGTTATGATAAATATTACAAATGGGCCATATTTACTGTCATGTTTAACATCAATTGTAACTTACTGGGTATGTATTAAAAAGTCACAAATCAAGACAGAGTGCAAATAATTCCAATTGACCTACATGTATGTCTATTTCCCAGGTGGACTTTTGAACAGTTTGTCAACTGACAGATTATAGAGCTTTATTTTCCTTTTTAAGAATTCACTTATTTTACATGAATTATTAAGGATAATTGATTAGGTTCCCACCACTTACACTTTACACATAGGCTGTGAATTTTTCCAGAAGGCACGTGGTTTCATTTCTGGACTGCTTAAATCATATTTTTCTTTCTGAATCTTTCATAGGCTCTGTTTCCTTAGGTGCTAACAAATCATACCAAATGTGTATATCTAGCCCTCATTTTTCTTTCTGGCCCTGGTGTTTGTAGTTAGGAAGACTTCCAACTATGTAGCAAACAATGTAAAGGATGAATTTTGGGGAAAAAATCTTCCAACAGTCCCTGATAAAAGATGTAAGCAGGGCTAATCTTAACTCCACAGCTGTTACTCCCATGAATCTTATAATTTATATCCAAGCAATGTCTTCATTTTAAATATTTTAATTATGCTAGATAGTAAAATAGGGCTGGTGTTGACCTTAGGGGATTAGATGCAATGAGTCAAAAGTCTTATAAGTCCCCATTATAAAACACAGGGAAGAGGCAAGATGAGATTCATAGGTATACAGTTGCATGTGAAATCATTAATTTCTTTGTATAAATGGATATAGGAAGATTTATCATTCAACATCCAGGAGATATACTAAAAGCAGGCTGAAGGGTGAAAGTGTCAGTCACTCAGTCATGTCTTGGTGACCTCATGGACTGTAGCCCACCAGGCTCCTCTGTCCATGAAATTCTCCAGGCAAGAAAAAACAGGTTACATACATATAAATGTTGTATCTTGGGTGGCATTACCCAAACCAGTAGTACTTTTATCAGATATGGCTTAATAAACAGTCACATTGCTCTGTTTAATCTAGATCATAACAGTCATCAATTAAATATCATAAAGTTTCTTTCATGTTTATTATCTGTATCCTTTTTTGTATACCTTGTCCTGTTAGTTTATGCTTCTTGATCAAAGATTCTGCCTGCCTTAGTCCTCACTGTATTCCCAACTGTTGAAATAGTACCTGGCCCTTTGTAAGCATTCCATAATGTTGGAGGCTGACTGATAGGGACTTGCAATTATATCCTATCTCTATGGGACACCATTGCTGCTGATTTTAATTTGTGTAACCCTTCGCAAAAGCTTTTCACACATTATATTTTTAAAACCTCTATCAGCTATGTTTTTTTTTCACATATAATATGGTTTTAGGAGGCTCCATATTTTAAGGTTTTAGTTTCTGTTTTATAACGGACAAAAACTCAATGCATTATATAGGACAAATGATTTATGACAACAAATCAGATGTGAAAATACAATCTAATAAATAAGACATTGGTTTGATAACTAATGCAATATGTGGTGGTATCATAAAACAAAAAAAAAAAAAGGAAAAAACCAAAATGTTAAATTCTTCTAGTAAGTTATTAACAGTATTTGAAAATGTAATCTTGAATTAACAAGAAGATATAGTCAAATAAAATTGTCATCTGTAACTAAGTATTTTTTATACATGACAAAGCTATTGCTTAGAACTCAAAGATTTTGGTCTGACTTAAAAACTTTTTTTTTTTTTTTCAAAAACAAATAACAGGAAGTTAATAATAAACTAAATATATAATCAAACCTATGAACTATTTTTAATTCCAATGTTAAATAGAGATTCAAAACAAACCCTCATGTACTGTTGGTGAAAGTGTCAATTAGTCCAGCCACTAAGGAAAACATTATGGAGGTTCCCCAAAATTTAAAAATAGAAATATCAAGAGTTCCAGAAATTCCACTGCTGGGCATTTGCCTGAATAAAACAAAGCACTATGCAAAAAAGATACAAGCACCCCAATATTTATTGTAGAATTATTTACAATACCTAAGATGTAGAGGCAGCCTAAGTATCCACCAAAGATGAATAGATAAAGAAAATGTTTTGTATATATTATACATATACATGTACCCACACAGACACACACACAATGAACTATCACTCAGTAATAATAAAGAATGAAACCTTGCCTTTTGTGACAGCATGAATGAACCTGATTCTAAATAAGAAAAAGAAAGACAAATACTGTATGTTTTCACTTATCTGTGAAATAAAATAAATCAAATGAACAACAACAACAACAACAACAAAAAACCCTAAATAGCTTACAGACTGAAGAGTCTTGAGAATCCCTTGGACTGCAAGGAGATTAAACCAGTCAAGCCTAAATCAACCCTGAAAATTCACTGGAAGGACTGATGCTGAAGCTCTAGTACTTTGACCACCTGATATAAAGCACCAACTCATCAGAAAAGACCCGGATGCAGGGAAAAATTGAAAGCAAAAGGATGAGATGGTTAGATAGCATCACCAACTCAGTGGACATAAATTTGAGCATGAGTTCAGAGAAGGCAATGGCACCCCACTCCAGTACTCTTGCCTGGAAAATCCCATGGATGGAGGAGCCTGGTAGGCTGCAGTCCATGGGGTCGCACAGAGTCGGACATGACTGAGCGACTTCACTTTGATTTTCACTTTCATGCACTGGAGAAGGAAGTGGCAACCCACTCCAGTGTTCTTGCCTGGAGAATCCCAGGGACGGGGAAGCCTGGTGGGCTGCCGTCTATGGGGTCGCACAGAGTTAGACACGACTCAAGCAACTTAGCAGCAGCAGCAGCAGCAGCAGCGGGGTTCCTTGAGCTATATAGTAGGTTCTCATTAGTTATTTGTTTTATGGAGCTGCTGTTGTTCAGTCACTAAGTCTATTTTAAAAAGAAAAGTTAAGTTGAACCATTCTCTACACCTTGAACATAGTATAGAAAAAACTAAATAAATATATATAAATACACTGTATTACATTTTTGAGGAGCATCTAAACATTTTCAAGTAGAAATCATATCTCTGAAATCTAAATTTAAAGCCTAGATAAATGTCTTTTTTTTAATTTTTTTTAAATTTTATTTTATTTTTAAACTTTACATAATTGTATTAGTTTTGCCAAATATCAAAATGAATCCGCCTTATTAATTCAAGACTAGAATGTCTTGTGTTTATATAAGGGCAATATGTGTTCATTTAAAATTTTGAGTTTTGTTACTTTTTTTTCCTAATCAAGATTTGGCCACTTTCCTTTCATATTCTATTACTTATTCCAAGAAGACCAAGCAGGGGTGGTTTTGTGGAAAGACAACTGTGTAGTTTTCTAAGTGTTATAACTAATACCTGTAAAGATTTATCTGAACTCCTATCTAAATCCATCTTCACTAATTCTTCCATGGCTCTCTTTATTTTGTTTTCTAGTATCCTGAGGAGGACAGGACATTAAGAAGTAATTTAGTTCAACTATCTGTCAAAAGAATTATTACCCATCCTGATGAGAGAGATCATTTGTACAAAGAAAAACCTGGCCTGTATTTTTTTTTTAAGTCATACACTTCAAGAGTTTATTTATTCACCTTTTTCAATCCAGTTACTTTTCTCCTGACTCACTGAAAAATATTTTGAGAACATGAACATTTTAATGGGGATCATGAGTAGAAAAGGGAAGAAAGGAGCAGTCTTTTCAGCTAATGGAAATTAGACCTGGATTAGGAGAAACCACTGGGCTCTTTAAGGGCATGTTTAACTAATTACTAAAAGGGATGCCAGAAGTAGAGAAAGGAGAGGGAGAGAAAAGTTTTAAACATTTATCAAAAATTTTGCTGAAGCCTGCTCCTAGGGGATTTTCTGATTGTAGAACTCAACCCAATTCAAAACTGCTTTTAAAATGAAGAATGAACTATGGTATAAGAAGCTTAAAGGATTTTTTTTTTCCCCTATATACTAACAAACAAAAGTAAGTAGGTTACCTTAAGTATTTTAGACATAGTTGAAGTGATTTTATTGGTAATGGTAATAGTATGTGTGGAGGGAGGAAACTAAAAATACACAATCTAATTCCTCCTGACCTCAGAAAATGTTCTAATACTTTAAATAGGCTTTAGCAATGTTTCCAGAGAAAAGGAATCTGTTTCTGCTAGTGGGTTTAATTAGCATAAAATAGTATCCACATAATACCAGCTGTAGATCAGGAAATAATTTATTTCTTTGATTTGATAAAATTGTTATTTTCAAATTTCAGCTCAATGTTTCTATTTTATTATATTTTAATACCTTATATTTGTTTTCCAAATAGCCATACATTCTTTAGCTTTCAGGATATGCTTTATTACTGTTATTAGTAAAAAGAGAAAGAAATGAATAGTGGTTAAAATTTAGTAATTAACACTCTGTGAAAGACTTTAGTATGGGTCTACAAGTCATGATCCATAGCTCAGAGCTCAACCCTAACCCCACAACCGTGACCAGCCCTTTGCAGGTACGTTACAGGAGTAGTAATTCAACCACTTTGATTTGTATTTAAATCACTGGAGCCTTTTATGAGTTCAAGTAAAAGCTCCTGTGACATGAAAAGAATATCCTTTCTATGACTGGATTTTATAGCTGCAGGCTGTGGCCAGATAAATTACAGTTCATTACACTCTAGACGCAAAACAACAAATTTGTGTCCTTAAATTTCCACTGCCCATCATAGGATGTTTGCTTCCGAAATGCTTATTTAAAGCATGAAAGTGAAGTCGCTCAGTTGTGTCCGACTCTTTGTGACCCCATAGACTGTAGCCTACCAGGCTCCTCCATTCATGCCATTTTCCAGGCAAGAGTACTGGAGTGGGTTGCCATTTCCTTCTCCAGGGGATCTTCCCGACCCAGGAATCGAACCCAGGTCTCCCGCATTGCAGGCAGACGCTTTACCTTCTGAGCCACCAGGGAAGCCCACAGTGGGTACTCGGTCACGTCCAACTCTTTGTGACCTCCTAAACTGTAGCCCACCAGGCTCCTCTATCCATGGAATTTTCCAGGCAAGAATACTTGAGTAGATTACCATTTCCTACTCCAGGGGATCTTCTCCACCCAGGGATCAAACCCACATTTCCTGCATCACCTGCTTTGACAGGTGGATTCTTTACCACTGTGCCACCTAGGAAACCCACTAACACAGTACTTAGTATCTATACAAATTTAAGAGTGGTACAGAATATACATGTAGAGCTTTCTGATTATATTTATTCATGAGCCCTAAACTACTACTAAATTTTGTGTGTTACAAATAACACAAAATGGAAAGAATGAAGTAGAGATATTTCATTTTCTTTTTGAGATTTTTTTTTATATTTACAGAAATATTTGACAAAATGTGACCTTATATGTGGGTTTTTAATCAACTCAAGATGTTTGTAACTTCTAATAAAATCTGTAACTTCATTTTTAAACAAAAATTACTCCAAGTAAACTCTACATATAATCAATCAAATTCAATAATTCTGAGGAAGGTCCCCTGGGCCTTGTAAAATGCTCATGCATTTATTAAACACTTAGGTCACACACTTCTATACTATTAGTTTGGCCAGCTGTGTGGTTGTTTATCCTATTGTACTGAATTCCTGAGAGAGCAAGAATATTCTTGCTGACATACCTTGGACTTCTGCGACTCCTCCCTAGGGGTGCAAAGCAATGATGTGAGAAATTGAGTTGAGGGAGTGGAGAGGACTCCTGACAATATCAACATACAGCTTTGCACTAATCTTTAGCCATGGCCTTGGAAGATGCTGAGTCTTACCTGTCCCTCTTTTGATGGCTCTGTTAACCCAATGGACATGATGAGGTTGTGTCCACACAAATCTACAGTTGTCAATTAAAATGTACTGGGGAAAAAATTGACCATTTTCTATCTTGTATCTACAGCACAATAAGCACTTTGGCCCTTTGTCAATTAACCAGTGGCTGAAAAATTAAGTAAACATAGACATGTTCAGAATGGAAGTATTGTCCTAAAAAATGAACATCCTAGAATGCAAAACCAAATAAATGAATAATAAGGAGCCTCATAATGTAAACATGTAAGTAATAACACATATATACCATTAAAATCTCAAGAAACTTATTTATATTCATTTATTTTCTTTGCCTAATTACTTATTCAGTCTACTTAAAAACACTGTAATAATACTGTTCATCAACTATGCTTCAATAAGAAAAGAAAAAAATGAAACGAAGCACACACACACACACACACACATCTCTATTCCTGCCCTTCAACTTGAGTTTTTGTCTTTTTAATTTTTTTTCAGTTGAAGCTTAGTTGATGCATAGGGCAGGAATTGAGACACAAACGTAGAGAAGAGACATGTGGACACAGGGTGGGGAAGGAAAGAGAGGGACGGAATGAGAGAGTAGGATGGACATATATACATTCAGTTCAGTTCAGTTCAGTCGCTCAGTCGTGTCCGACTCTTTGTGACCCCATGAATCGCAGCACGCCAGGCCTCTCTGTCCATCACCAACTCCCAGAGTTCACTCAGACTCACGTCCATCGAGTCAGTGATGCCATTCAGCCATTTCATCCTCTGTCGTCCCCTTCTCCTCCTGCCCCCAATCCCTCTCAGCATCAGAGTCTTTTCTAATGAGTCAACTCTTCGCATGAGGTGGCCAAAGTACTGGAGTTTCAGCTTTAGCATCAGTCCTTCCAAAGAACACCCAGGACTGATCTCGGAGCTGGTGGGAAACCGCTATATAGCATAGGGAGCTCAGCTTGGTGCTCTGTGATGACTTAGATAGGTGAGATAGGGGTGAATGGGAGGGGAGTTCAAGAGGGAGGGGTATATGTGTACATACAGTTCATTCACTTTGTTATGTAGCAGAAACTAACGCAATGTTGTAAAATGATTATGCTCCAATTTGAAGAATGAAAAAAAAACTGATAAATTCTCTGATATCGATAGATTCTATAAGATAAAATGGAGGGTAAATCAAGATTTCTGACTTCATGTATCTTGTAATCTAATATAATCTAATGAAGTAATAAAGCACTAAAGGGAACAAATGCTGAATATATGAAGTGAAAAAATGAAAGCAATGGGTTGATTTGGAATCCCTGAATAATCAAGATTTAAATTAATAGAGCCTAGAGCGACTGATCTGATACCTTTAAGATCAGTTTGTCCCTATGAAAGGTACATAAAGGGATTTCTGTACTTCATTTCTTAATGGTTTTAATTTTCAGAAAGCAAAATGCTTTAGTGTATTAGTGTTTGAATACAAGGTTGTCTGTTTTCCCAAGTGAGAACATCATTAAAAGCAAATAGGGAAGTCTGTTTAAAACCTCTAATCTCTTCTGATGCCATGTTTTCAAAATGGCCTAATATTCACTGTAGAAGATGTCACTGATATAAGAAATAATTTATAGAGTGTAGACATGTGTCTTTACAATGGTTATCTTTCTGGATACATCTGTTCAGTGTGTTTCTTACATTTGAACAAAAAGGTGGCATTTTGGGCTGTAATTCTGTCATCTAATCATATGGAAACCTGCCAATTCCTATTAACATCTTGACATTTTATTGCCACAGGCTTATTATAAATTCTTCTAATGTAGGATGGATTTAAATTCATGGAGTTGAGCTTTTTGTTGTGTATCCATTAAGTGCTGATCCTTTGCTCCTTGTATCAGCAGAACTTTCAGTCAAGTAATTCAGCTGTTGGCCAGAATACGAATTATAGATTAGGCCCTGAAAGGTTAACAGTTTGCTGTTTGGGATGCAATTGAAAAGCTAGAGAAAACAAAAAGAATAAATGTGAGTTAAATTCTTTCATATTAACTTGTACACCAGGTAACTGACATGTCAAGCTCCTTATATTTAGACTTTATCCAGAAGTGGTGCAGTGGATTCTTATTACCATGATATAGTTCTTCTTTTGTTTAACAGGAGGTGTTAGCCTTTGAATTGCTACAAAATTAAGGGTTTAGCCTGGAAACCGTTCTCTAGACAAAGAGAAAAACGATTATCTGAGGCTGTGACAAGTCTCATCAAAAGGCTGGAAATGGTCCAGAGATACTCTCGGGTGCATCAGGATATAGCATGAGGAAAATGTCACCATGATATTTTATATCTTGCAAACAATTAGAGGACTATGAATATAGTCCTAATGTAATATATAATAGATACATTGAATGCACATCAATGAATATATATAACAAGAGGCTCCTTACCCAAAAAGGGTCATCAAAATCTTCTCTAGAAACGTTTACAATTTCTCAACAATTTGTATTAATGTAAACTTGGATATTTAATATATTAAAAGTGTAATACAGCAGACATATTTACTATTATGCATTTGTGTCAAAGACAAAAGTAAGTTTGAGTTACAGTTAAAATTATTTCTTATTCATAGATTATGACATACATCCATTGCAAGGCTTCAGAGGTATTAAGACAGGAGAGCACATTGTATAATGTAAAAAGGGGAAATATTCATAAAGCTTTTAGTTGTAGCAATTGCTCTATTAAGGGGGGATTTTTGGAAGTGGACGTTGGAAGAATTTCAAACTAGTCTTCAGATATATTTGCAGCCCTTGGTTTCATCCGTTGAGGTGTTTAGGAGACATCTCATAGAGGTGGTGGCAAGGGTTGGGGAGGCAGGGAAGGTTGTGGTCAGCCATTTCATGGGTCAAATTGGAATCAGTAGTGTGCTTTTCTGGAGGTCAAACTCTTATGGTTCCTATAAGGGTGTGACTCTAATGCCAGACAGTTTCTTACTTGTTAAATTTGTTAAACTCCTTTTTTGTTGGGTTTGCATTTCTTGAACATACAGTGAATAATTTGAAGTTGGAAATTGATAACTCTATCTCTCCAAACTTGGTGATGACAAGGAAAAGTTGCCCTGCAATTAACTCAGAAAGAGAATCCTTTCAAAGTATACATAAAACTAAAAAGTTTGTCAAAGGAAAATTATGATTTTAAAATCTAAGTCCATAGCTACTTTTATTGCTATAAGCTGAAAATATGTATTTTGTCATATAAAACCAAACTGCTTCTATTCATCATTAATATAAGAAAAAAAACTGCCATTTGAATCGCTATAAGAAAAATAAAATACAATAAACTTGTTGCTTACATACATCCCTTCCAAGGTTGCACATCCTCCTCTCTTTACCTCATCAAGTAAAAATTGGTTTTCTGAGTCAGGAAATTAATCAGTGAATCAGCAACTAGTTAATAGCAAGGTAACTTTCTAGGTGATGAGAAAAATGGAAGTGGTTCCTGTCATCTAGGTATTTAAAATAAATCTATCTAAAGGCAAGACATACAAGTACACATAAAACTAAGAAATGTTAAAGAAAAAAAAAAAGAATGGAGTTAAGTGCTTATTGTGTTTTGCAGCAAGTATAGATGAAGTTGGGAGTCAATAGTAACCCTAAACATGAGTTACTGTGAGGTTGATAGAAGCATTACTGACTTCAAAGTGCTTGCAGGGACTATATAAAACATTGCTGAAGAGCCTAATTACATCTCTATGGAATGTCCTCAGTATGATTTCACTTAGTAAATGGATACCTAGATGAAAATGTCAATAATGAATGAATTGCTGCCTGGGAGAATGGTGAATTTCCGAGGGGATAGAGTAGAATGATGAGGCAAGGGTTAAGAATATGACATTTTTGTTTGAGACAGATTAATCTGCTTTATATTCCATTGCTGTATGACCACTAGTGAGATTAAGTTGAAAACCTGATTGGGGCAATGCTATCGATGCTAAATAGATGAGACTTTCACCAGGAGTTAAGGCTTATCTGTGGAATGATCATGTTGCTCGGAGCCTGGCCTCCTTTCTCTCCCTACTCCCCTCCCCTGCTGACCCCCTCCATTGTCCAAACTTCAAGTATTGTTTATTCTATATTCTATATACACGTGCATGTCTGGCTGGTAATATTCTCTTAATAGTTGGGCCTATTTGTAAAAATGTATATTAGTTCCACTTAAATGTCCTATGAATATTTCAAACCCAGTAAATCTAAAGTACACATATTGTATTTCCCTGTATACTTGTTTCTTCTCCTTGGATTCCTGTTCCAGTAAATGACACCACCTAGTATTTGCCCTTGAATTTTGCTTTGGTTTATGTTTCAAATGTATTAGCTTTTCTCCAATCCCTCTGCCACAAATTTAGACTGGGCTCTATTCATCTTTGTACTGTTGACTGTAAGACTCTCAGCCTCTGAATAGGTCCCTCTGCCTTAAGTCTTATCCCTTCCTGATTCTTCTTCACAAAACAGCTAGGATGATCTCCAAGAATGCATACATAAATTAATTTCAGAAGTATCAAATATGGAATGTAAGTGAAGTAAAGTGAAGCACAAGTTGCTCAGTCATGTCAGACTCTTTGTGACCCCATGGACTATGCAGTCCATGGAATTTTGCAGGCCAGAATACTGGAGTGGGTAGTCTTTCCCTTCTCCAGGGGATCTTCCCAACCCAGGGGTCAAACCCAGGTCTCCTGCATTGCAGGCGGATTCTTTACCAGCTGAGCCACAAAGGAAGCCCAAGAATACTGGAGTGGGTAGCCTATCCCTTCTCCAGGGGATCTTCCCAACCCAGGAATCGAACCGGGATTTCCTACATTGCAGGCGGATTCTTCACCAACTGAGCTATGAGGGAAGCCCCATGGAATGTTAAGTTATAAATAAATTAAGCTTGAATAAAGTTAAGCAAAGCTGTACAGAATTTCCTCAAATAGCCAGAATCAATATAAACTTTTCATTGCCCATAAGCCTTCCTTTCTTCACACTTGTACAACTTTCTTTACCAGTAATGCCTTTTTTCTACCAGGTTACTTGGCAAATACTCTCTTTTACCACTGGGGCTTTCAATAATAGTAACAATATTTGAAAACACACCATAACAGCATCAAGTTAATTTTTATATGCTAATTTACAATTCCCAAATACTTTTTCAAAATATAACCTTCTGAATTTTAAACTAAAGTGATGCTTACTCAGATTTCTTTATATATCCTTAAATTTTACCCTCATGGCCTTTATGGGTTCCACTAGCTGATCCAGAATACCATATAGTATTTAGTCCCCATTTCTCTTTAGGCTCCTTTTGGTATGAGAGGTTCCCAGATTTCCCTTTTTGAAGATCTTGCTTGTTTTGAGGACTGTTGATCTGATATGTCATAGATGGTTCTTCGTTGTGATTTTTCTGATGTTTTTCTCATAATCATTCTTTGGTTATAATTATTTGGAAGAAGACCACAGACATAAAGTGCTATCACTGTTGATGTTCATGATCACTTAGCTGAGTTTTTGTTATTGTTGCTGAGTTTCTGCAAAGATGACTATTTTCTCCTCTCTGCTGTCTTTTCTTTTGATGGAAGTCACTATGCACAGCCCACACTGGAGGAGTGGGGAGTCATATTCTCCTGCTTTCAGAGAGTATCTACATAAATTATTTGAAATTCCTCCACATGAGAGATTTGTCTCTTATCCCCCATTTACTTATTTATTCATTCAATCATATATATACAGCACAATGCATGTATGCATGCTAAGTGGCTTCAGTTGTGTCCAGCTCTCTGCAACTCTATGGACTGTAGACTGCCAGGCTCCTCTGTCTATGGGATTCTTCAGGCAAGAATACTGGAGTGGGTTGACCTGTCTTCCTCCAGGGGATCTTCCTGATTCAGGGATTGAACCTGCTATGGACTCATGGATATTTAGTGTATACTTTGGATTAAAATTCATACTATATCTTGTTATATGAATTGTTCCAGCTTTGGCCTTTGGGAGCTCTTTCAATTGACTCTCATTTCTCTTTCATTCTTTCAGCTTCTAGCAGAAGCTGCTTCATTCTTTCCTTCCCTCAGTATATTGTTTCTCCTCCTTTATTTTGTGTAATGTATAAAAGTATAAGCTACCTAGCAGTTTAAACCACCTTTGTTCCCTAACCTGACTGCT
The DNA here is from genome assembly GCF_003369695.1 of Bos indicus x Bos taurus. Lineage (NCBI taxonomy): Eukaryota > Metazoa > Chordata > Mammalia > Artiodactyla > Bovidae > Bos > Bos indicus x Bos taurus. Next base: position 34,610,032 of record NC_040076.1, on the reverse strand, counting down.
CTTTTGTCAGTCTCCAACACAAAGGAAACTTAATATGAACTAATCCTGCACAGCTCAGGTGTTGCGCTAATTTTATAAATTTTTAATAAAATTTCCTCTTTTTGTTTCAGTAAATTTTTGCCCATGGATATTGGAGTGTTTTATATGTTTTGTTATCCCCCATAAACTATCTTAGTATACAATATACATTTAATCCCCTATAAACATTTATCAATGTATGAAAAAAGAGAAGTGTTGATACTGAGAAAAAATAAGACCTTTTATGATATTTTCAGCAATAAATTGATTTAAGGATCATATCAATTCATTCCTCACCAAGATAGAGTAAATCAGTGGTTCTCAAACTTTTAGTTTATATCAGAATTATCTGGAAATCTTGATAAAATAAAATAGCTGGAACCCACCTCTAGAGTTTCTTGATTCAGAAGGTTTTGCATGGGCCCAAGAATTTGCGTTTCTAACAAGTTCCCGGGTGTATTGGTTTCTTAGGACTGTAATGAAAAAATACCATAGACTGGGTGGCTTCAACTACAGAAATTTGTTTTCTCACCAGTTTTGAAGCTCAAAGTCCAAGATCAAGTTGGTGGTAGGGTAGGTTTCTTGAGATCTTTCTCCCTGCTTGGAGATGACCACTTTTTCATCTGGTCTCTCCTCTGCGCACACGGCTGTTTGGTGTTTCTCAAGTTTCCATTTCTTTTAAGGAAACCAATTAGATTTGATAAGTGTCACACTCTAATGGCCTCATTTTAACTTAATCACCTTGAAAGACTCAATCTCCAAATACAATCACATTCTGAGGTACTGAAGATTAGGGCTTCAGTTTATAAGTTTGGGGAACACCCAATTCAGCCCATAAAAGACTATATGAATTTTGAGAATTGTTGGCTTAAATCATTGAGTCAAGCCTTTTCTAACAAAAACTGAAAATGATCTGTATATATTATAGTGTGTGTGTGTGTGTGTGTGTGTGTGTGTGTTAGCTGCTCAGTCATGTCTGACTGTGACCCCATGGACTGTAGTTCCACCAAGTTCCTCTGTCTATGGAATTCACCAGGCAAGAATACTGGAATGGCTTGCCATTCTCTTCTCCAGGGGATCCTCTCCACCCATGGATAAAACCTGCATTGCAGGCAGATTCTTTATTGTCTGAGCCACCAGGGAAGCCATATTATAATGAAACACCATTGAGAAGAGAGAACATGACTTCTGAATAAGAAGGTTCCTCTTTTCCAACACTGACTCCGAATGACAATTACACACCAGGGTGGAATTGGGAAAAATAGCTGAGCTGATGTGAAGAAAATGCTTTGTCCTTCACCTTTCATGGAATTAATAGGGGTATATCTACGTGAGGGATTTTCAAAGGCTCTAGAAACTTTCAGCCTTCATAAATAATTTACTGTCCACTGCTTATTGTGTTTTCTTGTTTTGTTTCCTGTAGATTCCTCCTTCTTTCTGTAGATTCCACTTAAAGGTATTTATGAATGGAGGACATTGGCCTTTCCAGATACAATCACAATAGCATTTGAGTTGAGAGGATTATAGGTATCATGTCAGTTAAGGAGTGCTTCATTCCATAGAGTTTTATCAACATTATTGTGGCAGGGGTTTCTTTTTCTTTAAAGAGGTAAGCAAGTATCTCTGCCAATTCCTAAGGGGATGAGGATTTTTTTTTCAGTTCAACCCCTGAAGTTACTGGCCCTTGGGAATATCTGTCAAATGTAGGAGTCATCAATTTAGCATTCTACTCAACTTAGGGTTCAAGTTTTATAAACCGTCTCAAATGAGGAAGGCTAGACCCATTCAAAGTCAGTCTCTAGAGCACTCTAAATCAACATGTCAGTATTGCAAATTCTGAATTTTGTTCTGACCTCTAAGGATTTCTCTTATTTCTCAGAAGCTTCATTATAAGTTAAAGAAGATAGGTGTGTGCATGTGTGTGTGTGTCTGTCTGTATTTTCTAACACTTTATCACAGTCAAGTGTTTTGAAAGTAGTATCTAAGTTTGCTGCTTCCTCCTTATCATCTTTATTTGATTCAATATTAAATAAGTGTGAAAGGGAACTTAATGGTTACATATTTCAAATTACCTGTGTTAAGAGTCAGACACTGGTGGAAAACCCAGCATCGCTGAGGCCAGGGAAGAAAACTATTCCAGAAGAATCATTTGAAACACTTCTACAAGTGTTAAAGATAAATCAATGAAAACTAATTTCATTATCTTATTGAATCTTCTATTTCAAACATATACTTGTGTGCATGTATATGCTTGTGTGTGGGTGGATGCGAGGTGAGGAGTAATTTATCACCTAAACAGGAAACCTCAGAGGCACAACAGGTTCTTCCTTCATTTCCATATCCAATTAATCACAGAATGTTAAAATTCAAACTAATAATAGATTCTTAATGCAATCTGATTCTTTGCCATAGTTATATTTATCTCTTCAGCAACTATTGCCTTATTTCAGACTTTGAGCTCTATCTGCTAGCTCAAGTGTCAGCATCATATTCTTAATCTGACTTCTTTTCCCACAAAGCTTAAAAGATTTATTATCTGGCCCTGTAGGAAAAAAAAAAAGTTTGGAGATAACTGCCCTAGATTATTAAAGTGCTTTCTTAAACTGCTATTTTGGTCTCCTGTTCTCTCCATTATCAACTATGCATTGTGTTGCCCATCACCTACACACTGCATTCTCAGCTCTCTCTGGCCCATGACACCATTATTTCTAACCATTCTTATCTGCAGTCTTATCTCATACTTCTCTCTTCCGCTTATTCTATTAGTTTAGTAATGCCCCAAAATTTGGATTCCGGGGAATCTATCCCTTTCTCCCCTTTACACACTGAGTCCTCAATCTAGAATGACTTATTTTTGTTCAATCTGAAACAGTATTAATCATCTCTCAATAATCATCTTAAGCATGGTTTTTTCTCTAAAGTCTTCAGAGTTTTCTAAAAAGACAGTAAAGTGAAGTGGTCAAGAACATGGTTTTAAGAAACAAAATATCTGAGCTTCAGTGTTCATGCTGTGCTCCTTTGGGCAAATGATTTAAAACCTGCTGTCCATCTGCTCCTTTTCCCTAAAATTTGGGTGATCCAGATGAGGCTAACTAAGAAGAAAGGCTTTTGATTTTAATTCGCCCCTTCTCTTTGTTGTCAAATTAAACTTAGATATAGAAAATGAAATTACTGCATTGAGAAAACTACATGAAAAACATTCATTTATCTTTGCAAAGTACAGTAAGGATAAAGATAAAAAGAAAAGAAACACAAAAGTACATAAAAGAAGTTTCAAAATGTGACAACCTATCAGATAGATTCAAGTCACATTAAGACGTCTTCAATTACAAGTGAAATGTCTGTCTGAAGCATTTCTTCCTCCCGTAGATGTGTTCTCAATTTCCCATTTCAACAGTTGACCTTTCATTAACTTTAGAACTTTGTTCTATGTTTATACTGCTATCTTCTCACATCATTTCTGACTGCTTTTAGACTCAAAATATTCACAATCAGGTGAAGGGTTTGGTAGATGGTTGAATTGCTTTAGCTCTGGTATCTTAACCAACCTAAACTACTAAGTATTTGTTTATAGTAAAAGAAGTAAGGGATTGCTCAAAAATCAGGTTCAGGTTTATAGCTTATCTGTCTGTCTATCTGTAATAATTATCATCATTTATTTGTGTGTTTGTATATATGTGGTATATATTCTGACAATAAGAATTCAGATTGTTAATTTTGTTAATATTTTTAATATGGGTTGAGATAAATTTTCCTGGTTTTTCTTTACAACTTACCTTTGTCCCAAAGAATGCTTTTTCCTTCAGCTGTTAAAAAAGAGTAACATACTTAATCACACACATAAAGTCCAGTATATACACCTGCACATGTATACACGTTAACATTTATCAGAAGAGGTTGTCTCCTGATGTATTCATGAAAACTTGGTAATTTTGCTGTTTAATGCATTTGATTATGTCTGGCTGTTAAGCATTCTTTCCTTTAAAGGAGATAAATTATTTGTTGTCTTTATTTAAAATTTATTTACAAACTGATATGGCATAATTAGTATCATATAAATAATTTTATCTGGTGTTTGTATAAATCCAATTTTCCTTTCTATTGTTTTGCTTATAGACTAGCATAAAAATCCATTAAAATGCCCTGAAACACCCTCTTTGATCCCGGGACTTCAAATTCCTTTTTTCCATTGTTGACAGCCAAAGTCAGAACTGATTCTTTCCCTTGAAACTGATGGAAAAGAATAAGAACAGAGTTTCAAGTCAGAAACATAAAAATCAGTGAGAAAAAAAGAGAGGTGCTATTTCGGATGTGCTGTCACAACCATATCCAGCAGAATCTTATAGACTTATTTTGATTAGTGTTCTAAAAATGGATTTCACTAATACCTGTGAAAAACTAAGGAAATGAATCTGTAAAGAAATATGAAGCTACCTTCAAAGCTTTTCCAATTAAAAAAAAAAGTAAAATGTATCATCATAGGTAATGTATTTCATCATGTTCTTTCTTGCTAATACAAGAAACTCCAGTGAAAATTGTCATTAATTATCAGACCATTAATACTATTGGATTGGCCAAAAAGTTCCTTTGGGATTTTTCATAATACCTTATTGAAAAACCAGAATAAACTTTTTGGCCAATTCAATATGTTAATACTGTAATACCACTTGGTATCTTTCCATTGAATGAAGCCAAAGTGATCTTTTTTCCCCCCTTACATCTGCTAGCTTTCCTACCTCATTATGACTGGTCTGTGAGAATGTGTTGCTGCTGCTGCTGCTAAGTCGCTTCAGTCGTGTCCGACTCTGTTCGACCCCATAGACGGCAGCCCACGAGGCTTCCCCGTCCCTGGGATTGTCCTGGCAAGAACAGTGGAGTGGGTTGCCATTTCCTTCTCCAATGCATGAAAGTGAAAGTGAAGATGCTCAGTCGTGTCCGACTCTTAACGACCCCATGGACTGCAGCCCACCAGGCTCCTCCGTCCATGGATTTTCCAGGCAAGAGTACTGGAGTGGGGTGCCAAGATGAAATTTCTTGTATTCTGAATGCAAAATTGCATGAGTTTTCTTGAATTCAAAATAACTATAATAGGGCGATGCATGAACAAAATTTGTTTTGACAAAACAGACCCAAACTTGTATAGAATCAGATGTAGAATAAATACAAATTCTCCAAAAAATAAAGATTAAAAAAGGAGAAAATATTTTTACATGTACATTAGATTATATCTGTATCATATCAGGAGTTTCCCATATATATGTCTTTTAAAAACATCATAATAAATTAATGTGATAGACTTGAAATCTTTGGGATTGCACTTTGGTTCAAAATTTTCTCCAACTGCATGTTCTTCAAATAAAAAAAAACCTCAAAATTGTGAGATTCAGTTTCATCTGCCAAATGGATTAATAATGCCTACATTTAAGGACACGCTCTGATGTTTGGTAAAACACTAAATTCAGTGAATGATACGTAGGATGCCTTCAGAATGGTGGTTATAATTATGAATATTGCTGTAGATAATTAAATAGAGGTAATTGTATATATGTATGTGAGGTGAAAGTTGCTTGGTTGTGTCTGACTCTTTGTGACCACATGGACTATACTGTCCATGGAATTCTCCAGGCCAGAATACTGGAGTGGGTAGCCGTTCTCTTCTCCAGGGGATCTTCCCAACCCAGGATCGAACCCAGGTCTCCCACATTGCAGGAGGTTTCTTTACCAGCTATACTACCAGGAAAGCCACAAATATATGTGTGTGTGTATATACACACACATACACATAAATTTTCTGATTTAGCAAATGTTGTAATAAGGGAAACATTAGGTGGAATTAGCCAAGTTATTGACACTCTTCTGTCTTCAAATAACCTTGACATCTTTTATGAATTTTTCTAGCATGAATTTGGCCAATCTCTCAAATTTTTCCCCAAAACTTTACTCCCAAAAAAGCTCATCAAGATCAGCTTATCTCTAGTAACAATTGGAAGAGCAATCATGTCAGCTTTGTGGGCAGCTAGATCAGCCAGCTCTGGCTGTCACATCAAAATGCCACAAACTCAGTGGCTTAAACAGGAAAAATTCATTTTGTCTCGGTTCTGCAGGCTGGAGCCCAAGATTAACAGCTCATCAGATTTGGTTTCTGCTGAGGCCTCTCCTATTGTCTTGAAGATGAAGCCTTTTGCTGTGTCCTCACACAGACTCCACTCTGTGGGTGATGTGTGCAGCCACAGACAGAAAGCTTTGGTGCCTCTTCCTCTTCTTATAAGGAGACAAGTCCTATCAGGTTAGGGCCTGACCCTTACTGACTTGTTTAACCTTAACTACCTTTCTAAAGGCTCTTTCACCCAATACAGTCATATCAGGAGTTCTGGCTTCAATATCTGAATTTGGCTTGACATACAATCCAGTTCATGACAGCAAATAGACAGCTATGAGTATTTTAAGGCTTGCAACTTGGCTGTTCAGTTTTGTTGTTGTTGTTCAGTCCCGCATCGTGTCTGATTCTTTGTGACCCCGTGAACTTCAGCCCGCCAGACTTCCCTGTCCTTCACCATTTCCCAGAGCTTGCTCAAACTCATGTCCATGTCCACTGAGTCGGTGATGCCATCCAACATCTCACCCTCTGTTGTCCCATTCTCCTTCTGCCTTCAATCTTTCTGAGCATCAGAGTCTTTTCCAATGAGTCACTTCTTCACATGAGGTGGCCAAAGTACTGGAGCTTCAGCTTAGTCATCAATCCTTCCAATGAATGTTTGGGGTTGATTTACTTTAGTATTGCCTGGTCTCCTTGCAGTCCAAGGAACTCTCAAGAGTCTTCTCCATCACCACAATTCAAAAGCATCAATTCTTTGGTGCTCAGCCTTCTTTAAGAAAAAGTAATTGCAGCTTTGGACCATGAATTTTAAATCATTATAAATAGGGTCAAATATATATTAATAAATAGGAATCATGACAAACCACACATTTTTGCCAATGAAAAATGTTTGCTTATTACTGTAGCATAAAAATCTGTGCCTTGGGGTTTGACAAACTCTTAGAAAGCATTTTCTGCATCCTGTTGATATGGAAGCTTTTTCCCTACAAAGATTGTTGAGATGCTTGAAGTGGTAGTCAAACGGAAAGAGGTCAGGTGAATATGGCAGAGACAAAACTTAGTAGCCTGGTTCATTTAACTTTTGAACCATTGGCTGTGCAAAATGTGATTGGGCTTTGTTGTGGAGAAGAATTGGGCCCTTTCTGTTGACCAATGCTGGCTGTAGGTGTTGCGGTGTTCAGAGCATCTCATCGATTGGCTGAGCATACTTCTTAGATGTAATGGTTTCACCAGGATTCAGATAGCTGGAGTGTGTGTATCAGATGGGCATCAGACTACCAAACAGTGACCAGGAGATTTTTTTGGTGCAAGTTTGGCATTTGAAAGTACTTTGGAGCTTCCTCTTGGTCCAAACACTGAGCTGGCCATCAGTGGTTATCATATAAAATCCACTTTTCACTGCACATCACAATCTGATCAAGAAATGGTTTGTTGTAGGGTAGAATAAGAGAAAATGACACTTCAAAACAATGGTTTCTTTGATTTGTGGTCAGCTCCTGAGGCACCCACTTATCGAGCTTTTTCACCTTTCCAGTTTGCTTCAAATGCCAAATGGCTATAGTATGGTTGATGTTGACTTCTCTGGCAACTTTTCATGTAGTTATGAGTATCAACTTCAATGAAGCCTCTCAATTGGTTGTTGTCAATTTCCAATGGCCAGCCACTGTGTTCCTCATTTTCAAGCCTCTGGTTCTTGAATCACCACTGCACTGTACATTCATTAGCAGTTCCTGGGTCAGATTGCTGTTGATGTTGCAAGCTGTCTCCTCTGTTTTAAGACCAATTTTGAACTTGAAAAAAAAAATTGCTCAAATTTACTTTTTGTCTGACATCATTTCTATAGTCTAAAATAAATATAAAATAAACAGCAAGTAATGTCATTAACAAAAGAATATAAAGTGAGAAATGTATATTAAAATGATGTATAACACAAACATATATATTTAATATATATTCCAATACCAAGTGGTAAATTTCAACAATGCTCAACCTGCAATTACTTTTGCACCAATCTAATAGCTTACACAATGTAGACACAATTCTTAAAGACATGGGAATAACATACCACCTGACCTGCCTCCTGAGAAACTTGTATGAAGGTCAAGAAGCAACAATTAGAACCGAACATGGAACAATGGACTGGTTCAAAATCGGGAAAGGAGTACATCAAGGCTGTATATATTGTCACCCTGTTTATTTAACTTATATGCAGAGTACATCATGCAAAATGCCAGGCTGGATGAAGCACAAGCTGGAATCAAGATTGCTGGGAGAAATATCAACAACTCCAGATATGCAGATGCTAACACTTTAATGCGAGAAAGTGAAGAGGAATTAAAGAGCCTCTTGATGAAAGTGAAAGAAGAGAATGAAAACCCGGGCTTAAAACTCAACATTCAAAAAGTTAAGATCATGGCATTCATTCCCATCACTTCATGACAAACAGGTGGGGAAACAATGGAAACAGAGACAGATTTTATTTTGGGGGGCTCCAAAGTCACTGCAGATGGTAACTGCAGCACTGAAATAAAAAGATGTTTGCTCCTTGAAAGAAAAGCTATCCTACACAGCATATTAAAAAGCATAGATACCACTTTACTGACAAAGGTCTGTCTAATCAAAGCTACGGTTTTTCCAGTAATCACGTAAAGATGTGAGAGTTGGATCATAAAGAAGGCTGAGTGCTGAAGAAGTGATGCTTTTGAACTATGGCATTGGAGAAGACTCTTGAGAGTCCCTTGGACAGCAAAGAGATAAAACCAGTCACAATCCTAAAGGAAATTAACTCTGAATACTCCTTGGAAGGACTGATGCTGAAGTTCCAATACTTTGGACACCTGAGGCAAAAAGCTGACTCACTGGAAAAGACCCTGATGTTGGGTAAGATTAAGGGTGGGAGGAGAAGGGGACAACAGAAAGTGATATGGTTGAATGGAATCACTGACTCAGTGGATTTGAGTTTGAGCAAAATTTAGGAGATAATGAAAGACAGGGAAGCCTGGTGTGCTGCAGTCCATGGAGTTGCACAGAATTGGACCCTATGTAGCGACTAAACAAAATAATGATGAATGCATACACATTTTAAATTATTTTCTGCACAACAAAAGAAACTATAAGCAAGGTGAAAAGACAGCCTTCAGAATGGGAGAAAATAATAGCAAATGAAGCAACTGACAAACAACTAATCTCAAAAATATACAAGCAACTCCTGCAGCTCAATTCCAGAAAAATAAACGACCCAATCAAAAAATGGGCCAGAAAACTAAATAGATATTTCTCCAAAGAAGACATACAGATGGCTAACAAACACATGAAAAGATGCTCAACATCACTCATTATCAGAGAAATGCAAATCAAAACCACAATGAGGTACCATTTCACGCCAGTCAGAATGGCTGCGATCCAAAAGTCTACAAGCAATAAATGCTGGAGAGGGTGTGGAGAAAAGGGAACCCTCTTACACTGTTGGTGGGAATGCAAACTAGTACAGCCACTATAGAAAACAGTGTGGAGATTCCTTAAAAAACTGGAAATAGAACTGCCTTATGACCCAGCAATCCCACTGCTGGGCATACACACCGAGGAAACCAGAACTGAAAGAGACAAGTGTACCCCAATGTTCATTGCAGCACTGTTTATAATAGCCAGGACATGGAAGCAACCTAGATGTCCATCAGCAGATGAATGGATAAGAAAGCAGTGGTACATATACACAATGGAGTATTACTCAGCCATTAAAAAGAATACATTTGAATCAGTTCTAATGAGGTGGATGAAACTGGAGCCTATTATACAGAGTGAAGTAAGCCAGAAAGAAAAACACCAATACAGTATACTAACACATATATATGGAATTTAGAAAGATGGTAACGACAACCCTGTATGCGATGCAGCAAAAGAGACACAGATATATAGAACAGTCTTTTGGACGCTGTGGGAGAGGGAGGGGGGAATGATTTTGGAGAATGGCATTGAAACATGTATAATATCATATAAGAAGTGAATCACCAGTCCAGGTTCAATGCAGGATACAGGAAGGTTGGGGCTGTTGCACTGTGATGACCCAGAGGGATGGTATGGGGAGGGAGGTGGGAGGGGGGCTCAGGATGGGGAACACCTGTACAACCGTGGCGGATGCATGTTGATGTATGGCAAAACCAATACAATATTGTAAAGTAAAAAAAAAAATAATAATAATAAATAAATAAATTATTTTTATAATCTTTAACATTAAACTGCAATTATTTTTAATAGTCTGCTGTCTGTTTTCAGTGTCCTTATAAAAATATTTGTGTGTATTTATTTTTAAGGTAAAATATATTTAAGATATTTTAGGGTGATTATGAAGCTTTGTAAAATTCCTAAAAACAAAATGAAAAATAATTCTATATTGTTTTATACATTTTTGCTGTTTTATGTTTGGTCCTTGAGACTGCATAGGAAGATATGCCAGTATAAAAAGCCCCATTTGTTATTAGATCTAAGATTTTATGCTAAGAATCAAGAAATTTTTTTTCCCATGGGAATGAAGTACTATGAAATCAACATGAAGTATGTTTTTAGATAAACAGTTTTGTTTATTTCTCTAAATAATTTATCAAATCTAAAAATATGGTTCATAACATTCTGGTCACTTTATATAAAAAGTGGAAAATATTATTTGTACAAATATCTTCTGCTATTATTTGAAGCTCCTAACAAAAGTCATGCTTGAAATTTTGGCAGCATTTGATATCCAAATACCTTTGCTGCAACAGCACCAGTACTTCTTAGGGATTTGAAAGGGATGTTAAAGGACTTGGGATTGATTTTTTTCCTAAAAGTTGTGACAAATGATGGTAAAGGCAAGAATTATAATTTGGCAATTTTCATTCATAAATTCATTCAGCCATGCTTTCAAAGCCTGCCAGGAATAGTAAGCTTACCAAATCAATAAATAAAATGGATGAGTGAATGTAACTCGAACTTCTAACAAGAACACTGGGGAGTGAAAAGGAAATGTATTATTTATTGAATTCTTCTCACATTAAAAAACAAAGAAAGAATTTAATGTGGACAAATACTAGACATTAGTTTGGATAAGAATCATTACATTCCTCAAATCCATGCCTGCTCCGACTCTGGACTGTGACTCATAGAACAAGTGTTGGTATGGTCTCCATTTATTCTAATTCAGAGTGCATCATATAAAAGAACAAATGTAGGATTAAGGCAATATGACCTACACTTGCATTTTTTTCCCTTTGAAAATATACTCTCTAATTCCTGAAAAAGACCAAGGCCAGTTACATTCTTAGTAACATTTTATGTTAGATTAATAAGTAGAATCTGGAAATATATTCTATGAAAAGCTGACAGTCTGAAAGGTAAAAAATAAATCTGTCATTTTTGCTTCATTTTGATGAGAACACCTGTTTAAAGATAATCTACATGGAAAACTCCAATGAACAGAAAAAAAAAAAGGGCCTTTTCCCTGGAATTGTTTCAATATATTTTCAAGGTATTCTTACATAATTTTAAGCAAAGTGATTCAAAGTATCCCTTTAAAGCGATATTGGATTTGGATGGTAAACATATATCTTATGAATGAAACTAGTTTAACAAATATTCAGTTATACTGGAATAAATGGTAAATGATGATAGTGGTTAGGATACGATGCATGGTTACTACATAACTGAATTTTTATTCCTCAAACCAAAAACAATATGACCCTAGAAAATACAAGTTTATGAGTTTAGTTTGTTAGGTAAATTTAGGATACTAAAAATAATTAATATGACAGTTTGAAAATTGCAAGATGATTCTTATTTTGAGTTATAAATGTCTAACCCTTCTCCTTTTCTAGAATAGCATTACAAAGATAAATTGTAGTAAGAATTTGAGTTTAATTTTCACATTTAACTCCATAATAAATGGAAAATAGACAATCTAGATTGCCTAATTATTAGGTGTCTTAGAGATTAGAGCTCCTTAACAAAAATTGTGACTATATAATCTCACAGTTAGAAGTTAAAATTTTTTAATTTGTTAGTTTTTCAGATTAATTAATTCATGTACCCATCGTATAAATGTTTTTTATCCTTGCCTTTGATAATGTAGTTGATGTTTGCCAAAGATCTAGAAAAAGAGTTGCAAACTCTCATGCCCAGGGGAATTGGGCAAGTAGTGTCAATGACAGAAATGCGCTTATGTGGAATAAGTTTTCCTGAACTGCACACATCCACCAGAAAGAATAGCCTCTATTTAGCTCCAATATGATTACATAGGGCAGCTGTTTTAGATTTAACATTTTTGAATAATAGACTAGAAATCTGAAAACTTATTTGTAATCTTCTGATTTGTTGAGTCTCAACATACAGTACAGTTGAAAAAATAATAATGTGCAAGTCAAACTAATTCTGTTTATAGGCCTAATATAGTTTATCTGCTTCAAGGTTCACTCACTAAACTCAGATTTATAAATATCATCTTGAACTTTGACTTGTATTCAGATTTTTGGCAATCAATAAACAGTTATCAAGTTTATCATTGGTCCTGAAGGCAACTATACAATTCTTGGTTGTCTGTTTTGATTCAGTGATAATCAATCTTTGAAACAGTCCCTTGGATGATGACATCCATCAAATCATTTTTAAGATTGTCTGATGATAGCCATTTACTGGGGAAGAAATTTTACACTATTTAATACAGATCAGACATGAGAAGGGAGATTTTCTGAGAAAAAGGGATACTAATACTTGGGGAAAATTATTCTATGCATACACAGTAGATCAATACATATTAAAACATATAATAAAGAACAGAGATCTTCATAGTGATTACACCAGTGACTATCAAGCTTTATGTTTACAGGAATTATCTTGAATACTTATAAAATTTTTGATATGTGGCTTTCCCCACAAGATGCAGATCATTGTAGATTGGAAAGAGGGCGCAGGGCCCTGTCATTTAAACAGGACCCCCTGTGTTTTGAGGCTCATTTTGTAAGGTTGACATTTTGAACACTGTGAGTGAGTGAGGGAGTGAAAGTCCATCAGTCGTATCCAACTATTTGCGACCCCATAGACTATACAGTCCATGGAATTCTCCAGGCCAGAATACTGGAGTGGGTAGCCTTTTCCTTCTCCAGGGGATATTCCCAACCCAGGAATCAAACCCAAGTTTCCGGCATTGCAGGTGGATTCTTTACCAGCTGAGCCACAAGGGAAACTCTTGAACACTATGGTGGACTAAAAAAAAAATGGTCAGTTGAGTCACCCAGTCGTGTCCAATCTTTGTGACCCCACGGACTGCAGCACGCCAGGCTTCCCTGTCCATCACCAATTCCTGGAGCCTTCTCAAACTCATGTCCATTGTCTAGGTGATGACATCCTCTGCTGTCACCTTCTCCTCCTGCCTTAAGTCTTTCCCAGCATCAGGGTCTTTTCAAATGAGTCAGTTCTCTGCATCAGGTGACCAAAGTATTGGAGTTTCAGCTTCAACATCAGTCCTTCCAATGAATATTCAGGATTGATTTCCTTTAGCATTGACTGGTTTGACCTCCTTGCAGTCCAAGGGACTCAAGAGTTGTCTCTAACACCACAGTTCAAAAGCATCAATTTTTTGGTGTTCAGCTTTCTCTGTACTCTAACTCTCACATCTATACATAACTACTGGAAAAACCATAGCTTTGACTAGATGGACCCTTCTTGGCAAAGTAATGTCTCTGCTTTTTAATATGCTATCTAGGTTGGTCATAGCTTTTCTTCCAAGGAGCAAGCATCTTTGATTTCATGGCTGTGATCACCACCTGCAGTGATTTCAGAGTCCAAGAAAACAAAGTCTGTGACTGTTCGTTCCCATTGTTTCCTCATCTATTTGCCATGAAGTGATGGGACAGGATGGCATGATCTTAGTTTTCTGAATGTTGAGTTTTAAGCCAATTTTTTCACTTTCCTCTTTCACTTTCATCAAGAAGCTCTTTAGTTCTTCCTCACTTTCTGCCTTAAGGGTGGTATTGATATTTCTCCTGGCAATCTTGATTCCACCTTGGGCTTCATTCAGCCCAGCATTTCTTATGATATACTCTGCATATAAGTTAAATAAGCCAGGTGACAAAATACAGCCTTGACATACTCCTTTCCTGATTTGGAACCAGTTTGTTATTCCATGTCCAGTTCTAACTGTTGTTTCTTGACCTGCATATAGATATCTCAGGAGGCAGGTAAGATGGTTTGCTATTCCCATCTTTCTTAGAATTTTCCACAGTTTGTTGTGATCCACAAAGTCAAAGGCTTTGGCATAATCATTAAAGCAGTAGTAGATGTTCTTCTGGAATTCTCTTGCTTTTTCAATGATCCAATAGATGTTAGCAATTTGATCTCTGGTTCTTCTGCCTTTTCTAAATCCAGCTTGAACATCTGGAAGTTCATAGTTCATCTACTGTTGAAGCCTTGGTTGGAAAATTTTATTTGGTGAAACTAACACAATATTGTAAAGTTTAAAAATAAAATTAAATTAAAAAAATAAAAAGTATAAAAAAAAATTTTGAGCATTACTTTGCTAGCATGTGAGATGACTACAATTGTGCGATAGTTTGAACATGATTTGGCATTGCATTTGTTTGGGATTAGAATGAAAACTGCCCTTTTCCAGTCCTGTGGCCACTGCTGAGTTTTCCAAATTTGCTGGCATATTGAGTGCAGCACTGGATAGCATCATCTTTTAGATTTTGAAATAGTTAAACTGGAATTCAATCACTTCCACTAGCTTTGTTCATAATGATGCTTTCTAAGGCCCACTTGACTTTGCATTCCAGGATGTCTGGCTCTAGGTGAGTGATCACACCACTGTTATTATCTGGTTTGTGAAGATCTTTGTAGTGTTGTTCTGTGTATTCTTGCCACCTCGTCTTAACATCTTATGCTTCTGTTAGATCAATACCATTCCTGCCCTTTATTGTGCCCTTCTTTGCATGAAATGTTCCCTTGTTACCTCTAATTTTCTTGAAGAGATCGCTAGTATTTCCCATTTTATTGTTTTCCTCCATTTCTTTGTGCTGATCACCGAGGAAAGCTTTCTTATCTCTCCTTTTTTTTCTTTGGAACTCTGCATTTAAATGGGTATATCTTTCCTTTTCTCCTTTGCCTTTAGCTTCTCTTTAGCTTCTTCTTTATCTTTAATAGTTAACTTTTTAAACACTCTGGTGGACTGAAAAAAAATTGTAAAGGATAAAGCATTAATTTGTTATAAAGTTACCCATGTTTCAAATGAGGATAATGAAGATTCTACCCTTTTTATTTTCCTTCCAAAGGAATGGTCATTGAATACTTAGTTATCCTTATTAGAGTGAGTGGTGTATAAAGTGGAAGATTAAGTGAACACTTATTTCACCTTTGTGAAGCAGGAGGCTGTAGTTATTGATGGCAAGCTGTAATAGTGATAAAAAAAAATAAAAGGAATAACAGTAATAAACATTGGAGACAGCAGCCTCAAACATAATTACTATGGTTATCTTGATTTTACAAATAGAGAATGAGAGGCACTTTCCAGATATCCTAGTGTGAGACAACTTTTCTAGTATCATATAAGAGAGAGATCTCCTAATTGGAGAAGGAATGGGTATAATCCAGTCATTGCTGAAAGCACCAATCTCTAATGCCATTTTTAGCTGCATTTCAGTCACAAGGCAGTGAGTATACATTAGACGGTGTCCTCATTTAATAACTTTACCACATAGGATTGTTGTGAGTATGCTATCTTATACATTTTTATATATTAAACATAGTAAATATTGCTATGTTATACATTATACAGGAGAAGGCAACGGCAACCCACTCCAGTACTCTTGCCTGGAAAATCCCATGGGCGGAGGAGCCTGGTAGGCTGCAGTTCATGGGGTCGCTAAGAGTCGGACACGACTGAGTGACTTGACTTTCTCTTTTCACTTTCATGCATTGGAGAAGGAAATGGCAACCCACTCCAGTGTTCTTGCCTGGAGAATCCCAGGGACGGCGGAGCCTGGTGGGCTGCCATCTCTGGGGTTGCACAGAGTCGGACATGACTGAAGCGACTTAGCAGCAACAGCAGCAGCATACATTATACCAGTGTATGTGCTGGTTTCTGTTAGGTCCATACCATTTCTGTCCTTTATTGAGCCCATCTTTGCATGAAATGTTCCCTTGGTATCTCTAATTTTCTTGAAGAGATCCCTAGTCTTTCCCATTCTGTTGTTTTCATCTATTTCTTTGCACTGATCGCTGAAGAAGGCTTTCTTATCTCTTCTTGCTATTCTTTGGAACTCTGCATTCAGATGTTTATATCTTTCCTTTTCCCCTTTGCTTTTCACTTCTCTTCTTTTCACAGCTGTTTGTAAGGCCTCCCCAGACAGCCATTTTGCTTTTTTGCATTTCTTTTCCATGGGAATGGTCTTGATCCCTGTCTCCTGTACAATGTCATGAACCTCATTCCATAGTTCATCAGGCACTCTATCAGATCTAGGCCCTTAAATCTATTTCTCACTTCCACTGTATAATCATCTCATTGGAAAAGACTCTGATGCTGGGAGGGATTTGGGGCAGGAGGAGAAGGGGACGACAGAGGATGAGATGGCTGGATGGCATCACTGACTCGATGGACGTGAGTCTGAGTGAACTCTGGGAGTTGGTGATGGACAGGGAGGCCTGGCGTGCTGGGATTCATGGGGTCGCAAAGAGTTGGACACGACTGAGCGACTGATCTGATCTGATCTGATGTGCTGATTAGTCGATCAGTCATGTACAGTTGTTTGCAATTCCATGGACTGTAGCTTGCCAGGATCCTCTGTTCATGGGGTTCTCCAGGCAAGAATACTGGAGTGGATTGCCACGCCCTCCTGAAGGCAATCTTCCTGACCCAGGGATTGACCCCAGGTCTCCTGTATTGCAGGCAGAGTCTTTACTGTCTGAGCCACCAGGGAAGCCATTATACATATATGTCATGATAAAAATCATTAACACAGAAAAGTGGGAAGAATTTTCACAAAATTTTTATTGGAGTATGTTTGCTTTGTGTCAGTTTGTGCTACACAGTGAAGTGAATAAGTCATACATATACATATATCCACTCTTTTTTAGATTTCCTTCCCATTTAGGTTACCACAGATGATTCAGTAAAGTTCCCTGTGCTAAACAGTAGTTTCTCATTTGTTATCTATTTTATACATAGTAGTGTGTATATATCGGAGAAGGCAATGGCACCCCACTCCAGCACTCTTTCCTGGAAAATCCCATGGACGGAGGAGCCTGGTGGGCTGTAGTCCATGAGGTCGCGAAGAGTCGGACACGACTGAGCGACTTCCCTTTCACTTTTCACTTTCATGCATTGCAGAAGGAAATGGCAACCCATTGCAGTGTTCTTGCCTGCAGAATCCCAGGGACAGGGGAGCCTGGTGGGCTGCCGTCTATGGGGTCGCACAGAGTCGGACACGACTGAAGAGACTTAGCAGCAGTGTATATACATTAATCTCATTCTCCCAATTCATCCTACTTCCTCTTCCCCCCTTGATAACTGTAACTTTGTTCTCTACATCTATGACTCTATTTCGATTCTGTCAGTAAGTTTATTTGAATCACTTTCTAGATTTCTCATGTAAGCCGTGTTACACAATATTTGCTTCTCTTTTTCTGGCTCCACTCTGTAACAGTCTCTAGATTATCAGCATTTCTGCAAATGACACTATTTCATTCCTTTCTATGGCTGAGTAATATCCCATTGTGTGTATATATGTATATGCATTATATACATATTATGTTCTGAAATGTTAAAAGCAAAAAAGAGGGGAAGGGGAGAAAAGATGAAAAGAGCATGAAGAAATTGGATTTCAGATACTGGTGATTATTAAAATGATAGAAAGAATAAATATTCAATATCAAGGTCAAAGACACAGATATTCTGACTCAATAGGTATGTTAATAGCCCCAGAAATATGTACTTATAAGAAGAATTTTTTATATCTTTGCATCCATAAACAATTCTTCACAGAAAAGGACCATTGTTTTCTTCCTTCTCTATCACTAAAGAAGAAAGAAAATTAAGCCATTTATAAGATATTGGTTTTAGCCATTAGAAAGAAAAATCATCTGACAGGAAAGGATTATAAGTATTAAAATCAGATATTGAATACCTGTGGCTTTGGGATATCCTTCTTTAGCAACCTGCGTACATTTTATCACTCAGCAACACTGAGTACATTTTATCCTTTTAGTTACAGATTATGACTTAAAGTGTCCAGATAATTTTTCAGGAAATAGGACTAATATTTATCAAGTATCCTGGCATGCACACATTAACTTTCCTCATATAAACCTGACTATAACCTTTAAGGAGGGTTCCATTTCATCACCATTTCATACATGGGGAAGTAAGGCTCAGAGCACTAAGGACATACCCAGGATATGTTGCTAGTCAACTAGTAAACCAACTTGCCAACTCAGAAGTCCCAGCTATGAACCTTGTCATTTTCTTCAATTATGCCTCCCTCCAAACATACTTGTTGTTGAAATATTCCATAACAAAAGTGTGTCACCACATCCAATTTCTTGCTATGATTCTGTGTCTAGACCTATAGATATAGGTGATTCACTGGCTCTAAAATCATCAGTAAGTTCCTTACCATTTATAGGATTAATTCAGAATTTCTTGGCAGAACACAGGAGGTCTTAGGCAACTTGTTCCCAATCTATTTCTTCAGCCTTGCCTGGACTCTCACCCAGCCACCTGTCATATATCTTTATTTTTCTTCCTAGAATAACAATATACTTCAGCACAGAGTTTTCTCTGCCTGGAATACCTTGAACAGTCTTATATGCCTAGTTCATTTTGAGTCATTTTTCTGAGGCCTGCTATGAACAGCCTCTTTCTGACACCCACAATAGCACTGGTTTTCCCTCCTCTGCTATCTCACACTGTATTCTGTACATTGACCCATCCCCCAGCTGCCTTGTAATCTCACCATTTGTTACATGTCAGTATCCATGACTGAAATATAAGCAATCTTGAGACAGGTGCTGGTTTTATAACTCTTTGTATCCTCAGAATCAAGTTATTAATTGGGGCCCATAAATTTTACTTGGGTCAAGTGTGATCAGAAGTGTTTGCCTTCTTCAGTGATAAATTTCAGTTCTCCATGGATATATCCTAAAGTTGAGATTTGAACTTTAAAATTAAATATATAGTCATAATGATGAAATTATAGTTCATTTTTATATTTTTATTAGCAAACCAAGATATTCTCCTAATGAATAACTTTAAATATTTTTTTAAATCCACCTTAAAGGGACAAGTGATTATCTACCATTAGCTGAATATGACTTTGACTAATATTTAGAATTGATAGAAGATATATTGACATAATTACTATGCAGGCATTTAAAAACCAAAAATAATCTTACAACAGGCAGCTATAATTTTCCCCCTAAATCATGTGTGGATCACAACAAACTGTGTTGATCACAACAAACTGTGTGTATCATAACAAACTGTGGAAAATTCTTAAAGGCATGGGAATACTAGACCACCTGACCTGCCTCCTGAGAAATCTGTATGCAAGCCAAGAAGCAACAGTTAGAACTGAACATGGAACAACAGACTGGTTCCAAATCAGGAAAGGAGTATGTCAAGGCTGTATTTTGTCACCCTGCTTATTTAACTTATATGCAGAGTGCATCATGCAAAATGCCAGGCTGGATGAAGCACCAGCTGGAATCAAGATTGCCAGGAGAAATATCAATAACCTCTGATATGCAGATGAAACTACCCTTATGGCAGAAAGCAAAGGACTGAAGAGCCTCTTGATGAAAGTGAAAGAGGAGAGTGAAAAAGTTGGCTTAAAACTCAACATTCAGAAAACGAAGATCATTGTATTCGGTCTCATCACTTCATGGCAAACAGATGGGGAAACAATGGAAACAGTGACAGTTTATTTTCTTGGGCTCCAAAATCACTGCGGATGGTGACTGCAGCCATGAAATTAAAAGACACTTGCTCCTTGGAAGAAATGCTGTGACCAACCTAGACAGCATATTAAAAAGCAGAGACATTACTTTGCCAACAAAGGTCCATCTAGTCAAGGCTATGGTTTTTCCAGTTGTCATGCATGGATATGAGAGTTGGACTATAAAGAAAGCTTGAGCACCTAAGAATTGATGCTTTTGAACTGTGGTGTTGGAGAAGACTCTTGAGAGTCCCTTGGACTGCTAGGAGATCCAACCAGTCAATCCTAAAGGAAATCAACTCTGAATATTCATTGGAAGGACTGATGCTGAAGCTGAAACAAATACTTTGGCCACCTGATGTGAAGAATTGACTCATTTGAAAAGACCCTGATGCTGGGAATGATTGAAGGAGGGAGGAGAAGGGGATGGCAGAATACGAAATGGTTGGATGGCATCACCGACTCAATGGACATCAGTTTGAGTAAGCTCCAGGAGTTGGTGATGGACAGTAAAGCCTGGCATGTTGCAGTCCATGAGGTTGCAAAGAGTCAGACATGACTGAACGACTGATCTGATCTGAACTGAACTGAACTAAATCATGTTTAAGATATACCCTCCTAAATATCTATAATTTATACTATTCTGTTACTAGTGAGAGGGTAACAGGCAGGAAGGCCAGGGGTCTCCAAAGGAGGAAATAGCCTGCAAGTGTCAGATATTTTTATCTCTCTTAAGTGGCAGGAGGAAACAAACTAGTGATATTTTTTCCTTCACTATACACATTTAAAAGGAGGTTTCTCTTAAAATACTGTGTTGCCATAATGACACCTGGTTTAACCTGAAGTTAACTATTCTCAAACTTAGAGATAACCAATACCTTTTTCTTATGGAAATGTTTGTCTTAAGCTATGCTAATACACTATGCATTTACCCCAAACTCTGTCTTCAAGTCGGTTCCACCTCTTGGCTCAGAATCTACTTGACAAACCAGTATGTTATACTCAGATATTGTTCCCCTAATCTATGTAAATGAAACTATCTGTATGGTGATCTGCCCTTCTTCAAGATTCAAGTTAATCATTTTATGACCCAGGATGAACAATTTGGTGCCAAGATTATCCCAAAATGCATTTTATGGATGAGGGGCCTGGTGCCATTCTGAGTTTTAAGACATTCCTTTCTTTTATTAACAGACTTTAGCACCCCACTCCAGTACTCTTGCCTGGAAAATCCCATGGACAGAGGACCCTGGTGGGCCGCAGTCCATGGGGTCGCTAAGAGTCGGACACTACTGAGCGACTTCACTTTCACTTTTCACTTTCATGCATTGGAGAAGGAAATGGCAACCCACTCCAGTGTTCTTGCCTGGAGAATCCCAGGGATGGGGCAGTCTGGTGGGCTGCCATCTATGGGGTCGCATAGAGTTGGACACGACTGACGCGACTTAGCAGCAGCAGCAGCAGTGACTATATAACATTCAGCTGAAGACTAGCAGGGGGTACTCTTTCTGCCCCCTTCTGATGCCTACGTTAGAAGCTTTCTCTGTCTCCTTTATACTTTAATAAAACTTTATTACACAAAAGCTCTGAGCGATCAAGCCTTGTCTCTGGCCCTGGATTGCATTCTTCTCCTCCAGGGGCCGAGGATCCTGGCGTCTTTTTTTGTTCAACAACAACCTTTCACTAGCAAAGTATAGAAGATAGAATAAAGTGTCACAGCTGAAAGAGCTCACACGTTAATACAATGAATTTCCTTTAGGGCTCTGTGTAATGAATACAAAGATACTCTTAATAAATTTGTATTTTTTTATAATCAAATGTGGAAGCCCATTTAAATGCATGCTCTGAACTATCTTATGTGTATCCTGTATGTGTGTTTATTTTTCTGGAGACATGCATGGAGACTAACTAAATTCTTCATAATCCCTTAATCTAAAGTATGAGGTTATGATGACTGAGGCTCATTTTTGGCTGCCCAGAGACTGTATAATTATTCTACTTCTATTGACGGCATGCCTGCATTCATGGGTAGGCACTTTGGAACTTTAATAAACTCTTAGTTCTAGGAACTACATTTTTTAAATTCTAAGCATTCTTGTAAGTAGATCAATCCTCTTTTACAAACATATTTAAAACTCTCCCCCCAATTCTCTCCTCTATTTTCAAATTTTAACATAGTAAATCAAAATGATTTCACACCAATTAGACTTTTTTCCATCCTAGTTCACATGAATTTTAATTGTCTATGTAACAGTGGGAAATTGCTTACAGAGGGTTGTAATAAAGCCAGGCAGAATGGTGTGTTGAGGTACCGCATTATTTCTAATTTCCTATTCATTGTGTGTCAAGACAAAATCTTGATTAATGTCATTGAAACTGCCTTTACCAATGCCATTTACAGCTACAAGTTGGAAGTGATATAATTCTTGAAGATCCTGATAATGCCAAGAGCAGAGGTTGGGACTGACTGGCCTTGATGAATGTTACCCAAACAGTTGAATTATTAGACTTCAGCAGTGTGTTATTTTGTAAAATCTAAGCAAACAAAACAATTTTAGAAGATAGCTAAACACATTTTCAAGAAACCTGGGACCTTCCTATGCTCTTTCAAATAGCATTTCAAGTTAATTAACACATCTAGTCTAAAATCCACAAATACTGTATTGCTTTGTGTGCCAAATCATAAAAAAGCCTATGAATGCAGGTTAAACTTTATAATAGTAAGAAATAAATATTTAAATTGAAAAATAGAATAAGAAAACTCAAATGGCTATTTTCATTTGGTTTAAAAATGTAATCAGATCAGATCAGATCAGTCGCTCATTCATGTCCGACTCTTTGCGACCCCATGAATCGCAGCACGCCAGGCCTCCCTGTCCATCACCAACTCCCGGAATTCACTCAGACTCACGCCCATCGAGTCAGTGATGCCATCCAGCCATCTCATCCTCTGTCGTCCCCTTCTCCTCCTGCCCCCAATCCCTCCCAGCATCAGAGTCTTTTCCAATGAGTCAACTCTTCGCATGAGGTGGCCAAAGTATTGGAGTTTCAGCTTTAGCATCATTCCTTCCAAAGAAATCCCAGGGCTGATCTCCTTCAGAATGGACTTGTTTCAATAATAGGGTTTTTGGTACTTTACCAAATGTATTTAAACTAGTACCTTCTTTGCTCTTTCACCGAAGATGAGAAAATAAAAGGAATTCTTACACCTTCTTTGCATACATGAGATTATAATGATGTCACCCATGAGTTAAGGATTCCAGTGTCCTCTACTGTCTATCCATTTCACCTGAACTTGGCACCCCACTCCAGTACTCTTGCCTGGAAAATCCCATGGACAGAGGAGCCTGGTGGGCTGCAGTCCATGGGGTCACGAAGAGTCAGGCATGACTGAGCGACTTTCCTTTCACTTTTCACTTTTCACTTTCATGCATTGGATAAGGAAATGGCAACCCACTCCAGTGTTCTTGCCTGGAGAATCCCAGGGATGGGGGAGCCTGGTGGGCTGCCATCTATGGAGTCACACTGAGTCAGACACGACTGAAGTGACTTAGTAGCAGCAGCAACAGCCAGCACTGAGATACTGGTGTCTCTTTATTATTTATGGTCCTATGCATATATCTTATCCCTGGATGAAAATTCCTCTGCAAGTTCAGAGTTAGACAGTGACTCACCATAAGGTGGAGTGTATATTGTTTTGCTTTCATTCTGCCATAGACACAAGGTGTCCCAAAGCTAAATTTTATGCTTCATTGTTTTCTACCCCTGAATTTTTTTTAAGATAACAATCTTCCTTTCAGTTCAGTTCAGTTCAGGCACTCAGTCGTGTCCGACTCTTTGCAACCCCGTGGACTGCAGCATGCCAGGCTTCCCTGTCCATCACCAACTCCTAGAGTCTATTCAAACTCAAGTCCATCGTGTTGATGATGCCATCCAACTATCTCATCCTCTGTCATCCCCTTCTCCTCCCACCTTCAATCTTTCCAAGCATCAGTGTCTTTTCCAATCAGTTGGTTCTTCTCATCAGGTGGTCAAAGTATTGTAGATTCAGCTTCAGCATCAGTCCTTCCAATGAATATTCAGAACTGATTTCCTTAGGTTTGACTGGCTGGATCTCCTTGCAGTCCAAGGGACTCTCAAGAGTCTTCTTCAACACCAGAGTTCAAAAGCATCAATTTTTCAGTGCTTGGCTTTCTTTATAGTCCAACTCTCACATCCATACATGACTACTGGAAAAACCATAGCCTTGAGGAGACAGACATTTGTTGGTAAAGTAATGTATCTGCTTTCTTGTATGCTGTCTGGGTTGGTCATGGCATTTCTTCCAAGGAGCAAGCATCTTTTAATTTCATGGCTGCAGTCACAATCTGCAGTGATTTTGGAGCCCAAGAAAATAACCTCTGTCACTGTTTCCATTGTTTCCCCATCTATTTGCCATGAAGTGATGGGACCGAATACAATGATCTTAGTTTTCTGAATGTTGAGTTTTAAGCCAATTTTTTCACTCTCCTCTTTCACTTTCATCAGGAGGCTTTTTAGTTCCTCTTCACTTTCTGCCATAAGAGTAGTGTCATCTGCATATCTGAGGTTATTGATATTTCTCCCGGCAATCTTGATTCCAGCTGTTGCTTCATCCAGCCTGGCATTTTGCACGATGTACTCTGCATATAAGTTAAATAAGCAGGGTGACAAAATACAGCCTTGACATACTCCTTTCCTGATTTGGAACCAGTCTGTTGTTCCATGTCCAGTTCTAACTGTTGCTTCTTGGCTTGCATACAGATTTCCAGGAGGCAGGTCAGGTGGCCTGGTATTCCCATGCCTTTAAGAATTTTCCACAGTTTATTGTGATCCACACAGTCAAAGTCTTTGGCATAGTCAATAAAGCAAAAGTAATGTTTTTCTGGAACTCTCTTGCTTTTTCGATGATCCAGCAGATGTTGGAATTTGATTTCCGGTTCCTCTGCCTTTTCTAAATCCAGCTTGTACATCTGGAAGTTCATGGTTCATGTACTGTTGAAGCCTTGCTTGGAGAATTTTGAGCATTACTTTACTAGTGTGTGAGATGTGTCCAGTTGTTTGGTAGTTTGAACATTCTTTGACATTGCCTTTCTTCAGTTATATGATTCTTATATTTTCGTCCAAAGCTGGGTAGTTTTATTCTTTAAGCCATTTCATGTAAATCATCTTAATTTATTTTTGAAAGTATGCTTGTAATAAATTATTATTATTGAAGACAATAGATGTTGGATACTGTATGACAAAGTACCAAAGAGCTTTGAATGCCCTGTGCCCCTCACATATTTTCCCTGGTGATATGCAATATTCCACACATTGAAACAAGTAATTGGGAAAAAGAATCACACATTCTTTCTACAACCATTCTATGTAAATGAGTTCATCAGATTAATCTCCCTAAGTGACTAATGGGATCAGGCAGCCAAAGAAGTAATTGTCTTTGCAGGGTACGATAAAGTATTGAACTAAACCATACCAAACAACACAATGTGAAATAGTGACCTCTGAAAAGGGAGCAATACTGGAGCAGAAAGATGCACACAACACATTTTTCCCTATTGACCCCTAATTCCACTCCTATACAGTATCTTCCAGGAAGTACAGAAACATTAACTTACCAATACAAGAAAACCTAATGTTCTGCAGGACAAACAGAGGGAAGATCACAGAGTTACACCATACTGAAACCTCTGCTTTACACAATTATCACTGAGCTTCAGGAAGGTGGACTTTACCTTCAACCTCCATGTTGCATTATGTGAAACTATATTTCAGACCAGTAGATTAATGTGCTACAATTTTTTTTTCCTGTTGTGGCAGCTCTTTAAACATTTTCTTTAAGAGCCCCATATACATATTTATTTCAGTTTCAAAATTCTGGGTATGGTAAACATTCTAAAACTTGGACAGCTTAATGTATCATAAGCTTTAGATTATTATTCTCAAGTTTACAAATTACTTATTCTTCAGCTTTTGTTCACTACTTATATTTTTACTATTGGCCTTGGGGAATTTTATTTAAATAAAATTTATTTTATATCCCATTACATATTAATAACAGTTATTGTCTAATGTGTATTAAATTTTTTTCAGACTGGCAGTTGAGTAGCCTGCTCTTTCTTTTTGAGATGCTTTATTGCTGGAGTTACATATTCAAAGTTTAGAGATAAAATCAGAAGACTGATCCAATTCCATTTCTCTAGTAAAATTTGACCCTGCGCTTACAGTTAATAATGCACCAGGCTTTTCCTTGGGTTAGGCAGTGTGGAAGACTAATTTAGTCCCTAGAGTACCATTTCACACAATAAAACACTCACTTTGCTTTTTGTCCTAGTGACTGGAAGAATTAACACATTTCTTAAGTGCCAAATTTAATCCCAGAGATTAGGTCATATTTTGGGAGAATGCACATCAATGAAAAGTAGTTAGCA
Source organism: Bos indicus x Bos taurus (assembly GCF_003369695.1). Classification (NCBI taxonomy): domain Eukaryota; kingdom Metazoa; phylum Chordata; class Mammalia; order Artiodactyla; family Bovidae; genus Bos; species Bos indicus x Bos taurus. The sequence goes on along the minus strand of NC_040076.1, from coordinate 34,583,516 downwards.
TTAGAACATAATAGGAAATAACAATAAATTAATGAAAAACAGAAATAAAATGCTCCCTCTAAGCAAAGTATTTCTTTTTCCAAGGGATATTTATTGAATTACAGTGGCAAATTTATCAATCATGGTACGCTCTAGGGCTAGTTCCACATTTAATGTTAAAAATACTTTTTGTAGGCTACAGTTGCAAAAAAGTAATATGCAATTTTAGTTTACAGAGAATGGTTAAAATAAGCAAAGCTGCCCATTAATCAAGCCCTCACTCCTGAACAGCAACATGGTAGCTTGTAAGCATGCCTCCAACTTCTTGAGACAAGCACAGTGCCCTGCTGGGAACTCAGAAGAATAAGATTTTTTACTCTTTAGAAGAAAAGAGTATAAGTCTACATCAACTTGGTCATCTCTTAATAACATAAAATATTTCTCTTAGGATGATCTTTATTGAGAGATACAAGCTAGCTAAAATATGAAATATTGAAGCCTGCAACAATAAAATTTATCCATGAATACAAAATAATTGGTAAAACTGATTTTTTAAAAACCCAGTATCTGTTAATTGCATAAGTCTGGAACCAGAGATCAAATTGCTAACATCTGCTGGATCACGGAAAAAGTAAGAGAGTTCCAGAAAAACATCTATTTCTGCTTTATTGACTATGCCAAAGCCTTTGACTGTGTGGATCACAATAAACTGTGGAAAATTCTGAAAGACATGGGAATACCAGACCACCTGATCTGCCTCTTGAGAAATTTGTATGCAGGTCAGGAAGCAACAGTTAGAACTGGACATGGAAAAACAGACTGGTTCCAAATAGGAAAAGGAGTATGTCAAGGCTTATATTGTCACCCTGCTTATTAACTTATATGCAGAGTGCATCATGAGAAACACTGGGCTGAAAGAAGCACAAGCTGGAATCAAGATTGCTGGGAGAAATATCAATAACCTCAGATATGCAGATGACACCACCCTTATGGCAGAAAGTGAAGAGGAACTAAAAAGCCTCTTGATGAAAGTGAAAGTGGAGAGTGAAAAAGTTGGCTTAAAGCTGAACATTCAGAAAACGAAGATCATGGCATCCGGTCCCATCACTTCATGGGAAATAGATGGGGAAACAGTGTCAGACTTTATTTTTCTGGGCTCCAAAATCACTACAGATGGTGACTGCAGCCATGAAATTAAAAGACGCTTACTCCTTGGAAGGAAAGTTATGACCAACCTAGATAGCATATTCAAAAGCAGAGACATTACTTTGCCAACAAAGGTCCGTCTAGTCAAGGCTATGGTTTTTCCTATGGTCATGTATGGATGTGAGAGTTGGACTGTGAAGAAGGCTGAGCGCTGAAGAATTGATGCTTTTGTGTTGGAAAAGACTCTTGAGAGTCCCTTGGACTGCAAGGAGATCCAACCAGTCCATTCTGAAGGAGATCAGCCCTGGGATTCCTTTGGAAGGAATGATGTTAAAGCTGAAACTCCAGTACTTTGGCCACCTCATGCGAAGAGTTGACTCATTGGAAAAGACTCTGATGCTGGGAGGGATTGGGGGCAGGAGGAAAAGGGGATGACAGAGGATGAGATGGCTGGATGGCATCACTGACTCGATGGGCGTGAGTCTGGGTGAACTCCAGGAGTTGGTGATGGACAGGGAGGCCTGGCTTGCTGTGATTAATGGGGTCGCAAAGAGTCGGACACAACTGAGCGACTGAACTGAACTGAACTGAAAATTAGGTTCTTCCTCAGTATCTGCTAATTGCGTAAGCCCACTCCAGTACTCTTGCCTGGAAAATCCCATGGACGGAGGAGCCTGGTAGGCTGCAGTCCATGGGGTTGCTAGGAGTAGGACACAACTGAGCGTCTTCACTTTCACTTTTCACTTTCATGCATTGGAGAAGGAAATGGCAACCCACTTCAGTGTTCTTGCCTGGAGAATCCCAGGGACGGGGGAGCCTGGTGGGCTGCCGTCTCTGGGGTCACACAGAGTCGGACACGACTGAAGCGACTTAGCAGCGGCCGCAACTTAGAATTAGATCCTTCCTGGGAGAAGAAGAAGTGAAGTCTCTCAGTCGTGTCTGACTCTTTGTGACCCTATGGGGTGTAGCCTACCAGGCTCCTCCATCCGTGGAATTTCCCAAGCAAGAATACTGGAGTGGGTTGTCATTTTCTTTTCCAGAGGATCTTCCTCACCCAGGGATCAAACCCAGGTCTCCCGCGCTGTAGGCAGACGCTTTACCTCCTAAGCTACCAGGGAAGTCTTTTCCTGGGAGAAGGAAATGGCAGCCCACTCCAGTATGCTTGCCTGGAGAATCCCATGGGTGGAGGAGCCTGTCGGTCTACAGTCCATGGGGTCGCAAAGAGTCGGTCGGACACGACCAAGAAACTAACACACCCACAACTGAAAATTAAAAACTATACTCTGAACAATTCCATAGTCGTAGAACCTTTACCCTAGCAAAGATCCGCCTTAATTTTTTCTTCAGTGTTTTAAGTACTTCGTATTTAACAAAGACTATTATTAATCCTAGGTTTTTTTTCTTCTTCTTTTACTTATATGGTAGAAACATCCATTCGAAACTTCATATTGGTTAGTAATGAAATTTAACTGGATGCAAACATATATAATATTTGTTACATAAGAATAATGAACCAAGAGTTAAGAGTCTGCTGGTTATGTATATAAGAGTTGAAGAGGAGTTCAGGACATTAAGGAAATGGCAACCCACTCCAGTATTCTTGCCTGAAGAATCCCATGGACGGAGGAGCCTGGGGGGCTACAGTCCACGGGGTCGCGAAGAGTCGGACACGACTGAACGACTTCACTCACTCAGGACGTTAAAGGGGGAAAAAAACCTTATCCTCAGCGACATCTAGTGGACAACTACAGAATGCCACCTTTAATAAAAGCTACTACAGATCAGGCAACTGCACAACTTCAGCTCTTTGTTATCCTTTGTTACATTTATGTAAGGATTATAAGCCTCTACTGAAAAATAACCTTACATAAGCAGTAAAATTACTTGTTTTAAGAAACAATGGAAATTACACAAGGCCTAGAAAATTATGTAATGGAAAAAATCTTAATTTAAAAGTTTATAATGATGTAATTATATGCCATTATAGGAAAAGTGTTTTCAACACTTTAAAGATCCTCTAACAGACACTGTCGTCCTATTTTATGTAAATATAAAAATATATGTGTTCTTCATTTAACTTTAAAAACTCAATGTTGATCATTTTATTTGTTCATCTTATTAGCTAAAGTAAGAAGCTAGATTATTTTGTCAGAAAAATTTATTCTCACTGTGTATTTTTCTATTTTTCTGTGATTATTTGAGGCACAGAAATACAGTGCTTTCTATATTAACATTTTAAGGAAATATCAAAATATTTTCTCATTGCTCTTTGATGATCGTTTTTAATAATATGTAAAAAGATGCCTGTTACATATGACACTATGATCACTTTATTTCTAGCTAGCTCATTTGCCTTTGAGAGTACAGTAACCTTGTATTACTGTTATTGTTTTTCCATCTCCTTTCAAAGCATAGAGTATCTACTGGTAAATTATTTCTGTTCTTGACCTTCAATTTGTCCTAGTATCTCTTTGTATGAGTTCTCCCAATTCTGTGTTTTGTATGCCTTCTGTAACCTTATTTATCTCATCGCAATTTTCCTTTTTTGTGTCATCTATTTCATGTTCCTTTTTTGTATTCTAAATTACTTTCTATTTTTCTTGCCACTTTAAGTCTCTCTTTTTTCATATTTGCCACTAATCCCAAGCATTCTTACAAGAGAAAACAATTTTGTGATATCTAATTATTTTCCTTAATAAATCATTTTTTCTCTTTATTCAAATGTTCTTTATTCAGTTTCCATATTTGCTTTCTTGCTGTTCCTATGGTTATAATTAAGTACTATAAAAATATAATTTAAATATCTTAATTTTAGAGTATTTATTTTCATTTTTAAGTGAGTTTCCCTAAGTAAAGCTTTCCCACTACTTTTTGAAGTTAGCAAGAATTCGGTAACTCCTACTACATATTTAGTTTTAGCTCAAGTTCCTTTGGGGTAACCAAGAAAAATAGCTTATATGTATTTAAATGATTAGTCTGATAAGAGAATCACATGTGAAATGACAAATATGATACTACATAATCAGCACTAAATTTTTTAATATTGACCAAAGTGTGACAGATTCAAAGAAGAGCAACAGGAGTCATAAAGAGAATAGAAACTTATTTATAATAAGCTTTTTAAATGATTATTTTCTAGCATCTTTAAACATTTAGTATTATGTCTTTAAGATACCTTGCCCTAGGCAATGTACGATAATAATGTAAATTTTAGATTTTTTGATGACTCCGCTTCTACTTGGGCTTCTCAGGGGATGATAGTGGTAAAGAACCCACCTGCCAATGCAGGAGACATGAGAGATGTGGGTTTGATACCTGGGTTGGGAAGGTCCCCTGGAGGAGGGCATGGCAACCCAGTCCAGTATTCCTGCCTGAAGAATCCCAAGGATAACGGAGACTGGTGGGCTACAGTACATAGTGTCACATAGAGTTGGATACAACTGGGAGACTTATCACTCATGCTTTTACTTGAAAAACTTGAATAGATTTGAAATAGTGAGTAGACAGAAGGGAATAAGAAAGCTTATGGAAAGAATCCAGGGCAAGTGTGAGACCAAGGGGAGAAAAAATAGATTGCACCTTGAGGAAAGGTGCAGCAAACAACTTAATAAAATGCAGAAGTATATATTTTGGATTAAACAATTATAAACACATATGACATTATGAAAATTTTCATATCAGAAAAAAATTATGTTGTAGCTATATAGTAACAATTGCTTTTGACAAGGAGATGCTAACAGTTACTAAAAGATAGAATAACTTGACCAGAGTACTGATAAGATGCCATCACATCTGATGGTGTGTACTATAGAAAGGAAATCCAACAGCATTTGATATTATATTATTGTTAAACAACCTGTTATGACTAGGGGAAACTGAGTGAAGGATAGAAAGGTCCTTCCTTTACTATTTCAAAACTTCATGTAAGTCAACACACATAGAATAAAAATATGGGAAACAAAATGCCAAAAAAAGTGGAAGAAGGAAGAAGAAGAAGAAATTGAATCAGGGAAGGCATAACAAGTGAAAGTAAAGTTTACAATAGTAATTAACAAAACAAAAGCCAAAGTACACTAGAGATAACCCCTAACATTTTATTCTTTGAAAAACTGAGTTTATAAAATCTGTCAAGGCTAAAAATAAAAAAGGAATTATACAAAATCAATATTAGAGATGAAAAATAAGAACGTTACAATCTAGATATTAAAAATCCTTTCAGTTCAGTTGCTCAGTTGTGTTGAACTCTTTGCAACCCAATGGACTGCAGCATGTCAGGCCTCCCTGTCCATCACCAACTCCTGGAGTTTACTCAAACTCATGTCCATTGAGTCGGTGACGCCATCGAACTATCTCTTCCTCTGTCATCCCCTTCTCCTCCTGCCTTCAATCTTTCTAATCATCATGGTCTTTTCAAATGAGTCAATTCTTCGCATCAGGTGGCCAAAGTATTGGAGCTTCAGCTTCAGCATCAGTCCTTCCAATGAACATTCAGGACTGATTTCCTTTAGGATGGACCAGTTGGATCTCCTTGCAGTCCAAGGGACTCTCAAAAGTGTTCTCCAACACCACCGTTCAAAACCATGTATTCTTCAACGCTCAGCTTTCTTTATAGTACAACTCTCACATCCAGATGTGACTACTGGAAAAACCATAGCCTTGACTAGATGGACATTTGTTGACAAAGTAATGTCTCTGATTTTTAATATGCTGTTTAGGTTGGTCACAGCATTTCTTCCAAGGAGCAAGCTTCTTTTAATTTCATGGCTGCAGTCACCATCTGCAGTGATTTTCAGAGCCCCCAAAAATAAATTCAGCCAATGTTTCCACTATTTCTCCATCCATTTGCCACGAAGTGATGGGACGAGATGCCATGATTTTTGTTTTCTGAATGTTGAGTTTTAAGCCAACCTTTTCACTCTCCTCTTTCACTTTCATCAAGAGGCTCTTTAGTTCTTCTTCACTTTCTGCCTTAAGGGTGGTGTCATCAGCATCAGATCAGAGATCAGATCAGTCACTCAGTCGTGTCCGACTCTTTGTGACCCCATGAATCACAGCACGCCAGGCCTCCCTGTCCATCACCAACTCGCAGAGTTCATTGAGACTCAAGTCCATCGAGTCAGTGATGCCATCCAGCCATCTCATCCTCTGTTGTCCCCTTCTCCTCTTGCCCCCAATCACTCCCAGCATCAGAGTCTTTTCCAATGAGTCAACTCTTCCCATGAGTTGGCCAAAGTACTGGAGTTTCAGCTTTAACATCATTCCTTCCAAAGAAATCCCAGGGCTGATCTTCAGAATGGACTGGTTGGATCTCCTTGAAGTCCAAGGGACTCTCAGGAGTCTTCTCCAACACCACAGTTCAAAAGCATCAATTCTTAGGTGCTCAGCCTTCTTCACAGTCCAACTCTCGCATCCATACATGACCACAGGAAACACCATAGCCTTGAGTAGACGAATCTTTGTTGGCAAAGTAGTGTCTCTGCTTTTGAATATGCTATCTAGGTTGGTCATAACTTTCCTTCCAAGGAGTAAGCGTCTTTTAATTTCATGGCTGCAGTCACCATCTGTAGTGATTTTGGAGCCCAGAAAAATAAAGTCTGACACTGTTTCCACTGTTTCCCCATCTATTTCCCATGAAGTGATGGGACCGAGGGCATGATCTTCATTTTCTGAATGTTGAGCTTTAAGCCAACTTTTTCACTCTCCACTTTCACTTTCATCAAGAGGCTTTCTAGTTCCTCTTCACTTTCTTCCATAAGGGTGGTGTCATCTGCATATCTGAGGTTATTGATATTTCTCCCATCAATCTTGGTTCCAGCTTGTGTTTCTTCCAGTCCAGAGTTTCTCATGATGTACTTTGCATATAAGTTAAATGAACAGGGTGACAATATACAGCCTTGACGAACTCCTTTTCCTATTTGGAACCAGTCTATTGTTCCATGTCCAATTCTAACTGTTGCTTCCTGACCTGCATACAAATTTCTCAAGAGGCAGATCAGGTGGTCTGGTATTCCCATCTCTTTCAGAATTTTCCACAGTTTATTGTGATCCACACAGTCAAAGGCTTTGGCATAGTCAAAAAAGCAGAAATAGATGCTTTTCTGGAACTCTCTTGCTTTTTCCATGACCCAGCGGATGTTGGCAATTTGGTCTCTGGTTCCTCTGCCTTTTCTAAAACCAGCTTGAACATCAGGAAGTTCACGGTTCACATATTGCTGAAGCCTGGCTTGGAGAATTTTGAGCATTACTTTACTAGCATGTGAGATGAGTGCAATTGTGCAGTAGTTTGAGAATTCTTTGGCATTGCCTTTCTTTGGGACTGGAATGAAAACTGACCTTTTCCAGTCCTATGGCCACTGCTGAGTTTTCCAAATTTGCTTGGAATTTGACATATTGAGTACAGCACTGTCACAGCATCATCTTTCAGGATTTGGAATAGCTCAACTGGAATTCCATCACCTCCACTAGGTTTGTTCGTAGTGATGCTTTCTAAGGCCCACTTAACCTCACATTCCAGGATGTCTGGCTCTAGGTCAGTGATCACACCATCATGATTGTCTGGGTCGTGAAGATGTTTTTTGTACAGTCTTCTGTGTATTCTTGCCATCTCTTCTTAATATCTTCTGCTTCTGTTAGGTCCATACCATTTCTGTCCTTTATCGAGCCCATCTTTGTATGAAATATTCCTTTGGTATCTCTGATTTTCTTGAAGAGATCCCTAGTCTTTCCCATTCTGTTGTTTTCCTCTATTTCTTTGCATTGATTGCTGAAGAAGGCTTTCTTATCTCTTCATGCTATTCTTTAGAACTCTGCATTCAGATGTTTATATCTTTCCTTTTCTCCTTTGCTTTTTGCTTCTCTTCTTTTCACAGCTATTCGTAAGGCCTCCCCAGACAGCCATTTTGCTTTTTTGCATTTCTTTTCCATGGGAATGGTCTTGATCCCTGTCTTCCGTACAATGTCAGGAACCTCATTCCATAGTTCATCAGGCACTCTATCTATTAGATCTAGGCCCTTAAATCTATTTCTCACTTCTACTGTGTAATTATAATGGATTTGATTTAGGTCATACCTGAATGGTCTAATGATTTTCCCTATTTTCTTAAATTTAAGTCTGAATATGGCAATAAGGAGTTCATGGTCTGAGCCACAGTCAGCTCCTGGTCTTGTTTTTGCTGACTGTATAGAGCTTCTCCATCTTTGGCTGCAAAGAATATAATCAATCTGATTTCGGTGTTGACCATCTAGTGATGTCCATGTATAGAGTCTTCTCTTGTGTTGTTGGAAGAGGGTGTTTGTTATGACCAGTGCATTTTCTTGGCAAAACTCTATTAGTCTTTGCCCTTGCTTCATTCCGTATTCCAAGGCCAAATTTGCCTGTTACCTCAGGTATTTCTTGACTTCCTACTTTTGCATTCCAGTCCCCTATAATGAAAAGGACATCTTTTTTGGGTGTTAGGTCTAAAAGGTCTTGTAGGTCTTCATAGAGCCGTTCAACTTCAGCTTCTTCAGCGTTACTGGTTGGGGCATAGACTTGGATTACTGTGATATTGAATGATTTGCCTTGGAAACGAACAGAGATCATTCTGTCGTTTTTGAGATTGCATCCAAGTACTGCATTTCGGGCTCTTTTGTTGACCATGATGGCCACTCCATTTCTTCTGAGGGGTTCCTGCCCGCAGTAGTAGATATAATGGTCATCTGAGTTAAATTCACCCATTCCAGTCCATTTGAGTTCTCTGATTCCTAGAATGTTGACATTCACTCTTGCCATCTCTTGTTTGACCACTTCCAATTTGCCTTGATTCATGGACCTGACATTCCAGGTTCCTATGCAATATCGCTCTTTACAGCATCGGACCTTGCTTCTATCACCAGTCACATCCACAGCTGGGTATTGTTTTTGCTTTGGCTCCATCCCTTCATTCTTTCTGGTGTTATTTCTCCAATGATCTCCAGTAGCATATTGGGCACCTACTGACCTGGGGAGTTTCTCTTTCAGTATCCTATCATTTTGCCTTTTCAGACAGAATGTGGTCCACTGGAGAAGGGAATGGCAAACCACTTCAGTATTCTTGCCTGGAGAACCCCATGAACAGTATGAACAGCATGAACAGTCATCAACATATCTGAGGTTATTGATATTCCTCCTGCAATCTTGGTTGCAGACTCTCAAGTGTCTTTTCCAACACCACAGTTCAAAAGCATCAATTCTTTGATGCTAAGCTCTCTTTATAGTCCAAATCTCACATCCATACTGGATGTGAAAAACCATAGCTTTGACTTTGAAGACCTTTGTTGGCAAAGTAATGTCTCTGCTTTTTAAGTCACTGCCGTGGTTTGTCATCTCTTTTCTTAAAAGGAGCAAGCATCTTTTAAGTTCACTATCTGCAGTGATTTTGGAGCCCAAGAAAATAAAGTCTGTCAGTGTTTCCATTCCTTCCTCATCTATTTGCCATGAAGTGATGGGACCAAATGCCATGATCTTAGTTTTAAGCCAGATGTTTTGCTCTCTTCTTTCACTTTCATCAAGAGGCTCTTTAGTCCCTCTTCATTTTCTTCCCTAAGGGTGGTGTCATCTGTATATCTGAGGTTATTGATATTTCTCCCACAATCTTGATTCCAATTTGTGCTTCATCCAGCCCAGTGTTTCTCATGATGTACTCTGCATATAAGTTAAATAAGCATGGTGACAATATACAGCCTTGACATACTCCTTTTCCTTTTTTGAACCAGTCTGTTGTTCCATGTCCATTTGTAACTGTTGCTTCCTGACCTGCATACAGGTTTCTCAAGAGGCAGGTCAGGTGGTCTGGTATTTCCATCTCTTTCAGAATGTTCCACAGTTTATTGAGATCCACACAGTCAAAATCAATAAAGCAGAAATAGATGTTTTTCTGAAACTCTTGCTTTTTCAATGATCCAGCAGATGTTGCCAAATTGATTATTAAGTTTTACTTAATAATCAATTTGGTGTTATAAATTAATGGAAAAAATTCTTATAAAAACTTAGCTTACCCAGAATGATGTAGAAAGATGTTTAAAATCTGAATAGCCTTCAATATGTGAAATAAATTGAATTCCTAAATAAAAACCTTTCACAAGTAAAACTTCATGATTAGTTGTCTTCACTGATAAATCTTAACACTTATATAATGAAGAATAATATACACAAAAAATATATAAGGGGATGAAAAATGTGGCATTTTTTTCAACTTAGTTTATGCGATGAACACAACAGTAATAATGAAATCTAAGACATTACAAGAAAGAAGAACCAGTTAGTATATGATGATATTCTATTATCCTAAAGGAAATATTCTTTAGGCTGGTTGATCTTAGCACAGAAATGAGAACTGAAAGCTGTTTTCTATGTTAGGCAATGTAAAATAAGTAAATAAATATATATAAGAAATTATTCTGAAATTAATAAGAAATAATAAATTATTCCTTAGAATCTGTCTTAGTCCATTCAGTCTGCTATACCAGAATACCATATATTGGATGACTTATGAAAACAGAAATGTATTTGTTCCAGTTTTTGAGGGCTGGGAAATCTATGATCCAAGTGACTGCAGATTCAATGTCTGGTGTGGGTTTATTTCCTTATTCACACACTGTGTCATCACATGGCAGAAGGGTAGGGGAGCTTTAGGAGATCTCCTATATAAGGGCACCAATCCCATTAATGAGGACTCCACCCTCATGACTCACTCACTTCCTAAGGCCCCACCTCTAATTACCATCACATGGAAGAGTAGGCTTATATATATGAATACAGAGGGAGAAGAGAGACACAAACATTCAATCTTTTGTAGAATCCTCACCTTAGGACCAAGAGAAAGAAATTCAGCAACAGAAGCATTTCTTAAATCAAATGAAAAGTAAATCAATAATAATTTGTTAGTCTTTTATGCTTTTCATACTTTTCATGGAGTTCTCGCAGCAAGAAAACTGGAGTGGTTTGCCATTCCCTCCTCTAGTGGACCACGTTTTGTCAGAACTCTCCATCTGTCTTGAGTGGCCCTGCATGGCTTGGCTCATTGCTTCACTGAGTTACACAAGACCCTTTGCCATAACAACGCTGTGATCCATAAAGTGGAAGCGGTGACAGATGTTGTTTTCTTGGGCTCCAAAATCACTGCAAACAGTGACTACAGCCATGAAATTAAAAGACACTTGCTCCTTGGAAGAAAAACTGTGACAAACCTATGCAGTATTAAAAAGCAGAGACATAACTTTGCCAGCAAAATTCTGTATAGTCAAAGCTATGGTTTTTCCAGTAGTCATGCACGGATGTGAGAGTTGGACCATAAAAAAGGCTGAGCACTGAAGAATTGATGCCTTTGAATTGTGGTGCTAGAGAAGACACTTATGAGTCTCTCGGACTGTAACAAGATCAAACCAGTCAATCCTAAAGGAAATCAACCCTGAATATTTATTGGAAGGACTGATGCTGAAACTGAGGCTCTAATACTTTGTCTACCTAATGTGAAGAACTGCCTCATTGGAAAAGACCTTGTTTCTGGGAAAGATTGAAGACAAAAGGAGAAAAGGGAGGCAGAGGATGAGATGGTTTGCTAATATCATGGACTCAATGGACTTGAATCTGAACAAACTGGGAAGTAATGAAGGAAGGGGAAGTCTGATGTGCTGCAGTCCATAGAATCACAGAGTCCGACATGACTTAGCAAGTGGACAACAACAATGACTTTTATTCTATATTATTGGATAAGTAATAAAGTTGGAGTTCAGGATTTCTCAGTGGAATGCAGGGTATATACATTGCAAGGTAACTAGTGACACTGCATTCTATTTGCATACTATTTGCCCCATGGTTCTGGCCATGTGTGACATTAATTTTGAGGAAAAAATACCAAGTTTTTGTGACTACAGAAGTCTTTGAAGAGCAGAAACTGATTTGAAAGGAGTATTATTAAGCATAAAAGAAGTAAAGGATTGTGCAAATGAAGTTACCCCCAATTTTTTTTTTTTTTTGAGGAGCACTACATGGTACAGTCTTGTTGGTGAGTGTAGCTTATTGAGAGCAGAGGGAAATTGTTTACAAAGGAGGGAAATTGTTTGCAAAGGATTGTTGAAAACAGATGTTGGAGTGTACTAGTTTTAGCAACTCTCTCTTATCAGTCTTATTTATTACTTTAGGGGAAGTCTCAACTACTCATTACATGGTATGCATAATGGAAACTTGCTTTGCAGGTTTTTTTTTTGTTGTTGTTAACATAAAGTAGAGATGTTAGTACATTTTATCACTTTCTTTTCTACATCATGCCAAATACAATCTGTCTTCTCACTAGACTCAGAGATCTTATCTATCTACAGGATACAGTGGGGGAGGATAAGGAGGAAGAAATAAGGAGAAATAACATCCTTTTTTATATATAAATTTCATGCTTCCAAGACTGAAACCTCCTCTTTGTAGGAAAATCTGCTTTTATGAAGGGGATTAGAGTGAATGTTTCATTTTTCAGGGCTCCATGGGCTACATCCTCTGATTTCCGGGCCTTAAGATTATTGGTATCTGTTGTGTTCCGGTCACTGGTTATATTTGTCCCAGTCTCCACTAAAAGTAATTTTTCAAGTGATTTTTCATTTTATTCACAACTATTTCTGCCTACAAATTAAAAAAAAAATCACTTACCAAGATTATTTTTAAACTCAGTCTCCCTTTTCTATTATCCTTGGACTTCTAGCTGAAAGATCACAGCGCAAAAAAGCCTTCATTCTTGTTTTCACATTTGTCCCCAACTTATTCCTGAAAGCACCCCGTGGCCATATGTGAATAGGATTTTCTAAAACCATTTCAACAGATGGATTTGGAAAAGCTTGTAAACGTAGACTTCTTACTTGCTTATTTGGTTTGTCATATAAAAGAAAAAGAGAAAAAGAGCATCCTTCTAATTCTAACACCCACAATAGCTATTTGTTCTAAAAAGTGAGGGTCCATTAAACTGACTTTTGTGACTCTAGAACTTGATAATATTGCAGAAGTTGTATAACATACATCATATTTTATTCCAAATCTGAGATCAAATAACTTAGTAATACAAACCATTGCCATTTCCTTCTCCAGTGCATGAAAGTGAAAAGTCAAAGTGAAGCCGCTCAGTCGTGCCCGACTCTTAGCGACTCCATGGACTTGCAGCCTTCCAGGCTTCTCCATCTATGGGATTTTCCAGGCAAGAGTACTGGAGCTGGTTGCCATTGCCTTCTCCAATACAAACCATAGTCCTCTTAATAGGCATATTGAATTGATCCAAACTGCAATAACCTCCTTTGTCCACAAATAAGAATGGATTCAGGCATCAAACATGAGTCCATTTGCATCTTTGCTTAAGATAATTAATTGTGATTCAGATAAAGAAAAGCAAGCATACTCATTAAATTTGCAGGTGAGGTCATATTGTGGACAGGTAGAATGCAATAGATGTTTTGACAGCAACAACTGAAAGAATTATAATAAAATTAAATTGAGTAAAGTGGAGATATGTTTCAAAAATGTAAATAATGTTTTATAGGATAAGTTCAAACCAATACACTTGAAAAGGAGTAGGAATCTGAAGGTAGGAACCAGTAAATATCATAAGGCATGCTGCATAGCAGCTCACTATGAGTATTTGTTCTTTCTTTCACTTATTTAGTTAGTCAGTTATGTAATATGAGGAGAGATTGCACAAAATAGATTGAAGCTTGCCTCTTAGAGTCTGATATTTCAGGTTCAAATCTTATCATTTTCTAGCTTTGTGACCTTTGGCCATTTAATATTTCTCAGCTTTAGTTACTTCCTCTGTAAAATGGTGCTAATTGTTTCATACAGTTATTGTAAAGATTCAATTAAATATTGTATAAAAATGCATGGGAATCTCCATTTCCTAGTATCGACTTTGTCTTTATTACTCTGCTGATATCACCGCAAGTTACCAACAGTGTTCCTAGTTAAAACCATTGGATAATTTTTAAGTCCATATTTTTGTGGACTTGCTGTTTATTCCTTCCAAATGTTATCTACCTTGGCATACAGTCACTTGATTTTTCTCTTACATCTCTATTTCTTTCTCATTTTCTTCATAGCTTCTTCACTAAAACTATACATGTTAATTGTGTATTTATTGTGAGATGATCTTTCTGAAAAATAACACTGATGAAGATCTTGGTGTCAGCCCTCAAGAGGTCACTTCTCTAGTTAAATATAGGGAGAAATGGACAAAGATGAGAATGAGCTTCTGCGAAGACTAGAAGATAATGGTGCGGTGAGAAAGGAGGGTTAGAGGAAGGAATTACTGCTACTGCTAAGTCACTTCAGTCGTGTCCAACTCTGTGCGATCCCATAGACAGCAGCCCACCAGGCTCCCCCATCCCTGGGATTCTGCAGGCAAGAACACTGGAGTGGGTTGCCATTTCCTTCTCCAATGCAGTAAAGTGAAAAGTGAAAGTGAAGTCGCTCAGTCGTGTCCAACTCTTAGAAACCCCATGGACTACAGCCTACCAGGCTCCTCCATCCATGGGATTTTCCAGGCAAGAGTACTGGAGTGGGGTGCCATTGCCTTCTGCGAGAGGAAGGAATAGGTCCATAAAAAGAGACATATACACTGAGATAAAAAATTAGTGATTATCTACAGTGAGAAGGGTGGTGAGGAGTTGTTCTGGTGTAAACACAGAATATGTAAAAGTTGAGAGGTGAGAGAAACTATTTCAAGTCTGAGAGAGACAATGAAATTCCACAGGATTAACTTTTTTAAAAATACTGTGCTATGATTAAGTGGAGGTGGAGCTGGCAAAAACCAAAAAGACAAGACTGTACAAGTAAGTAGATACCCAGTCATTCAGAACTATGTTTCACCATTTTTAGACACTTATATTTTATGCTGAAAGCAATACGAAAACATTGAAGGGTTTTAATTACCATCGCTGTCTCTGACTTGGATTTTTGCAATCATTTTCTAACTCACTCCTCCGCTTCCTGTCAGGACAGAGTAACAAAATTTAAAATTCAGTCTTGACCATGTTGCTCTGCTATTATTTAATTTTTAGTAGATCTTCAGAATCTAAATCCTCCGTGTGTTTTCTTTGAAAGCATTGCATAATAATTATCATGGCACTTGTCTTTTCCACTCAAGACAATGAACTCCTTAAGGTGGTGAAGGAGGAAACGGACAGAACACGTTCTATCTTGAAAGCAGGACTCCAACTTGGGCCGGACTGTGGACTTTGAGTTATATGCCCAGTATCTACGGAAATGACATACCAACTGGAAAACCACGCCCCCAAAAGGAAGAGCCCTAGGGCTCATACCTAGACTCTCTGTTGCCTGGAAGAATACCCTAATTATCTGTGTAACTGAATGGAATCATGAATTCTATTATGCTTATTGGGGTATGACCACAGACCTATTGATAACTGTCCACTGTTAACTATCTATGAATCATGGGTTAACTTTGATTATATCTTTCTTTTTCTTTGTTCAGACTAGTTCCAGGGAATTTGTGGGGGAGGCGTGGGTTTGGGCACGTACACTTAGGGTATATAAGGTTTTCACAAAAATTGGTTAGGATCTTTGGCTAAGAGAAGACACTGCCTTGGGCCCGCCGGTGTAATAAACTGCGCTCCACTGTCTACATTGTCCTTCTGAGTGAGTTTGTTTCCCGGAATGCGTGGCTACAAGAGATAATTAACCAATGTATCACTAGCATCCAGCTCCATGACTACCACGTAGTAGTTGCTCATATTTCATTATTCATTTAATAATTAATTCACCATCAGGAATTATTAAAATTTAAATTAGAGAAACAGATTAAATGCTTTTAAGATATTTTCAAAACCATGATTGTACAACTCAAACCGTCTGTAATCAAAAGGTAGTTCCTGGACCAGCAATATCAATATTACCTAAGAACTTGCTAGGAAGGTAACTCTGGGGTCCTCTTCCAGACTTACTGGATCAGAAACTCTGAGTGTGCTCAATGCTCTGTTTTAATAAGCTCTAGTGACTCTGATGCCCTGGAAGGTTTAAGAACCACTATCGATACCATTGACACATTTGCGGGGAATGAGTTTGTTTTGTGACATTAATGGGCCATCACTGTAACACTGCTTCACATCCTTGATAGGACATTAATTTGTTTCTTCATTCTGCTTCAAGGTGTGGGGTATGATATTTCTGCTGGTGCTAATTAGGATGTTTGCTATGGGTTTAATAGGAAAGTATTTTTATATATATTTTTAAATTGCAGATTGAGTTAATTTATTTGCACTCTTCTATTTTTATTCTTTATAAAACTTCAGACTGAATTCAACAGCTGATAAGGATTCAGAATCTGTCACTTTAACTCAGTTATTTATCAACCTCCTCATGCAAATAGATGAAGAAATTTGTTATAGAACAGTTTGAGAACTATTAATTAGCCAAAAGTAAATCCAGATAAAGAATCCAAAATGACAATTTGGGACACTGAAAGTAGAAGAAAATACAGTCTATTGACTCATGGATTCCTCTGACATGTGGATCTGTTAATTGCACATAAGCCATAATGATGATTTTATATTTCTATAGCTAGCTAGCAGTATTTCTGGCTTTCAGTCTCTGCCTTTGTTTGTTTTTCACTCACAGGTATGTTATGACTTCTTGTCCCCTTGATTGGTTTAGAAGCATTTTTGGGGAAGGTAAATACATTAAGACCAATTGAAAAAGTAGTTATTTTGAATACAATGGGCAATATCCGATTACACATTCCTACTCCACAATGATTGGATAATTTCTACTCTGGAAAGTCTTTGCAAAATATAACCAACCAAGTACCTAAAGGTTCTGTTCACAATGGTGCATATAAATCAAATCAAAACAAATAACAGCAACAAAAATAGCATACTTTATTTTGCCTATTAGTGTGTATTTGTTTAAAATATGGTAAATAGTTTGTGATGCTTCAAATTGGATTTTTTTTTTTTGCCCATATGAAATACAGTCATTCACAGCTCATCTAAATAGACTCAAAGTATCTGAGACTGAAAGATACTACAACTTATCCTCAGCTTTTCTCTCTCTCTCTCTCAAATGAGCTAATTGACATCCAGAGATGTTAACTGACTTGTCAGAGGATAATTAATTCACATGTGTTAGATTCATAACTAGAAAACAATGTACTGGCTCCAGGTTTAGTCCTGATAAAGTATATTTATCAACTTAAATATATAAAAAGTTTAATTGAAGTATAGTTGGTTTACAATATTGTTATTTTCCAGTATACAGCAAAGTTATTCAGTTACATACATATATAATTTCATATTCTTTTCCATTATAGCTTATCATGGGATATTAAATCTAGCTCCCTGTGCTATCTAGTGACCTGTTAAAGGCCTTGCTGTATAGTAGTCTTGTTACTTATTTTTTATAAAGCAATTTGTATCTGATAATCCCAAACTCCTAATTTATCTTGCCATCCCCTTTCCTCTTTGGTAACCATAAGTTTGTTTCCTATGTTTGTGTGTTTCTGTTTTGTAAATAAGTTCATTAGTTGTCATGATTTAGATTCCACATATGAGTAATATCATAGAATGCTTTTCTCTGTCTGTTTCTCATAGTATGATCATCTCTAGGCCCATCCATGTTGCTACAAATGGCCTTATATCATTCCTTTTTGTGGCTGAGTAGTAGTCTCTTACATGTATATATCACATCTTTATCCATTCAACTGTCCTTGAAAATTTAGGTTGCTTCTACATCTTGGCTATTGTAAATAGTGCTGGTATTAACATTGGGTGCATGTACCTTAAAAGTTTTATTTTAATGCAAAAATATAAGTATAGCACTCTTTTAGTGCTCTTAAAGACATTCATCAACTTGAACATATAAAAAGTAGGTATGTATAAATTTTTAGTAATATTTGAGACACTGTATATGACAAAGATATTGAAAGTCACTTTAAAAAGTTGGGTTGTTTGATATTTTTATTGACATTTCTAGGATTTTAGTTATAGTTGCAATTTTCTATTTTTAATCTACATTTTTAGTATAAATAAGGAGAGCAAAAGTGAAGGTATAACTCAGAATATCATTTTTCACTTTTGCACCAAAGAGAGTCAATTCATTAAACACAGCATCAAACTTTCAGAAAAGAATGATTTTTTTTTGAAAAGAATGATTTATTTAATTTCTCCTCCACATGTTTATAGAGGTTATAACATTCATCTAATCATTCAATATTTACAAAAGCCTAAGAAGTTTCAGGTAGTATTCATGGTGATTAGGATAACTTAGGGAATAAAAGAGAGAAAAATCCCTGTCCTAATGGAGCTTACACTCCAGTGGAGGAAGACAGATAATAAAAAGTATACTGTATTAGATAGAAAGCTCATTTTTTTTTATAACATCTTATATAATATATTATATGAAAGTGAAAAATTGAAAGTATTAACTATTTAGTCGTGCCTGAATCTCTACAACCTCATGGACTATATAGCCTGCCAAGCTCCTCTGTCCATGGAATTCTCCAGGCAAGAATATCGGAGTAGGTTGCCATTCTCTTCTCCAGGAGATCTTCTCAATTCATGGATCGAACCTGAGTCTCCTGCATTGCAGGCAGATTCTTTACCATCTCAGCCACCAATATAGAGCAAATATAATATGTTGCATGTTGCTAGTTGGAAAAGTTAAGGCAGAAGAAAAAGAAAAGAAACTGCAAGAATAATGTGGGATATATTGGAAATAGCTTGGTCAAGGTGATACCTGCTGCTGCTGCTGCTAAGTCACTTCAGTCCTGTCCAACTCTGTGTGACCACATAGACGGCAGCCCACCAGGCTTTGCCATCCCTGGGATTCTCCAGGCAAGATCACTGGAGTGGGTTGCCATTTCCTACTCCAATGCATGAAAGTGAAAAGTGAAAGTGAAGTCACTCAGTCCTGAGAAACACCTAAAGGAAGTGTGAGAGTGAATTGTACGTTGTTTTTTTTTTTTTTTTTTTTTTGAGGTTTCTCTTAAAAAGCAAAGCAAATACAAAGGTCCTTAGGCAGGAAAGGTCCTAATGGGTTAAAAGGGTAGAAAGGAGGCTAGTGTGGAGACAGAAGAGAAAGCAAGAGAGAACCGAGTAGAAAATGAGGTGAAAGTGATTTCAATCAATTACTGCCTTTCATATATTTCTCTTCTGGACACTTCCTTCCTTGAAATAATTGGTCACTATAACCATTGTACCAGCCAGCCATATTCCCCACTGTTAAGTTAAACCTAGAAAGCAAATGGGTGATTGTGGCTTCTGCAAATTCCTTATGTTTCCCAGGTTTTCAGAATTAACCTAGAAACACCCTTACAATTATTTGCCATCTGGACTATATGATTTTACTCTGACCTAAATAAAGTTAGGTCAGAGTAAAATCATGTAGATGCCTTCAAACTGTGGTGCTGGAGAAGACTCTTGAGAGTCCCTTGGATAGCAAGGAGATCAAACCAGTCAGTCCTAAAGGAAATCAATCTTGAATATTCAATGGAAGGAATTATGGTAAAGCTCCAATACTTTGGCCACCTGATGCAAAGAGCTGACTCATTTGAAAAGACCCTGACGCTGGGAAAGATTGAAGGCAAGAGGAGAAGGGGATGACAGAGGATGAGATGGTTGGATGGCATCACCAACTCACTGGACATGAGTTTGAGCAAACTCCAGGAGATGGTGAAGGACTGGGAAGCCTGGCATGCTGCAGTCCATGGGGTTGCAAAATCTTGGACATGACTGAGTGACAGAACAACAACAAAATGTTGGAATTTTACTCCTTCATAATATTTCAAGACATTGTTGCATGGTATAAACACTATAGAGATGTTGAGTATAATAAAATTAGTCAGACTGAAACTTTTGAGAAAGAGTTGACTAGCCAAATTTTAGATTTTTCTATTCAAGTCATACATGTTACATAATTACTTTCACTGAAACATTTTTTAAAATTAGGACATTTTTTAGTTCAGGTTAAGATTTACAGAAAATTTGAGAGGAAGATGCAGAGATTTCTGATATTCCCTGCTCAAACACATACAGAGCCTCCTCTATTATCAGTACCCACCTATCAGAATAGTATACTTGTTATAGTTGTTATTAATTAATATAATTGGTAACCTACATTGACACATGATAATTCCCTGAAGTTCATACTTTGCATTATGGTTTAGTCTTGATGGTATAGGACTTCCCTGATTGCTCAGTAGTAAAGAATTGCCTGCTAATGCAGGAGACGCAGGTTTGATCCCTGGATTGGGAAGATTCTCTGGAGAAGGAAATGGCAACCCACTCCAGTATTCTTGCCTGGGAAATTCCATGGACAGAGGAGCCTGGTCAGCTACAGTCCATTGGGTCACAAAGAGTCAGACATGACTCAACACTACACAACAGAGACAATAGGTATATAGTTGTATCTCATTTTTGTTTGCATTTGCTTAATAATATAGGATATGAAGCATATTCTCATATGTTTATTTGCCTCTATTTTTCTTCTTTGGTGATGTGTCTATTAAGGTCTTTGGCCCATTTTTTAGCCAGGTTGTTTGTTTTCTTATTGTTGAGTTATGAATGCTCTTTGTATATTTAAGTTGTCAGTGCTTTATCAGATGTATCTTTTAAAAATATTTTCTCTCCCAGTCTGTGGCTTGAGTTCTCCTTCCATTGACAGTGTCTTTCAGAGAGCAGAAGTTTTAAATTTTAATGAAGCCCAACTTATCAATTATTTATTTCATGGATCCTGACTTAGATATTGTATCTAAAAAGTCATTGTTATATCTGAGGTCATCTAGGCTTTCTCCTATGTCATCTTCTAGGATTTTTGCAGTTTTACATTTTACATTTAGCTCTATAATCCATTTTGAATGAATTTATGTGAAAGGCATAAGATCTGTAGTTAGATTCATTCTTTGCTTGTGACTGTCCTGTTTTCCACCACAATTTGTCAAAGGTATTACCTTTGCTGCATTATGTATATTGCCTTCACTTCTTTGTCAAAAGTCAATTGACTATATTTAGGTACGTCTATTTCTGGGCTCTCTATTCTTTTCATTAATCTATTTGTGTATTCTTTAGCCAGTATCACACTATCATGATTATATTAAGACATTTTGGAAAGATAGATTTCAACATACTTAATGTTACTCCAATGTCTCATCACTATTTTTTTGAATGCTAGGATACTAAAAGGTTAAACAAATAATATATTTTTATTCTACCTCCTCTCCTCCCAAATGCTTTCTTAGAAGGCAAGAACTTTATACTTTGCAGAATTATGTTCAGAAATAGTTACTTAGTGTAAAAAATTGTCTTAAGCAAGCCAATGTGGTGCATATATTTGTCAGAATATGTGTGTGTGTGTGTGTGTGTGTTTGTCAGAAAGATGACAAGGGAAGTAAATCCTTTAACATAATTGCAAAATAGTGTTCAAATACATTAAGTGTCATTAATCCAAGGAGAGAAGAACCAGACCACACTTACACTAACTGGTCATGTCTAAGATGTGAGGTTGCTGGAAGTGGAATAAGGTGAAAAGATAATTCTTTTGCTAGCCTGGGGAAAGAAGAAAGAAAAAAATAAAAAGAGAGAGAGAGAAGAATTTAAAAAAAAAAAAGGAAAGAAGAGGAGGAGAAGAGGGATTCATTTGATATAATGACTTCTGACCGTCTTTTTTGCGTCTGCACTCTAATTAAATGCAAACAATTGGCTGGTCCTGTAATTTATTGTCTTACCTGTTTCCACACTGAAGCTTTTTTTTCTTTTTCCTCCACCGAATCCTTTGCTAAAATTACAGTTGTTTAAAACAGAAAGACCAGGTTTGGGTATTGTATATAAATTATGATGGACAATTCATTTTCAAAACCAGGAGTGAATGTGCAAACAAGAAATGTACAACTAAATACAGTTAAGATTAAACCTCCTGAGACACATATACAGGTCATTGAGTGAGTCAATCACTAGTTAGCCTACTGAAATTATTTATTATAATCACTTTAATGAGACATGGTCAATGGAATTCGGATGTGTTCCATCAATTAGAAAGGAGCGAAAGGTGTATAAACATTATGTAGGTTATGTAAAATTTTCATTTTTTTCTATCCTTAAATTTTTTCCTGAGTCCTAATGCAGGTCCCAGTAAATTGATCTAAAATAGGGCAAAGTCCTCCAATAAACCAATTCTTTAAGCAGCAGAGCTTTAGAGATACTCATCAACAAGAATTCCATCAAATAATCCTTGAAAGGATAAACTGCATAATGAGAATTAAAAGTTCCAACAGTACCCATTAGGGTATTCTCATGCACCATTGATTCCACAAGTATCAATTGCTTTCAGTTAGCTGAACTCTTGAGTGTTTATTGGAAGGGACTAATAAGCCACAATCAATTTTCTTTTTAACCTCACAAAGGTAGCCTGAATGAATTAAATGTTTTCTTTCCCTCCACTGCCCCCTCTCCCTCCACTGATTGCTTTATATTTTGGACACATACTAATAAGCATATTTTGAATGTTCAATTTTATAATAACTGTCTCCCCAAAATAAGATGATGCATATACATATATTCTGTCTGTGATGGAAATACTGACTTTCCCCCTTCACTTTACATCATTATTGCACTCATGAAACTCTGAGGATGTGTCTCCCTTTGTTTTAGTTTCAAGAAAACAACAGGATCAGGCTGTCAAATGCATTTGGTGCTTCCCGGTAATGAATTCAATTTGCCTCAATTTTATTGAGTTGCCACTCTTTACAATTTTAAAAATAGATATAGATGAACAGAAGATAAATAAATGGTTTATACGCCCAAATCAATTCTCCCCAGTGTCTGGTAATGAGGACCAATCTTGTTTTAAACTGATGATCTTAATCCTTTAATTCTTCCTTCAGGGTTATTCTGTCACTGTGTCAAAGACAGATCTATTGTCTCTCTCTATAAAGACAAAATTAAAATGCATTTATAAATACAATAAAATATTAGTCTTCAATTATGAGAGAGGTATGTAGATATTATAAGAAATTGTTTGCATTATTGTTTTCAATCCTAATTTGTTCTTAAATAATAACATAGCTTTAAGTATTAAAGATAATGTTAAAACATACTTTTAGAAAAGAAATTAGTTATCAATTGTATTATTATGTGTTGAATCTTATACCTTTCTTGAAAAATGTAGCTGGTATTAGGATTTCAGTGTTCCTTTGCTGGAGTTCAAGTGAAGCTAAGCTATTTTATTGAACTTAAAATTAAGCCTTCCCAGGAAAATCTGTTAATATATTTCTAAATTGTATTTGTCTTTATAAGTAAGACTTTCTTTTATTAATTAACAAACAGATACTGACTTTTAGCCATCAAATAATGTTTTAGGCTTCAGACAGAACCCCAGCTGTCAGCACATAAACCTTCTCAAAAGAGAGACATCAGATTTACTCTTTATTGTTGGGATTTGGGTGTAGTGATTCTCATTTAGAGCTCTCTGAGTTTAGAGATCTCAGCCTTACCCCCACATATGTACCCGGTAAATTTACTAGAAAGCTGAAGTAAATTGGAGTTGCTCACTTAACTGTCAGACCTTTGTGAGAGGGAACACAATGTTGTGTCCATGGGGCCTAGGATGTGTCTGGTGAACAGTAAATTCCTATTAGTTGCTGTTGGCTTGGACTCTTCAAAAAAACAGGATTATCACTGATGATTAAGAATTTTGGAGGAGTATGTAGTTTCAGATGTTTTATTTAAAATGATATGTAACAAAATATGACAAAATATTATAAAGCATAATACAGAGTGATTCTCAACTTGGAAAATCTCAATGGACACATTTAGTGGAGTGGTGAGCTAGCAAATATTTAACACCCAGCTGTCTGTTTATCTCTGCCATTAAGACCACGTGCCTTTCTGCTCAGGGTCCTGATCTGTTTATTATTTATATAATAATTGATTATTTACATAGTTATCTATCTATCTATCTATATATATCTATATATACCAGTTGAAAACTATAAAATTAAATGTAGATATCAAGATGAATGTATATTTAATGCACCACCCATACATGGTTATGGGTAAGCCACACATAACCCATAACATACTAATTAAATTAATTACATTAGAGACTTCATATGAATTTTTATAATAATCTTTGAAGTATAATTGCATGAAATTAGTATAATTTATCAAGCATGTTAACAACTAACTCTAAACAAAACTTTCAAGGACTTTAAACACAGTACAAGGTTTACCACTGAGAATTTACTCATTGAAATTGAGAAACTTCATCCACTTTCCATAAATAAATATCACTGTGGTGACAGACAGAAAAGTAAATTTCTATCCATAGTGAATACTAAGTCTTTAGGAAAACTGTCATTTGGTAAAATGTCAAGGAGTTCATTTAAAATGAACATGGTCTATGAGGTAGCAATTTTAGAGAAGTTGTCAAAATTTTCTTCAAAGGTGAATTAATCAGACTTTGGTCTTGCCTAAAGCTCTTTTGTCCTCCTTAGCCACACGGACTGCTTCTGCCCATAAAGGAGAATATAAAGATGGCTTCAGCGTCTGGAGCTTTCCAACGGATGACCACTGCAACAAATCAAAGTTCAGAATTAACCCTTTTCAAAGTGTATGTGCAGGAGTACAGAAACTTAGCTATTAAAAAATAGTGATTCTGCCTCACTCTGTTTCAGGCCATGCCCTGCATATGCTTCCTTTTAATCTGTGGAAACTAGGAACCCATGAACCGCTGTGGCATTAGATAATTTCTCTGATTCAGAGAGCTTCCCTGGTGGCTCAGTTGGTAAAGAATCCACCTGCAATGCAGGAGACCTGGGTTCAATCCCTGGGTTGGGAAGATCCCCTAGAAAAGGGAACGGCTACCCACTCCAGTATTCTGGCCTGGAATACTTGACTTTTACCGCAATACATGAACCGTGAACTTCCACATGTTCAAACTGGTTTTAGAAAAGGCAGAGGAACCAGACATCAAACTGCCAACATCTGCTGGATCATCAAAAAAGCAAGAGAGTTCTCGAAAAACATCTACTTCCTCTTTATTGACTATGCCAAAGCCTTTGACTGTGTGGATCACAATAAACAGTGGAACATTCTGAAAGAGATGGGAATACCAGACCACTTGACTTCCCTCTTGAGAAACCTGTATGTAGGTCAGGAGGCAACAGTTAGAACTGAACATGGAACAACAGACTGGTTCCAAATAGGAAAACGAGTACATCGAGGCTGTATATTGTCACCCTGCTTATTTAACTTATATGCAGAGTACATCATGAGAAATGCTAGGCTGACTGAAACACAAGCTGGAATCAAGATTGCCGGGAGAAATATCAATAACCTCAGATATGCAGATGACACCACCCTTATGGCAGAAAGTGAAGAGGAGGTGCGCCCGCGGCTCCCTGGGTGCCCGAACCTCTCTGCGCACGGCCGCTCCCCGCAGCCTCGCCTGCGGTCGGTTCCCCGCCTGGAGCTGGGCTTTCTCCTCCCGGGCGCTCCTACTCCAGCCCCCAGGCGCACCGGTACTTTGGTCTCAGAACTTAGAAGGAGCCTGAACTGGGCGAGCCGGGCCGACGGGCTGGGCACTTCTTAGCTGCCCCGGCGCAGAGTTTTTAGAAAAAAAAAAAAAAAAAAAAAAAAAAAAAAAAGAAAGTGAAGAGGAACTAAAAAGCCTCTTGATGAAAGTGAAAGTGGAGAGTGAAAAAGTTGGCTTAAAGCTCAACATTCAGAAAACTAAGATCATGGCATCCAGCCACATCACTTCATGGCAAATAGATGGGGAAACAGTGGAAACAGTGGCTGGCTTTACTTTTTTGGGCTCCAAGATCACTGCAGATGGTGACTGCAGCCATGAAATTAAAAGACGCTTACTCCTTGGAAGGAAAATTATGACCAACCTGGACAGCATATTAAAAAATAGACACATTACCAACAAAGGCTTGTCTAGTCAGGGCTATGGTCTTTCCAGTAGTCATGCATGGATGTGAGAGTTGGACTATAAAGAAAGATGAGCACTGAAGAATTGATGCTTTTGAACTGTGGTGTTGGAGAAGACTCTTGAGAGTCCCTTGGATGGCTGGGAGATTCATCCTAAAGGAGATCAGTTTTGAGTGTTCATTGGAAGGACTAATGTTGAAGCTGAAACTCCAATATTTTGGCCACCTTATGCAAACAGCTGACTCATTTGAAAAGACCCTGATGCTGGGAAAGATTGAAGGCAGGAGGAGAGGGGGATGGCAGAGGGTGAGATAGTTGGATAGTATCACCAAGTCAATAGACATGAGTTCGGGTAAACCCTGGGAGTTGGTGCTGGAAAGGGAGGCCTGGCGTGCTGGGGTCCATTGGGTTGCAAGGAGTTGGACATGACTGAGCAACTGAACTGGACTGAATTGAACTGAACTGAACTGTACTGAACTGAACTGTTTCAGAGCTGGGAAGTAGCAGGTAGAAATAGTAACCAGAGTTACATTTACTATCTCTAAATGAAAGGAAAATAATGACTGAATATTTAATCTACCCACCAAATCCACTTGACTGAAACTTGCATTCAGATGAGCTATGTAATTCTCCAGTGCACATGGAGCGAGTGTATTAGAATGTGTATGCATAAATATGTATGTACATGTGCATTATGTATTTGTAGGCATTTAAAAAGCTACAGACTTATCAAAGCAAATATCTCACAACAAATATCTCTGCTACCCTACTTGTTTACCTTGTTTCACAGTAGACCTGTGATCATTTCCCTGCCTATTACTTGAAGTGGAAAATTAAAATCATAGATTGTCTTCCCTATTGCTACCAAGACAGTAATACCTAGGTCTTAAAAATAGTCTCAGAGGATGTGCTGGAAATATTAGTTTGGTAAGTTAAAACAATCCTCAGCATGTGAAATTTTGAAGGCAAGGGGTCTGGAATAATGGAATCTGAATCATCAAGTAAGGAGCAGTGACGCCTCTTAATCTTCTCTTTGTGTCTGAAGTGAAACAATTTAAGAAACAGTCACTGCTAAAAATCATATATGATGGCTTCATAAAATATGTTTATATTTTATATAAATAACTAGATGTATTAAAAGTAATATACAGACACACAATTTGCCAGTGTATATTTTATATGTAATAATATATATCATGAAATATATTTCATTCAGTCTTCCCTGGTGGCTCAGAAGTTAAAGCCTCTGCCTGCAATGCGGGAGACCTGGGTTTGATCCCTGGGTTGGGAAGATCCCCTGGAGAAGGGAATGGCAACCCACTCCAGTATTCTTGCCTGGAGAATCCCATGGACGGAGGAGCCTGGTGGGCTATAGTCCACGGGGTTGCAAAGAGTCGGACATGACTGAGTGACTTCACTTCACTTCACTTCACTTCATATTTCATTCAATTCACAAATGTATAGCATCTGTAAGTTATGAAATCTGGTAATAGACCATAAGGTCGTACCAATGCCCCATCACATAGTCTGATGCATAAAGGAACAATGCAGGGCATTGTGAGGTGAGCTAGCAGAAAATGTTTAAAAGTATTTGGGGTTGTCAGAAGGAGTCAGAGAAGACCTCACAGATGAGTGGAATTAAAGCTGAGGTTTTATTTATTTATTTATTTTTTTATTATTATTTTTTTTAAATTTTATTTTATTTTTAAACTTTACATCATTGTATTAGTTTTGCCAAATATCAAAATGAATCCGCCACAGGTATACATGTGTTCCCCATCCTGAACCCTCCTCTCTCCTCCCTCCCCATACCATCCCTCTGGGTCGTCCCAGTGCACTAGCCCCAAGCATCCAGTATCGTGCATCGAACCTGGACTGGCATCTCGTTTCATACATGATATTTTACATGTTTCAATGCTATTCTCCCAAATCTTCCCACCCTCTCCCTCTCCCTCAGAGTCCATAAGACTGTTCTATACATCAGTGTCTCTTTTGCTGCCTCGTACACAGGGTTATTGTTACCATCTTTCTAAATTCCATATATATGTGTTAGTATACTGTATTGGTGTTTTTCCTTCTGGCTTACTTCACTCTGTATAATAGGCTCCAGTTTCATCCGCCTCATTAGAACTGATTCAAATGTATTCTTTTTAATGGCTGAGTAATACTCCATTGTGTATATGTACCACAGCTTTCTTATCCATTCCTCTGCTGATGGACATCTAGGTTGCTTCCATGTCCTGGCTATTATAATTGCAGAGGAAGGTAAACTTCCAAACTCATTCTATGAGGCCACCATCACCCTAATACCAAAACCTGACAAAGATCCCACAAAAAAAGAAAACTACAGGCCAATATCACTGATGAACATAGATGCAAAAATCCTTAACAAAATTCTAGCAATCAGAATCCAACAACACATTAAAAAGATCATACACCATGACCAAGTGGGCTTTATCCCAGGGATGCAAGGATTCTTCAATATCCGCAAATCAATCAATGTAATACACCACATTAACAAATTGAAAAATAAAAACCATATGATTATCTCAATAGATGCAGAGAAAGCCTTTGACAAAATTCAACACCCATTTATGATAAAAACTCTCCAGAAAGCAGGAATAGAAGGAACATACCTCAACATAATAAAAGCTATATATGACAAACCCACAGCAAACATTATCCTCAATGGTGAAAAATTGAAAGCATTTCCTCTAAAGTCAGGAACAAGACAAGGGTGCCCACTTTCACCATTACTGTTCAACATAGTTTTGGAAGTTTGGGCCACAGCAATCAGAGCAGAAAAAGAAATAAAAGGAATCCAAATTGGAAAAGAAGAATTAAAACTCTCACTATTTGCAGATGACATGATCCTCTACATAGAAAACCCTAAAGACTCCACCAGAAAATTGCTAGAACTAATCAATGACTATAGTAAAGTTGCAGGATAGAAAATCAACACACAGAAATCCCTTGCATTCCTATACACTAATAATGAGAAAACAGAAAGAGAAATTAAGGAAACAATTCCATTCACCATTGCAACGGAAAGAATAAAATACTTAGGAATATATCTACCTAAAGAAACTAAAAACCTATATATAGAAAACTATAAAACACTGGTGAAAGAAATCAAAGAGGACACTAATAGATGGAGGAATATACCATGTTCATGGATTGGAAGAATCAATATAGTGAAAATGAGTATACTACCCAAAGCAATTTATAGATTCAATGCAATCCCTATCAAGCTACCAGCAGTATTCTTCACAGAGCTAGAACAAATAATTTCACAATTTGTATGGAAATACAAAAAACCTCGAATAGCCAAAGCGATCCTGAGAAAGAAGAATGGAACTGGAGGAATCAACCTACCTGACTTCAGGCTCTACTACAAAGCCACAGTTATCAAGACAGTATGGTACTGGCACAAAGACAGAAATATAGATCAATGGAACAAAATAGAAAGCCCAGAGATAAATCCACGCACATATGGACACCTTATCTTTGACAAAGGAGGCAAGAATATACAATGGATTAAAGACAATCTCTTTAACAAGTGGTGCTGGGAAAACTGGTCAACCACTTGTAAAAGAATGAAACTAGAACACTTTCTAACACCATACACAAAAATAAACTCAAAATGGATGAAAGATCTAAACGTAAGACCAGAAACTATAAAACTCCTAGAGGAGAACATAGGCAAAACACTCTCCGACATACATCACAGCAGGATCCTCTATGACCCACCTCCCAGAATATTGGAAATAAAAGCAAAAATAAACAAATGGGACCTAATTAACCTTAAAAGCTTCTGCACATCAAAGGAAACTATCAGCAAGGTGAAAAGGCAGCCTTCAGAATGGGAGAAAATAATAGCAAATGAAGCAACTGACAAACAACTAATCTTCAAAATATACAAGCAACTCCTACAGCTCAACTCCAGAAAAATAAATGACCAAATCAAAAAGTGGGCCAAAGAACTAAATAGACATTTCTCCAAAGAAGACATACAGATGGCTAACAAACACATGAAAAGATGCTCAACATCACTCATTATCAGAGAAATGCAAATCAAAACCACTATGAGGTACCATCTCACACCAGTCAGAATGGCTGTGATCCAAAAATCTACAAATAATAAATGCTGGAGAGGGTGTGGAGAAAAGGGAACCCTCTTATACTGTTGGTGGGAATGCAAACTAGTACAGCCACTATGGAGAACAGTGTGGAGATTCCTTAAAAAACTGGAAATAGAACTGCCTTATGATCCAGCAATCCCACTGCTGGGCATACACACTGAGGAAACCAGAAGGGAAAGAGACACGTGTACCCCAGTGTTCATCGCAGCACTGTTTATAAAAGCTGAGGTTTTAAAGGGTCCCTGGTAGACCTCCTCGTGGTAGAATCAAGAAAGACTGGAACATGCATAACATTCAGAACCTGTAATGAGTTATCTGTGTCAGAGCCTGGGTTGAGAAACACAGGACATCTGAAAAGCAAAGTGTCTATACGATATGCATTTTAGATTTAATACTGTGGTCATTGAAGAACAAAAAAACTTTTTAATAAGGTAAGTTTTTTTTTTATTTTTTTTTAAGAAAGATGTTTGGGTACAGAGAAGTAGATTGTCAGGGCAGAAAGAGTAGTTAGGAAGCTTTTGATAGCAGAGAAGGGAGACTTCATGGAGGTAAAGGAGAGTCTAGGGCAAGAGGTAATAATACTGAATATTGTGAAGGAAGATTATGAAAGAAGAGACTATAGAAAATGTCAGCATGCTTTCCCTGCCAAGTAGAAATTAGAAAACACTCAATACAACCACATACACCTGTGTGCATGTGCACACACTTCCCAATTCACATACTCAAGATGCCAAAGAGAAAATGAAGACATTTGGAAATCTGAGCAAAATTGGTTCTTTTACTTCCCCTCCTAAATAATGTAGCTCTTTGTTCCAACAGTTTATTTGAGCGTATAACAATATTTATTATAAATTATCTATGTGCACAGGTCTATTCCAGGGTTGGAGATTTAAAGTTTAGAATTCCTAGCAAGTATGTTGTATGCATCCTAGCAGTATATCAATGACACTGCTTCACTTTAAACTTAAAAGACAAATCAATGGAAGAAATTTAATTTAGAAGACTTTGTTGTGTAATAATAAATAGGACTTACCTAGGACCTTTTTTCCAAAGAGTAATGATTTGTTGGTAATTATAGAATAAATTATATATCTCCAAATACACGGTTTCACAGAAAAGACCTAGGGAAGATAAATATTTAAAAGTTAGCCAAAATAAAATGAGTAATAATAATACCATTCTATTATTTTATAATTCAGTGTTATTTTTAAATATTTTATTTGTTGCAAAAGACAATTGTGAAGGAAACTGTGGTAGATATTTTTTTCATGATCCAGGTTGAAAGTCATGCAGAAACAAAGAAATTACCTGAATTCAGTCAGATCAGATCAGTCGCTCAGTCATGTCCGACTCTTTGTGACCCCATGAATCGCAACACTCCAGGCCTGCCTGTCCATCAACAACTCGCGGAGTTCACTCAGACTCACGTCCATCGAGTCAGTGATGCCATCCAGCCATCTCATCCTCTGTCGTCCCCTTCTCCTCTTGCCCCCAATCCCTCCCAGCATCAGAGTCTTTTCCAGTGAGTCAACTCTTTGCATGAGGTGGCCAAAGTACTGGAGTTTCAGCTTTAACATCATTCCTTCCAAAGAAATCCCAGGGCTGATCTCCTTCAGAATGGACTGTTTAGATCTCCTTGCAGTCCAAGGGCCTCTCAAGAGTCTTCTCCAACACCACAGTTCAAAAGCATCAATTCTTCGGTGCTCAGCCTTCTTCACAGTCCAACTCTCACATCCATACATGACCACAGGAAAAACCATAGCCTTGACTAGATGGACCTTTGTTGGCAAAGTAATGTCTCTGCTTTTTCATATGCTCTCCAGGTTGGTCATAACTTTTCTTCCAAGCAGTAAGCGTCTTTTAATTTCATGGCTGCAGTCACCATCTGCAGTGATTTTGAAGCCCAGAAAAATAAAGTCTGACACTGTTTCCACTGTTTCCCCATCTATTTCCCATGGAGTGGTGGGACCGGATGCCATGATCTTCATTTTCTGAGTGTTGAGCTTTAAGCCAACTTTTTCACTCTCCACTTTCACCTTCACCAAGAGGCTTTTTAGTTCCTCTTCACTTTCTTCCATAAGGGTGGTGTCATCTGCATATCTCAGTATCAATAGATACTTCTCCCGGCAATCTTGATTCCAGCTTGTGCTTCTTCCAGTCCAGCGTTTCTCATGATGTACTCTGCATGTAAGTTAAATAAACAGGGTGACAATATACAGCCTTGACATACACTTTTCCTATTTGGAACCAGTCTGTTGTTCCATGTCCAGTTCTAACTGTTGCTTCCTGACCTGCATACAAATTTCTCAAGAGGCAGATCAGGTGGTCTGGTATTCCCATCCCTTTTAGAATTTTCCACAGTTTATTGTGATCCACACAGTCAAAGGCTTTGGCATAGTCAATAAAGCAGAAATAGATCTTTTTCTGGAACTCTCTTGTTTTTTCCATGATCCAGCGGATGTTGGCAATTTGATCTCTGGTTCCTCTGCCTTTTCTAAAACCGGCTTGAACATCAGGAAGTTCACGGTTCACATATTGCTGAAGCCTGGCTTGGAGAATTTTGAGCATTACTTTACTAGCGTGTGAGATGAGTGCAATTGTGCGGTAGTTTGAGCATTCTTTGGCATTGCCTTTCTTTGGGATTGCAATGAAAACTGACATTTTCCAGTCCTGTGGCCACTGCTGAGTTTTCCAAATTTGCTGGCATATTGAGTGCAGCACTTTCACAGCATCATCTTTCAGGATTTGGAATAGCTCAACTGGAATTCCATCACCTCCACTAGGTTTGTTCGTAGTGATGCTTTCTAAGGCCCACTTGACTTCACATTCCAGGATGTCTGGCTCTAGATCAGTGATCACACCATCATGATTATCTGGGTCATGAAGATCTTTTTTGTACAGTTGTTCTGTACAAAATTCAATAGTTCTGAATTCAATAGTTCTGTACAAAATTCAATAGTTCCTGAATTCAATAGTTCTAATGTAAATATTCTAATTGAGTAACTACATTAAAACATACAAGCAAAATTCTTATCTCCCTGTGGCATATGAATTAAAAGTAAATAAAACTATGTATACCTATGTATATAGTTTTATTGCATACATCTATATATGCACATTTGCATTTATATGTGTATATATATAAATATTTATGTGTATATTATATGCATAGTCATATATAAGTTCTGTTTCCTGATACTAGAAGCTTTTGTCATTTTTTTCAACTACATCTAACTACAAAAGAAAAAAAAATCATTTTTACAGACCTCAGAGCAGGTATCCAGGTAAAAAGAGAAATGAAACAAAGCTTCCTTGATGGAAGAATAAGGGCTTTCTCATCTCCTCTTGGGAAAGCTTTGAATCATTTATAAAAAGTGATATATTTTCTGAGGAAAAAAAGCCCAGATTTTTCAGTGCAGAAAACTGGGAAACTGGAATTTAGGGACACAGACACCCAGATATGTGGATTTTTTGAATCACTGTACATGACATGTCTAGATGCTAAGAAATTGCAAGAAAATGTTAAAGGATATACAGAATTCCCAATGGTGCCCCTTATTTCTCAATTGTTTTCACTGGTGAAATATATCTTTTCAAAAAATATTGTGGAGGCTTTGTATACACTTGTAGCTAAAAGAGATTTCTTTTACAACAGTCAATGAGTACTTCCGCAGGCACACCAAATAATCTGTATGTCTCAATCTGCTTACTCTCTTTACTACCTGAATTGAATCATGAATAGCTAATAAACTTGTTTATAGTTTTGCACTCATTCCCTTGTCTTCTATCCAACACATTTAAAGTTTGCCCCTCTTCTCTAAAAAAATATCCACTTTGCTACTTCTGTTTCCATTTCCAGGTGAGTTCATTACCAGTATCTAATCTAGAAGGATTTCCTTATGTTGAAATGCGGTAAACCCTGTACTGACCTCCCAGATGATCTAGGCTAATGAGATGTCACAATAACAGAGTATATAAAACACTTCCGTTAAAAAAAAAAAAAAATCTTAGAAGGGTATTTTGTATGTGTTTTCCACCTATTCATAAAACAAAAGAAAACATTATGCAGTCGATATATGGGGAGATATTTTTAGGATACAGATACAATGAAGCACTGAAGGTTGTATATAAAAATGAAAAGGATCCCAATTGTGTACATCCAGCTTTCTTCTCAGTCTTTCCTGATTCTGATGGTGCTTAAATAAGTATCCCCAAGCAAGAACTAAAGTGAAACATGAAGAATAAGCATGTTTTGTGTGTCATCAAATAGATTTTCAGATTAGTTTTGGATGACTGCTTTTTAACATGAATACTATATTTAGGTGCTCAGTACAAAAGGTCACTTCATAAGCACTGCCTGATACAGTGATTTGTGCCATTTTTAGAGAATTTAGAATTATCTTGGTATCTCAAATGATTTAATTCTGCCTGGCAATTCTACTATTAGACAAAAGAAAATTATACCCTTATCATTATATCTTTAAGAGGCTAAAAATCACCATATTTTGTTCTATTTCATTTAAGGCTCGTCTAGTTTAAATGTAACCATTCATTACAATTTTAGTTAGAGTTTTTTAAATCTTGAGCATATTTCATAACTCACACAAGCCAAAAATAATGATTGATAAGAAACTTACATTTGGGTCAATGTTTTAATTAAAAAAAATGGTTTTAAGACTAACAAAAGAAACAATAGCAACAAGATGAGCTTTGAAATAAATTTTATAAGGATCAAAGTAGAATAAAGATAACAAGAGTTTTTGAATGAAAATAAAAGAGAGCATTTGAGTTTCTTTCATATAAAGTGTTATGAGACCAGTATGTCACCATGTCATTTAAATCTTTTGATGAGATAGCTTCCCCTGTGATTTTGAAGAGGCTAGAGCAAACAGAAAGGCAAAAATTTGAAGTGCTTTTTAAGTCAAAGGAGAGAAAAAAGTAAGCTTTTTGAAACTATGAGAAAAGAACAATAGATTTTGTGGACAATATTGAATAGGCCACTTGGAACTACTGCAATAAATCTACAGTGCATATATTTCCATGAATCTTTCAAGTTTACTGGATGATCTTCTCAGCTAAGTAAATGACTAGCCATTAATATTAATTTGGGGGGGATAGATGGTATCCGTTATTCATATATATGTTCTCCTTAGTGTTTTACAAAGTATCTGGCAGCTAGTAAATATAATCATTTATAAATTTGTTCATTCAATCATACTGTGAATAAAAAAGTTCCTAT
Source organism: Bos indicus x Bos taurus (assembly GCF_003369695.1). Classification (NCBI taxonomy): domain Eukaryota; kingdom Metazoa; phylum Chordata; class Mammalia; order Artiodactyla; family Bovidae; genus Bos; species Bos indicus x Bos taurus. The sequence continues at coordinate 34,548,080 of NC_040076.1, read as the reverse complement.
TATTAAATTCTGATCAAATGATAGCCAGGTTTATATTTTTTTCAATAATTCATAGTGTGGTAGTGACTAGTAAACTCATAACTGTTTATAAGGGTTTTTATACTATAGCTGTATGTGAGTGTATGCAAAACTATATAAATAAATTTGCTACATTTTGCTACTTCAAACATCAAAAATGGTATCTTCCTAACACTATTTTAGAAAGTTATTTTAAGGAGCTAGATAAAATGCTTTTAAAATAACATTTAGTATTCTAATTATGTTAAAATATTAAAGTTGAAGACAATTAAGGTACAAACGACCAGTCAATGACAATGACAGATATACCTATATAGCATTGATGATCATACCAAAATTTAAACCTATATAATTATTTTAAATATTCAGGAAATTAATGCTTTTCTTCATCTTTCTAACAATAATCTTATCTGCTTCTCCCAGAAGCTTGAGTAATTCTGATTTTTCCCCATCATATACACTATGAATATTCATGCTAAAATGAGAACTATTAAAACAAAGCATGAATTATTTACTGCTGCCCAGAGCTGCATTAACTTTATGGAATATTTCTAATTCACCAAGGCTTTGAACATCTAGCTTAGGTCAGTTAAGCATTCATAACACAGGATTCTAAAAATAATGTTCTCCAAAGTGCGTAATTTTCACTTAAAGAACGTCAGTACAAATCTAGTAGCAGTGAACAGTACAATTCCATCCGGGTCAGAAAAATGTGTTTCTTTTCTCTCTGCATGTTAGGTATAAAACAGTGGATTCTGAATACAATGCTTGTGGTGAGAAAAAGGTTCCTGAGATACTGTCCTCAAACCTATGGATTACATTCCATACTGATGTTTTGATAGCTTTGGTGTCACATCACAGTTTGGTGGGGAAACACCAGTGGGGGAAGTATAGAGAGCTTTGCAAAACACAAGTAAGAACTCTTCTTCCTTGGTTTTCAGCCCAGGCCACCAAGCTGTGTCTGTGACACAACTGAGCGACTTCACTTTCACTTTTCTCTTTCATGCATTGGAGAAGGAAATGGCAACCCACTCCAGTGTTCTTGCCTTCAGAATCCCAGGGACGGGGGAGCCTGGTGGGCTGCTGTCTATGGGGTCGCACAGAGTTGGACATGACTGAAGCGATGCAGCAGCAGCAGCAGCAGTGGAAAGAACACAGATCTAAAATAGACTCATCTTATGTAATTGTGTGCAAATTAATGAATTCTCTGAATTCTCAGTTTAATCTGTAATATGCCTACATCCTATGACATGAATTAATGCATATTAATCACTTAATATAGCTCCTGATGATCTGGTGTGAATTTAAGCAGTTAGACATTTGAATTTCAAATGATTAGTCTGCTTCTTGGTAATTTAGAAGTTATGTACTCTATCTCAACACAAGTTTTCTCAGCTGTGAAATGGGGATTATGATAGCATCACTGAATGTGGTATTTTGTGATGTGGATTAGGGAGTAGATATATATAGTGAGAGGTTTCCCAGATAGCTCAGTGGGTAAAGAATCCACCTGCAATGCACGAGATGCAGGCAGATGTGAGTTTGATTCCCTAGTCGGGAAGATCCTCTGGAGGATAGCTTGGCAACCCACTCCAATATTCTTGCCTGGAGAATCCCATGGATGGAGGAGCCTCGTGGGCTATAGTCCGTAGGGTGGCAAAGAGTCGGACATGACTGAAAAAACAGCATATAAACACGTATATATAGCGATATATTGTTTACAATATATGTAACACAGCAAACAGCATACCTTAATGCTCAATTCAAGTTCACTTTTATTTCATAGTTATTGTTAGTTGGTAACTTTCATTCCTATGGTTTATCTGATGATAATGCGATTAAATGACTGCTTTGAAACCTAACATTTCAGTAACATAAATATTCAGTAATATAACAGTTTTCTCTGATAACAATAATGAATATTTGGACAAGGGACACATAATGAATATTTAGGATAAATACTTGAATCCACATTAAAATTACTTTCAAGGGCTTCCCTGGTGTCTCAGGTGGTAAAGAATCTGCCTACAATATAGGAAACTCAGATTCCATCCCTGGGTTGGGAAGATCCCCTGGAGAAGAAAATAGCTACCCACTGCAGTATCTTTGTCTAGAGAAGTCCATGGACAGAGGAGCCTGGCTGGCTAGAGTCGATGGTGTCTCAAAGAGTCAGACACGGCTGAGCGCCTACCACTTTCATTTTCATACTTTCACTAGTCATCCTCAGTTATTGAATAATTATCCAAATATGTGCCATAGTCTTTAAAGGCCAATAGCAAAGCATGAAGACTCAGAACTTTTTCATAGGAGTTGTTATAAGGAGAGACCATAACAAATCATATTCATTGCTAATTCTCTAATCTCAATTTTACAACAAAAAAGGGAAAAATCATGTATATCACTTTTGTGACAATATTACCAAACCAACTATAACTTTGTGTTCAGAGAAGCCAGGAGGAGTCAATCTACCAAGACCTGAATCACACAGAGACCTTGACCTCCAACATATCCCAGAGAAATCTGGGTTTTGTTTTTTGTTTGTTGATATTGTTTATTTCCCTATGAACATACAAACGTCCTACTTGCAAAAATATGTGTGGCATCTTGTTCATGAAAGTCTCATATATTTTACAGGATCCTCCTTTTCACACATAGAAAATGTTGCCTTTTATGGGAGAAAAGGAATGAAAAGAAACAGAAATAGCTGTCAGGTACCAATGGGGTGTGATTGTTTGAAGGCTGTTTCATGTTATTAATGGAGTGATACAAAGATTATTCCTTGTAGTCTTATGTGGCCTTATCATAAAGAAGGAAAAAAGAGATGAGCATTTTGTCTTCTATAGAATAAAATAACTCATGAAACTGCAAAGCAATAGAGAACTGTTATCAGTGCAAAGGGACTGTCTTGTAGGTAAAATGCCTTATTAAGAAATTTTTCTGATAGTATTATAATTAGTATCCTATCTAATATATTCCAAAATTCCTACTCTTTACCAAATATACTAAATGACTTGCATAATATAGGAGTTTCAAATGTATTTCTTTAAATTTGGTTAATAGAATTGAAATAATAAAAACAAGATAAAAACCGTTGTGGTCATCTCTGGGTTGTGGGATTAGGAATGATATTTTTCCTCTGTGCTTTTCTGCTGGTCAATGTTTCTATAAAGAATATTTCTAAAAGCATAAAAACAATTCAAAAAGCTTTCTGTCAGAAATTATGAATGCTTAAGCAATGTTTAAATGTAAAGAAAAAAATAATGAAAGCCTTCTGCATTATTTTAGTCTAGATACCACTGAGCTTGTGTACTGTGGGAACAGTCTTTGAAAGAAATGGCTTTTAACATAAAATAATGATGATAATAGTAATGATAACAACAGTAATCTCACAGTTTTCACCTGACTCCCAGCCCAGCTACTTGAAAGCAGATGAAAGCTGTTTTTGACTCGTGCAATTTAACCCATCACTTCAGGAACCATTGTTACTGTTGCAACAAGCAGATGTCACTGCAGACTGTGTGAAAATGTCAGAAAATGAAGTAAATCTCAGAAGTAGTAGAAATGAAATCTCACCCTTAAAGTGTGTTCTTTCCCACCCTCAAAACTGTCAATCTGAAGGCTCCTTTGTTCGTTTGCAGCATTTACTCTGACTGGGATTCCTGGTCTGAAAATATTTCCGTTTATCTCCACCTGGTATGGCAGCCCCTCCTCGAAGGCTCATTAGGCTTCGAGGGGTCTCAGCCGAACTCGGGAACTGCCGAGTCTGATAAAAGGAGCTTGAAACCTGCTCAGATGCTGAGCGGGGAGTGGGGTGCAATCGGGGGAATGTTATTAAGTTGCAGAACTGAGTATGACATATCATTTTCTGGATAGATGGGTAGAGTAATGTATGTGCTGATCTCAGCTCTGCAGGAATAAAGGACTTTTCATCCAATCTGTTTTTCACCACCACTACAAACAAGCCTTCTAAGGACTTTTTCATTAAAAGTAAAAGCCAACCATCTTTGAACTTAAGCTTGGAATTTGAGAGTGCAATCCTCTAAAATCAGACACTTTATAATAGGGGAGTGGAATCCTCTTTCTGAGACTAGTTTTCTATCCACTCAGGGTGGAGAGTATTTAAGCTTCTACAGTGAAATACTGTTACCTGAAACAGAATCCTATTTCTTTCTTCAAGTAAAAGGAACTTTACAAAATGTCCTGATGATACACACTCTCAAAATTATCATTCAGAACTACAACCACTTAATACTGTATGTGTGTATCATTTATGTTAATTTATTTTCTCAAGAACTCATCACATCTCTTAATATGTAATTTAGGCATAAAGCTAATCATAATAGCTACATGTACTATATCTATTGATTTATCTTATTATGATAACTCTGATCAAATTCTGATGATGCTAAAAAGCTGTCACTGTGGAGTGAAAGTGAAATAAACTTTTCACGTGAAACACAAAACTCCAGTAAATTGAAGCAATTATAAAGTTCATGGAAGGTGGAGATATAGAAATCTGAAAGAAAGTGACTCATTTCCTTTCTATAAAACCATTTTTTTTCATAATTTCACAAGAAATTGACTAACCAGAGACACAGTTTTTGTAAAAGTAATTCTCTTGTAGAATACTTTGGAGTGCTACTGCTAGAGAGAAAACACAGTGACCAGCACAAGGCTAGGACAGCCAGTTCCATTGTGCTCATTTGGGGTTCTGAGGCTGGTCATCTCACCTCTTAGCATCCCCATCTGTGAAATGTACCACAGGACTGCTTGGGAGGTCAGCTGTGATCTTGAGTGTGCTGCTGCTGCTAAGTCGCTTCAGTCGTGTCTGACTCTGTGCGACCCCATAGATGGCAGCCCACCAGGCTCCCCCGTCCCTGGGATTCTTTAGGCAAGCTTACTGGAGTGGGTTGCCATTTCCTTCTCCAATGCATGAAACTGAAAAGTGAAAGTGAAGTTGCTCCTCCGCCCATGGGATCTTCCAGGCAAGAGTACTGGAGTGGGGTGCCATTGCCCACACAATGTGTAAACTCTTCACACATGTAAGAATTGAATGAAAATATGTCTTCACTCCACTGGAAAAGAAACTAAGTTTCTCTTAGCAGTTGAGTGGGCTTCCCTGGTAGCTCAGCTGGTAAACAATCTGCCTGCAATGCAGGAGACCCTGGTTCGATTCCAGGGTCAGGAAGATCCCCTGGAGCAGAGTGTGGCAAGCTACTCCAGTATTATTGGCTGGAGAATCCCCGTGGATAGAGAAGCCTGGAGAGCCACAATCCGAAGGGTTGCAAAGGGTAGGACACAACTGAGCAACTCAGCACAGCACAACAGTTGGGTACTGGGTTAGAATAGGGGCTTCCCAGGTGGTGCTAGTGTAAAGAACTCACCTCCCAGTTCGGGATACAAAAGAGACACTGAGTGGATCCCTGGGTCAGGAAGATCCCCTGGAGGAGGGCATGGCAACCCATTCCAGTATTCTTGCTTGGAGAATCCCATGGTCAGAGGAGCCAAGTGGGCTACAGTCCATAGGGTAGCAAAGAATCAGACACAACTGAAGAGACTTAGCACGTGTGCAGGCATGCACTGGGTTAAAAAGTTTGACTTGGCCTATGTGTGCATCTCAGGGTGCTGGCTTGAATTTTGTAGACCTCAAAGCTATGAAGAAGTTGTGTGCATCTGTGTCATTTCCCAAGTTTGGAGCAGAGAAAACTTCTTTTACTAGTATCTGAATTCCCTGCCTATAGAGTTAAAAAAGGCAAGAATGTTCTGTAACGAAAAAGAGAGATAAGTAAGGTTTTATAATTAAGGGCTCTGGCCAGCTAGGGTTCAGCAAAACAAAAGAATCTGAGTTGGGAAGAAGGAATGATTTTCTCTTATAATTAGGACACCTATTCCCCAGAAAGGGGGGCAGAATGGGGATGAATATTTCTGATTCCTCAGCTTTTCCATCGCCTTACTTCCTTTACCTTATAAATTAGCAGATTTGCATACATAAAATATACCTGAAAAACTCAATAAAAGCATGGTTTAAAAATATGCAGCTAATTATACAAGAATGTTCATTTCTTTTCCCTATAAGGCAAATGAATATTTATCAAGTTAAATTCCAAGATACTTATTATCTTGCTAGCATTTTGAATATAATTACATTGGAAGGCAATTGTTCTGATGGGTGTAGGCAGAGATTAAAAGATTTGTATGCACTTTTTAAAAATGCAAAATAATCATAGTTTTTTTATCATTAACAAAGTAGTTCAACCCTTCCCTTCAGCTGAAAAATAAGTTAGCATTAAAGCATAGCAGTTCTAAAGATATACAATAAATGAAAATGGTTGAATAAAAACTAGATGGCAATTATTTTTTGGAAACTAAATGTACAAAATAGGAAAATGCTTGAGAAATTAAAAGGTGCTATTTAATCTGCTATTTTTTAAAGCTTAGCTTTAAAATAACTGCCCTCAAATATTTCACTAATGTATAGTAAAGTAATATTAAAGTAAACAAAATTTATAAAATAGCTATTAAGCAATAGTTATCCTTAAATTAATGAAATTTAATTATGCTAGGGCAAATAAAATCAAGATTTTGTATATCTACACTCATATACATAACTTCTATAATTGTAGACTTTTTTCACATTTTATTTATCAAAATAAAGTTATCTACATAAATCTTATTTTCCTTTTTCTAAGCTTCCAGAAAACATGGATTATGTATTGCATTTCTTTTACTGATGTTAAGCTATCAAAAGTGCCTTAAGTGAATTGGTATACAATAAATATGTAAACTGCTAGCAACAGGAAAAAAATAGGATAGAACATTTGAAAAATAACACCAATTCATAGAAGAGTAGATTTAATTATACTACAGAGCAAACAACTAATATGTTGACATATGAAGTCTTTTTTTAAATTATATTTTTGCTTTTCCATAACCTGCCTACTGTAACAAATATTGTCAATGTCTTCCCAGATTAAACACGGGACACAAACAATAAAGAAAACTGCTCAACTCTAAGCACACTCACCCTACTTTACTGTTTGACCAAGCACTTTAATAATTCTAAGGAGCGAAGCTAAAATATTGAGTGGTGAGATTGGACAAGAACTCTTATAGTAACTGCCACTGAAATAGTGGAACATTCAAAGCCTAAAACAGACTGAATAAATTTCAATTGAGATTAGCTCATGAGAAATTTGTGGCCAAATAGGAAGAGAGATACATTACTGCTTAGAAATGAGTTATGCATTTTTATTAAAAAATACTATATGTACATGTGGTTTGATTTAAACTAAGGGGAAAAAACAATCTCTGGGACTCTGGAGCCCTTTGATAAAATTTCTAATTAATTTTTGTAAATCCCTTTTAATATAGGTAGGAGTTCCTCATGGGATTATCAATTTAAGAGTTATACTTGTACTCAGTGGACTAGGATCTGTCCTAAGCTAGTTATGCATAACACCTGCTAAAGTTAATAGACATTCCACATGAGTAGCTGATTTTGCCAGAGTCATGTGGAATTAACTAATATTGAAATTTGGCTGACAGTATCTTCAATGTTTTTCCATTTAAAGAGTGTTTATTATTACCTTGCATGGTCTCCTTAAATAATTAACTATTTTTGATGTGCATGCACCATGTTTTGGATGTGTCATCATTTTTTGATGCTCTATAATCAGGCAAAGAAAATATTTTTAAACTTTATCTCCTAATATTTATTATAAATGTTGCAGTGGCATATTAATATATATATACACATAGATATATGTTTAAGAAAGCTTGCAATGGATAATGTATTTTTGAAAATTCCTATAGAATTTACAGACTGATTGATCCACCCTCTTTAAAAGAAGCATTGTTATTGATTTAATGATCAAGTACTAACGTTTTATGAACTGTCATTTTTAGTAGAAAATTGATACACAGAAGGGCAGTCATGACTTCTGTCCATTAATAGTCATTCTTTCCATACTAGTTTCCTTTTCAGTTCTCACATTTTCATTCACATTGTTTATCTCTCTTGGAAGACCTTCTCTTCAATCCTTGTCATATAGAATCTTTAAGTCCTGCCTCACATTCTCAGTTCCATCTTTTCTAATCCGCCACAATTACATCCATCAATCTTTCCTAAGTCAGTCAGTTGGATCCTACTCCTTGCAAACCTATGGACTATAGCCCACCAGGTTCCTCTGTTTATGGGATTTTCCAGGCACGAATACTGGAGTGGGTTGCCGTTTCTTTCTCCAGGAGATCTTTCTGATCCAGGGATTGAACCTAGGTCTCCTCCACTGCAGGAAGGATTTTTTACTGACTGAGCTAATGGGGACTTCAGTCCCATTACTCCATGGCCAGATGGATGGGGGAAATACGAAACAGTGTCAGATTTCATTTTATTGGGCTCCAAAATCAATGTGTACAGTGACTGCAGCTACAAAATTAAAAGACACTTGCTCCTTGGAAAAAAAGCTATGACTGACATAGAAAATGTATCTAAAAGCAGAGACATCATATTGCCTACAGATGTCAGTATGGTCAAAGTTATGATTTTTCCAGTAGTCACATATGGATTTGAGAGTTGAACCATAAAGAAAGCTGCTGCTGCTGCTGCTACTAAGTCGCTTTAGTCGTGTCCGACTCTGTGTGACCTCAGAGACGGCAGCCCACCAGGCTCCCCCCATCCCTGGGATTCTCCAGGCAAGAACACTGGAGTAGGTTGTCATTTCCTTCTCCAAAGCATGAAAGTGAAAAGTACAAGTGAAGTTGCTCAGTCGTGTCCGACTCTTAGCGACCCCATGGACTGCAGCCTACCAGGCTCCTCCGTCCATGGGATTTTCCAGGCAAGAGTACTGGAGTGGGTTGCAATTGCCTTTTCCAAAAGGAATCTGAGTGCCAAAGAATTGATGCTTTTAAACTGTGGTTCTGAAGAAGACTCTTGAGAGTCCCTTGGACAGCAAGGAATTCAAACCAGTCAATCCTAAGGGAAATCAACCTTGAATATTCATTGGAAGGACTTATGGTAAAGCTGAAACTCCAATACTTTGGCACCTCATGCAAAGAGAGGACTCATTGGAAAAGACTATGATGCTGGGAAAAATTGAGGGCAAGAGGAGAAGGGAGCAACAGAGGATGAGATGGTTGGATGGCATCACTGATTCAGTGGACATGAGTTTGAGCAAACTCAGGGAGACAGTATGGACAGAGAAGTCTGGCATGCTGCAGTTTATGGGGTGGCAACGAGTTAGACATGACTTAGTCACTGAAGAACAACAAAAAGATTATATCCTATATTCATGAACTTAGTCATGTTGTTCAGACTGAAAGCTTCTGAAGTACCAGATGAGTTTGGATTTCTTCCTAGACGTTTATACAATGACTTATGCATACTCAGTATATTTTAGAGATGGAAAATGAAAAATTGCTTTTTTATATTACTGCAGAGTAAATCAGTATGATTATGAATCCCAGATAAGGTAATAATGTAATGGACTTGCTCTGGCCAGCAACACCAAGCAAGCAACATTTTCCTATATGAGAGTAATTCTTTTAGGACAGAGAATACAACCAGCAAAATTCATAGTGTCTCATCGATTTGTTGAAAAACAAAACTACTTTCTGAGAGAGATATTTTATATTATCTCTACTACTAAAGTCCAGTGATTTCAAATGGAAATTTGCCAAATATTACTTTTTGTGTGTCTCTTTTAAAGACTCATATTTGTTTTATTTTAGAGTTGTCAGTATTTATTTTGTATAATATGCCATATATTCAATACACTAAAAAATAAAAGTTAATTTTTTTCCATAGAGGTTTTCAACTTATTTGGTAAGACAGAAAAATTAAAATCTAAGAAATTATCACAATTATCTGAAGCACAAAGATAGTGAATAATTGTTTATGGTCTACAAGTAGTTTCAGGACTGATGCTATATATTGAGAAAGAAATGAAGATTTTTAAAAAGGCATATTAGATTTCAGAGGCAGATGAGGGATCTGAATAGAAGTATCTGAAGCAGATGCTGCATATCCTCAAAAGAGAGGATTATAGCAATGGGGATAGAAATCAGAGAGTCATCAGCATATTGATGGTAATAAAATCCACTTGAGTGTACACACTACCGGGATGAATATAATTGAAGAAGATTAGTGAGTCAAGCATTGAAAGTTGGGAAAACCACTCTCAACTAGCAAGATAGGATTTAAGAAAAATAAATCTAATCTTAGAGGACCAGCAGAGAACAGAGACCCAGAAATTGATAGAGAATTCCAAAGAAATTGGTTAATAAATATTCTTAAATTTTATCAACAGCCCACTTTCACTTTTTCTTGACTCTTTAATTGCTGTCCCTTTGACCACCGCATATATTGCCATATTCATTCCAAATCTCTCTTGCGACTTCTGAACTCTCATGTTCAGCCACCTCCAGGCAATTTTGTGCTGCACTTCCACAAGATGTCAGACACTGCCAAACTTGCTGGTGCAAAGACAGCTAGCTGCCTCTTTTTGCTGTTGTTGTTCAGTCACTCAGTCATGCCTGACTCTTTGCGACCCCCTGGACTGCAGCATGCCAGGCTTCCCTGTCCTTCATGATCTCCTAGCACCTGCTCAAACTCATGTCCATTGAGTCGGTGACTCAACGGAGTCATCAACCATTTCATCCTCTGTCATCCCCTTGTCATCCTGCCTTCAATCTTTCCCAGCATGAAGGTCTTCCAATGAATCAGCCCATCTCTAAGAATTTTCCATAGTTTGTTGTGATCTACACAGTCAAAGCCTTTAGTGTAGTCTAGAAAGCAGAAGTAAATGTTTTTCTGGAATTCTCTAGCTTCTTCTATGATCCAATGGATGTTGGCAATTTGATCTCTGGTTCCTGTGCCTTTTCTAAATCTAGCTTGTACATCTGGAAGGTCTCAGTTTACATACTGTTGAAGCCTAGCTTGAAGGATATTGAGCATTACTTTGCTAGCATGGAAAATGAGTGCAATTTTGCAGTAGATTGAACATTCTTTGGCATTATCCTTCTTTGGGAAATATTACTGAATTACAAGCCATCTCTTGTACCTCAGTAATAAAGTATTCAAAGTATTTCTGAACATTAACCAAGAAGAATAAATTCTACATTCCCTAGTACCAGTTGCAGGAAATTATGGCCTTGTGGTGAAGTATTTTCCAGAGAGATGGAAGCAAAAATTCTATGTAGCTTCCTAGAAATGTCTTTAAGTTCCACAGGTAAGCCTTACACTACCTTTTTAAAAATTTTCTTTCAGCTGACTGGAATGCAGAATTTATGGCTGGGCCTAGAGCTAGATAAAATAGATTATTAGGTGTATCTGGGAACTGAGGTCACACAGGCAGAGCAACAAAATCAAAGGAGTCTTAGTCTCTGACCCTGTGAAAAATTTAGCCAGCCATGGATACATAATTGGACTTTTACAAGAGATAAACACTTGCCTTATTTTAAATTGCTTTTGTCTGGAACTTTCTGTCACAATCCATTAAAACAATTCAATTAATGCATTATATTTATCAAAAATCTTATTTTACTCATATATTCCATTTTATAAATGTCATCACCAGCAATCCAGGCATATGAAACAGAGCTTCTTCCTTCTCCATCTCCTCTCATGATGCCAACACAGATGCAGTCTCTACTGCCATTGCTTTAGTTAGGCCCTTGTCGTTTCTTGCCAAGATCACTCCAAAACCTGTTAATACTTATTTCTAGTTTTATTCATCCTCAGTTTAATATCCGAGCTTCCCAGCTAATCTTTCTATAAATAAAAAGTCTTGTCACTTCCCCATCTAAATTCAGTTAAGGGTAATATGCAAATTTCCACGTATTGTCTACCAGCTTCTTCCTATCTGCATCCTGCTTACCTTTCTAATCTCCTTATTCAAGTTTTCAACCTGCTCCCTCTACTCCAACCAGCCAGAAAATCTTCCAGAAGCTCATTTTTTCCCCATGCTTTCCTGGAAGCTATTTGTTTTCTTTGTGTGAAATTCCTTCTCTCTTTTTTATGTAGCAAACTTGCCTTCAAGTCTGTGTTTAATGAACTCTTCCTCTTGGAGGCTTTTGGTGAAGACTAACCTTGTGCGTTTTCTGGGGCCCACCACAGTCTGGGTGAAGTTCCTCTTCAATGTCACCTCATTCCTCTGTGCATCCCCACATCATAGGAACCATCGTGGTGTAATGTCTATTTACCCCCCAACTCCTCTATTAGTTGTTAGGATATTTTAGACCAGGAACTTGGTTTCACTTCTGATTGCCAATATCTTACAGTGCCTACTTGGTGAAGGAACTGGCAACCATCTCCTGTAATCTTGCTTGGGAAATCCCATGGACAGAGGAGACTGGAGGGGTTACAGTTCATTGGCTCACAAAGAGTCAGACATGACTTAATGACTAAACCACTGTCACCAGTGCCTAATATTCATTCATTCACATATTGAGCAGATATTTATTGAACAAATCCATAAACATGTGAGGATCATGCATAAGAATTTAGCAGTTAGTAAGAATTTAGCAGTTAATTGCTAGAACATTAGTGATTACACCCAATCTTAGAGATCAAACATACTCAGCACATATGAACAAGGAGCTAGGAAATTGGTTATCTAATTCTGTGTATATTAGAAAGGTAATTGAATATAACTCAACAAAAAGAGAAAATAGGGAGTAGGACTTGATAAATAAGGGTGAGAACTAGAGATACAATAGCATTAAATGGAAGATAATTTTAGAAGTTATTTGTATATGTGTGTTTTAGAAGGCAGGAGATAGATGAGTACATTTGAAGACAAACATACTAACATGCACACTAAGTGAGGTGTGAAGAGGGAAAGACTGAAACTGGTCTTCTTAGAAGCATTTCTAAAGCCAAGTACTTTTATGGGTTTCATAATTCACAAAATATGACTCCTTTCACTATCTCATTTCTATTCACACTATAGCCATTTGATGCAGATGTTACCATTTTTTTATTTTATAAATACAATAAATAAGTCAAAGTGGTTATGAGCTTTTTAAGTTTATTCATTAGTAAGATTATGAGATGCACACATGAGGTACCATGGTATTTTAATTTTAGAAACCTGAAGACTAATAAATGTGGAGTGAAAATTATCAGGAGTAATATATAATAATTATTTGGTTAACCAAGTTGAAAAAAATCATAGCATTCTTTTCAATAACAGTTTATCTCTATAAACAAAACTTTAAAAACAGCTCAGTGATCTAATCACTAGGGTGTGAAACCATGCATGATTACATTGAGATTTTAAGATATCCAAAAAAATCTTTTGTGTAGGTGTATACTTATCTTAGTCATTTCTTAGCTGCTTAATTTAGTCCTTATCCTTTCTCCATATTGTGGAGCCTTTTTATTCAGTTTGAATCTTTTCTTGGCATCAAAATCATTTAGGGTTATATAAAAAGTGTGAGCATCAAATGATGGAGAAGTTTTTCTTGTACAGGAAATCATTTTTGTTCTAGTCTTACATTCACATCTCCATACATGGATCCAATCTTGGTCTTTGGTACTTGAGGGTATCCTAGTGTCAAGAGCCCTTTAAGATCCTTCTACTTAGCCTTTAATCTTTTCTCTAGATGGAGAGATTTAACTACTTCTAACTTAATAAGAATGTTGGATTTGGTTTACTTTATAGTTCTTCCAATTAACTTTCTGAGTGCTTTTTTTTTTTGTGTGGAGACTTTAATCTTGTCTAAACTTGTGAGAAAGTAGAGAGGAAGAAAAAGAACACTCCTACTATATACATACATATATATATATATATAGTGATGGTGAAAGTCACTCAGTTGTGTCCAACTGTTTGTGACCCCATGGACTACTGTCCATGGAATTCTCCAGGCCAGAATACTCAAGTGGGTAGCTTTTCCCTTCTCCAGGGGATCTTCCCAAATGCAGGGATGAAACCCAGGTCTCCTGCATTGTGGGTGGATTCTTTACCATCTGAGCCACAAGGGATGATTATATAATAATATGTATATATATTATATATATAATATATGTATACATAATATATGTATATATTATGTATGTAATATATATATATAACACAATTAACTGTTAGTATTCTTGGACTTAAATCATCTCATACTTTGATTACATGGAACTTTGTTTAGTTATATGATAGATATCACTGCTTCTAAATGAGCACTATTTTTATTAGAATTTAGATAGAGTTTGAAATTGAAGGAAAGACCTATAATGAGATTAATGCAGAGAAAATTATGATAGATTTAATATAAAGTGCTATATTTCATCAATGTTTTCAATTTCCTCCTCAAATTAAATCAGATTTCAGTTCAGTTCAGTCGCTCAGTCATGTCCGACTCTTTGCGACCCCATGAATCTCAGCACGCCGGGCCTCCCTGTCCATCACCATCTCCCGGAGTTCACTCAAACTCACATCCATCGAGTCGATGATGCCATCCAGCCATGTCATCCTCTGTCGTCCCCTTTTCCTCCTGCCCCCAATCCTTCCCAGCATCAGAGTCTTTTCCCATGAGTCAACTCTTCATATGAGGTGGCCAAAGTACTGGAGTTTCAGCTTTAGCATCATTCCTTCCAAAGAACACCCAGGGCTGATCTCCTTTAGAAAGGACTGGTTGGATCTCTTTGCGGTCCAAGGGATTCTAAGGTGTCTTCTCCAACATCACAGATAAAAAGCATCAATTCTTCGGTGCTCAGCTTTCTTCACAGTCCAACTCTCCCATCAAATTTAAGACTTTTTAATGTATCTTCTTTAGATCTAAATGTAGAAATAAGAGGAGCTTCCCAGATGGCTCAGTGGTAAAGAATCTGCCTGCAAGGAGGAGACATGAGTTGGATCCCTGGATTGGGAAAATACCCTGGAGGAGAAAATGGGAACCCACTCTAGTATTCTTGCCTGCAAAATTCCTTGGAATTTTCAGGAGTAGAAGACTGGCAGTTCCAGTCCATGGGGTCGAAGAGGCAGACATGACTGAGCACGTACGCACCACTGTAGATATAAAAATGTGCCTATGATTTTATATCTCTTCCTAAGGAGTAAGAGATGGGAATACCGGAGCACCTGACCTGCCTCTTGAGAAACCTATATGCAGGTCAGGAAGCAACAGTTAGAACTGGACATGGAACAACAGACTGGTTCCAAATAGGAAAAGGAGTATGTCAAGGCTTATATTGTCACCCTGCTTATTTAACTTCTATGCAGAATGCATCGCGAGAAACGCTGGGCTGAAAGAAGCACAAGCTGGAATCAAGATTGCCAGGAGAAATATCAATAACCTCAGATATGCAGATGACACCACCCTTATGGCAGAAAGTGAAGAGGAACTAAAACGCCTCTTGATGAAAGTGAAAGTGGAGAGTGAAAAAGTTGGCTTAAAGCTCAACATTCAGAAAATGAAGATCATGGCATCTGGTCCCATCACTTCATGGGAAATAGATGGGGAAACAGTGTCAGACTTTATTTTTTTGGGCTCCAAAATCACTGCAGATGGTGACTGCAGCCATGAAATTAAAAGACGATTACACCCTTGAAGAAAAGTTATGACCAACCTAGATAGCATACTGAAAAGCAGAGACATTACTTTGCCAACAAAAGTCCATCTAGTCAAGGCTATGGTTTTTCTAGTGGTCATGTATGGATGTGAGAATTGGACTGTGAAGAAAGCTGAGCGCCAAAGAATTGACGCTTTTGAACTGTGATGTTGGAGAATACTCTTGAGAGTCCCTTGGACTGCAAGGAGATCCAACCAGTCCATTCTGAAGGAGATCAGCCCCGGGATTACTTTGGAGGGAATGATGCTGAAGCTGAAACTCCAGTACTTTGGCCACCTCATGCGAAGAGTTGACTCATTGGAAAAGACTCTGATGCTGGGAGGGATTGGGGGCAGGAGGAGAAGGGGACGACAGAGGATGGGATGGCTGGATGGCTTCACCGACTCGATGGATGTGAGTCTGAGTGAACTCTGGGAGTTGGTGATGGACAGGGCAGCCTGGCGTGCTGAGATTTATGGGGTCGCAAAGAGTCGGACATGACTGAGTGACTGAACTGAACTGAACTGAACTGAAGGAGTAAGAGAGTTCACATTTCTCCTTATCACCAATAAACCAGAGTCATCTGATATCTGAATCACCTGAGTGTTACAGGTACCTATAGCAACTTCATTAATGCCTTAAGACTCCTAACTTGTGTAGTACCTTGTTCTGGAAATATCAACGTGATCACAGTATCTTACAGAACTGGGATGATACAGAAAGGGTTTATATCAGTATATATTACCTATAGGGACATCAAAGTATAGTTAATGAATCATATGTCAGGTTTTTAAAAAGACAACTATGTTATTACTTGAACTGTGTTAGCTCTTCATTAAAATATTTGTAATGGTGATGAATAAATAAAACTACAGTTGAATTACTGCAAGCCTTTAATCTATTGGAGGGGGCTCAACAAGGTATACAAATTAATTTAAAAAATGGTTTGAAGAACTTCATCAATAAGTAATTGTATCATCTATAAACTGGCTACCTTATGAACATATAGAAATATCTAGTAATTTATCAAAAAATGTAATCAACATTTAAATATATATTTTTAGGACAAAAAGGGGGACATCCACAGCTTTTGAAAGAGAAGGAAGTTAGTACCAGGAAAGTACTGATGCTAGTGAGGCCAAGTGATACTAGTTTAGGTCGTGCTGGGTCTAGCACAGGACAGGCTATGCATCTTCCATTTGGCAACAGGTTGCCAGGTCTGACAATTATACTCTAAGGAGCTACCCTACCAAAGGAAAGTGACTTGTAAACTCTATCTGTAGGCCAGATGAACAGCAAGGACATTTGACATCTGTTGTAGCCACACATGGGGAAAATCAATCACTGGTAAGCAATTGAAGTCTAGTCCTGTGTTATGCAGAGCTGCAGGTTGCAATTTATTACTACAGTGTGGTGCAGGAATCTAAGCCAAGAAATTAACATAAAACAGATTTGTATACAGACCCAGATCTCTTAAGGAAGTAAACAAAGTCTTTTGTCCAAAAATTTTCACAGTTCAGTTCAGTTCAGTCACTGAGTCATGTCCAATTCTTTGTGAACCCATGAACTGAAACACTCGAGTAAGTTGTGAAAACAGAAAACAGGTCTCACTGAAGAAGAGATAATATCATTATTTAGGAAAGAAGATGACAAAAACAAACAAACCAACAAAAAAAATGGAAGTATAGGTGTTAATGAAAACAGAAAAATTAAGACTTGCTTTGGATTTCCCTTGTGGCTCAGTTGGTAAATATCCACCTCCAATGCAGGAGATCTGCATTTGATGCCTGGGTTGGGAAGATCCTATGGAGAAGGGAAAGTCTACCCACTCCAGTATCCTGGCCTGGAGGAGTCCATGGATTGTATAGTCCATGGGGTTGCGAAAAGTCAGACACGAGTGAATGAATTTCACTTTCACTTTCAACAGAACTGAAGATATAGAACCATTTGGAGATACATCACCACATAGATATGTTTTGGACAATTCAAGAGATAAAAATAGATATCTGAATCAATAAAAAGAAGAACATGAAATAACAAGTAGCTTTGAAAAGGAATTAAGCAGACATGAAGTCATCTCCAGAGTGCTCAATAAATCCTGAATG